>NC_090021.1:246834445-247501231 GCF_037176765.1 Anolis sagrei | reverse complement strand
GTAATGACATAAATATTTATCATAGCTGTAATTCCGAAAGATAATAGGCAACATTGAGGGTATAGCCTTGGTTGGCAAAATGGGGGCATCGCTCTCTTTTTACAAATTTTGTCCCCCAAATGAATTTTTCCTTCAATCCTAAACTTGTGCCTTAAAACTAAAAAACAGTCAAACATTTTGAAGTATAGTTCAGACATCCAAAGAAAAGGGAGCAGGCACAGCAACAAAGGAATGTGAACACAACAAATGGAAAAAATTAAGTACAAACAATTTTTATTTCTCATTCTCAGCAATGTCAGAAATTTAGGAATTCAAGGAAACCGCCGAATTTGACCTGTCTGATGAGGTTGTAAGAGTTAACTAATTATAAGTCTATGAGCACTCCTTATATTATCTTCAGGACTCACAGCAATATACCTCTGAATAATTTTAGACAGAGACATAAGAAGGAGGGTGCTATATGTTAGTCTGGCCATAGAACTTCATGGGACAGTAAAATTGAAGAAGAACCGGTTTGGCCTTTAGTCTGATCCTAAAAGCAGGTGTTCCCAAAATAAGGCCTGCAGCCCTCCAAGGTAATTTTAGATGTAGGGTCACGCTAAGTCTGAAATGACTTGAAAGGACACAACAACAACAATCCTAATTACCTTGACCATTTCATCAGACAAAAGCAGGCCCACACTTCCCATTGAAATACTGGTAAGTTTATGGTGGTTAAAATTATTCATCATTTAAAATATTGTATTGCTCTTTCATGGTTTTTGCACTGCAAGAATTTATAAACTATAGCCCCCATCCCCGTCCCCCTGTTTAAGAAGTTTGAGGACTCCTGCTAAAATACTGAAGATTTGATGGTTTTAGTCACTGAGTTTGCCCCAACATCGATACAGATTAAGATTTCACTGAATTTAATCCACAGACATTTGGAATATTCAGTGTGACTCAAACTATCCAGCACCATGATTTCAAACAATTTATTCTGAAGAGGGTTCCAACCTCTATTCTGGTTTTGGATAGAGACTATATCTTCTTCAGTCTATACACCTAAGAAATTCCTCAAGGAGAAGAAGGGAGATCCCTTCCTGGCTCCTTTGACATTTTGCAGGACATTTCTTTTTTGCCATTCAGCACCAAGTGTTCACACCTTGAGCTACTCAAGCATTTAATTCAGAATGACAGCAGATTGTTCCCTGTGAATGATCTTTCGTATTTACATGCAGCTTTATTTAATAAAGACTTCAGCAGGGGGAAGGAGGCTGCCAAGCAGTACGGACTTCACTTATTCCCTGAAAAGTATTTACTCACATTATGCTGCCGTATGAAACTGGAAAGAGATGTAAAATGTATTACGGGGCCAATTGCCACCACCTTATGTAACATGGAAAATGCTCTACTAGTCTAAAAATATCCAAAACCCAAAGGTGGGTATAAATGGGTTATAATTTGGGACATAATTTGGAAAAATAGGTTAACATAGTGGAAGTGGTCCAAATTTCCTTTGTTGTGTCCCACAGAAAACATGCCTCTTAACCTCACTTTTGTTTTTGCCTAAACCTACTGGGAAGGACAACATTCCTCCTCCTTTCCTCCCTGCTGAATTAATTGAAGGCAATCTATTTTTACAATTTAAAAAGCTCTGTCATGCTCATCATGGAGCTCTAGCATGTGTTTGTGTTTGAGAGAGAGAGTGCTTTACTATTTTTGAATGTTTCGATCTTCTATTGCAAATACATTTTAATTTAAATGTTATGTGTTTTGAACTATTTCAAAGCATGTTTTAATAGAGATATTTAATTACTCTTCTTCTTTTGTAAAATAATTGTTATGGTGACTTTTGAAAAATATATATTGTAAGCCACTTTGAATCATATTCCGTGAGAAATGCAATAAATACATGAATAAATGTATAAATAATAAACTCAGTTTACAGCAATTGAAATAAACCAAGGTCGAAGCAGAAAGTGAAAGTAGGACATTTTAAAATAATCTCAAAACTGGGACATGAGAGGATTGATTAATCAGGACTGTCCTGAAAAACCGGGACATTCGGTCATACTCTGTCATGCTCATTATGACAGAAATTTGCTTTGAATAGCCATGCCAAGATTCCTGTTGTTATTTAGATAAAAAAGCATCTAACCATTTCATCACATAGACTAAATTTTACTGAGTGCTACATTTAAAATTCAGGAAGCCCCTGTTCCCATCACATTCGTTTGGCCTCAAGTGTAGGAGAGAGCAGTCTTTGCAGAGTTTTAAGTGTGAAGGCCAGCAGGCTTTTACAACATTTCAAGAGGTGGTGGGGAAATTGATTTTTTAAATCATCTGGAAGTTGGGCATTTCCTGTAATGTAGTCACATTTGTTGCTCCCAGTTTAAAATGTTGAAGGGGAAGTTGTTGGAGGTGCTAAAACACCCATTCTGATTAGGAAGAGTTTGTTGCCGCCATTACCTTTTCCTCACCGAGCAAGAGAGGGGTGGTGGTGTAAGGTGTGTGTGTGTGTGTATTTATTTATTTATTTATTTATTTATTTTAAATTTAAATTTAAATGTTGTTTTGCAAAGTCATTTTTCGAGGATGTTTTCCATATAGGGTGATGTTTCTATTGTCATGGAGATTTTTTAAAAAATGAATAGTAGCACTAGAATGGCTAAAACAGTATTTTTTTATTTCTAAGTACAATTTTTCTAAGTACAGTTAGCCTCCCATATCCATGAATTCTGCATCCACAGATTAAACCATCTATAGTTTGAAAATGTTTTTTAAAATAAAAAAGCAAATCTTGATTTTGCCATTGTATATAAGGGATATATTTTACTGTACTATTGTTTGTAATGGGACTTAAATATCCATAGATTTTGGTAACCATGCAAAGTTCTGGAATCATTGCAAGCTCTGCTTGGAAAGCGATCAGCTGAAGTTTCAGGATTTGTCCTGCAACCAGTTCATGGCCCATCTGATAAATAGAATCATAGACTCATAGATTTGGAAGAGACTTTGTGGACCATCCAGTCCCACCCTCTACCAAGAAGCAGGAAAATCACATTCAAAGCACTCCCAACAGATGGCTATCCAGACTCTCTTTAAAAGCCTCCAAAGAAGCTGGAGCCTCCAGCAGATTCTGGGGCAGTCAGTTCTACTGCTGAACAGCTCTCACAGTTAGGAAGTTCTTCTTAATGGAATCTCCTTTCCTGTAGCTTGAAGCCATGCCAGAAACTTAATAGTACAGTTGTATGGACTGTACTGACACATGTTGATTATGTTATAAATAGGGAGCAAAAGTGGGGAGAAAAAAGCAAGTGAAAAAA
Source organism: Anolis sagrei (assembly GCF_037176765.1). Classification (NCBI taxonomy): domain Eukaryota; kingdom Metazoa; phylum Chordata; class Lepidosauria; order Squamata; family Anolidae; genus Anolis; species Anolis sagrei. The sequence goes on along the minus strand of NC_090021.1, from coordinate 247,497,923 downwards.
ATGAAATAAAACAGTGGTTTCAAAGTAAAATTATATTGATAATAGGTATATTTCTCTTTTGCTATCTCCACTAGGCATGTGCATTCAGGCCAAAAGGCATGCTGTTTTCGGGTCCAATTTTGTCTGACCTCTCATTTTGTTTACTGGAAAGTTACCCAAAAGGGGAGGGGTGTTTCCATTTCATTCACAAGAGATTCAGCCCATTAGCTACAATGGGAAACTTTAAATGCTCAATCCTCGGCCATTTTAAGGCCTATCTGCATGAAACCTACCTCAATTGTAGACCCCATTTCCAACTGCAGACCTGCAAAGTTTCAAAACAATTTGTCAATCTGATTTTTAAAGAATTATTTTAAGTTTTAAGCATAACATTTTTTAAAAAATAAGACATACCACAAAAGACGATTCTGGGAATTGTAGTCACTGGTTGTGGTCATTCTCAGCCAATCAGAGCATGGACACCACCAGGCTGAGAGAGACACAGAGAGAAAAACTTCAACTCCCATCATTGCTCCTAGAGGAACTTTTCAATGGCCAGCCTATGCTAGTGCCACTGCGAAAGTGAGTTCCCAGGGCCCTCTCTGGAGGAGGAGGAGGTAACTTTTCAAGAAAAAAATGGAGACGCCACAGATCCCCCTGCCTCAGGTATTTTGTGGACTTAACTCTTTCTGAAAATTTCAGTTTTATGAATCCATTTCGCTGGTCTTTTAGTCTCCCTCTTCCCCTTTCTGTTTTCAGAAATTAAACAAAAACAGCCCTCCAAAAAGTACAAATATTTTCATTAACAGTGATTCAGACCCACGTCTAATCTCCACTATTAAGTATACTCAAAATTAGATAATCTGAGTTTTGCTAGTACTGAAGTTGGCAATTCTTTAGATTACTTTGTTGGAAAAACTAGCCACTATAATATAGTCCACAGCTCATTTTTAGATAACTTAGTAAATATAACTTTTCATAAAAGGAAAAACATAACACAGTGTGTCAAACATATATTTTAAAGAGTTGCAATTATACTGTGCACAAGGGAGAAATATCATCAGGAGCCAAATGATTTTAATAGACATAATCAACATAATTAAACATAATCAATCCATCAAGCCAATTATAATTTATGTGCATCTAAAGCTCTGTACATTACAAGGCCTTCTTTGCTTGATAAAATGATGATAGTTGCACCAAGATATATGCACCTGAGATAGTATTTTTGTCTTATTTTTACCCACACCCCTTAAAGTTCGAGTTGAAGTTGTAATGTCACAGAAGGTCTAATTATTCTTTCCTCGAGTATTTTTAGTTTTCTCTTTGGTTATTCATTCCCTCTCACTGTGTTTTAAAGGTGGCATAACACCATCTTTGTACAGTGTGCCTTCAGAATCTACTGGGATTTTATTCCAGGACTCTCCATGGAGACCAAAATCCATAGATACTGAAGTTATTTAACATACAATAATGTAATAACATCTACTCTAATTTAAAAATATAAAATGAAAAACAACTCAAATGTGAAATCTGTGAAATAGTAGGTGGCTACAGCTGGGTATATCTACATATTAGTGTAGTGCTTGGTGCATGGCAAAATCAAAACTAATTTTTTCCCCAAATATTTTTGATCCCTGGTTGGGTGGATCTGCAGATGCAGTACAAGTGGCTATGAAGGGCTGACTGTACCCAAGGTTTCATAGACTTTGTTAATATGTTTTAAAATGATTATATGTTTGTTTATGTTTTAGTAATGCTGTAACCCACCTCGAGCCGTGAGCAGAGGTGGTCAAGAAATAAAACTATTATTATTATTATTATTATTATTATTATTATTATTATTATTTGAAACCCAACAAGATTAGTACACAGCAAACAAGATCACTATGCTGGTTGTTGTATTGGATCACACGTCGGACACTTCCCAAGTGTTTAGGACTATATGATGTATTGGCGAATAATGTATGCAGATCCCAGTAGGGTGGCCTTTTGCAGCTGACAAAAAGGTAATTCTGCCAGCGCCTATTGTCTTTAAGTGCAGGTCAAGATCTTAAGGCACTGCACCCAGTGTGCCAAACACCACTGGGACCATCTTTACTGGCTTGTGCCAGAGTCTTTGCAGTTCGATCTTTAAATCCTCATATTGTGTCAGCTTTTCCAGTTGTTTCTCTTCAATCCTGCTGTCGCCTGGGATTGCAACATCAATGATCCACACTTTATTTTTAACACGATCGTGAGGTCAGGCATATTGTGCGCCAAAACCCTTTCTGTCTAAATTCAGAAGTCCCAGAGTTGTTTGACGTGTTCATTTTCTGTAACTTTTTCAGGTTTGAGATCCCACCAGTTCTTTGTCGCAGGCAGATGGTGTTTGTAGCACAAGTTCCAATGAATCATCTGAGCAACTGTGTTATGCCTCTGCTTGTAGTGTGTCTGCGTGATCTTCTTGCAGCAGCTGAGGATGTGATCTATTGTTTCACTTGCTTCCTTGCAGAGTCTACACTTGGGATCTGTCATCGACTTTTCCATCCTGGCTTTGATGGCATTTGTTCTAATGGCTTGTTCTTGGGCTGCCAGAATCAGGCCCTCTGTCTACTTTTTCAAAGTTCCACTTCTGAGCTACATCCATGTTTTTTCTTTGTCAATTTGGCTCTCAATTATTATTATTATTAGTATTAGTATTGCTGCTACTACTACTCAAGAGGATTTGTGATCATTAAGGGTTGCCGAGTCAAGAGTATCACAGGTCCCAAGAGCTAGGAAGGACTCCTGGTGATGTCTTGGGAGACAGACCTTGGTGATGTCATTACGCATGAATCATTTAATATCAACCACAGTTGCGCAGAGCATGTCATTCAAATAATAAACTCCACATAATTGAGAAAATGGTTCTCTGTTTTGAAATTAAGTTTTGTGTTGAACAAAGAAAGCCATACATTTCCCAGCTATTTTAAACACTTTTGCAATCACTGGTATTAAGAAGACATGGAAATTGTAGTCCAGTCAAAGAAAATCTTCTAAGCTCTACTTTGAACAGAAAACACTCTAAAGTAGCTGTAGCCTTCATTTACATCTACAGTTTTGCAGTTATGTAATGGAGGGTGTTTGTCAAGGTAATTTTCAAGGCATTGACATCACCCTGAGATTCTTTCCCCCATTTTCTGAGGATGAATGAAGAGGACCCAGGTCCTGAGATTTGGGAATTCTAGTGAATACCCATCATTGTGAACTCTATGCCTTGAATTTTTGATATTCTCTTTAAAAGTGACTCTTTCCCTTTCAGAGAACTCCTGTCCCTCATCACCCTGATATCTGATCACCCCACTCCTTTTATAAATGATTCAAAATTTAACTTCTTGCATTTCTTTTTATTGTTTGCCTCCATTAATATATACCAGGCAAATTACTGAACATACAGATGTAGTTGTTTTCTCTTTTAAAACTTCAGGTAACAGGTGGAGTGGGTTATATGAGAAAAGCGCTCTTTGTATTTGTGAGAGGAAGGTTAATATTTCTTTTTCCTTTCTGGCTCTCATCTCTGAAGAGAATTAGGAAATATACTGATGTACTTACTTACTTACTTACTTTACTTAGGCGATCCCTCGTTGGACGAGTAAGATGGTCTTCCATTATGGATTTCCTTGTGGGTCCGTAGGTGGCTGTGGAGCCCTATTCTTGCTCTGCATCTTCTTCCGCAGTGAGGGCATTGGTTTCCAGGTGGAGGGCGTTCCCGGTCGGGGTTGGCTTGACGCGCCTTCCTCCTGGCACGTTTCTCTCTTTCACCCTCCACTCGTGCCTCCTCGAATTCTGCAGCACTGCTGGTCACAGCTGTCCTCCAGCTGGAGCGCTCAAGGGCCAGGGCTTCCCAGTTCTCGGTGTCTATGCCAGAGTTTTTAAGGTTGGCTTTCAGCCCATCTTTAAATCTCTTTTCCTGTCCACCAACGTTCCGTTTTCCGTTCTTAAGTTCGGAGTAGAGCAACTGCTTTGGGAGACGGTGGTCAGGCATCCGGACAACGTGGCCGGCCCAGCGGAGTTGATGTTGGAGGACCATCGCTTCAATGCTGGTGGTCTTTGCTTCTTCCAGCACACTGACGTTTGTCCGCTTGTCTTCCCAGGAGATTTGCAGGATTTTCCGGAGGCAGCGCTGATGGAATCGTTCCAGGAGTTGCATATGACGTCTGTAGACTGTCCACGTCTCACAGGCATATAGCAGGGTTGGGAGGACAATGGCTTTATAGACAAGCACCTTGGTCTCCCTACGGATGTCCCGGTCCTCAAACACTCTTTGCTTCATTCTGGAAAATGCTGCACTTGCAGAGCTCAGGCGGTGTTGTATTTCGGCGTCGATGTTGACTTTGGTGGAGAGGTGGCTGCCAAGGTAGCGGAAATGGTCCACATTTTCTAATGTTACACCATTAAGCTGTATCTCTGGCATTGGAGAGGGATTGGCTGGCGACTGCTGGAACAGCACCTTGGTTTTCTCAATGTTCAGTGACAGGCCGAGCTTCTCGTATGCTTCTGCGAAGGTGTTTAGAGTGGCTTGTAGATCTTCTTCTGAATGCGCACAGACGACATTGTCATCAGCATACTGGAGTTCTATAACAGATGTTGTTGTAACCTTGGTTTTGGCTTTCAGTCTGCTGAGGTTGAATAGCTTGCCATCTGTCCGATAGATTATTTCCACTCCGGTGGGAAGCTTCCCATCAACAAGGTGAAGTATCATAGCGATGAAGATGGAGAATAGAGTTGGGGCGATAACACATCCCTGTTTGACACCGGATTCCACCTTAAATGGGTCACTTTGGGAGCCACTGCTGTCCAAAACTGTTGCCATCATGTCATCATGGAGGAGCCGCAGGATGTTCACAAATTTGTTAGGGCACCCGATTTTGTGGAGGATGGTCCAGAGAGCGCTGCGATTCACTGTGTCAAATGCCTTTGCAAGGTCGATGAATGCCATGTACAGGGGTTGGTTTTGTTCCCTGCATTTTTCTTGGAGTTGTCGTGCAGTGAAGATCATGTCCACGGTTCCTCTGGAGGGGCGGAAGCCGTTCTGGGATTCTGGGAGGGTGTCTTCTGAGAGGGGCAGGAGGCGGTTTGCAAGGATTCTTGCGAGGATTTTCCCAGCGGAGGTTAGAAGGGAGATACCTCGATAGTTTCCGCAGTCTGTTCTTTCCCCTTTTTTGAAGAGGGTGATGATGGTGGCATCCTTGAAATCTGCTGGGATTTTCTCGGTCACCCACACTTTTTCTATGAGCTGGTGGAGTTGGTGTGTTAGCTCAGGTCCTCCCTCTTTAAAGATTTCAGCAGGGATCCCATCTGGTCCACTGGCTTTGTTATTCTTCTGTTGGCTGATGGCATTGCTGACTTCTTCCAAACTAGGCAGTGCTGCAAGCTCATCCCTGGTTTGTTGTTGTGGGATTTGTGAGAGGACCTCGTCGGCCACATTGGAGCTGCGGTTCAGGAGGCTTTGGTAGTGTTCTTTCCAACGTAGTGCAATTGAGTTTTGGTCCTTCAGGAGTTTGGTTCCATCTGATGAGCGTAGAGGCTGTATGCCATGGTTTCTTGGTCCATAGATGACCTTTGTGGCTTTGAAGAATCCCTGAGCATTATGGGTATCTGCCAGGTGTTGGATTTCTTCGGCCTTCTTTGTCCACCAGATGTTCTTGAGTTCTCTTGTCCTTCTTTGGACCTCAGCTTTTGCACTGGCATAGATCTTTTTCTTAGCAGCACAGTTGATGTCTCTCTGCCATGCTTGGAAGGCTTTCCTTTTCTTGTCAATTAGCTGTTGGATCTCGATGTCATTTTCATCAAACCAGTCTTGATGTTTCTTGGCTTGGTATCCAATAGTTTCTTCGCAGGCTTGGATGATGGAGGTCTTCAGTTTGTTCCAATGTTCCTAAACATTTTCGGGGTGTTCTGTGGGTAGATGGTCCTTGAGTGCTGTTTGGAGATGGGCTCGTCTGGAGGGCTCCTGAAGGGCTTGGGTGTTCATTTTGCACCTTGTCTTCCTTCCTTGGAGTCTGCGCTTGGGGGCGATCTTGATAGCCATCGAGGATCGAATTAGCCTGTGGTCAGTCCAGCAGTCGTCAGCACCTATCATGGCTCTTGTGAGGAGCACGTCACGGCGGTCTCTGGCGCGTGTGATTACATAGTCTAAGAGGTGCCAATGCTTTGACCGGGGGTGCTTCCATGATGTCTTGAACTTGTTTTTCTGGCGGAAGAGCGTGTTGGTGATGACAAGGTTGTGCTCCGCACATTTGGTGAGAAGCAGGATGCCATTTGAGTTGCTGTTTCCAACCCCGTCTTTTCCAATGGTCCCTGGCCACAGGTCGAAGTCTCGCCCGACTCTTGCATTGAAGTCCCCCAGGAGGATGATTTTGTCCCCCTTAGGTATCCCCGATAGGACGGTGTCCAGCTGACAGTAGAATTTCTCCTTGATGTCTTCGTCAGCATCTAGTGTTGGTGCATAGGCACTTATGATGGTTGCCCGTTGGTTTTTGGCAAGATCGATTCGGAGGGTTGAGAGTCGTTCGTTGATGCCAGTGGGTGCTTCGGACAGATGTTTCACCAGATCGTTTCTGATGGCGAAGCCAACTCCGTGCATTCTTTGGTCTTTTTCGGGCAGTCCCTTCCAGAAGAAGGTGTAGCCTCCTTTTTCTTCCTTCACCTGTCCCTCTCCTGCTCTCCGGGTCTCCTGAAGGGCTGCTATGTCGATGTTGAAGCGTCCCAGCTCCCTTGCAATGATGGCAGTTCTGCGTTCGGGGCGTTCACTGCCACTGTTGTCCATCAGAGTCCGTACGTTCCACGTACCGAAGTTCATTTTTCTTTTTTGGCCGCAGGGTGGTGACCCCACTGGACGCGGCAGTCCAGTCAGGGATGAGTGAGGCAGACTATGTTTGGGGCACCTTTTCTAGCCCCCTCCCCATGTGGGGTGAGCAGAGTGGGTCCTCAATAGGGCTGCTCAGTCGTGGATACAGCTGCCGAACTACTCAACTGCCTCGGACCTTGAGGTAGAACGACTGAGTCCGTACCCACCACCCATGTGCCAGTCTGTGACTAGGGGCTTCCAGATTTCACAGTCCTGCCCCCGTCGCCACTCGCTGATCGCCATGGGACTTTGGTTGGTTGGTTTTTATTTTCTTTGGAAGACGCCTGTGCGTGGATTTTTTTAATGTGTGGAGGTCAGTGCACAACTGATCAACACACAGACTTCACAGAGTGAGGTTCCACTGGTGATGTAGTTTAACACAATGACCGTGGCTTCTCAGTCTGTTGCAGCCTTCTTCCGCCTTCGCAGCCGTTGTAACATGTGCCATGTTATCCTCCGCCTGCTCCGCCGTTGAGGTCTTTGGGTCTTCGGACTGTGCTCGGTCTGGGACCTCCCCCGCAGCCACTCCTGGGAGTGCACGACTCCAGTTGTTGTGCCTACAGGTTCATCGGAACACGCAAGCCCCCTCACCACGACAAGGTGACAGTCCATCGAGGGGGAGGTGGGTTATATGAGAACATACAGATGTAGTTGTTTTCTCTTTTAAAACTTCAGGTAACAGGTGGAGTGGGTTATATGAGAAAAGCGCTCTTTGTATTTGTGAGAGGAAGGTTAATATTTCTTTTTCCTTTCTGGCTCTCATCTCTGAAGAGAATTAGGAAATATACTGATGTATGTTATTTGTAACATACACTTTGTAAGTGGGAGAGACGCTTAGGTACTAAAGGGACCAGATCCTGTCTGATCTAAGCATGTTCAATCCTGTGACCTCATCAGATGGGAGGAAATGTATTATCCTAGGATGCTTTCACACCGTCTATTGAACAGTGACCCACTCCAACCATCACATGACTTTGTGTGGCTCCTCGCAGAAGCCCCACTCCCAGTTAAGGTGAAAGTGTCATGGGATGCTTTCACCACAACCTGGGAGACTCCAGTGGGGACTACAATGCAACCCACATATCCATGGGGAGTACTTTCCAAGACCCCTCCCCATTAATATTTGAAATCGTAGCAACCCCTGTACTTTGTTTACATATGGGGCTAGAAGCATATGATAGAATTGCACTGGAAGACCAACAGAAGCTTACAAACCCTTTCAGGAATGGGGAAAATTTTGGAACGTGAGTAAGTGAAATCATGGATACCAAATCCATGAATTATGAAGTCATGCTGCACTTCAGAAGAAGAAACTAGAAAAAGTTATTGGGGGAAAAAACCTTGATAAAATTGATAGGGTCACCATATGTTGAGAGGCACTCAGTTATCAATGCCACTTTCTTTTAGGATGAGGACTATTAATGTTCAGAAACTGGCTGAAGGCCTATTCTACTAAATGGAATGAGTTGAATATACAGGTATATTTCAATTAACCAAGTACATGTTTCTGAGGTAATACTTTTTGTTAGAAAATTTATTCCCAGAGGCAGAAAATAAGTTTACCAGACATTGACCTAGAAAATCTTCTTCATTTTTCTTTAAATGCTGCTTGATCTGTATAAATGCATTTAACAAAATCCAGTGAATGTATGGTCTGAATAAACACCCGTACTCCTTTATTGAAAGAGAGACAGACTGTAATCTTAACAGTCTCTCTCTTCTGCCAGGAATAACAATATGAAATAGGCCAGCCTGTGTTATTCTTGTGTGCCGATAAGACATGGATTCTTATGTGAAGCTGAAGACATAACCTTGTCAGGCAGGATGAGTGAAGAGACACAATATAAACTCCAGCAACCTTGCTGTGCTGAGCTGATTCCATCAATAGCTTACATTGACAAGATTCTTCTGGAAAGAAACTTGTAGTGCATAATTATTTTGTTGTAAGCAGTCAGTCATGACAAGAAGAACCTCTGTAAGCAGCTCAAAGGGGTAAAGCAGAAATAGAATTTTTAAATGGTTGGTCTGTGTTCCTGTTTGGGGTAAGGGGGAAGATTTAACATGATAGTTCTATCAGAATTCTGATATACGGTAATACTTACCCAATCTCCAACACATCCCAAAATTATCCAGATTTTTTTCCATGTCAAAAGCATTGCATAAAATAATTTATCTAAAACTGATAATTATAAAGGAATCACAGATTGCTTGATAGTTTTAGACCAAAAACGGGCAACAGTGACTGCATTGTCTGCCACAATGTCCTCTGTGCCTTAGGCAGGACATTGTGGGCAAATATACAGATGTTGAGTTGTTGTTTTTCTGCTCCACAGTCACACAAGGTGGAGGATTCTTCTAGGTAATGCCATTTTGCCAGGTTGTCTTTTGATCTTCCAATTCCATTTCTGAGTCTGTTCAGGGACTTCCAAGTTACCCATTCTTGGTTTGCCCCTGGAGGAAGACCCTTGGGGCGGGCATCTAGTTGGAATTGCCTGATTTTGCTGCCCACAGGGATATTTTTGCTGTTGCTGGAGGAACATTTAGATGAGTGGTGGTTCCCATGAAACATTTCCTTGATTTAAGTCTACTGGGAGAAGGCTGATATAGTGAGTGGCTTTCACAAAGTTCAAACTTAATTCTTTCGGAATTGGCAGCAACTTCCTGTCACACATTGGGGGGTGGGGGGCAATGCCAGCTACCCTATGAAAAGGGATAGGTTTAAGACATCCTGTGATTATTCTACGTGTCTCATTTAGCTATATTCACCTGCTTCACATGGGCAGATTTATGCTAGATGGGGCAGGCATACTCAGCAGTTGAATAAGACATGGCCAAGGCTGATGTTCTTATTAATTTTGGGTCTGTACCCCATGTGCTATTAGTAAGTTTCCTCAGGATGTTATTGTGCTCAGCTACTTTGTGCTTGGTGATCGCACATTTCCTAAATTTTAGTGTTTAGTCTAAGGTGACGCTGAGATATTTAGGGTGGGAGCAGTGTTTAAGCTCTTGGCCTTCCCAGGTCATCTTCAGTTTCCTGTTGGCATCACGATTAGGTAGATGGAAAGCATACACTTGTGTCTCAGCAGGGTTAGGCTTCATGTGATTATCTTTGTAGTAACCAGAGAGATCTTTCAGAGCATTAGTAAGTTGACTTTCAACTGTTTCAAAGTCTTTTGCTTGTGTTGTAGGCCAAGGTCATCAGCGTATATAAAGCTGCCTTGAGGGAGACCATTCTTTTGTTTTCCCCGTCTACATTTCCTGCCCTGAAACTCCACATAAAAGCTGTGGTTTTCTAGGAGGGTCTGGATATTTTTTGTAAAATTGTAGTCCCAGGTGGGACTACTATTTTGTGTAAGGTCCACAAAAACTGTTCCCATAATGCAACGTTTCTCATAGCCTTCCTCGATGTACTCAGTCAAGTAAATAATTATTTTTATTATACAGCTGAATAAACAACCAGAGGCGACCCTAGGTAATTTTCAATGGTAAGCAAACAGTATTTTGGTGTCCCCCCGCCCCCCAACCAATCACTGATATATATTTTCTGTTCGTTATGGGAGTTCTGTGTGCCATATTTGGTTCTATTCCATCATTGGTGGAGTTCAGAATGCTCTTTGATTGTTGGTGAACTATACATCCCAGTAACTACAACTCGCATATGTCAAGGTCTATTTCCCCCCAAGAGTGCCTCAAGAGCGCCTCTGGGCAAAATCAACTATACTGCAAATGCTTACTTTGCGTAATAGGTTGAGCCGCCCCTGTACACAACACACAATGATCTAGAAACAATATTCTGGCATTATTCACATGCTAATATAATGTTGACCTAATAATGGAGGTTTATCCTCATAGAGTAAGCCCTGGTTAATACTTGGATGGGATACTGCCAACGAATATTCTGTGGGTCATATTTCATAGGAAAGAACTGACAGTATCATCTCTAAGTATAACCCCAAGAAATTGATGGGATTGGCATAAATCAACAGATGGCTTGAAGGCATATGTGCACACACGTTTCAATAAGATTATAACAATACATTGTAGCCATGACAGCTATTGACTGCCAACCCATTCTTGGTTTCCTAGAGTCTATCATTTATATTCCTCTACTGGAGACCCTGCATGACTGTTGGCTCTTTCACCATCCTTTGTAAACCCTCTATTCTAGTCAACAATAGCCCATCACTATTTTTGTGCTGGTGACTTATTGACATATAGTAAGAATATTTATAGTAAATGAAATATAGCTCATAAGACAGCCTTCATCTTAATACTTGACATTTATTTCCATAGTATGGCTAGTGTTGGAATTAGGACCCACGGGTTCCAGATTCCAGTTCTTAGTGAGCCATGAAAGTTAAGCTAGTAATCCCTTCTCAGATTGACCTATCTCACAATGTTGTTGTGAAGATAAAATCCGAAATAGAAAAGGCCAGGTTAAGGAGATTGAGGTCTGAGAGAAGTTCCAAAGTTTTTTCTCTCGCAATCATTAATAACAGCCTAGCAATTCAGTATATACATGAATAAACATGGCCTGAAATGCAGAGTTGTAGTGGCACACTGATATGCGAACCCATTTTTAAACTATAAAATTATAATAACAAAAATCAGTGATTGGTGAAGAAAAAACTCTACTTTCTTCTACTTTAGCACTCCAGCAGACATCGAAATAATTCAAGATTTCCGTACCTTGTTCAGTCATTAATCAGAATGGAGACTGTAGTCAAGAAATCAAAAGAAGACTAAGACTTGGAAGGGCAGTTATAAATGAACAAGACAAGATTTTCATTGAATACCAAAGTTAAGATTGCCCATGTCATTATAGTTCCAATCTCTATGAATGGTTTTGAAAGCTGAATGGGGAGAAAATCAAGTCATTTGAAATGTGGTGCTGAAATGAGTTCTACAGACACTGTGGACTGCTAGAAAGACCACAAAAATGGGTCAATCAAGCCTGAACTCTCCCTAGAAGCCACGATGACAAAGCTGGGATTGCCCTCATGAAATTTACAATATTACAAAATATTACAAAAGACAGTAATCCTTGCTAAAGTAGAAGGCACACGAAAAACTGTCAGTTCTGAACATTCAGATAATGTCTGATCTTTCAAAGGTTGCAATCCACTAATTTGTGGATTTGCTAGAGTTGGTTCATTTTATGCCTCTTTGACATAACAACACACATTTCATTTGAGTATATTGATTATTTTACCTCTCTTCATTTCAGAATTTTTAATGTTTTACCGTGATGTGGATAATAGCCAGTGCTATTATTAGACATAGACATTTGTAGTGTTATGAATGGGCAGCAAATTGTCAATTGCTTAATTTGTTGTTACTGTAGACGGAGTGTCAGGGCCCTTCCAGACAGGCCCTATATCTCAGTATTTGATCCCAGGTTTTCTGCTTTAAACTGGATTATATGAGTCTGCATTGCCAGATAATCTGGGATAAAGAGACTGGATCCTGGGATATAGGGCCTTTCTGGAAGGGTCCTCGGAGAGAAAATAAATGCTTGTGGATTTTGCTCCTCATTTGCCAAAATCCCCAACGCTGGCCATACATCTTGACCAAGGATAGTGATATTTTCTGAACAAGATTGTCCTTTTTACCTTTTTAGAGAGAGAGAGAGAGAGAGAGAGAGAAATATATATGTAGATGACAGATAGGGCTAAATAATATTTTCCATCTGTAAGTTCAGAAATTATGAGATATAAGTCCACAAAACCAAATTGATGAATGGTCCACTATAAAAAAATATTATGATATTTAAAAGTAGATTTTCCAGTGTACAAATGCCCTACAACTGCCTAAACCATATTAATAAAAAAAAAGCCAAATACAAAGTTGTGTTTTACTTCCTCTTTACACTCTATACAATGATAGTTTATCCACAGGAGTCAAAAGTTCAGTAGTTCTTAGTCTTTTCTGAAGCAATAATATACTTATGAATCTGCCTTAGTTCAGGAACAAAGATATATATCTGTTCCTGATGACTCATCAAATCTCAGTTGTCAAATTTAGTACCTCTCAAACACTGTTTTTCCTCTCTAGCCTCATAATAAAGCCTGGATGGTTTTAAAGCTTCTGCAGAGCTTTCGGCAAGTTCAGGCTGCTTAAATTTCCCTATCAAATTCCTGTCTCTATTGTATAGCATGTACCTCATCACCCCTCATTTGGATGCACAGTTCTTTCCAACAGCTCAATTTTTCCCAGCTGCATACACATTTGTTGTGTCCAACTGCATGCCTCCCAAAATCTATGGGTTTTATTATTCACTTGTAGTAGATTCTGTTGAGTGGAGTCCTGCATCCCATTTTGTTCAAGTAAAAAGATGGTAGATAATTGTGCTAATGGGAGAGGGGTTATCTTCAAAATAATATATGGTAGTTTCAATCAAAAGTTAATTTTCCGCATTAGTGCTTATGATTGCCAATGAATTTAAAGGCAATCTTCCTCTAAATTTAGCAGCTGAAGTCCCCTTTTCACCAGATTGAGCATTGATTATGGTTTGTGTAAAGAAGCTAGGAATTATAATTATGTACATACTATAAATCAAGTTGATTTAAGCTTCTGGAAATTATATGAATGAGAGACCTCCCAGATCCCTGGGCTTCAACTGCCCTTCAACTTTTTTTTTCCAGGTCTTGCAATCTCAAGATTATTTGCTTCTTTTATTCAGTCAGTCCAGCTATACTGCAGTCCTCCCCCTTTCCTCCTGTCTTACCCTTTATTCTTGCCTGCATATTCAGGTCCTGCGGCTGATATCTAATGTGTACATGCATATGGATATAATATATACACATACTTAGCTATTCCTTTTAGGTTTTTCATTTTTAAAAGACCAGATGCTGAAAGTTCACATCTATTGATAGTGTCAAGTGCAGTAAATGATTCAATACCAGCCCCAGGCTTCCCAGACACTAACAGTGTGCTCAAGTGGTCACTTCTTCTGGATGTTGAGCTGCATGAGGTGAACCCCAAGGTGCAAAGAATTTCAAATTTCTATAGTTTGATGCAAGTTTTTCATTCTTTTATCAGCATTTGTTCATTCAATAAACTAAGGCGCCTCCAGTGGCATAATGGGATAGACCCTTGTGCTGGCAGGACTGCTGACCAACAGGTAAGCGGTTCAATTCCGGAAAGAGCTGGTTGAGCTCCCTCTGTCAGCTCCAGCTCCTGATGTGGGGACATTAGAAAAGACTCCCACAGGGGTGGTAAAACATCAAAACATCTGGGCATCCTCAGGGCAACATCCTTGCAGACAGCCAATTCTTGCAGTTTCTAAAGTCGCTCCTGTCATAAAAAAACCAAAAAAACAATAAAATGTTGACCCAATCATCTAACTTGAAAGTCTTTATCCTCTTTAAAGTTTGAATTATATGAAGCAAGTAACCAAAAGTTATCACATTCAATTTCTTCATATCACTGCAGTGTTAAACTTCTTTCAACCTTATGCAGCTTCATGTCATTTTACATACTTTGGGGATATGAATGGGGAAGCTGCCAGAGGAAGCCAAGTCACCACCTTCAAAAGCTATGAGACCTACTGTTTAAAAGGAGTTCACCTATCCTGGAAGTTTCAGCTGCTGAAATTGTTGCCTTCTCTTTGAAAATGTGTAGAAGATCTAAAAGCAGACACAGCATAGGGTCATTAAACACTCACAGATTAAAGCTCACTTCAGGAAAACCTGATATATCATATATACTTACGTATATGTCTAAACATTTTAGTCAAAATATGCCAACCCAAAAAACTGGGTTGATTTATCAATGGATCAATGTGTACCTTAATGCATATATACGTGTGTGTGTGTGTGTGTTAAACTGATGAGCTGCTGAACTTGCTGACCGGACGGTTGGCAGTTCAGATCCACAGGACAGGGTTAGCTCCTGCTGTTGGCCCCAGCTTCTGCCAACCTAGCAGTTCAAAACCATGCAAATGTGAGTAGATCAATAGGTACCGCTTCTGTGGGAAGGTAATGGCATTCCATGCAGTCATGCATGGCCACATGACCTTGGAGGTGTCTACAGACAACAGTGGCTCTTCAGCTTAGAAATGGTGATGCGCACCACCCCCCAAGAGTCAAACACGACTAGACTTATGTCAATGGGATACCTTTATTATTATTATTATTCAAAAGCTTGTATCATGAATTTTGTGCATTTTGCTTGGTCGATAACAGTATCAGTCTTTTGTGGATTTTGAATGCATAAGTTTGTTTTTGAAAGTGTAGTTTGAAATAAAATTGAGAGTCTCTTTTTGAAAGAAAACTTCAGAAAGGAATTTTTAAAAACTGGTTAAATTTTGAATTTTTTTGAACAAGTTAAGTCTCCCTTTTTCAAAAATCTGAAAGGCTTCAAAAGCTGAAACCTTTTGTTGCTGCTCCCACTTTCACTTTTTAGAAAAGGAGGTTACATACCCAACAAATGCTGAGTTTTTCTCGAGGATCACTTGTTCTACTATTATTCAACTTGATGGAGTAAAGGAAACCATTTATTAGGTTTTTTGTTCTTTCTATTGCTATGGACAAAAAAGCCATTTTAATTTTCTAGCAAGCTTGATCTCATTCTGCACCTTGGTTTTTTAAATTTTATCCCTACTCCATGGTTACACTAACAGATACCCATAGGAACTAGACATTCATAGAGAGTATACCTCTCCTGGAATCTCAGTGTGATTTTCTGGTCAGTTTCCAAGAACTTCTGAGCTTCCAATAAATACTTAAAATGTTCTTATTCCACATAGTCATTAGTGAAGGAAAGTGCTCTGGGTATTTTTACTGTTAGATTTTACATTATTTTACGGGGTGGTTTTCCTTTGTTTGAAAGGGTTTTTAAAAATATATGCACTGTTTTGGAGGACTTTATCCATTGTGCATCATCCCAGGAACCCTCGAAAGCTGGGAATTAATGCAATGAAAGATGATAGATAGATAGATAGATAGATAGATAGATAGATAGATAGATAGATAGAGATAGAGATAGAGATAGATGATAGATAGATAGAGATAGAGATAGAGATAGATCGATAGACAGACAGACAGATATATTCATTTTAGCAAGGTCTAGAAATATTTGTTTTCCTTTCCTTGTCATTAACCTTTCCTGTCCAGTTATTGGCAGGGCTTCCGTTCAATCTTGGCAATAATACAGTTGAAGTTTGGGCTCAGAAAACAGGGCAACTGGAGTGGCTGACTTTTATTAGACTTTGATTAATGCTCTACTAGCATAAAAAAGGACACGTATTCTGCTGTTTCAGCACTATGTTGAATTGCTGTGAGTGACAGGTTTTAATCTCATTAGCACAAGTCCATGGAATTTGAAGGGTCTACACATTTCAGCCTTGTAGACGGGTCCTTGGTATTCACTGTGGTTTGATTCCAGGGAATGGATACTGAAATCTATGGATGCTGAAGTTCCATGCTATACACTACAATAGCATGGAAAATTGTGTTCCTTATATAAAATTGCAAACATGTTATATATTTTGATTTTTTTTGATGGGGGGATGCAGAATCCGTTGATACAGAGAGTTCAGTGTATAATAATAAATAAATTCAAAATCGAGACAACACAAGTCTTTGCCAACTTGGTGCTCTCTAGATGTAGAATCTGTGGCTGCAGAGGGAGACCGCCAACCTTCTGGTCAGCAAGTTCAGCATCTCAGCGGTTTCACCCATTGTGCCACTGTGTCCCGAGAAGGAAATGGCATATGGTGTTAAATAACTAGTGTTTTGAAAAAGTTTGAAAATAGAAAAGTTTAACCACATCCATATTTAAATTTAGAATCCAAACAATGTATCTAAACTAATGCCGAAGGTACAAATAACAAATCAAAAACAGCTTAAATAAATATGACATAATACAATCACACTTTTAACATACTAGATACTTTAAAAATCTTATAATTTGACTAAAATTATTGGGGATAAGATGATATACAGCAGATTAACAGGACTAGGTGTTCAACAAAACAAGGTGGGGTGTAATTAGTCCACCTCCTCTCCATAAGCTAAAGCGCATAGATATGTTTTTTAAAGTTTTTAAAAGTAGATGAGAGAGGGGACCATTTTTATTTCTTTAGGGAGGGAGTTCCAGAGCCAGGGAGCAACACGGAGAAGGCCTCTCTCTCATTTCCACCAGCCGTATATGGGATGGGGGTGGAACTGAGAGGAGGGCCTCCTCCACAGATTGCAGTGCTTGTGCTGGTTTGTATACGGAGATGCGGTTCTGCACTCCCTGTACGGCGCTCCAGTTCATAATCTGGCTGCCAATCTCTGTACCAATTGAAGGTTGTGAACTGTCTTCAAAGGCAGCCCCATGTAGAGAGCAATTCAGTGGTCCACACAGGATGTGGCTATGGCCTGGACTACCATGGCCAGATCTGGCATCTCAAAGTATGGGTGTAGCTGGCGCACAAGTTTTAATCGTGCAAAGGCGCTCCTTGCCACCGCTAACACCTGGGTTTCCAGGATCAATGATAAGTCCAGGAACACTTCCAGACTGAACCTGTGTCTTCAGGTGGAATATGACCCCCTCCAATACAAGCTGTAAACTCACACACAGTCTGCCTTCCAGCTAACTAGTAGTACCTCTGTTTTGTTTGTATCTGTCCTTAACTTATTAGCCCTCATCCAGTCCATCACTGATGACAGGCACTGGTTTAGAGGCAGGACAGCACCCTTGGCATTTGGTGGAAAGGAATAATAGAGTTGGGTGTCATCCGCATAGATCTGACACTGAACTCCAAAACTCTGGATGATCTCTCCCAGCCGTTTCTTGTAAATGTTAAACAGCAGGGAGGACAGACTTCAACTCTTGAAGAATTGAAGCTCTCATGGTTATTTCATCAGTCAAAAGATGACAAAATTGGTTGATGAAGAAACCATGAGAGCTTCAAAAACCATCATCTGTTGGGTGCATTTTGGTTAGCCAATAAAGGTTTCAGTCTCTTGTGGGTTTTGGATTCTGCATTGGAATCCCATATATGTTCAGCTTCTTTGACATTTCTAATGTAAGGATTGAACTACTTCCATAAGAATGAAAATAGATACAAGGTCCCAGAAATGCTTAGCTGTCTCCATCAGTCTCCTGTAAAGTTGGGTGAAATCTAACTGGCCCTAGCACTGGGACAATGGTAGCAACACTCACATCTAATTTGGCACCAATTAAATATAAATATGGTATGTTTTCTAGTTTTACTCTTCCTTTCTGTTGCAAAGAAGCCTATTGCTCTTTTGTCTTGATAGATAAATTGTAAGCCTGCATTTGATGGCATCTAAAGTGCTGATTCATGGGAACAGCTTTATTCTTAACATCATATGGTAAAAAAAAATTGATCCCAGCATGTTTAAATGTTCCTGTGTGTGTGCTTTAGAGATATTTTTAATAGTCATATTTTTGGAAATCCCTTTCAAATTCTTTGCAAAAAATTAATAAATGGTTTAAACTTAATGTTGGAATTATTCACAGCATAACCAAGCTACAGTCAAGCTGGAAGCAAATCACTTAGAACACATGTAGCAAATTATGTTGTCTGATAGATTGCATAAGAATTTATTCAACACCTATGAATCATTTATCAAGATAAAGATCAACCCCTATCCATTGCCAAATGTTCCAGTAAATGCCTGAAAAATATGGTTGCACAGTCTAACTCTTGCTGGAAAGTAAGAACATGAGATAGTATGAATCATATCATGGATCATCCATCCCATCAGGCACTCAGAAAATCACAGAGATAAGATAATAGCAGCAGCAGCCGATATGGACAGCAGACGTAAGACATGGTCATGCTCCCCACATTGTAGCCAAAATGTGAGGCTGCTCCAAAGTTTTCCAAAACTCATATTTAAATGTGCCGAATATTTTGTACATTTTAAACCGTTTTAATTATTTCATCATTTTAAATTTAAATTGTTTAAACTAGTTTTCATAAGCTGCCCAGAGATCTTATGATATAAATATTTCAATAATAAATAAATACGGAACATGGACAACAACAAAAATTAGTTAGAAAAAAATGGCATAGCAAATGCCAGGCAGTACTGTGCCTTGTCTTTCATCTAGCTGAAAAGAGAGGAATGAAAGCTGCTTGATAGTAGTGCTTCAGTTCTGACAAATATATTCAGCCCAAAGCTGAAGGAATATATAACCTTCTGTTTGGCAGTGAGTGGGTTGGTGGAACCTGTTATGTTCCCTGACCCAGTTGAAGCATAAACCCGAAAGCAGAAGGTCATGAAACTCTTGTTCATGCAGGCATCCCTTGGCAGCCATTGAGGCTTCCATGTGGAAGACAACATCGCAAGAGAAGACTTTGCTCAAATTCATCCCATCTTTATGCAATTCTGGTCTTAGTACAAATCCACATAGAAGAAAAGGACACCCATCTCTACACGGACATATTAGGCCACCATGAAAAGCCTGATACAGGCTGACTAATTTAAAGGAAGCTAGGAAAGATTCAGCCCCTTGGGGGTGCAGGTAGTTAAACCACTGAGGCGCTGAACTTGCAGACCAAAAAGGTTGGAGGTTCAAATCCGGGGACGGGGTGAGCTCCCACTATTAGGTCCAGCTTCTGCCAACCTATCAGTTTGAAAACATGCTAATGTAAGTAGATCAATTTTTATTAATTATTTATTTTATTTCGAGCATTTCTACCCCGCCCTTCTCAACCCTCAAAGGGTTGAGAAGGTACCACTTCTGCAGGAAGGTAACACCGTTCCATGCAGTCATGCTGGCCACATGACCTTGGAGGTGTCTACAGACAATGCTGGCTCTTCAGCTTAGAAATGGAGATGAGCACCACCCCCCAGAGTTGGACATGACTAGATTTAATGTCAAGGGGAAACCATTACCTTTTCCATTAGGAAAGATTGGCTGTTAACTATTTTTATTATAAGTGACCAGGAGTAGTGGAAATTATTTTTATTATAAGCAGCCAGGAGTGGTGGAAAGAACATTGATGAGACAAATGGCATTGAATAGAATACATTGAAATGTGGGCTTTAAAAAAACATCAGTGCGATTGGGAAATTTGATGGCACCACAACTTTTATTGGTTAACCTGGGGTAGAATCTGGAAATTGTCAGATCAATTTTATCATAGATAAGATGACAATAAGATATAATATAAGTTTATAGGTAAATATATTATTTTATGCCAAACCAATTTACATATTTGCAGTTAAGAACCAGTAGGAAGAATAAAAGTAAGTGAAGAGAAGTGAGAAAACTAAACTGAAAGCTTTCGAAGAATATTAGTATTGTTTTAGTGTGCTAGATGTGTTTACATTGATATGGTGGAGTGTTTATTTGTAAATTTGTTTACTGTGTATTTAATAAAAGTGATTTAACAAAAAAAAGAAAAACACTTTTTTTGGGTCATAGTGTCTAGAATAGACCAACCACGCTGACTGGTGAACTCTGGTAGTTGCAGTCAAAAAGTTGATTTTCCAAGCTATGAACACTCTTCAGAGCAGTCACCCTTTTTCAAAATCAGGGTAACAGCTTTCTTTATCAGGTCAATCCATCTGTCATGTCATATTCCTCTTTTCCTACTGCTTTCCCTTGTCCCCAGCGTTATAGTATTTCCTAATAAATAATGTTTTCTCATCATATTTCAGAGTAACAATGGCCTTAGTTTAGTCATTCTAATGAGAACTCAAGGTTGTTTTGCTCCTATGATCATTCATCTGCCTTTTTGGAGATCCATGCTGGAGCTACACTGCCATACAATTCAGATTATCAAAGCAGACAATCCACATTATCTGCTTTGAACTGGATTCTGTGAGGCCCCGCTGCCATATAACCCAGTTCAAAGCAGATAATCTGGATTTTATATGGCAGTGTAGAGGGGGCCCCAGTGTCTGTAGAACTCTTCCTCATTCCAATAACAAACAAATTGATTTCCTCCAGTTAGTTTTCTTCATATCTATAAAAAAAATCAGAAATACTATGGCATAAATGATACTGACTTTACTGGTCAGATAGATCCTTTATTCAAGCAGTTCTTATCTAGTTCCTTCATATCTGTCCTTAAAAATTGTATTGTAGGCAATTCAATAAATAAATAGTCTTCTTCTGATTTCTTTTTTTTTAAAGCGTGAAAATATACTCCAAAGAGAACTTTCAGTGTACCTTCTTGTACTAGTCATGGGTGATTTCAACTATCCCGATATTTGCTGGAAAACAAACTCGGCCAAGAGTACAAGGTCCAACAAATTCCTCGCTTGCCTTGCAGACAATTTCATGGTCCAGAAGGTAGAAGAGGCAACAAGGGGATTGGCTACTCTTGATCTCATCCTAACAAATGTGGAGGACCTGATCGATGCAGTCGAAGTGGTAGGATCCTTAGGGGCAAGTGACCATGTGCTCCTGCAATTTGAGGTACAAAGGAAGGCCGAAACTAAGACAAGTCAAACCCGCATTTTGGTCTTTAGGAGAGCTGATTTCCAAAAAATGAAGGAAACGCTGAGCAGCATTCCGTGGACACAGATACTAAAAGACAAGGGAGTTACGGATGGATGGGAATTTCTCAAGAGTGAAATACTCAAGGCGCAATTGCAAACCGTGCCAACAAAGAGAAAAAATAGGACAAGTGCAAAGAAGCCAGAATGGATGTCCAAAGAACTTCTAACTGTGCTAAGACACAAAAGAGACATGCACAAGAAGTGGAAAAAGGGAGAAATCACCAAAGAAGAATTCAAACAAATAGCCAACACCTGCAGGGAAAAGGTCCGCAAGGCTAAAGCAAAAAAACGAGCTCAGACTTGCCAGGGACATTAAAAACAATAAAAAGGGCTTCTATTCTTATGTCAGTAGAAAAAGGAAAAACAAGGAGGCGATAGGACCTCTTCGAGGAGAAGATGGGGCAATGCTGACAGGGGATAGGGAAAAGGCAGAACTACTTAATACCTTCTTTGCCTCGGTCTTCTCACAAAAAGAGAGTCTTCAACCTCAGCAAGATGGAGTGGATGAGGGATTGGAGGACATCCAACCCCAAATTGGGAAAGAAGTCGTCCAGGAATACCTGGCCGCTCTTAATGAGTTCAAGTCCCCAGGGCCAGATCAACTACACCCCAGAGTATTGAAGGAACTAGCGGAAGTCATTTCGGAGCTATTGGCAACCATCTTTGAGAGTTCTTGGAGAACGGGAGAAGTTCCAGCAGATTGGAGGAGGGCCAATGTGGTCCCAATCTTCAAGAAGGGAAAAAAGGATGACCCAAACAACTACCGTCCGGTCAGCCTCACGTCGATACCGGGCAAGATTCTGGAAAAGATTGTTAAGGAAGCGGTCTGCAAACACTTAGAAACAAATGCAGTCATCGCTAATAGTCAACATGGATTTATCAAAAACAAGTTATGCCAGACTAATCAAATCTCTTTCTTCGATAGAGCTACAAGCTGGGTAGATGCAGGGAATGCCGTGGATGTAGCGTACCTGGATTTCAGTAAGACCTTCGACAAGGTCCCCCATGACCTTCTGGCAAGGAAACTAGTCCAATGTGGGCTAGACAAAACTACGGTGAGGTGGATCTGTAATTGGTTAAGTGGACGAACACAGAGAGTGCTCACTAATGCTTCCTCTTCATCTTGGAAAGAAGTGACAAGTGGAGTGCCGCAGGGTTCCGTCCTGGGCCCGGTCCTGTTCAACATCTTTATTAATGACTTAGGTGAAGGGCTAGAAGGCATGATCATCAAGTTTGCAGACCAAATTGGGAGGGATAGCCAATAGTCCAGAGGACAGGAGCAGGATTCAAAACGATCTTGACAGATTAGAGAGATGGGCCAAAACTAACAAAATGAAGTTCAACAGTGACAAATGCAAGATACTCCACTTTGGCAGAAAAAATGAAATGCAAAGATACAGAATGGGTGACGCCTGGCTCGAGAGCAGTACATGTGAAAAAGATCTTGGAGTCCTCATGGACAACAAGTTAAACATGAGCCAACAATGTGATGTGGCGGCAAAAAAAGCCAATGGGATTTTGGCCTGCATCAATAGGAGCATAGTGTCTAGATCTAAGAAAGTAATGCTACCCCTCTATTCTGCTTTGGTTAGACCACATCTGGAATATTGTGTCCAATTCTGGGCACCACAATTCAAGAGAGATATTGACAAGCTGGAATGTGTCCAGAGGAGGGCGACTAAAATGATCAAGGGTCTGGAGAACAAGCCCTATGAGGAGCGGCTTAGGGAACTGGGCATGTTTAGCATGAAGAAGAGAAGGCTGAGAGGAGATATGATAGCCATGTATAAATATGTGAGAGGAAGCCACAGGGAGGAGGGAGCAAGCTTGTTTTCTGCTTCCTTGGAGACTAGGACGCGGAACAATGGCTTCAAACTACAAGAGAGGAGATTCCATCTGAACATTAGGAAGAACTTCCTGACTCTGAGAGCCGTTCAGCAGTGGAACTCTCTGCCCTGGAGTGTGGTGGAGGCTCCTTCTTTGGAAGCTTTTAAGCAGAGGCTGGATGGCCATTTGTCAGGGGTGATTTGAATGCAATATTCCTGCTTCTTGTCAGGGGGTTGGACTGGATGGCCCATGAGGTCTCTTCCAACTCTTTGATTCTATGATTCTATTCTATGATTCTTTTCTGCCTCCTAAAATCAATAAAATATCTTATTGATATGCACTAAGTATACATTCTTGGTCTGAAAAGGGAGGGAAAAATCACAAGGATTCCTGATAACCTGCCAAGGCAAATTTGAATCATTTCCCATGAGGAGCGGGGGTTCTTTTTTATTTTTCATCACTAATGGAGCATATCCAGTAGGCAAATTCAGATAAAGCACCTGTCAAAGTTAATAGGAGTCATGCCTACAATTCCTTGTGTTTAAAGAAGTGCAACTGACCCAGTAAGGAGATCACTGTGCAACACCTAATAGATCCACCTCTGTTTTAACATGTTTTAGACTCACATTGGTTCTGGCACATACATGACTGGGGATGATTAATGGAATGGGATTGCAGCCACAGAGAAAGTCCAACTCAAATCAGAGTTCTGTTTTTAAGACTCTTTCTGGGTATCGCATATGCCGGATCAGACTTTTCTTTTCATCTAGCCCAGTATTGCTTTTTCCTGACTGCTATTGCCTTTTCTGAGTCTCAGGCATTGGTCTTTTCCATCATTTGTTTACTACCTGAGTTTTTTTTTAAATGGCAGTGGGAAATATTGATAACTGAGATCTTCTGTGTGAGTAATCTTTATTGGATATAGTCCCTCCTGTTCCTTTCATTCATTCCAGCCTGTTTCCTTTTTTAAATCTATTATCTTGGAATTCTCTGTAACAATTCTATTAACTTTTAACTTTTCAATACAGGTTTTATTAACTTGTAGCTGTGCATAATCATTTTTATGGCCTTTAGATTCAGTTTATACATTCCAGCTTGATCATCTCATCAACTTTTGGTGCTTTTTATTACTATTTCTTTGGACCAAATTCTTCCAATTTTACTTGGTGCTATCCTGTTTTCTATTATTATACTTACTGAGATCAAGACCATTTGCCTTTTAACTTTAACTTGTTTTTATTTACTGTTGTCAACCATTTTTGCAGGACAGCACCATTGGATGTAAATATTTTAAGAAATAAAACTCTCCTGCTGCAATTAATAAATTGTGTAAGAAGGGAATGGCCAGTAACCACAAGCAATGACTGGCTAATAAACCAAACCAAGCCAAACAGGTATGAAATCCTCAATTTGCTTATGGGATTTTTTTACCCTTATATACATTAAGCTGCCCGCTTTGCACACTTATGTGGTGGTTAACCCCAATTAACTCAATAGAAATTACTTCTGAATAGAAATGTTTCATGCTGTACTGTAAACCTCTATAATCCAATGCACCTGAACTCAGTTGTCTCACTTTTTAGTAGATGTTATAAGACTACCTTATTTGCACACACCAAAAATAACAAGGATTCACAATTTTTTGATGGACTGAATTTGTTTCTCTGCTTGAATAATTTGTTGGTGTTCAGTCATTTCTGACTCTTCATGACCTCATGGACCAGCCCACACCAGAGCTCCCTGTTGGCTGTGGCCACCCTCAGCTCCTTCAAGGCCAAGCCAGTCACTTCAAGGATACCATCCCTCCATCCATCTTGTCCTTGGTTGGCCCCTCTTCCTTTTTCTTTCCATTTTCCCCAGTATCATTCTCTTCTCCAGGCTTTCCTGTCTTCGCATTATGTGGCCAAAGTACTTCATCTTTGCCTCTAATATCCTTCCCTCCAGTGAGCAGTTGGGCATTATTTCCTGGAGTATGGATTGGTTTGATCTTCTTGCGGTCCAAGGCACTCTCAGAATTTGCCTCCAAGACCACTGAGGAACAGGACATTCCTCTCATATTGATTATCCCAACTTAGAGAATGGCTGAATGGGTCTTCTGGGGGAGCTTTAAAATACAATCCCATGTCCGCTTATCTAGAAGTGGCACATACTTCTCACATAGGGTGAAATCAGATCTATTTAAGGCTTCTCAGAGATTATGAATGAAGACAATACCCTGGTTTTGCAAGGAGTAAAGAAGAAACATGGTTCCATTTCTTTCTTCCCAGTTTTCTATTTTCCTCCCAACAGTGGGTCAACATTCTGTGCCCACTGAGCACGCTATATATTTGCTCTCTGTCCTTGGTTCTCCAAATCCTTTTCTATAGAATTTTTGAAAGAATATTCTGAAAACCTAAGGATTCGTCCAAACCAACTGATTCTCTCTTTTATGTTTCAATAATGCCTTATCAGCTACATTCCAATAGTCACTCATAGTGAAATTGTACAATATATTGAGCTCATGATTAGAAGCATATTTTCCATCTTGCAAAATGATTTCTTCAGACTTCATGGATGAGCAGTTAATCTTGCAAATCAAGCCCATGTTTACATTCTCCATGACCAATCATCTAACAAAGCACAGTAATTTGCAAAATTTGGAGGTGAGAAATGCTTACTGACTTAGAGGTACACAGCAGCAAGGGCAATTAGACATTTATTCTCCTTTCAAGGCACACTGCTGCTAAATTCAAAATTGATCATATCATATCATTTAACTCTCAAAGAATGCATTTTATAAGAGTCTGCACAAACATTGTTAAGTACCCACTGGGTGATCTTAGGCAAGTCACACACTCTCAGCCCCAAAAAGGTCCATGCTACAGGTGCCCTTAGATTGCCAAAAACCCAAGAAGTCATGAAGGCACACAACAATAACTTATATTGTTCACCTTTATACAAAAATCCATAACATTTGAACCATTCCTTAAGTTACATAGTGCTTTCATTGGAAAATGTTAAATAAGTTATTGAGAAAATCTGACATATGAAACACAAATTCTTTCTTCAGTCATTGTCTGACAATTAGCACTACATGATCAGTTGCTTTACAAATCAAGATGTATCACATTATTGGGTTGTTGCTCTAAGCTTTCTTTTTAATGTAACTTATATTTTTAAAATCTGGCTTAACAGCACTCTTTTTCCAGTAATATAGGGAAGCACATCAAAATTGAATCCTAATTTAAAAAATTCTGTTGCTGCATGAACAGCTTTAGATTTTTTTCAGTTTGAGATAATACCAATACAACTCTATGTTGTATTGTTTATCCTTGCATAATTTTTTCATTGTGACCCTAAGACTCATTTAGGACCACAAATTGATTCCTAGTGATGCAGCATACAAAGGCTAAAAGCAATGTATATTTTTGGCTGAGTGAAAAGAGCATTTTAAAAATGGAAATGGCAACCATTTTCAAAGTTTAAAGGTAGAATGGTGGAAGGGAGAAAAACTATCTTCTTTGTCCATTGAGAAAAAAACAAGCAAACAATAGATGCATACTACCCCCCCCCCCTCAAAAAATCTAAGGCAGTGGTATGGAAAGTGGTGATTCATAGACTATTGCTAGGTCATGAGGCACTAGCTTCCAGTTCACATAAATGTTTCTGATTCTGGGCAGATTTTGCCATTTATTTCCCTTTCAACATTGGAAAATGTATTACAGATCCTGTAGTGTAAACAATAACAGACCCCCATCCAACCACCAATATTTCTTGACACGTGGTAAACCAACTAATTGGAGCAGTTCCCTTATAGTGACTGCTGGTGTCAAAGAATTAAAAGAAAACATACTTACACAAACTCAGTAGGAGAATTTGTATAATGAAAATGCAGGTGCTATTTGCAGATTTCTTCAAGGAATCTTGCCAAACAGCTAAACCCATGTTAATCTGCATGCTGCAAGCAACAGATAGAGAGTGTATACATTAAAAATAAAGCAAACATCCTATCTTCTGGTGAAAATCATAAATTACAGGCAGGCCCAGAAGACCAAAAGTCTTCATAAATGTGTGTTGTATGTCTGTGTGTGTAAAGACTTTCTATCTTCTGGGCCTGCCTGTGATTTATGATTTCCACCAGAAGATAGGATGTTTGCTTTATTTAATTTATACATCCTCTATCTGTTGCTTGCAGTGTGTGTGTGTGTGTCATAGATACAAGGTGTTTAGAGCTTTGTAGATCAAATTCTTGCACCTTAAAATGGGTTTGGAAACAAACTGAAAGCCAAAGCAGTTGATTCAGGAATAAACTTCTTAGGATTTCCAACCCAGCGTGGCCAATTTCCTTCAGACTGTGGTTCAAAAGTAGCCTTTTCATGTTCTCTATATAGGTTTACTCATCAGCAAATAGTCCATAAAACACTTGCCACCAGGCATGTAGCCAGGGGGGGGGGGGCTCGGGGGGCTTCAGCCCCCCCCCCCCCCCCCGAAATTTTCATGGTGGTTCGCGAAAAGGCCTTAATGGTACAATATTTAAACTGTTATGTTTATTCATATCATGATCTGATCACCATACTCAATATATCCCATATGCATGGGGGTATTGGGGTAATGATACAAAAGGTTTGCTAGGCTAGACCCTCTTTCACTCAGACTCAGCCCCCCCCGAAACTCAGCCCCCCCCCCAGAAACCCCCCCTGAAAAAAAAATCAGCCCCCCCCCCGAAACGAAATCCTGGCTACGGGCCTGCTTGGCACACAGCAATCTGTGCATTGCATTTTGCACCAGTTGTATTTTCCAAATACTTTGTGATTACACTCATTAAGACCATGTTACAAAAATCTACATGAGAAACCAATAAATCACATCCACCTTGAGCAGGAGAAGACAAAATTGGCATATCAGTAAAAACTTGTATAAGAATTTCTACTCAAGACTACAGCACCCTTGGAGAACAATGTTGGGTCAAAGAGCTTGGACCTGGTTCTTCAGACTGAGGACATTTTCACACAGTATCTATAATTAGGGAGAGATGGGTTAAAAAGGGGGTGGCCAAATGAAGTATGTGCTAAATACGCGCTCAATTGCAGCAGTGGAGGGAAAACCTGATTCAAAAAGGTCCTCCTTTATCCTGGTTCTGGGTGAAAAAAGTGGATTTTCCCATGGCTGTGTGACCCTGCAGTCATGAAAATTTGGGATTTTCCTCTTTCTTGCCTGTGGAGACTGCTTCCTGTCTGTGCCAGTTTTAAAAACAACTAAGCTGTGCGGGCTCCCATGAAGACACAGCTAATTTCCAGCTGGTTTCAAGAGAGGAGAGGCAGAGAGACATTAGAGGTCTCTGAAACTGTTTATTTTAAACTTTATAATATTAAATAAGCAATTGAAGAAAGAAGGAAATCCAGCGACATTTTTTTAAAACGCCGCCATTTTGAGTTGATGCATATATGCACACATAGGAATCTCTACATATTTGCATAAGGATATTTGATTCCAAGACACAGAAGGGCTGTGTGGATGGCAGGAGGAGAAAGTCCTGGACCAGCAGGTCTGTTTGAGGTCCCAGGTTTGTTTATCCCACATGTTAAACCCGCGTTTTGGCGCTGTTGGGAAGCACCCAGACTTGAATGCCATCTAGAACAAATTGTACTAGGGCTGACTTTCAAAGAACTTCAGCATCTAAAGAACCTCAGGATCCTATTATATTTACTTTCACTTCAACATACACTTACACTGTTGCACAACAAATTGCACAAAAATGTGCCAAAGCCCTGAACTCACCTATTGTAATGCAGTTTACCCACCAAGGCAAAAGTAAGAGAGAAAGTTTGTGTGTTTTGTCAAGGGCAATAAAGATACATTAAGCACCAACTAGAGTTGCACAGGATATGCCATTTAGATAAAGATACCTCATGTAAAAATGAAGAACACATGCATCCCAGTGCAATTGTTGTAGGCATTACTCTTCTCTTTTGCTGGTTGGCAAAATATTTTTTCATTCCCCAGATGAGAAATCTTTAACCTTCATCACCTGGGGTTTGTATGGTCTCTGCAGGAGTCCTGCTTATTGTGTAGACATCCTCATATTCCCTTTGTGTGTGTGTGTGTGTTTTTTTACTGTATATGTACTATATGACCTGAGAGTTTGGTGGCATTATTGGACATTATTTTTGGTGCAGAGCTTGGAAAGGTTAGCTCTTTGGTCTACATCACTCAGAATCTGCCAGTCAGAACAGATTCTGGAAACTGCAGTTCAAGAATAGTAACATTTTGTACAGGAATGACTATTTCCATCTATCATGCATCCATCATTTTTCATTTACATCCGTTTATACCAACATGCACATGCAATGTGATTCTGGGAAGCTGAGGGCCTGGATATGGAATGTTCACTGTCTTGACCACAGTTATCTGTCATTAATTCGGTAATTTATGGAACTAATCCTCTGTGTGAATTCACACTCCCTTTTCCATTATCATGTTAGTGCATGTAGTTGGCAAGAAATGGCCAAGGGTGGATAATCTGTTAAAAGATAAGTAACAAGACCATCATGTATTTGGTCTGCTCATGAGAGAGACTGGAAGGTAGATAAACTGACAGATTAATGTTTTGGGCTATTTTTTTAAAAAAAAGAAAAAACAAAAAATTGCAACTTCCTCTGGCTCTCCACCCAAAACTTAAAATGAAAAATGATGCCACAGAAGTCCCAGAACCATCAATTCCATCAGCAAATGCTGGAATCCTTGCAACAGCAATCTTGTGAGCAAAACCCAACAGTGGAATATGCTGCCTCTGAGTATGGCCAAGGTTTTTCAATATAGGTTGGGTGGCCATCTGTTGGGGTTGCTTTCATTGTATACTCCTGCATGGCAGAATGGGTTTTGAACTGGATGGGCATAGTGGTCTCTTCCGACTCTGTAATTCTATGATTCTATACATCTTCTCTTTTTTTTAGGGGAGGAGGGGAAGCAGTCAGATGGGAAAGCATGTTTTTAGAGGCTAATATGTGCATTTACATGTTTGCAAAAAAAGCTGTGACATGTGAAATATTTTGCAGGTTGGCTTATTTTGCTTGGGTTTTTTCATCCTACCTAAGGATGTGGCAACCTTAAATGTTCTCTACAACCCTGGTACCTGTGTATGTGCATACAGCTGTATGTGAATATGTGTAGTAAATTCTTCCATTATTTACTGACATCTGAAAATCCTCCAAACCTTGGCTCTGCAAGATTTCAGGACTGCATGTAGCCACGGAGTTGCCATGGAAATATGCGTTGTCTGTTTCACTTTGCTCTAAAGAAGCCTCCCCCCCCCCCCGCTTTTTCATAGAAGATAATTGGTTTCCACCTTCTTTTCAATCTGAGGGCTGTTTTGACACCCCCATCCATGTCTGCACTGAACAGCGCTCCTGCACACACCCACGGTAGACTTTCCTACCAAACAGTGAGAGCCTGGCCTATTTACGCTTCTCACAATCAGTCAGCCACTTTCATCCATTAGCAGAAATCTACATATTTTATATGGTGACTGTTGTTTGACTTTGTACTGTATTTTAAAATTTTGGAAGCTGCTTTGAGTCCCCATTGTGGAATAAAAGCAGCATATAAATAAAGAATTATTATTATTATTATTATTATTATTATTATTATTATTATTATTATTTTAATGACACAAAGCACAGTATGTCACAGCAAATGAGATCTATATGTTGAATTTCGTATCACAAAATTACAAGTCAAACACCTCCTGAGCGTCTAGGACTGTGTGATGCATTTTCGAATTATGCGCGCATATCCAAGTAAGGTGCCCTTTTGCAGTTGACAGAATCTGATTTTGTCAATGTTTATTGTTTCCAAATGCTGGCTGAGATCTTTTCGCACGGCACCCAGTGTGCCGATGACCACTGGAACCACCTCTACTGGTTTATGCCAGAGCCTTTGTAGTTCGATTTTGAGGTCCTGATAACAGCTGAGTTTGTCTTGTTGTTTTTCCTCAATGCGACTGTCACCCAGTATGGCGACATCAATAATCCAAACTTTTTTCTTTTCCACAATCATAATGTCTGACATATTGTGTTCCAAAACTTTGTCAGTCTGGATTCAAAAGTCCCACAATATTTTTGCATGTTTATTTTCCATGACCTTTGCAGATTTATTATCCCACCAGTTCTTTACTACTGGCAGGTGGCACTTGTGACATAAGTTCCAATGAATCATTTGGGCCACAGAGTTGTGCCTCTGTTTGTAGTCCGTTTGTGCGATTTTCTTGCAGCAGCTGAGGATGTTATCAATGGTTTCATCAGCTTCCTTGCACTGTCTGCATTTTGGGTCATCAGCTGATTTTTCAATCCTGGCCTTAATCGCATTTGTTCTGATGGCTTGCTCCTGGGCTGCAAGAATCAGGCCTTCTGTCTCCTTCTTCAGGGTTCCATTTGTGAACCATAACCAGATATTCTCCTTATCAACTTTTCCTTCAATTTTGTCGATTAACTGCCCATGCAATGCTTTGTTGTGCCAGCTATCAGCTCTGGTTTGTAGTGCAGTTTTCTTGTACTGATTTTTTGTGCTTTGAGAAGTTTCCAATTATTGACTTAAATTAAAGCAAGTTCTTGGCTTGATGATGATGATGATGATGATGATTATTATTATTATTATTATTACATACAGTAACTGCTTTCCATGTGGATATTATAAAAAGTGTGTTGAGGGGAAGGACTCCTACATTGCCTGGATTGGTGTAACTAAATCACAGAATCATAGCGTTGGAAGAGACTGCAGGAACCATCTCATCCACCCCCTGCCATGCAGAAAAACATAATCCAAGCTTCTCTTTAATAGTCTCCAATGAAAGAGAATCTAACACATTCTGAGGCCTCATATTCCAATATTAAAAAGATCTTACTGTCAGGAAGTTCTTCCCAAGATTTAGATGGGCATGGTGACCTTGATATTGGCTTCCTTTCCAATCATATGTCCATTTTATCATGTAACCCATGATTAAAGCACCTTTTATGCCAGGGATGAGCAAATTGCAGCCTGCCACGTGTTGTTGGACTTCACTTCCTAGCATTCCTAGCCAGCATAAGCAATGATGAGGGATGCTGGGAGTTGCTGTTCTTCCAGGGATGATGCTACTGGGAAGGAACAGAATCAAGTAAGAGTTCTGCCCCACATTTAATTTTCCTCCAGTCCCCAAATTTCTTGCAATCAGTAACTTAAAATTTCAGGGGAATGTGTATACATTAAGTTTAAGCTCCTGAAGAACAAAAGGAAGGCAAAGTTACCAAAGAAATGTGAACATGGAAAACAGGAAATGTTAGTAATTTGAGGACCAAAGGGGGGAAGTCATTGGGAGGCAGAATTCCAATTTCAAAGGCAATATTCGCAATTTGTTTTCTCTCCCCAGTAGCAACACCTATGAGTCTACCAACCACTTTTCCCACTCCTGTTTTATGGAATCCATTTCTAACTTGATTCAAATAGCATAGAAGCAGGGGAGGGGATCCTGGATAGGACTGAATTATTCCTTTCTACCTGTTTCAGCTCTGTGTGAGAGTCAACAGATGCACAGAAAAGTTTTTGTTTTCCTGCCACACTGTGAGAATATGATCACAACAGTGTCTGTATAGATTGCCGGTTGTTTCAGATCAGAGCTATTGAGTGCAAATACTGAGCTCAGGAAGTCCTTGTTTGCATATTGCAGCCAATATGCAATATTATTATTCAGTACAGCTATAAATGCAGTAATTAAGTTTTGAAACACAAAATCAATTGTAAATTTATTTTGACCAATTGACCAGCCCTCCTTCGGTATATCACTGAGCACCTATTGATCGTCTCAAATAGAACTCTTTCCAAATTTTATTGATTTATTTTAGCTGCACATTTTTTCAAGGAAAGTCATTGACATATCAGAGCAAGCAAACAGATGGATAGTCTCTGATAGCATTCAGGCAGTTTCGTATGGGATTTTTGTCAAGGTATTTCCTAGAGTTGGCTTCTGTACCCAAACTTTTTCATCCTGCATTTCGGATATGTTTTTGGTTGAAAGTCAAGAAATCCTGAATCCATACCACTTTTGCCAAAAGCAAAATAAATGGCATGAATAATTCATACAAATGAATTATACAGTATATTGGCATTTTTAATAGGCAGAGAATTGTTCTTGTGATGCATGGATTTGAGTCTCTAAAAATAGTTGGACAATTTCTAAGACACCTTCTCAGATTAACAGAACATGAGTAGGTTTGTCTGGCTTTACCGCAAACAATATTACTCCTTCAGTTGCCACGGTAACCAAATTAAACTCAGTTGCCTTGGTGATAGATTTCAAAAGCAAAACAAAAGCAGAGGGGTAGCCATGTTAGCCTATAGTGGCAAAAACAACCGCGAATCTTGCCAGTCTCTCGAAAAGAGACAGATCTATTTCAGCCCCAGATTTTGCAGACTAGGAACCACTATTTCCAGTTCATCTAACAAAGTAGGCTACAGGGAAACATATGGTAGAATTAGTCTGTTAAAGTGTCTCCTGACCACTGTAACAATTGCTCTTCTTATTATGGGATTTGTAAGGCTTAAGCTCCTAAAGGATAATATTAGTAAAATGCAAGATGAAGCGAAGATGAAATAAAAATTGGACCAAGTATCTCCAGTAGTTGTTCAGCCATGCTGGAAAGATTTAGTACCTATGTCTCTTAGCAGAGGTTAAACTGCTTCTAGAACCATACCTCTTTCTTTTTCTTTACACAAGTAAATTTTATACAGTGGTTACAGTGTGGAAAACTGGTTCCTTATATGAAACTTCAGATTGGGGTCTGCATGCTTGATCTTTTTCACCTTTTTGTGTTTGGTGTAAAATGCTGGTCAAATGATTCAGTAGCTTTTTAGAGAACATCACGATTTTTCATCATCCTATGTAGTATATACAGGTTGAGAGGATTTCATTTCCACTTTCTTAGGAATGATGTCCCCCTCTTTGCATTGGAGAAGGACAATATCTCTTTGCACATGAGATATTGTAAGTTTGACAAAAATGTGCTTCAATGTGGTGAAATCTATGGTACCATCCATTGAAACATTTTTCAGGGAGTAACCATATTAGCTTGTTGCGGGGGGGGGGGGGACGGGGGGGGGGACACAAATGTAGTCCAAAACATCTGAAAGCCCCACATCAGAAGAGACACATTAACTTTTCATGGAGATTCTATGAAGACTCTGTTGACCTGGTGGTCTCAGATGTTTTGAACTACAACTTCCATAATGCCTGATCATTGGTCATTTGTGGCTAGGACTTCTAATCCAAAGTATCTGAAGGGCATCAGGTTGGCGAAGCCTGCTCAGCTGTGTTTAGCTTGTATGTATTTATATATGTATTCTATATAATAAAACGGCTTTACCAATTGCTCTCTTCTGGGCAGAATGATAGTTGTCCAGATTTCTTTTTTTCTTTTTCTTTTTTACTTGAAAATAATGTAAGGAAAACAGATCAGGGTTCACAATCAGAATCAAATATAGTTCAGGGCACAATATATAAGAATCCTAATGTAGTCTTACTGCATGCAAGTAGGTGTATGTTACAGACACGAGTAGAAATGTATCACCACTCCAGCATATAAAAACACACAGAATTAATTCAGTGAGGCCTATTTCCTAAAACAATAGTTCCCGACTTTTCATTCTCCAGATGTTTAGAACTTTAACTCCCAGACACCCCAACCAGCTTGGCTAAATGTCAGGAATTCTGGAAATCAATGCCCAAAATACTGTGGTTCTCAGCCTGTGGTCCTCCAGATATTTTGGACTCCAACTCCCAGTTGTTAAGAATTGTGGGAGCTGAAGTCCAAAACACCTGGAGGACCAGAGGTTGACAACCACTAAAAGAGGACTAATGGTTGGGGACCACTATCCTAAAAGGCAATGCAGAAAAGTGCATGCATATGAAATCAAATAAAATGTATTCTGAGTGTGATGCATGACGTAAATATGGGTAGATGGATTGTGAATCTAGTGTTTGGCTCTACATATGGATGTCCCCTCCTCAACAGTGGTGAATGTTTTAAGCACAAGAGCCAAATGGAAAGAAACCAGGGTGGTTGGCTTTATTATGCTGTTTGGAAATAAAATCTTGGCTTTTTGGTCTGAGAAAGCTGTTTTGGTTTTGTTTTTTTAGGGACAGTGGGCTAACCCAAGACATTATAAGTTTATATATTTGCATGTGGTCCAACATTGTTTGAAGCCCCAGAATGTGGTGCGATGATTGACACTCTATTGGAGATGTCAGAAGCAGCCAGCAAATTCAACTAATAGCTCAAATCAAAGTCCTGGCAATTTATCGCCCAGAGAAGATGACTCTATTAAAGCTAATCAGATTCAAGTGATTCGAACTTATACAAGTTTTGCAAGCTGAATGCTGATTTGTGCGGGGTCACAATATGTCACAGATGGGAGTATTGTAAGTTGCATTGCTCATGTAATATTGGAACGATTGTTGAATACTGATATGACAAATAGATTGATTGATTGCTACCAGGAGGCACTGTTATCATCTGGGGATGTTTAAAAGGGGGTTCAAAATTGAATGTGCTTCAGCTACAAATACAGCCAAAAAAAGCAGCAACCCAATAATTAACAGAAAATACATCTCATGGACATCTCACCACAGATGTTTGCCAGTCCTTGTGAGGTGGGGGTGACATACAGTTCTATAGTGGTGCTATAGATAGAAAACCCACACCCTTCAATATTTTATAGATGAAAACTGGGACACCTGTGGCCAAGCACTATCTGAGTATGATCAAGGTGGCAAATGTTACGAGTATTAATGAGGAAGAACAGATAAGCTAGGTGAGAGCACAGTGGTTGGCATTTGCCTGAGCCCACTGGGAAGGGCAAAACTCTATCATTTCTTCCTCTCTCTCCCCTACTGAGATAATTGAGAAAAAGTACCCTTGCACATTGAATTCAATTTGCAGCAACTGAAGTAAGCCAAGGAAAAAGGGTGAAAGTAGAAGAAGGACCTAAGAATTGTAAAATTTCAGCAGCAGTAGAGAATGAATCAGGATTGTACCTATCAAACAGGGACAGTTAGAAGATATAAAAACTTATTGAAATAGTAACATTTCAGACTGACAAAAGGTAAACTTTGTTGGAAAATTAATTCATTGAAAATGGAAAATGATGAAACATAAAGAGATAGGAGCATTAGCCCTGCACGACTTAACATGCTGGAAGAAGCAAAGACCACTAGCGTTGAATTGATACTCCTACGCCATCAACTCCACTGGACTGTACACATTTTCCGAATGCCCGATCACCATCTTCCAAAGCAGTTTTTATACTCCCAACTCAAGAATGGAAAACTGAATGTTGGTGGACAGGAAAAGAGATTTAAATAC
This sequence comes from Anolis sagrei, assembly GCF_037176765.1. Lineage (NCBI taxonomy): Eukaryota > Metazoa > Chordata > Lepidosauria > Squamata > Anolidae > Anolis > Anolis sagrei. The sequence continues at coordinate 247,461,402 of NC_090021.1, read as the reverse complement.
AGGCTTAAAGCTAACCTTAAAAACTGTGACATAGACACCAAGAACTGGGAAGCCCTGGTCCTTGATCATTCTAACTGGAGGTCAGCTGTGACCAGCAGTGATGCAAAATTTGAAGAGGCACAAATGGAAGGCAAAAGGGAGAAATGAGACAAGAGGAAGGCACATCAAGCCAAGCCTGACTGGGACCGCCTTCCACCTGGAAACCGATGACCTCACTGTGGAAGAGCATGTGGATCAATAATAGGGCTCCACAGTCACCTACAGTCACCTACAGATTCACCATCAAAACACTACACTTGGAAGGCCATTGTACTCAGACAACGAGGGATTGCCTAAGGAAGTAAGTACTGCAGCAGTGGGCATCCTCTTGCCCACCATTTCACCTAGGGGCCGCCTGCACCAGGAATGTTTCCTGCCACTTGACCGGCCAGCCAATCATCAGAGAGTTCTGCTCCCCCTGCTAATTGGCTAGGGCTGGCTGGCAGGGGATCTGCTGGCAGCCTATTTAAGGCTGTGTCAAGCTGCTCCCCACCAATGTGCCTTACCATCGCTCCTTTGCCATGGACCGATCACCACCTGATCAGTTTTAGACTAACTGTGCCTTCTAACCTTCGCAGGGGTGGTGGACCCATTAAAATGGTCCGCCCCAGGAGACTTATGGATCCAAATGGTTTCCTGACGGCCCTTGGGGATTTTTCCACCTCCTTGGCTAGCAACACTGTCGACGCTCTGGTCTCTGGCTGGAATAGTGAGTTAACCAGGGCAATCGACACTATCGCTCCGGAACGCCCCCTCTCGAGTAACCGAGCTAAACCAGCCTCTTGGTTCACTGAGGAGCTGGCAGCGATGAAGCGAAAGAAGAGGAGGTTAGTGCGCGTGTGGCGCCTGAACCCCACCAATCCAGCCCAAACACACCTGAAGGCCTTTTTAAGGTCCTACGGTGTGGCAATAACGGCGGCCCAGAAAACATTCATCACAGCCAATATTGCATCAGCGAAGAACCGTCCAGCGGAGCTTTTCCGAGTTGTCAGAGGCCTGTTAAACCCGCCAAAAAGCGAGGCCTCGGATAACTCGGTGGCTCGCTGTGAAGCATTTGCTCGATCCTTCGCGGATAAAATTGAGCGGATTCGGTCAGGCTTTGACGTCACATTAATGGCAGTCTCTGGGGATGTAACGAGAGCATCTGCTTGTCCAGTTTTGTTGGATTCGTTTCAATTGGTTCAGCTTGAGGATGTGGACAGGATTCTTGGAGAGGTGCGACCCACCACATGCATCCTAGACCCCTGCCCTTCCTGGCTGATCAAGGAAGCCAGAGGGGGTTTGGCAGGGTGGGTGAAGGTGATGGTTAATGCCTCCTTACAGGAAGGAAAATTTCCAGCGAGCTTAAAACAAGCTATTATAAAACCGCTGTTGAAGAAACCATCACTGGATCCCACCCAATTCGACAACTATCGGCCAGTTTCCAATCTCCCCTATTTGGGCAAAGTCATGGAACGTGTGGCGGCAACACAACTCCAGGGGTTTCTGGTAGACACTGATTATCTAGACCCGGCACAGTCTGGCTTCAGGCCGGGACATGGAACTGAGACAGCCTTGGTCGCCTTGGTAGATGATCTACGCAGGGAACTAGACAGGGGGAGTGTGTCCCTGTTGGTTCTGCTGGACCTCTCAGCGGCCTTCGATACCGTCGATCACGGTATCCTTCTGGGGCGCCTCATGGACATGGGGCTCGGAGGCACTGCTCTGCGGTGGCACCTGTTCGGCTCCGCAACCGTTGTTGTGTGGAGTCCCACAGGGTTCAATTCTGTCCCCGATGTTATTTAACATCTACATGAAGCCGCTGGGAGAGATCATTCGGAGTTTCGGACTAAGATGTTATCTCTATGCAGATGATGTCCAAATCTGTCACTCCTTTCCACCTGTCACCAAGGAGGCTGTCCAGACCTTGAACCGGTGTTTAGCCGCTGTGTCGGACTGGATGAGAGCTAACAAATTGAAATTGAATCCAGACAAGACAGAGGTCCTACTGGTCAGTCGCAAGGCCGAACAGGGTATAGGGTTACAGCCTGTGTTAGACGGGGTTACACTCCCCCTGAAGACGCAGGTTCGCAGCTTGGGAGTGATCCTGGACTCATCGCTGAGCCTGGAACCCCAGGTCTCAGCGGTGGCCGGGAGAGCTTTCGCACAATTAAAACTTGTGCGCCAGCTGCACCCGTACCTTGGGAAGTCTGATCTGGCCACGGTGGTCCACGCTCTTGTCACATCCCGGTTGGATTACTGCAACGCACTCTACATGGGGTTGCCTTTGAAGACTGCTCGGAAACTTCAACTAGTCCAGCGAGAAGCAGCCAGATTGCTCACCGGAGCAGCGTACAGGGAGCATACCACCCCCCTGTTGTGTCAGCTCCACTGGCTGCCGATCCAATTCCGAGCACAATTCAAAGTGCTGGTTTTGACCTACAAAACCCTATACGGTTCTGGCCCAGTGTATTTGTCCGAACGGATCTCCCTCTACATCCCACCTCGAAGCTTAAGATCTTCTGGGGAGGCTCTGCTCTCGACCCCGCCACTCTCACAAGTGAGGCTGGCGGGGACGAGGAGCAGGGCCTTCTCAGTGGTGGCCCCCCACCTGTGGAACTCACTCCCCGGGGAGATTAGATCGGCGACCTCCCTTCTGACATTCAGGAAAAAACTGAAGACCTGGGTTTGGGACCAAGCCTTTGGATACACTGGCAGCTAAATTAAGGATCTGACGACAGACAAGGACAAATGGAATGGAATGGATATGTGGACTCTGAACCCGAGCATGAGATTGTTTTAATATTTTATTATGTACCAATGTTTAATTTTAACTGCTGAATTGCTTTTGTATTTTATATTACTGTCAATTGATTTAGGCATTTAATTGTGCCTCCTCTGTAAGCCGCCCTGAGTCCCCCCCGGGGTGAGAAGGGCGGGGTATAAGTAAATGAAATAAATAAATAAATAATTATTGTTGTCCCAGCCCACCTACCCTTCATATATGTTCCATTGCTTGGTGGTCTTGTTAGAGTTTTGTTCCTTTTTCACAACTTGCAGGTGGGTAGCATGGGCCCTGGATCTGGCTTGCTTAATCCCCCCCCCCCTCGGCTATTGGAGGGGGGAGTGTCTGGTGGTTTAGCTGGAATGCAGTGTTAACAGTGTCCCAGTATTGTGCCAATCAGTAACAGCAGTACCCCCTGGCATGGTTAAATGTTATTGGTCAGCAGCGGGCTGTCTGATCCCTGATCCAGGACGTATGTATAGAGGCCATTTGTTTCTCATTTGTAATCAATAAAGAAGTTGTGGCTTTTTGTTATGTCAACACTGTGTGTTTGTCATTCTTGGGTTCTGTGGCAGGAGGTAGGTAATGGCCCCTGCCCATGCAATGTAAACTTTGTTTGAAAATCAATTCATTGAAAGTGGAAAATGAAAAAAATATATAAAGAGATAGGAAAGTTAGCAAAAACAAAATGCCAGTACTTTACATTGACATTAAAGGTTTTTAAATATATTAATTAATATTGAACAGTGTGTGTATGTATTGCATTTAATAAAGTTGATTGTAACTTAGTACTTCAATTTTTGTTATGCTACTGCACTAAATCCTTACCTGGATGAAGATGAAAACCCCAATTCATTATTTCATTACATTATGGTTATCTAATTATGTACTTAAATAAATAAATAAATCCTATATCCATTGTACTTATTAAATGTTCTGTGCTTATTAAAATTAATAATTAGACATATGCTCCCATGTACGTATGATTTATTAACTGGGTCTATAGGACTAATTATATAGTAGTATTAATTATACTACTTACATTTTCATTGCGCCTAGGATTAAGCTTTAGAATAGGAGGTAAATGTTCACCTATTTTATTGTCATATTACATGATGGAAATGCTTTTTGAACAAAAAAATGTGTTTTTGCACAACCAGAAATTTACAAAAACGGAAAAACAATATATTGGTTAACCTTTTCTCGATAATGGATGAGAATATTTGTCGGTATGCTATATAATCTGCTTGGGAAGATTCCTTCCTCTTGTGTGGATAAAGGAAGCCATTGGGGACAGATAGAAACCAGTCGATCAGCAATGTCTGATGCAGGGCAGGAGTTTCAGGCTGCTTGAGAACTTATGGAGACCCCATGAATTTCATAGGGTTTTCTTTAAAAAAAGTATACTCAAAGACTTTTTTTTCTTTTAAAGAAATTCAGCTATTAGTCTTCCCAATAACTTTCTTTTCCCATCATTCATAGGTATACTGTGAGCTGAATTCTATTATCTGAAAATGAAAGAAGTGAAAATTAGTGAAAGTTTGTGCATTGCTCACAGATTTTATCGTAGGCACAATGAAAAAATCTAGCACAGATCTGTCCCACACAAACCCATTTGTCCTCAAGTTTTTTAAATCCCCTCTTAAATGGCTATTATGTCTGCATATTTTATCTGGATCTGACAAAGAAGAAAAAATTAAGACAATTTAAAAATCTTTCCATGAGAATCAGGGGGGGGGGGCATTTCCAAAATGTAAGTTGTGTCCTAAACTAGATTCCTAGATTATTCTGAACTACTCCAAGTTGTGGACCATCTCTGAAACAAAAAAGAGAAATACAGGCTGCCATATTAGGAGTCAGTTTGGACATTACTGGTGTTTGCATTGAGATCTGACAGACTTTTTTTTGAAGAGGAAGGGGGGTAATCTTACATTTCTGTGCCATTGGCTGGATCTACACTGTCATATAACCCAATTTCAGAATGCAGATTAACTGCATTGAACTGGATTATATGACAGTCATATAATCCAGCTCAATGCAGTTAGTCTGTGTTCTGAAACTGGATTATATGGCAGTGTAGGTGGGGTCAAATATACTAAAGAGAGAGGGAGTTGTTTGTCTCTGTTTCATTAATAAAATATGCAGTACATACCCAGAGGAAGAATAAAACAAGATCTTTGGTACTGAATGAGTTGGGAGGGGTCAAAGTATATCAGGTGTGTGGGTGACAAAAAAACTTGTAAAAGCAGAATACATCAGGAATGAAACTATTAAATGCAATAAACAAAACCCAACTCAGAAAATAAAACTGCAAGCAATGCAGACATGCATCCCCATGGCAACAAAGGAGTGAAAATGTGCTCTAAAATCAACAGGAATATATGCTGAAAAGGAAAGAATAGATAAGAGAATTTCCCAAAGGAAAGCTGGAAGAGGTGTCCATAGGTAAGTAATGAGTCCCCTTTGGGGTCAGAAGAGCAGCATATACATGTCATAAATAGAATAAATAAATAAACCACAGGAGTTGTACTTTTTTTGACATAAGTAGCTTCCTTAGGAATTCAAAAAACTATATGTCCATAGAAGAAGTTGAACCAGTGTTTACCTTGCATTTCGCACAATCTCACAAAGCACATTTATACAACAGAATTGAACTGCACTTTTGGGTTCATGCAGACCACCCAGAACCATTGGTGCATCTATACTGTAGAATTAATGCAGTTTGACACCACTTTAACTGCCATGACTCAATGCTATGGGATCAAAGAAGCTGTTGTTTTGCAAGGTCCTTAGCCTTTTCTGCCAAATAGTGCTGATGTCTTACCAAAACTACAAATCTTAAATGTACCATTCTAATGCTGCACAGCATCCTCTGAGGCAGTGGTTCTCAACCTGTGGGTCCCCAGATGTTTTGGCCTTCAACTCCCAGAAATCCTAGTAGCTACTAATATCCTTCCCTCCAATGAGCAGTCGTGCTTTATTTTCAGAAGTATGGACTGATTGGATCTTCTTGAGGTCCAAGGCATTCTTGGAATTTTCCTCCAGCACCACAGTTCAAAAGTGTCTATTTTCCATCTTCCGAACTACTATAGATTTCTTCATAAACGTATTTATCTGAGGCCCTTTCCACACAGCTGAATAAAATCCCACAATTTCTGCTTTGAACTGGAATATATGGCAGTGTGGACTCAGATAAGCCAGTTCAAAGCAGATATTGTGGGATTTTCTGCCTTGATATTCTGGGTTATACGTCTGTGTGGAAGGGCCCTGAGAAATCTTTGTATGTTTGTTATGAAAAGCATGCACTCTGGTTGGGTATGGAATTGGTGTTCTGGATTTTGGCTGGATGCAGAACAACTCTACTCATAAGATTTTACATTACTACAGGTGTAAAATATAGTAAATATTAATGAATGCAGCAGGTGTTTTATAGCAGCAAAAACATATCTTCCACTCCATCCACCATGATGACTCAAAATGAGATGGTTCCCTTGAGGTACCACTTGTTCCATAGATGCTGGAAGCCTATTTGTAACCCTAGAGAAAAACCAAAGGCTTTATTTTATTTCTTACCTGGGATGTATATTAGTGTTCAAGTCTTCCTTGATGTTGGCTTTGCCCTTTTCCAGCTGTTCAAATTAAGTAAAAGCAAAACCAGTGGGGTGATATAGCAAAATGGGTCAATATGGAATCCACTGAAATCTGTTTCTACATGAGTAAATGCAATTGGATGAAAGCTTTTGGTGGTTGACTTCATAGCAATTGGCTACTACAACATACACTTTCATGTCTATGTAAATATTCATGGATATCTATCTTCCTCCAGCATGACTTAGTTCACTATGGAAAGATATCATAAGCTGACAGTGATTATATCTTTGTTAGGGGACCAGCAGAGAGGCATGCAGCTATTTCGAAGCATCTGGGTGCATTGCAAGAGGCTTTGCGAGAGACAGATAGCATATTGCATTGCGTCCATTGAGAATGGAATAGCAGTGTGTGCCTCTTTACTCCAACAATTATTATTGTTGTGTACCTTTAAGTTATTTCGGACTTATGGCAACTATAGCATGAACCTATGAGAGGGTTTTCTTGGAATATTTGTTTAGAGGGACTTGACATTGCCTTTCTCTGAGGCTGAGAATGTGGGACTTGCTCAAGGTCACCCAGTGGTTTCCCGCAACAAAGCTGGGATTTGAACCCTGATCTCCAGACTTCTTGTTGAATACTCACACCACATTCATTTGAAAGAATGGTACAGTCAAAAGATTGTACAGATACAAAAATATTGCTGATTGCAACATGCTTTTTGTGTTTATATGGAGCCAGTACACCTTCAGATCTGAACCAACCTGTTGTGAATATTATTTCCATTGGCTTTTGCAACAAGAGGCTAATGCCCACATACTAGGTTATACCATATTATTTAAGAAATAGTTGAAATATAAATTATACATATAAATTTCAGCAAGAACATTGGCAAGTCTTCCACTTCATAAATGTGTGTGTGTAATTGTGGATATGATGAGCTGTTTCTTGTAATTTATTACAGTCTCAGCAGTATTTCCTGCATTCTCAGTACACAAACCAAATATCATGACTCACACTCTAAATCAAAAATGTCAGTCTTTTTTAATATCTTTACCAATGCTTCTAATTTTAGGACAGATCTTATTGCCTATATAAAGTGTCTTATTATTCAGCATTGGCACACATGCTACAACTGAAAACCTGTTGGTCATTCCTAACTATAGCAGACCTATTGAATCAGTTGTTGAATGGTGACTCAACACATCCAGGCAAATCCAATTGATTCAATTATTCTTCTTTAATCAAAATTAACAATAGGGTTTAGGCTTATATTTCTTCTTCATTTTGTTTTTTTAAAACTTTGGAAAGCATTAAAAGAGAAATTAAACATTTATAATACAGGTTGGAGGCCTTCAACTGATGGTAACTCTGAAGGGAATCTATCTGCGGGGTTTTCTGGCAAGATTTGTCATTGCCTTCTTCTGAGACTGAAAACCATGAATTACCTAAAGTCAAAAATGGGTTTCAATGGCCAAGGAAGGATTCAAAGCATGGTCACCCCGATCATTTTCAAAAAATTACACTCTGTTTCGCCTCCTTGATTAGGATTTCTATTATCACTGTCCAAATCCTCAGAAACATTTTCAATATCAGCTCCTATTTTTAATAAAGTTCCAAGTGCTGTATGGGATTTCCAAATAGACTTTGGTTTCTCCCATCATTAATACCAGGAACAGGGAGATTCTGGCATATAGGTCAGAATTATTTATTAATTTTCAGTCTAAACTATGAGACCTTAATCATCAAATAGCAGGCCCTCTTGACTCCATTCATCACCTCTCCCTTTCCTTCAATGTGTTCATTGAATCCAGGGAAGAACACAAAGAAATTGAGGAGCCTCTCTATCATTGCACAGAGGAGAAATCAATAGAAAGATGAAAGAGGGTTAAGTAAAACAAATGAAAGCAAATATAGGCCAATTTACTATAGCAGAAAGAAACAGAGAATGTAGAGGAGGGAAAGGGAGACAGTAAAAGAGCAAAATGTTTTTGGCTCCAGCTTCCAGTGTGTATTTCTGTGCACAAAAACATTGTCTTGGAATGCAATATGCATTGATACATAAAATGTACATAGAGAACCACAGAGAGATGCTTCTTCCAAAGTATCAGGATTACCAAAGTCAACAGAATGTTTGGTGCAGTGGAATTGTATGTTCTCTTTCCAAACTTCATTATGAAAGACTGAGTATCCAGAAATACTAATGCTCCCAGTCCAGGTTGGTTACAAGCCCAGAAAGTACCTTCTTCCCAAGACTGCCCCCACACGAGGCTTTGTGATGCTCTCTCTTCAGGCAGTGGATGGGAAATGCATTGAACTTTGTCATTGCTGCCCCAGGAGGCCCTCTGGTGAGCTACCACTATGAGAAGATTTACTCAGCAGTCTGTTTTGACCTCAATAGAAGCAAAAAGACAACAGACACTGCCATCTCCCTTACTACCAGAGAAATCCAGGGAAACAGTGGTGGGACTGATGGAGAAGGAGTATAAGGCTGCATACACCCTGTTCATTTAAAGAAGCATTATTTCAATAGGTTGTTGTAGGTTTTTTCGGGCTGTATGGCCATGGTCTAGAGGCATTCTCTCTTAGTACCTAAATTCCTGGGATCAAGGCACTGTGGTAGAGTTGTGCTGTGTAATTGCCTGTATGACATCTGTATATCATTTCTTCCACAGTACCTGAGGACTTCTCAGAGCCAGGTATTGCTGTAATAGGCAGCTATATAGAAATATCATCTTCTGGAATTGGCCAGGAAGTATTATGTCTATCTCCATCATCTCTCCATTAGCGGTAGCACTGATTTCATCATCACTGTCCCAGCTTCCTTCTCTCCTTCCTCCTCTCCCTCCTTATTCTGTTGGGCACACAGGTATATATTTTGGAGACCCCTTTTGCAATATGCCTTGCAACCTTGAAATTCTTTATATAAAAGACTGGAATGTTATGGTCTATATTATCTTTTATCCTTCCGGTCTGTTTTTCAGGGGGTTTGTATTTGGTTTTATTGATTTTATTGATTTTATGGTTATAATGTATATTTGGTGTTAACTGTGTACTGATGTAATTTTGTGTTTGATTGTTTTTATGATGCAGGCATCAAATTGTGCCTTGCTTTTGTAAGCCGCCCTGAGTCCCCTTCGGGGTGAGAAGGGTGGGGTAAAAGAACCCCAAATAAATAAATAAATAAAATAAAAATTTTGTTGTCCAAAACTTTAGAGATTGGTAAGGACTCTTAATTTAAAAAAAAATGCTAGATAGCGTTGGATCTCTAATTCAAATGATTTTGTTCCTTGACAATACCCTTCAATTCCAAACAAAGGCCATGGTGGCCCAAATATTCTTAATAATAAATTTTTGTTCAATTCTTCATGAAACCTTTTTTTCATGTAAGGAGTGGCTTTAGAAACTGCAAGTCATTTCTAGTGTGAGAGAATTGGCCATCTGCAAGGACATTGCCCAAGGGACCCTCCAGATGTTTGATGTTTTTACCATCATTGTAGGAAGCTTCTCTCATGTCCCCACATGGGAAGCTGGCGCTGACAGAGGGAGCTCAACCAGCTCTCCCTGGATTCAAACCACTGACCTTTCGGTCAGCACAAGGATTTAACCCATTGTGCCACCGGGGGCTCCTCTTCAGAAGTAATTGCTGCCTATTTCATGAGATTTTAATATACAAAGATTTTTTTTATCACAGCAAAGAATTCAGAAGGCATGTAAACATAATCTTTACCATTATATTTATTTATTTCTATTTATTTTGCATATATGTATCCCATTCTTCTCACCCTCGTGGGGGGAATCAGGGTGGCTACACAACAGGAATTCCTTCGATGCCAACAACAATGATAAACAATAATTACAGTTAAAACAATTCAATAATACATTACATTATTAAAATTATTAAAACATTCATTTAAAAACATGCAGGTTCAAAATCATTATACAAACATTATCATCATTCTCAAATGCCCTTAAAGCTAGTCAGCAGTTTCAAATAACAGAAGTTAACTCTACATTCATTCATTTATCCATTCACTCATAAAGTTTTCCTTTGGAATGCTCTTTCCCAAGGGCATTGCCTGATTCTGCATGAAGTGCAATACATTCTGCCTTTCAACATTACGTAATCATGCCTATTAGCCTCTGTTGGAACAGTTAGACGACTTTTTTATCCTCCAGACCAAGCTCTGCCTAACTCAAGATTACTACTCTGTTATATCTCCCAGCTGGGTGACATAAATTGAACAGCTCTGTGGCTGAAATAACCGTGTCCACTGAAGTGAACTATTTTATTGATTGCCTTAATGTCTGTTCATGGCATCAGCAACAAGAAGCAGAAGGAACAAGAGACCAGATTGCTACTTGCTTGTAACCTTTTTGAAAAAGTGGACGAGGCTAGAAATCAAAGGAAATTCCAGGAAAATCTGCTTTGAATGAAGCTAGAGTGGAGCTTTTTCTTTTTCTTTTTTTAAAACAAATCTTAGGGATAAATTGCTGGATTTGTATTACAGCTGAGGTGTTTATTGGATGATTGGAATTAGGTCATATTCCCTGAGAAAATGAGACTTTCAGTAAACAGGTAAAGGTTTCACAAGTTAAATTAAATATGTTTGGACTTGTTGAATAGTTTGAAATTAGTGGATTCATGGATATGAGAAAAGAAATACATTTTAAAATTTATCTTTTATAGAACTACATTTTAATATGCGTGTTTTTAGAATTTTAGCAATGTTTGTGTGTTTGACTATGCTCTGGCCTGCCACGAGGAGAGGCGGGTAAGAAATAAAAGTATTGTTATTATTATTCATATGTAAAATTGAAAAACTAAAATTATCCTTCTTTCTCTGAAAGACGTATAGCTTTTGTATGACTGGATATGATTTGGGTTTTCACAATATGTGATTATTAGAACTAAAAAGGTTAAAATATTACTAAACATTTTTTCAGACCACAACCCTGTATTATTGTTCTTTCAAAGAATAAGGGAAGTTTTTGATGGAGAGTAAATGAGTTCATTCTGCAAAATGAAAAGGTTTAGAAAAAATGTAAGAAAAAGATAAGGGTATTTTTCTAGGCTTATTAGGACAAAGAAAAAGACACTATAACAGTTTGGGATGCAAGTAACATATTCATGAGAGGTTGCTTTGAAAAGAAAATGACTTAAAGAAACATTAGAATATTAGTTCAGATTTGAATGCAGGAATGTGATAAGATATTTATTTATTTTGTCAGGAACGAACCAGAACAGTTGTATTGCATTAAAAACAAGCAAACAAATAAAACAAATGTTTGCAGACTTGGTATTCTATTAAATGTCCTTTGACCAGTAGCTGGCCACTTGGAGGGCCTCTGGTGTTGCAAAAAGGTCCTCCATTGTGCATGTGGCAGGGCTCAGGCTGCATTGCAGTAGGTAGTCTGTGGTTTGCTCTTCTCCACACTCGCATGTCATGGATTCCACTTTGTAACCCCATTTCTTAAGGCTGGCTCTGCATCTCGTGGTGCCAGAGCGCAGTCTGTTCAGCGGCTTCCAAATTGCCCAGTATTCTGTGTGCCCTGGGGGGAGTCTCTCATTTGGTATCAGCCATTGATTGAGGTTCTGGGTTTGAGCCTGTCACTTTTGGACTCGCTTGCTGAGGTGTTCTAGCGAGTGTCTCTGTAGATCTTAGAAAACTATTCTTGATTTAGGTCAGGGTTCCTCAAACTAAGGCCCAGGGGCCAGATATTGCCCTCCAAGCTCATTTACCTGGCCCTTGCTCAGGGTCAACTTAAGTCTGAAATGACTTGAAAGCACACAGCAACAACAACAACAACAACAACAATCTTATCTCATCAGCCAAAAGCAGGCCCACACTTCCTATTGAAATACTAATAACTTTATATTTGTTAAAATTGTTCATCATTTTAATTATTGTATTGTTTTAAAGTGGTTTTTGCACTACAAATAAGATATATGCAGTGTGCATAGGAATTCATTCATGTTTTTTCAAATTATAATCTGGCCCTCCAACAGTTTGAGGTACTGTGACCTGGCCCTCTGTTTAAAAAGTTTGTGGAGCCCTGATTTAAGTCGTTGGTGTGCTGGCTGATACCCAAACAGGGGGTGGGCCAGAGATGTCACTACCTTGGTCCTTTGACTATTGGTTGCTACTCCCCAGCGGATGTCAGGTGGTGCAATACCGGCTAAACAGTGTAATTTCTCCAGTGATGTAGGGCGCAGACACTCCGTGATAATGCGGCATGTCTCATTAAGAGCCGCATCCACTGTTTTAGTGTGGTGAGATGTGTTCCACACTGGGCATGCATACTCAGCAGCAGAGTAGCATAGTGCAAGGGCAGATGTCTTCACTGTATCTGGTTGTGATCCCTAGGTTGTGCCAGTCAGCTTTCATATGATATTGTTTCTAGCGCCCACTTTTTGCTTGTTATTCAGACAGTGCTTCTTGTAGGTCAGAGCACTGTCCAGGGTAACTCCCAGGTATTTCAGTGTGCTGCAGTGCTCCAGTAGGATTCCTTCCCAGGTAATCCTCAGAGCTCGGGATGCTTGCCTGTTCTTAAGATGAAAGGCACATGTCTGTGTTTTAGATGGGTTGGGGATCAGCTGGTTTTCCCTGTAATAGGCAGTAAGAGCACCTAGAGCTTCAGAGAGCTTCTGTTCGACCATCTCAAAGCTCCCTGCTTGAGTGGTAATTCCCGCACATGATAAGATGCAGATACTGTTTTCGTAGTTCATAGTTTATAAGTTTTTTGTCATATCTGTTATTCCACTTTTATTATAAGAAAATTTTATTCAATAAAATAAATTACAATGAAGCTGAAGTGTTCAGAAATGAGCTTCTAGAAACCATAAAATTGGGTTTCAAAAACTAATGTTATTATCCTGCTAGTCAATAGCAAGTTAGGATATTGTAAATGCTTCATTTTCTCCTTAGTAACCTTGGAACTATTGTCATTCTCAAATGCCCCTGAAATCCACCTTAAAAGCTGATCAGTCATTGGAAATTACAAAAGTTTGCCAAGCAGGTTATTGCAGGATGATGTGTCCAGCCTCTTAGTGTGGGAGTTTGTGGGGGAGAAGCAGAACAGACTGTCATATGATGGGATAGTGAACCCATGTTTATTTTCATTAAAAGATCTATCCAAAGTGCTGAATCCATTTGGGAGAAATGTTTAGCATCTTGGACACCTCCTTTAACATTCAGACTAAAACCCAGAGTAGCTTTCACCATCATACTTTTATGAGACCCACCATATAGCCTTTTATAACTTGTCAGAAAAAATTGGGTTAAAAAACTATATGAGAATAAAATATGACTATGACTTCTTCATATTGAATATTAGAGAGAAAGAGAGTGAACTATTTCCAGTCATCGCCATGGTAAATGGGAATCAGTTCTTGTACATATTGGCATACAAAAACTGTTCTGTACTATAAGAGCAGCCAATGAAATCCTGGAAGTTGGCAACACTTACTATGCTATTTCTTAATAAAGGTCACTTAGCTGCAGAGCCTGAATAAACAAGGACCATCTGGAAAAATAATTATCCAAACAGCATCTTGATTAAAATGAGGGAGCTACTTAGGTGTGGAAAAAAGCAGACCAAGAGTTGTTCAGTGCTAGAGCATGTGTGTGGCATGCAGACATCCCCAGGTTTAGTTCCTGCCATTGCTGAGGAGGACTATGCAGATGGTCTACTTGGTATAAAGCAGACGCTTCCTCTATTCATTAAAGCTAAGACAGACAAGATATTGTGGATGTTTTTAGTATGCTTAAGATTAGGGGCATCCTTGCATAGCTAATGTATTGATGGCACATGAGAATGACTGAGTTTGTACTGCTATGTATATCTCACCGTAGATTGCTCTTCCTTGTTTATAGGCATACATTCCCATGATAAAATCTGGTGTTTTGATCTAGCATTTGTGGAAGCTTATAACCACCCACAAGTGAAACATATTTGGTACCATTTTTGCACACAACAGGGAGCTTAGATATGACTGGGCCACCGCTTTAGCAGTTTCAGTCTGCATGATTCACTCAGTCACAGACAGCAAACACATATTGTTGTTGGATTTGTTTAATATATATCCCAACTTTCTCCAAAAATGGGACTCAAGGTGACATGCAACCAATTAAAACAAAGGTCAGCTAATTTCTTATGCAAACATTTTTATTTTAAAAATCCAATTAAAAGAGCAAGGCAAACACTTTAAAACATAATAAAAAGATAGAATCCCAGCACAATTTATTAAAACACACTTCTGTCACATGAGCTAAGAGCCCCAGGCTTGCTTAAATAAAAATACATAATTTTATTTATAAATGTTTGAGGTAAGTTCACATTAGTGCTCATACCTTACACATATGACAGAAGCAGGGCTGAAATTCCTCAATGAGTTTCTTCTTACAGGTAATTTCCATAATTTTCTTAATTCTATGAGAAAGTCTTCAAAAACCACACAATTTCAGGATGTAATCTACACAAAATTTGCACATGTTTGTTTCACACAGAACACCACATTTTCTGCATGGAAAACAATATTTCAATTAAATTCAAATATATTAATTCCATCATAGAAAATGTGTTTTCTGTGCAAACATTATGACTTTTTATGCATATCAACCATGTCCAAATTATACACAGAATGATTCCCAAATTACAGCATTTTCTTAAAGAAAGAAGCATTTTCTGTGTAATTAGTATGTTTTTATGTATTTAAATATTATTCTTTTTGGAGAAAATGCTGGTTTGGGCACCGAAAAAACTTTCTGCACAAAACAATCTGCAAATTTTGTGCAGAATTGAAGTCCTGAACTACAAAGGTTTTCATCAGTTCTGCATTAATTCACCAGGTCTGCATTAATTCTTCTCCTCAATGTTTCTCAATACTGAAAAAAATATTATCTTTTTGTATAATATTCAAATATTTTTTGAATATTTGAGGCCAACACACCATAGAGCTTTACAAGTTGGAGTACAATGTGGTTTTTCTGGAATTGATTGTATATAATGGTGTTGGGCCTCCACCTAATTTCCAACTGTGCCATGATTCTCTGCACTTGGAAGGCAGTGACTTTTATCCAACTGTGGCTGTCACAATTCTGTGAGCTGTGAACTGGAAGTTGCTGAGCCATGAACTTACTTTGCAGTTAGGGAAGCCATTCTTTTTTATCTTTATTTTTATTGAACATTTTTAGCTTGTATACAGGAAATAATAGTACATTGGATGTTTGCAGCATTTATGTACTTAACACAAACAGTCTAGCAAATAACAAAGAATGGGAACGAACATCAACAAACACAGGAGAAGAAAAGACATCTACAGTTCAATACGGAGCTAAATAGTACGTTTGTGGAAGAACTGTTGAGCAAATATACAGTAGACTTTCAGTTAACTTGAACTCATTTTGAACACTGCTGTGAATTAAGGATCAACCTAAAACAGTGCTCCTGGTCAAACCCAACAAAGTGATGTACATATAGATTCAGTAAAAAATAAATATAATTACTCTAGTAGTTGCAGAAGAACAATCAAACCATAATATCAAACAAAATTCAAAGCTGTATTGAACATCTTGAATAAGAAATTATCCCAAATAATTGCTCCTGCAGTTGAATGCATACACATGTTCTTGATTTTCTCAGTGGCAGCTGCAGAATTTTCATAAAAATCACATGTTTGTCATAATCAAATAGCAAAGGCTACCAGCAAAATTTAGTCATTAGTCCTAACAAGAATAGACCCACTGACTCCAGTCTTACATAAGTGTTGATTTACCAGGTCTGCATTAATCTGATGATTATATTCTAGTTGGCAGAGAATACTGAATTTAGCTGCAGATCTTCTGCAAAAAGGTAACAAAAAGGCTATTGAACAAGAAACGTGCCCTGTGACGTGATACGATAAGCACCCACACTTCACAATCTGATGGGAAATCTGTATTCTGCATCAGTTTCTTCATTTTTTCAACATCCACTATACTATTTGGCCAATAATAGTCTATAAACAGGGAATTTGAAAATAATTTTATACTTATAGCACCATGAGCGTAAACAAAAAGAAATAACCTACTGTTATGCCTACATAGGTGATGGTTAGTTTGTTGCACAAGGAGTTGTAACTCTTTGAGAAAATGTCCCTGCCCAGTATAACCAGAGAATTTGTGGCCAGGAAGAGCATGGAATATGTAGCTGAGGTTCTGTAGCTAAAAGAAAAGATAATTTGTCATATTCTTGGATCTGAGTACATGTCTGAAAACTGGCATACTGAAAATTATTTTCATGACTGTGGAATCATGATCCCTTTGCTTTGGTGCCACCTTTTCCTGCTTCTAACTTATTGTGAAGGCACTCTCCTTCCATGAAAAGACCAATTCCGCTGGGTGCGAAGGGGAAGGGAGGATGTAATGCTCCACCAGGCTTGATTTAGAATCCAATTATTAACTATTTGAGGTGTTGTAGATCATTCAACCTACAAAAATTTAAAAATGTAAAATAATTTGAGTTTTGGTCTTACAAAAAAAAAAACCATGTAGGAACTTAAGTAAGCTGTCCAGCCTCTTTCTGAAGACCTCCAGAGAAAGAGACCTGATCCAGTCCCCTATAAACTCTGGAGTCTAGCTAAAACACTCCTGAGATGAAGTACGTAAAAATGGAAATACATAAAAACATGCATTTTATATATTTGCTACATTTACTTTTAACACTACAGCTAACCAGGACTCTCAAGTAAGTGGCAAAGAAATGAAGGAATTAAAACTTTAAATTAAAGTTAAAATACATGTGTAATACGATAAAACAGCAACATGAAGTTGTGTTTTTTTATTCATCTTAATTTGTTTTTAATTACTTTATTTCACCATTAAGTCAATAAAATTTTGTGATATGTTATAGTATGGAGTATAGTATTAATTCAACCTATTTTCAATAGTAATTCTTAAGCAACCAGAAACTATACATATGCACACATACATATTTCTGTGTTAGTTTTTTTTTGACCTGGAAATATTGCCAAGAGGATCTCAGAAGACTGTGAAAAAGCAGGACTGCTAGTTGTAGTTCTGACTTGCTAAATTCTTGGAAAACTTTCACATTGTCTAGAGGTTTGTAGCTATATCAGGCAATATGCATATTTATGCTGCTCTTTAACTTTTAATTAAAAATGTATTTTACTGAGTGGCTTTGTAATCAGCATGTGTTATAAATTCACCTTTATGCAAGCATCCTTGCATTAAAATTGCATGGCAAATATTTGATTTCTGGGGAAAAAAAACAAGAAGAAAGGAATTATGTTTGAATGTATCTGTCTTATTAATGCAATTTTGGGTTCTCTGTCATATGGCACAATATTATGCCATTGTGTCCAAATGAGCTCTACTCAAATTATGGCTATTGATCTAAGTACCAGGGAACATGTCTTAAATACATGATCAAATGCCATGGTTCAGGCTGTAGGCAGAATTTTTACATCAAAATCCAAGGAGCGGACTTTGCTCAACTGTCGTGTTCATTACTGTGTGAGCTATGACCTTGGAGGGCATCTGGTGGGGGCTTATACAAACAGCCACAATTTTCATTTGTACATGATTGACATAAAAACTCAAATGATGTCTGTTGCTTCCAAGAAACTCCTTTACTAGTTTAGCCCTTTATCAATCAGTTTGAATAAAAACTCCCCCAACATAAGCAGGCCTCAGATTTACATCTTCCGTTTTTTCTGTCTTAGCTCCGTGATAGTCTGATCACTTTAGTTTTTCACCAACTGTGTTTGAGGCAAGAAGTAATACTCTTAGGGTTAGCATAACCACTGTCATAATATATTTCATTAGAAGTATCTCTTTATATTTACTTTGCTCTGCTGTCATGCAGTAAACCAGAGTGGCAGAGTAAATATAGCAGTGGTTCTCAAACATTGGTCTTCTGGGTATTTGGTTTTCAACTCACATAGAATCTGAACCATTTGGCAATGATCAGGGACTCTGGGAGCTGATGTTCCAAACATATAGTGAACCAAAGATTAGCATATTCAACTGGGACATAGGAAATGCTGGCACAAAGTCTACTCAAGCCATGAAAATCACAGGGTAACCTTGGGCTAGGCACTCTCTCTCAGCCCAACCAACTTATCACCACTTATTTATTTATTTACGGTATTTGAACACCACCCTTCTCAACCCCAAAGGGGACTCAGGATGGTTCACAGCATCATTGGAAGAAGAAAATAGGAAGGAAGAGTGCCACAGACACTGGCTGGTGGAAAGGTGAATTTTAAATGACACAAACATCTTTTTAAATATACATTTCTAGGTCCAGATACTTCAGCCAATGTCCCCAAGTTTTTCTCCTTCCATAAATATCTCTAACTGGTGGCCACCATTTCTGTTTGGGAGGATCAGAATAAAATATGTAGAAGGCAGAATAAGACTTTTCTCCTCCTATTGGGGATGCTCAAAAAGGGTGTTGAGTCCAAATGGAAGTAATGTGCCTATTCTGCATGCTAATGGGTACC
Organism: Anolis sagrei; assembly: GCF_037176765.1. Lineage (NCBI taxonomy): Eukaryota > Metazoa > Chordata > Lepidosauria > Squamata > Anolidae > Anolis > Anolis sagrei. The sequence goes on along the minus strand of NC_090021.1, from coordinate 247,442,503 downwards.
TGAGTCTTCCTATGATTGTTTTAAAAGTTTTTACCAATAGGAATTTAAATCTTCATTTTATGTTTTTCTTGTATACAGGAGCAAATATATAGAAAGTTTTCTTCTCTCTGGAGAAGATTCCAAATGTTTTTGCTTCTTATCCTGATTTTTATTGATATGAATTTTCACATTATGGAACTTTCTTGTGAAAAATTAATGAAGAACTTTTTTGTGCAAAATGCTTGGGCTGTGATCCTGCATCAGGGGAAGATTACAAGATCCAGTCTACTAATATCCACTTTAAAACTGAAAAGCCATGTCAAGTGAAGCAGCTATATGGTGCTGATGATCAGGGCTCAGAAGGATCATGCCTCCATTCCCTCCTGCTAGTGAGTCATGGTGCAATGAGCAGAAGAAAGACCCCTGTGAGGTCCTGCCACAACTCATCTCACTGTGGCTTGTTTGTGGGGTGATGCTGAATGTGTCATGGGAAACCAGTGAACCTTTGAAAACTAGCATAATGTATTTTATGCTTTGGAGTCGGTCCAATGAAGGCATCACTGCTTTGTGGATTGAAAGAATTTGAGAATAATTTTAACATTATTTATTTACAGTACAGTAGAGTCTCACTTATACAACCTTCACTCATCCAACATTCTGTATTATCCAATGCAGTCTGCCTCCTGCCCGGATCTGCAGCCGTTTCAATACATTGTAATGTTTTGGTGATAAACTGATAAATATAGTAATTACTAATGTTACCGTGTATTTAAGTGCTTTCTCTGTCGATTTAGTGTAAAACATGTTATGGTGCTTAATTTGTAAAATCATAATGTAATTGGATGTTTAATAGTCTTTTACTTAATCCCTCCTTATTACCCAACATTTTTGCTTATCCAACATTCTGCCAGCCCATTTTGGTTGGATAAGCAAGACTCTACTGTATTTATATTCCGCCCTTCTCACCCCAAAGGGACTCAGTGCAAATCACAGAGTACATCTGCGGCAAATATTCAATGCTGAGCATACATCCCTATTGACCAGTAATTCCTAAGTGGAGCTTTTATGTAGGGCTCTAGATAAACCAAGCTAGGACTACAGCATGTATATATACAGAGATCACATACCATTTGAGTAGATGAGTAAAATCATTTCTCCACTTTATACCATCAAAGGAAGCCTGTGGATACTGTGACCACTTTGCTCTAGTGACTAAACTTCTGCCTTGAACTTTTGATCTATGTTCAGTAAATTACAGCTGATTTGGAAAAGGGGGCTAGAGAGTGGTTTTCATTCCTTTTGCTCCATTTCCCTTATCTAACCTTCCCACCCACCTGATAGCACATCAGGCCAAACAGACAGCAAAGGACTTCATCAGATGGAGGTTCATAAGCCGGGGGGACAGTGGGGGAATCCATGGGGCATCGCGGAAAACTGTTGAGCAGCACCCCACATCACCCTCTTACCATCACATGCATTTCCCACCTGCCCCTGGCATCATCCTGCACTGTCCCCAGCTTCTTGAATGAGAACATGGGTAGTTACCCACATTCTCAGGGCAGCCTCTGAACATCCTGCAAGGATGGAGCTGGAGCGGAGCTCTGCAGGAAGTAGTCCAGCGTCATGTGATGGGCTTTGGCCAGCTCTGTGCTGGCTGCGTGTCGGCAGCATCCTAGGATAGGGAAACATTCCCAGGTGATGAGGTCAATAGACACATTGGAAACAAAGGGAGGGAATATTGTCAATCTCACATTTACAGTATGGAACTTTTTCTCTGTCTGGAATATTTACCAAAAGGCAGGTCTAAGAATTGCAAGGCTACCCTTTGGAATCATGGAGGAGAAGAACTCAAGATTATGTCATGTACAGGCAAACTGTAGTTCAGAAAATGAAAGCTCCCAAAAGTCTAGAACCTTTAGTTAAGAAAATAGAGTAGATCTCATTACATACTGGTAGTTGTGTTTAAGACTAAGAATTAGCAGTTACACAATATGTATATAGGCAAGCAATTCATTCTTCATATAGGCTACAACCTTATGTGTCAATTAATAAAAACATTTACTCTCTGCAGGGGGTTTAACCCCATTTGTCAAGTAATCAAAACATCCCAGGAGTTATCCCTCTGCCCTCTTCTTACAACTTCTCTCACAAGGATGGCTGTGTAGCTTCTGGCAGTAGTTTTCACACCCTCTGCAGATTGTCATAAATTTAATAGCAAGAGATAAATAATTGCAAGCTAACAAGAGAATGTGGTATCCCTATAAACCTTGATAGACAAGCAAATACAAGCATGACTAAATGGCATGATAAGACCCATCATCCCATACAAGACAAATATGAACATCTTAAAAGATAAATATAAATCATGACAGGATTCATGATCCTGACATTTTAGATGAAAGGCACATTGGTTTTCAAAAGAAAACAAAAATAATTTAAACAGTAATAAAATATACAACATAAAATGAATGGTTCACAATAGCTGGTAAAAAACGTCAAGGCTAAGTTTATTTATTATTATTTATTTAGAGGTTTTCTATACCGGCCTTCTCACCTCGACGAGGGACTCAGGTTGGTTTACAGCATATATAAAATACAATCATATAAAGAACACCAAGTACAAGTCATTACATATTAAAATAGTACAATACAGTACAATAAAAACATCATCATTACAATTTCCTAAGCCAAGTCGTCAATCCAGTCATAGTCATAGTCGTACTCGTAGTCACAGTTCATCATAATTCATCACAGGGAGAGGTTCTAGGTTCAGTCCTCAAATGCCACATTCCAGAGCCAGGTTTTTAGTAATTTCCTGAACGTCAGGAGGGAGGGGGCAGATCTGATCTCTAGTGGGAGGGAGTTACAAAGCCGGGGAGCCACCACCGAGAAGGCCCTGTCCCTCGTCCCCACCAACCGCGACTGCGAACCTTGATGGTTCATAGGGGAGAATCCATTCGGACAGGTAAACTGGGCAAGAGTCGTTTAGGGCTTTATAGGTCAGAACCAGCACTTTGAATTGTGCACGGAAGCTGATCGGCAGCCAGTGGAACTGGCGTAACAGAGGGGTCGTATGATCTCTGTACCCTGCCCCTGTTAGCAATCTGGCTGCCGCACATTGGACTGATTGAAGCTTCCGGGTAATCTTCTGAGGCAACCCCACGTAGAGAGTGTCGCAGTAGTCTAAACGGGATGTAACCAGAGCGTGGACTACCGTGGCCAAGTCAGACTTCCCAAGGTACGGGTGCAGCTGGCGCACAAGTTTTAATTGTGCAAAAGCTCCCCTGACCACCGCCGAGACCTGGGGTTCCAGGCTCAACGATGAGTCCAGAGTCACTCCCAAGCTGCGAATCTGCGCCTTCAGGGGGAGTGTAACTCCGTCAAGCACAGGCTGTAACCCTATGCCCTGTTCGGCCTTTCGACTGACCAGGAGTACCTCTGTCTTGTCTGGATTTAGTTTCAATCTGTTGTCCCTCATCCCGTCCGTTACAGTGGCCAAGCACCGGTTCAGGACCTGAACAGCCTCCTTAGTAGCAGGTGGAAAGGAGTGACAGAGTTGGACATCATCTGCGTACAGGTGACACCGTACCCCGAAACTCCGGATGATCTCTCCCAACGGCTTCATGTATATGTTGAACAACATAGGGGACAGTACAGAACCCTGCGGGACCCCACAGTACAACGGCCACGGAGTCGAGCAGGTGTCCCCTAATAACACCTTCTGGGAGTGCCCCTCGAGAAAGGACTGGAGCCACTGCAATGCAGTACCCCCAAGGCCCATTCCCGTGAGACGTCCCAGAAGGATATCGTGATTGACGGTATCGAAGGCCGAAGAGAGGTCCAGCAGAACCAACACTCCCCCTGTCCAGTTCCCGGTGAAGATTATCCACTAAGGCGACCAAGGCTGTCTCGGTACCATGCCCTGGCCTAAAACCAGACTGCGCAGGATCTAGATAGTCCGTGACTACCAGGAACTCCTGGAGTTGCGAGGCCACCACACGATCCAAGACTTTGCCCAAATAGGGGAGATTGGAAACTGGCCGATAGTTGACGAATTGAGTGGGGTCCAGTGATGGCTTTTTCAACAGCGGTTTTATAACAACTTGTTTTAAGCTAGCTGGAATGATGCCTTCCCGAAGGGAGGCATTAACCACCACCTTTACCTGCTCTGCCAAACACCCTCTGGCTTCCTTTACCAGCCAGGATGGGCAGGGGTCTAGGATGCATGTGGTTGGCCTCGCCTCCCAAGAATCCTGTCGACATCCTCGAATTGAACAGATTGAAACGAATCCATCAAAACTGGACAAGCAGGTGCTCATGTTACATCCTCAGAGACTGCCATTAATATGGTGTCAAAGCCTGCACGGATCAAAGCGACTTTGTCCGCAAAGTACTGAGCAATTGCTTCACAGCGTGCTGTCGAGTCGTCAGGGGACCCATCCTGAATGGTGGGCTTCAACAACCCTCTGACTACTTGGAACAGCTTAGCCGGACGGTTCTTTGCGGATGCAATATTGGCTGAATAGAAAGAATTTTGAGCAGCCTCTATTGCCGCGCCATATGCCCTTAAGTAAAGGCATAGGTGTGTTCGGTTTGACTCGCTAGGCTTTTTCCGCCACACACTCTCTAGCCACCTCTTCATTCGCTTCCTCGCCGCCAACTCCTCAGTGAACCAAGGAGATGGTTTAGCTCGGTTGCTTAGGAGGGGGCGCTGCGGAGCAATCGCGTCTATTGCCCTAGTCAGCTAACTATTCCAATGGGCAACCAGAGCATCGACAGAATCACCTACCAAGGTAGTGGGAAAATCCCCAAGAGCCGTCAGGAATCCATCCGGATCCATAAGCCTCCTGGGGCGGACCATCTTAATGGGTCCACCACCCCTGCGAAGGTTAGGAGTTGCAGAAAGTCTAAACCTGATCAGGTGGTGGTGGTCGGTCCAGTTCACTGTGGTCAGTCACTCCCCTATTCAAGCAAGAGGAAGGCCTTCCTATATAGATTTCTGTGATGTTCTATCATCTATCCATCATTATCTATGGCCTGTGGGTTATATGGGGTACTTCCTTTAAAAAAAACTACTAGTATTTTTCTGAGATAGCAAGAGGAAGTGCAGTTGAGACTGAAGTATTTTTATAATTTGTTCTTCCAGTCAGGAGGTAATATTAAAGAGGCTGTGACAGACTTCACAAACAGGGGAAGCAGAAGCCTTCCTCTCCGCTTCTCCTAAAATAGCACAATTGGACAATCTACATGGCAATTTGCTGCCAGCTGTAATGGGAGATTATGCATGCATATCAACACGCCTTTGAAAATATCACATTTTGCATTATTTATCTGGGGATGCAAATTTGTCCTCTTTAAAAAAGAGCAACCTCTCGTTCCTCCATTGCCAGGATTTTTATTTTATTTTTTTAGAATATCTGGTACCCGATTTGATTTCAAATTGTAGAAATGGTTTGACAAATATCACCAGCCACAGTGGCCCTTTAGTGCATGTTGCAAACATCTGTTTCAGAGGACTGAGCTTTCACTGTTTCATGTTCTATGATGAAGTTGTTGTGATTCACTTGTATCTGATTTTTCTCCCAATAAGGGGACCCAAGACAGCTAAAAGCATTTAAAGAACAATATAGATTTTAAAATAATAAAAAAATGAGAAACCTATTAATATAAATGTTAATTAAAAAGCATTTATAAAATCAAACCATTAAAATTTATTAAAAGACTGGCTGCACCCGGCCCTCAGAAAATATAGTAATGAGAAGCAGCCAGGGTTTGAAGCTGCAAGGTTTTTCGGTGATATTCATGCTGGCCAAAACACTCAAAAAGGGGGTTGGCCTGGGTACTTCCGGTAAGGGTCGAATGGCGGCGGACGCAGGACTTTGAGGCTCCCGAAAAGCCTGAAGATTCCTGTGTACCCCTCAGAGGGAAGGGGCTCTTTGAAGCCCCACAAGCAGTCGGATTGGAGGACTGCCTGTTGGCAAAGCTCGGAAAGCCTTGCAAGGACGGGCGAAGCGGTCTCCCCTCAAGGGAGGCGGCCATTGCCCGGCAGGCAGGGCGGAGAGCCGGCGCCCAGAGGGGAAACACGGCCCGAAAGGGCCGCAAACACCGCCGACCCTTATTTTAAAAGAAGTAAAGAAGATAAGAAAAGAGAAAGAGAAAGAGAGAAGAATTAGGAGAGACAACAAGAAGCGAAGCCTGAGAGAAGCATTGTAAAGATATCACACCGAGAGACACAGAGGAGAAAAGGAGAACAATAGAAGATAAAGGAAGACAGAGATATGCGGGAGAGAAAAGGAAAAAAAAGGAATATAAAGGAATACAAAGGAATATAATAGTGGAAAACGCCTCCCCCCCCCCCCCACGAACCTCTCTCCTCCACTCCAAAAAGGCCCGGTACCTTTTAAGTTCCTTGGGTCTCCTCACGAGCCACCATCGACTGGGCCTCCTCTAGAGACAGCATTCGCGCGGACGACGCAAGCCGCAAGGACGCCGGACGCCGTGCGCGTAGTAGCGCGGAGCGTTACGACGCGCGGAGCAGCCACGTCACGCCGCGCAAGCGCGGGGGAACCCAGCGGAAGGACGTAAGGACGCACGCACCCAAGAAAGTAGCCCAGGAAGTAAAGAGTAAATAAAAGGAAAGTGGCGGCGAAGTGAAGAGCGAGCGGGCAGCTGGGGAGAACGGAGAGAGAAGAAACGCAGGAAAAAGCGGGAATAACCGGGAAAGGAAAGTGGAGAAGAAGAAGCTACAGAAGAGAAGAGGAGAAAGAGGTTCTACAGAGGTAGGAAGGGGAGAGAGCGGAGGGAATAGTAACTGAAGCATGCTGTATACAAACCAAATGGGACAATTTAACTATATATATTAACATCATCAATAACTTTAAGAGGAATATATATGTATATATTCATATATATACATATACATATATATACATTATAGTCAATTATAGACAAATATAGACAAACATAGCAAGAAACAAGAAAGAAGTTTCTTTTCTTTATTTTTCTTCCAATGGCCGAGGGAAGGATGGAGAAATTCCTAAATAAACAAAGCAAAATGTCTAATGTGGCATCAACGGCATCAACGGCACCTCCAACCAGCCCAATAGTGGCTCAGGGAATACCCCCTATCCCAGCAAGACGACACTCAATGCAAGGTGAGCCCACTTTAAAAGATCTTATGGCGGAAATGTTTAAAATACAGGAGAATATAGAGAAGAAAATTGAAGACAACCAAACAAAAATGCAGGACAATATGGAAAAGCTATTCCAGAAAGAAATGGGCAAAATGAGACAGGAATTGAAAGAAGACTTGGCACAGATCAAAAAGGAGGTGGACGGCGCACAAATAGAGATAAAAGAGCTGAAAAAAGAAAACGCGCTAGTAAAGAAAAACCAGGAGAAATCAGAAGCCAGGATAAAAAGACTTGAAGAATTAAACGGAAAACTAGAGAGACAACAGGAATTAATAGCAAACAAAGAAGTGGAATTCCAACTAAGATACAGAAACATCGAGGAAAAAAAAGAGGATAACCTACGAAGTATAGTAACTGAGATCTCAGCGGAGATATTGGGAACCTCAATAGAGGAAATGAACAAAGAGATAGACTCTGTTCGGAGAGTGAACTCTAATTATGCCCGAAGAAATGGGGTACCAAGAGATATCGTGATTACCTTCTGTAGGCGGAATACAAGGGAAGAGATCCTTAAAACAAAGATGAAAGAGAAGATAAGCTATAAAGGGAAAAAAGTAATAATTCTTAAGGAATTCTCCCATAGCTCAATGAACAGCAGGAAGAAATATTATTTCTTGACTGACGAACTTAAAAAGCATAAAATTAAATTCCGGTGGGAAAGGCGCGAAGGTATACAGGTAACTTATAAGGAAAATAAATACTGGCTTACATCCGAGGACAAAGCGAAGGAATTCTACCAAAAGTTCAAGAAAGATATAGAACGAGAGCCGAAAACAGGCAGAAAGGAGGATTATAATAAAGGAACAAGTGAGCCAAGGAGTTTCTCAGCAAGAAAGCCGGATGGGAGTAAAAAGGACAAGAAACGGCCAAGACCAGACTCCACAGAGGATGACGAGGGAGAGAAAGGAATGGGACCTTCAGACCAGGATATCGCACCAGCGCGCAATGAGGAGCCTAACAATATATTCTAATAATATTAATGGGATGAACTCCCCCAATAAAAGAAAATTGATTTTCAACAACCTGAAAAAGGGTCATTATGACATTATTGCATTACAAGAAATTCACGTAATTCCAAAACATAGTAAATATTTAGTCCAACCCCAACTAGGGGAAGAATTTTATTCCCTGGCCCTGCAGAAAAAGAGGGGGGTCGTGTTCTATGTTCGGAACACGTGTAAACCTAAGATGGCATTCAAGGATAACGAAGGCCGAATGGTAGGCATTAAAATAAGAATAAACAATCAAGAGACACTTGTTTGCAACCTTTATGCACCTAATGGGCCAAAAACTAATTTCATTAGGACCCTCAGAAAGAAGATACTTGAACAATCCTTTGACAATTTAATTTTGGTAGGGGACTTCAATGGGGTACTGGAATGCAGAACTGATACATCGACAAACAATAGAAGGCTGGTTAAGGGAGGGAGACTACCAGAAAGCTTTCTAAAACTAAAAAGAGACCTCTTCTTACAGGACATCTGGAGGATGAGAAATCCCAAGGGTAGAGACTTTACTTTCTATTCGAATAGGCATGACACATGGACTAGAATTGACATGGTCTGGGCCTCAAACTCAATAGCAACAAAAATCGGTAAGATTGAGATATTGCCAAGAATTAACTCAGACCATTGTCCCATTCTAGTAGAGTTACAAGGGGGAAAACCGCAGAGGAACTGGAAGTTAAATTTTTGTTGAAAAAAGAGGAGGATGTTGAATACTACAGAAACAGAATCAAAGAGTATTTTGAACTTAATAAGAATAAGGGATCTACTCCCGAGGTAGTATGGGATGCCGGTAAGGCAGTCATCAGAGGACACTTTATTAAACAAGGAGCGTTACGTAATAAACAAAGAATTGCGGCCCAAGCAGACCTGTTAGTAAAAATCGAAGAGAAAGAAAAAACATTAAAAAAGAAGCCAGGAAGTAAAAAAATAAAACTAGAACTAGAGCTGTTGAAGAAACAAAGGAACACACTACAATTAGAACAGATCGCAAGAAATATTAAATATCTGAAGGTGAAATACTTCGCCCAGGCAAATAAGCCAGGTAAACTCCTAGCGAAAAAACAGATAGAAAAAAGACAATCTCAGGTTATAACCAAAATTACCAGAGAGGGGATCGATTATGTGGAGGATGAGGAAATAAGAAAACAGTTCACGGACTTTTACAAAGACTTATATAAAAAAGATAAGATACGGGTGGAAGAAGTTACCGAGTACTTGTCAAATCATAAACCAGAAAGACTAACAGACTCGCAGAGGGACATTTTAAATAAACAAATAGAAGAGACAGAGATAAGGAAAGCAATAAGGAATCTTGCGAATGAAAAAGCTCCGGGCCCAGATGGGATAACTGCCCTATATTACAAAACATACGAAGGAGAGTTAATACCACACTTGAAAGAGATTTTTAATAACATCTTATCAGAGGCCAGAATCCCATCATCATGGCAAGAGGCAACGGTCACCCTAATACATAAGGAAGGTTCGGAAGAGAACTGTGTGAAAAACTATAGGCCGATATTCCTCCTGAACATTGATTATAAGATCTTTGCGAATGTCATAGCTAGCAGATTAAAAAGCTTCTTAAATGAAACCATTAATGAGGACCAAACGGGTTTTTTACCTGACAGACATATGTCCGAAAATATCAGAACCATACTGAATATTATAGAATTCTATGAAGCCAATCCTCACAGAGAAATGGGTCTCCTATTCCTTGACGCGGAGAAAGCGTTTGACTGTGTGAATTGGGAGTTTATGTTTCAATTAGCTAAAGAAAAAGACATGGGTTTTCAGTTTATTAATGTGCTAAGAGCTATATACGTGAACCAAAAAGCTAGAATCAGAGTTAATGGTCAGCTTTCAGAGGCCATAAATGTGGAAAAGGGAACTAGACAGGGCTGCCCCCTGTCCCCATTGTTGTATATTATGTCGCTGGAAATTATGCTGGATGAAATTAGGAGGGACAATAACCTGAGAGGTACTAGAATTAGAAGAGAAGAATTTAAGTTAAAAGGATACGCAGACGATATAGTTTGCATAATGGAAAATCCGGTCGAAACTGCTACAAAATGGATAGAGAAAATTAAAGATTACGGGAAGGTAACTGGATTGAGAATTAACGAAATAAAAACTAAGTTCCTAACCAAGAATATCAGGGAGGAAAAGATAAAAGAACTAGAGAAGATCTCAGGCTACAAGGTTACCAACAAAGTCAAATATCTGGGGATCTATCTGACTACTAGTAATTCACAATTGGTGAAAAACAATTATGTAGAGGTATGGAAGGACATAAGCAAAAAACTAGATAGCTGGAAAGAAATGAAGTTAAGCTTGACGGGAAGAGTATCAATGATAAAAATGAATGTACTTCCAAAAATGATATTTTTATTTAACATGATCCCGGTATTAAGAACTAATTATTGCTTTGCCTGCTGGAAAAAAGACATTCTTAAATTTATATGGTGTGGCCGAAGAGCAAGGATAAGATATAAGACTATGATTGACCCAAGGGAGAGAGGGGGTATGGGCCTTCCTGACCTGCAATTGTACTTCGAGGCGTGCGCCCTTACCTGGGTAAGGGAGTGGGCTCTGCTTAGGAAGAAGAGACTATTAAACTTGGAGGGAGCAGACATTAGGAGAGGCTGGCATGCCTATTTATGGCTAGGAAAGGCAAAGATTGAAAAAAACTTCTCAAATCATTTCATTAGAGCAGCCCTTCTCAAGGTATGGGGCAAATTCAAAAACAGGCTCTACACGCAAACACCTCTCTGGCTGTCTCCAATAGAGGCACTTCACAAAAGAGAGCTCCCCAGTAGTAAGTGGTACACATACAGGGACCTGTTAGAAAAGAAAGAGAATCAATGGAAATTAAAATCGCTGGAATCTTTGAGATATATGGATGAGAACTTTTCCTGGTTCCATTATCTCCAAGTGATCGAAAGTTACAAAGAGGATAGCAAAATAGGTTTTGCCCCCCAGGAGACATTTTGGGAATTAATAATGAAGAGAGAAAAGAAGCTAACAAAAAGTCTATATCAGAAATTGCTTGAATGGTTTACAGAAACCGAGTTAATAAAAGAAAATATGATCTCCTGGGCCATAGATCTGGGGCATTCCATTCTACTCAAAGAATGGGAGGACTTATGGAGATTTAAAATAACATTCGCCAAGTCTGTAAGCATTATGGAAAGTTGGTATAAAATGTTTGTGGCACCTAACCCCCCAAAAGCTAGCGAAGTTCCAAAAAGGGGTCAATAACCTATGCTGGAAATGCGGGAAACACCTGGGTACATACCATCATATTTGGTGGGACTGTAAGAGAGTTAGGGCTTTTTGGAGGGAAATTCATCGCGAAGTACAGGGCATACTTCAAGTACGGTTCGAGTTTAAGGCGGAATATTATCTTTTACATCTTATTGACTTCAAATTGGAGCATAATAAAGAGATGTTATTGTACCATTTGACGGCTGCGGCCAGAACTGTATTTGCCAGCAAATGGAAGTCAAAGGAACTTCCATCGATAGAAGCATGGACATTAAAAATTAAGGATTTTATGGAACTAGACTCTCTGGCAAGCATTGTTTATGATACCAGCAAAAAAAAAAAAAAGGATTGATTGGCTCCCTCTAAGACAATATTTGAAGGAGAAGAAAAGTATTGTTCTATGAATATATTATGTTCAAAATGGAAAGGTTACGATGCTAGATTATGTTTAGTTAGGGAAAACATATCCAATATATGTACAAAGTTGACATGGCCTCGCGGAAGGTTGAGGAAGTTTATCCGTCGTGTTTATGTACTGTGCATCACACTTGTTTTGTATTGTTATGTAAATGTTTCACTTTACCCCACCACACCCCTCCCTCCATCAATCCACCTCGACACACCACGAGCACACCACTACGCCTTTTTTAATCACTGACTGCTGATATTTTTCCCTGCACTATCAACGGCAGGGCCCAGGGCAGCAGCCCGAGAGGCGTGAATCTAGGTGTCTCGAGACTTGGTAGAGTTGTTTCTAGGTACTTGTGGTATTAATATTGTATTAGGTGATTTGTGTATGTCATTGTAATGTGAGGGGAAAACCTGAATAAAAAATATATTAAAGAAAAGGGGGGGTTGGCCTGGATGGCCCAACTCTAGGACTCTCTGGTTCTATATTCTTCTCTTCCCTTCACCAGTTTCCCCCTTTCTTTCTTTGTTCCTTCCCTTCCTCTTCCAATCCTTTCCTCTCCCATGCCTGCCTTCTTCCATTCCTTCCTCTTATTTTCCTTAATTTCCTTCCATTCATGTTCTTCTCTTCACCAATCCTTTTCTTCCTTGCTTCTCTCCTTTCCCTTTCTTTCCTTTCCTTCCTTCATCCTTCTTTCCTTCTCCTTTTCCTTCCCATCATGTGCTTCTCTTCCCTTCACCAGTCTCCCCCTTCCTTCCTTCCTTCCTTCCTTCCTTCCTTCCTTCCTTCCTTCCTTCTTCTCTCCTTTCCCTTCCTTCCTTTTCTCTTCCATCCCTGCCTCCTTTCCCTTTCTTCCTCTTTCTTTCCTTCTATCTTTCCTTCCATTCATATTTTTTATCTCTTCACCAATCTTTTTCTTCCTTTCTTCTCTCCTTTCCCTTTCTTTCCCTTCCTTCCTTCCTTCTTTCCTCCCTTCCTTCCAGGGCAGTTTGTCAGGACTTTTTAAAGGTTTTTTTGGGGGTGGGGGAGGGTGGAAGGGTGGAAGGGGGGATGTGAAGCCCAGTGGGGGAGTTGCTGATCTTCCCATAGTTCACATCCTCCCTTCACCCAACGGGTCTCAGGGGAAGGGGGGAGGGCAGTGCAATCCTCCAGTCTGGGGGGGGGGGGTTGCCTGGTGGCCATTTGAGCCTCATGGCTCCAGCTGCTGCTGGGGCTTGCCTTGGCAAGCCTCCAAACCCTCCGTTGGGCCAGGCCTTCTCCTTCCTTCCCTCTTTCCTTTCCTCAATCCCTCCCCTCCCTGAAAGAAAGAGAACTCTGTCTTCATGCATGGAAAGGGACTCCATAGCTAGGCTTCTCTTCCCTCACAACAGTTGGTCATTCTTCTTGCACGCTGAGGAGGAGGGCTTTTGCGTATGTTCTGTAAGGTATTTTTCTTTTGAGGGAGTTTTAAGTTATTTCCCCTTTGTTTTTCAAGGTTTTTTTTTGTTTGTTTGAAAGACATAAATTGGATTAGTATGTGTTTTGCTGCCAAATTTGGTGTCAGTTCATCCAGTGGTTTTTGAGTTAAGTTAATCCCACAAACCAACATTACATTTTTATTTATATAGATCATATATTTCTCATTGCCATTTAGGTGTTTTTTGCCACCGTTTACACTGCATGCAGAATAGTAGTCAATGATCCAAGAAGATAAGAGTAGGTGGTCAAAAATAGCAAAATGCTATGGCAAAGTGGGGTGGGTGAGAAATTGTCTTCAATGAAAGAAAAGTCTTTTTGGAATAATGAAGTGGGCACCTGGGTACCTTCTCCTAGTGAGAAAGTGGCTGCCAATTCAGAGTCAAGCACTGATGACTTGTGCATCAAGCAGAAAGTGGGGGAAATGCTACATTCCAGAATGCTGCTCGAGGTGCACATTATCAGTCTCTAATGGTCCATCTACACTGTAGAATTAATGCAGTTTCACACCACTTTATCTGCCATGGTTCAATACTATGGAATCCCGGGAGTTGTTTGGGGAGGCACAAGCATTACTTAGCAGAGAAGTCTAAACCTTTGTAACACTACCACTCCCATAATGCCATAGCATTGAGCGATAACAGTTAAAGTGGTATCAAATGGCATTAATTCTACAATGTAGAGTCACCCACACTTATGATTATGGAACTATATCTCACCTCCCGACCTGAATCCAAAAACCTATCCTAACTGCCAATGCAACCTAAAATGCTCGGGGGAGCATGTTCCAGAATCAAGACCCCGAAGAGTATAACAGGTTTTAACTTGTTTAGCTTGTTTCAACACCAAGGGATCATTTACATGTGCGAATGACCATTTCACATTTAATTCTGTGCATTTTCACTACACCTCAAGCACAATGTGTTTGGCACACTGACCTGTGCATGAGTCATGCATTGTAGAATAATCAAGCACAGACAAAACAAGCAATTCCATGCATATATGAATATACTTCAACTTGGAAGTGAGTGCTGGGTACATGTGAGTGGATCAGCAACAGGTAGACATGATGTCCTAGTTTCAGTCTGCTCCAACAGTAGAGATATAGCTAGCCCAAGTCTTCCAGTCGATACATATTCTTGATGAAGGTGGACAGGCTGGGAGATTCTTTTATTATTCCTAAAATGCTGTTCAAAGTAGGCTAAGTTTTATCAGCCATCTAACCTTGATGAGATCAAAGTGAAAGCAATGTCATTGTTTTAAGAGCATGCACATTAAAGGACATTTCACGCTCTCCTTCAGAACATTGCTAGCAAGTGCTTCAGCAGTTCTGTGTGCCATGTCAAAATCAGATCTCTCTTTTTCATTGTAGAACATTGCATTATTTAATGACTTTCAAGATGCAGGGAGGCTGAGCTAAGGGCTGCCATGTACCAGATGCCTCAGCTACAGGAGCTGTTGTTCATCCACACTGAAAGAAAATATACGCATGCAGTCAAAGACAACAGCTTCATTTGTGCACACAGAAGCCTTCTGAAAACACATGAATGCTTTTTAAAAACAAACAAACATGGATTTGTCACCTTTTCCAATGTTTTCTTACATTTTCCATGGCAAGGGCAGTATTAGCATTCTGTTTAGAAACAATTACACTATGTAACACAATCTGAAAACATTTCTATTCCTGGGTTGAAAGTCTTATTTTTTGTTGAATTGTGTGTTACTTACTTTGAATGTTGTTGTTATACTCCTGAAACTTTGTTTTTGTGGTTGCCACAAACTATATTTAATTGATTGAGACTCTGAGATATTCACTGAAAAACTATAGCAAAATGTGCTGCAGGATGTTCTGCAAAAACAAAGTTTTTGCATTGTAATAAACGTTTCCCATGTTTTTATGATAGAATCAATTAGGAAATGACATGAATAACCCAGGAACAAAAATTGTGTTATATAGTGTTGTTATCAAGGTCCTGTCTCTCGGACGTAAGCATTGCCTCCAATGAAACCCAGGACAGGTTCAGACGCTATGGCACATGTTGAGAACATATACAATTCATAGAGAGACCTGCCATTCCAAAAGAGGAAAAGGAATTAAAAAAACATGAGAGTTAGTGGTGTTTTAAAGATGTGTCAGTTCAGTAACCTTAATCGGAGTCGTCCTGATGAACCGGCTGCTGCACATGCTAAAAATGCATTTTCAGCCTTTGTGTGACTCCCACAAGTGTGGCTTGGCATTCTATCCAGTTTCCACAGGAGAAGATGGGGTTGGAGGGAATTTGGCTTGCTGCAGACCTATAAAAAGCAGTGAAGCATCAGCTGTTTGAGTGTCGTGTAGTAAGTAAGGCACTGTGAGAGCGTAGGAGTGAAAAGGGCTTGATTCCTTCCAACTCATCTACACATGAAACAGGCCACTGGGAATGGTGGCTGCTGGCCCAAGTTGACTGTGAGCTTTGTGAAAACTTCAAAGCAGTAGATGAATATTATTCAATCCAAAACTATTTCAATTTCATGAGCTTGGCAAAGCTCACTTTTGACATTAAATGGGAGATAGGAAATGCAGCACTTGCCAAAAAGGAGAATGTGGGTGAAGGAAGAAGAGGCAGTTTAGCTGAGGCTTAGAATAATATAGAGTGAGACCATTGGTTTATCCACTTTATTGTCTACATTGACAATTGACAGTTAGGGGTCTTTTTCATCCCTTCTAGGAGATGCTGTATATTTCATCTGAGATAGTGGGCATGTGATCTAGCTAGTAACTACAGAGCTATGGCCCTTTAACAACTACAGGAGTTATTCAGTCTCTAACAATGATAAAAATGTTCATTTCTTTTAAAACATACAACACTTTTATTGTGGAGGAAGTAGCTGTGTCACTAACCTGAATGATTTAGTAGGTTGCCATGACAATATTACTGATTCACAGCACTTGTAATACTGATGGAAGTGTTTGTCTGGCAGACTGGTTGGGATGGGATGGGATGGGATGGGATGAGGAGAGGGGGGAATAATCATTTTCTAGCAATAACATGCTATTTCTTTGCAATGGGATCATTATTTTGAGGAGATAACTACCATATTTCCTATCATTGGAACTCTTCTCGGTGACAAAATGAAAATCATGCGTAGTTCACATTTGATCAGTCCATACACTGTCTTACCAGTGAAAGAAAATATGCCACGCAGATGACCAATAAAGAAAAAGTAGTTTACTCCTCGTAATTCAGAACAACATATATACAATCATCTGGTCAGACGCATTAACTCACATAATGTCTTTTTATGAGAGATTTAAAATGGTCTTTCTTTGTCCATGTGGAGAACCTTCCTCCAGCAGCTCATGAAAAGAGAGCACATTCCAAACAGTCTCTCTCTGCTTCACTGCAAACACCTACACAGCTCAAGCCTGAAAAATGTAACAGTATTCAAAAGTCCCAGCTCAGCCAGCTCCCCAGGCGCATCTCGACCAATCAACTTTGTGCATTTCCACTTGACACACACATATTAAATAATTTCTTACATACTCTAACATTCTCTTGTAATAATAATAATAATAATACATTATTTATATACTGCCCTATCTCCCCAAAGGCACTCAGGGCGGGTTACAGACAAAGACAACGTGGCAAACATTCATTGCTAAAAGAAACATCAAAAAATGGTGTTACAGCAGCCATGAGGAGGGCGATGACGAGGTTCTCCTGAGTCTGTTGGTGCTGTGGTGGTCTTGAGGAGGTCGATGGCAAGGCTCTCTTGGGCCTGCTGCTGCTATGCTGGCCTTGAGGAGGGTGATGGCAAGGCCCTCCTGGGTCCATTGGTGCTGTGGCAGCCTTGAGGAGGGTGATAGCAAGGCCCTCCTAGGCCTACTGCTGCCGTGCCAGCTTTGAGGAGGGCAATGGTGAGGCCCTCCTGAGCCTGTTGCTGCCGTGCCAGCCTTGAGGAGGGCGAAGGCAAGGCTGCAGCCCATTATGTAGCACCCATTGTGTTGATGAGAATGGGGGTATTGCCATGGCTAGCTCAGGTTGAACCATTGTTTAGCGAGTCTAAGACTGTGGTTTCCTTTGTTACAAAGACAGATGCTTTAAGTGCCACATTTAACGCAGAAAGATGAAAAGAAAGTTAGAAGTAGTTAAGTGAGTGTCAAATGACAATACAATATACTGGTTAAAATGTTGGATTTGGACCTAGAAATCTAGGGTGAAGTGCCCAGTGAACTCACTGGGCAATCCCCACCCCCCTTTCTCGCAACCTGATCTACCCCATGGTGTTGTCGTGAAGATAAAACAGGGAGGAAGAAAGCCATGCACAGACCTTTAAACACTCTGTAACAAACATAATATATAAGTTTAACAGATAAATAAACAAGAAAAGTAGCAATAGTAGCCACAGTAATAAGAGTGGTGTTTGTAGGATGGGTAGGGGGACAGGGGCGTAAGAATTCATCCCAATGAAATTTTCATCCAGTCTTCAGCTTTCTAGCATTGCAGCAACATCATTTCACCATTTAGAAATACCATTTAGACATCCAAAGAAAAAAGCAAGCAAAATGACCAAAGATATGCTTTTCCAAAAAATATAAGGCTGCTAGGTATGATCAATTTCAGTGTTTCACTTTGCAAGTCAAAGGAATTTGAGTCCATGTCCACTACCCTGAACAAACCAAGGGTAAACGGCCATGCTTGGAGTCAGGTCAAATTGAAGCTCTCTGCCCAGTAGATATTTGTTTTTGCCAAAGACTCTGAAGCTCAGCAGGGAGCAGCTCACAAAAGGGAAAAAAACCCCTACTGTGCTGAGCTGTACATACAGCAAGTGATGTGCTATTTGAAGTGCATATGCACACACCAAGCAATGAGGGAATGAGCATCAAAGGAAGAAAGGAAAACTGTGTATGCGGGACAGATAGAGCAGTGAGCATAAGTCACCAGTTGAAAACAGTACTGACCCTGGCTGCTGTATGCTATGGCAGTTGGTTCCATTTGGACTAGTTGGAGGAGAGCCTCAGTGAGTCAGAAGACCACCATTATTAGACTTGGAAGGGAACAAACAAAGACCAGAATTATAGAGGAAAATCCAAAGAATGGTATCTTTTTCAAAAAAATGAATGTGTGTTTATTTAATCTAGAGCAGTGGTTCTCAACCTTTCTAAAGCCATGACGCTAAATACAGTTCCTCATGTTATGGTGACCCCCAACCATAAAATTATTTTCATTGCTACTTTAGAACTGTAATTTTGCTACTGTTATGAATCATAACGTAAATATCTGATATGCAGAATGTATTTTTATTGTTACAAATTGAACCTAATTAAAGCATAGTGATTAATCACAAAAACAATATGTTTGGGGGAGTATGGACTACAAATGATGGGATTTGCAGTACCTTCAACCCATTCAGCTCTGACTTCCACAGACCACTGAGACCCCCCAATGAGGATGGATTGGGAGGAAGAAGGGAAATTGGAGGGACATCAGCAAAGGAACATGTCTCTCTGTGCATGAGTATGTGTGTGTTTTTATCTTCTGGGTGGCAACATAAGGAGTATTCGTTATTTTTTTTAAAAAAAACGAATTCAGTCTTGGAGGAGGAGAAGGATGGATAGAGCCTATATAGGGTAGTCAATTTTAGTTTTTCTGTGAGGGAGAAGAGTTTTGTAGTCCCTTATGAGAAAATCATGCTGTATTAAGAGCATTCAATGGGTTCTTTGGTGAGTAAAGCAAAGAGAACAATATGAGGACAGAGGCTGAATCAATCCTCTTTGCGTTTCCATCCCCTTCTTCTGAAGCACTCTGAGAAGAAACTGAGTAGGATATATATGTATGTATAAGTCAATCTCATGTACAAGTCAAGGGAAGGTTTTGGAGCCAAAATTATGGATTTTTATATGACCCGTAGATCGGTTGAGGGTCATTCTGCAGAGAGGGGAAAGCACCAGCACTACTTTGTTACTCATTATAATTCCTAACAGATACCCAGAAGTATGGCTATTTAGTCGCTTAACGTATATCTTTTCTTTGGATCTTTTCCTAGACACAATTCATAGTTATCCTTAAATTTAAATTCTTTGCTTCCCTGACCACATTTCTAACTGACTGTGATGACCTTTGAGATGTTAGCCTCTAATCTATAATTCCTCTCAGCTATCCCATATGTATGTACAATAACCATGTGTGATCTGTTAAATGACGCAGTGACTTCTCCCAAAGTGTTGGTTTCCCTCATGAACTTCCCCATTCTATATGCAATAACCTTTCTTCCACACAAGGACTAGATTGAATTGATCTACTGTTCATCAACTTTAAAAAATGGTGTTCATATCGGGCTTATCTTTACTACTAAAAAAAATTCACATGTAACTGCCTTGATCCAGATATACAACCCCTTTAGTAGTTAAGTGCTACTGTAAGCTTTAATGAAATATTTCAAGCTCACTTCTTGCTCCCAAGTTTCCAAGAAAATCCAATCTTTTGCTGGTTTTTTTGTTACATGTGTACAGCTAGATCAGGGTGGCTTCAGGACACTGGAGGGGAGAAATTGCTGGGTGTCAAGCATCGCCATTTTTTTACATATTCAATGCTACTAACTGGGGTGTATGCTTTGTGACATTTAAGACCTCTTTAATTTTTGTACCAGGAAGCAACATTGAGGGGAGGAAGAGAAGATCCCTGAACCTTTCTCCTCAGGGCTATCACCTACTCCGTGCCAGGCAAACAGTTTCCCGATAGGGTCATCTAGGGAAGCTGGTTGTTCAGAATGAGGTACCCAGCAATGAGATTAATGATGATTTGCTGATCAGGCTGTTTCATCACCACTGATTGCATAGCTGAACACCTTATTCCAATGTCAAAGCAAGCAACTTCCCCAGTGGAGCTCTGCCAGGAAGCTGTTTGGCCATAAAGGCAGCAGTAATGGAGAAACCAAGCAAAAATGCAATAGCAGATTGCTTTGGAGGAGGAGAGGAAATAAAACCAGTGCTGATTTGCATTTAGGGTGTGGCCAAATATACTGTTTAAGTGTGGTATATTACAAATAGGTGCAGCACTAACATGGTGAATCCAGGGCAGCTCCAGGACTGAATAATGTGAATTGTATCTGGATTATTTTGGTGGTGTAGTCAAGGTCATAGAGAACGACGCCTTCACATTTCTAAGCCTTCCTCTCTATATGGTTACACATTCCCAGATCATCATTCCCCATGTTTTATGGACTCAAGCTTGGTAAACATGTCTAGGCTAATGTTAAAGTACATGAGAAGATTCCCCCCCCCCCCAGTCCAATAGATAAAGATTCTGCAGTTCTCATACTAGTCTTGGAGTAACATATGAGTAATGTTCCTGTCACTCACAATTATTTTGATATAGGCAGAGGCAGAAGAGAATCAATATTTAGAAAGTGTGGTGTCCTTGGGAGAAGATTAGCATGTTTAAGAACCTTAACAGTGCAATAGCATAAAATGTATAACTTACTTCACCCTGTCATATTAGTGAGGATAAAGTTAATAGATTGAATAGTATATTGAGCTGAAAAACCTAGGAAGAGCTGATTCCAAACCATTTTGTCCCATTACTACCACTTCAAAAAAGAAAAAAGAAAAAAAGAAAGAAAAACATGAAGGAAGAAATCAGAGGTCAGAACTGAGGAGTGTCTTAAGATCTACATCAGAAATTTCACAAAATATTTGCATGTCCTTCTGGCACATTTTATTTCTGTTAAATGAGAACCTTGTGTGTATTTGTGGTAGAATGTATTAAATTATGAATTTCTACATATCATACTAAAAGACAGAAGCACATTCAAAGGCATGTTCATCCTCCATAAGAAAAAAAATGTGAAAACAGCTTAATAAGACATTCCATGAGAAATTTCAGAAGTTTGAGGTAAAAGCGTGAGTGTGACGAGATGTGATTGAATAGGTGTGGGTGAGTGACGTGGCTCCACCATCAAGATCAGTTGGTCATGTAGCTTGTGGATGTTTTGGACATCAGGTTCTGTCATTTATGATGGGACAATGTACTTACAGCCCCAATTGGGATACCCCTTCCCTCACTAGTGAATAATTAAAGTGTGGAGAGGGAGAGAAAAGTTGTCCCAGTGAAACAAAATGCATATAATGGAATGTCAAGATGGTGCACAAGATGTTTCCTCAATAGTAGGTTGCTCATGAATTGATTTGGTAATGGAACTTGTTGCTTTGCCAAATGGGAGTTGGGTTCTATAAGCAGATCTTTGCCAGCCTTATAACATTTAATGAACCCCCAAACAGCTTTCTTGGTTCCCCCACCTCCCTAGTCCCTTCAAAAATGGACTTTAACATCTAACAGTTTTCTCCTGTTTTTCTTTCTGCAGTATATCGCATTTGCATCTCTCTTCTTCATTCTGGTATCCATCACTACCTTCTGCCTTGAAACCCATGAGAGATTTAATCCTATTGTCAACAAGACAGAGACGGAAACTATTGGGAATGACACCCACATGCGCATCTACCAGGAAGCAGAGACTGAGGCCTTTCTGACCTACATTGAAGGAGTTTGTGTGGTTTGGTTTACTTTTGAGTTCCTGATGAGGATCATTTTCTGCCCAAACAAAGTGGAATTTATCAAAAATACCTTGAACATCATTGACTTTGTGGCCATTCTGCCTTTCTATCTGGAGGTTGGACTAAGTGGCCTGTCTTCCAAAGCTGCTAAGGATGTCTTGGGCTTCCTGCGGGTTGTTCGGTTTGTGAGAATCCTGCGAATTTTCAAGCTGACCCGCCACTTTGTAGGGCTACGGGTCTTGGGTCATACCCTACGTGCCAGCACAAACGAATTTTTGCTGCTCATCATCTTCTTGGCATTGGGTGTCCTGATTTTTGCCACAATGATCTACTATGCCGAGAGAATAGGTGCTAAACCCAATGATCCTAGTGCCAGTGAACACACACACTTTAAAAATATCCCCATTGGCTTCTGGTGGGCTGTTGTCACTATGACGACCCTGGGCTACGGAGACATGTTTCCTCAGACTTGGTCGGGCATGCTGGTGGGGGCCCTCTGTGCTCTTGCTGGTGTGCTGACCATTGCCATGCCTGTACCTGTCATTGTGAACAATTTCGGAATGTATTACTCCTTAGCTATGGCTAAGCAGAAGCTACCAAAGAAAAAAAAGAAGCATATCCCACGGCCGCCCCAGCTGGGATCCCCCAATTATTGTAAATCTGTCATAAACTCTCCACATCACAGTACTCAGAGCGACACATGCCCACTCGCCCAAGAAGAAATGTTAGAAATTAACAGAGCAGGTAGGAAACCTCTTAGAGGAATGTCCATCTGACCTTTAACCTTCATCCTTTGTAGAGATTGAAAGATTCAGTCAGACTGCTTTCTTAGTGCAATGAGTAGCACATTATCCCATTACCGTCCCACCACCACACATGGAATAATGTGTGGGACATACAGGTTGTGGGGACAAAATGGTACAGGAGAAGCTGACACATGAAACTTAGGAGTGCACACTATAGGAGCCTTAATATTGGTCCTGTTTAATGGGGCATTTGAAAGATTTTCAGAGAAATGGATCCAATGGGGAAAGATTTTTTAAAGAGAGTTACATTGTTGGACTGCTTGAAAACATCATGATGGCTCCTGAAAGTTGTATGCTTCCTAGCATGTCAAGAGCCAAGGGTGCAGATCTTGCCCAGGAAAAGACAAACATACACAAATATGTCTTGTCCCCTCCCTGCCCAGGTAGCTTATTCCTAGCTACGTTTAATGTTGCAACATACCATATCTTCAGAGAAAAAAGGTGCCTGTTTAAAGAATGACTTACATCAACACATGCAAGTCTGTGAGACAAATGTGTCGTTTTCAGATGGTTAGCCACTTATTAGAATGACAGTTGAGATTCCACAAAGAACACACGCTGTGTTTCACAAGGGAACAAGGCTAAATGTAAGGATGTTTATTCCACAGCAGGCAACCTAACTCATTTTATTACAAAACAGACACATGGAAGTTTAGCAATTAGAATTCTGGGGGAAGGAAACACCAATGTATTGTCATAAAAGCCTAGGTCCCTGATCTGCAGCTCCTTCAACCATCTACTGTTAAATGCTGACTGGAAAGGGAAGAATATTGGTCATTTTGGACAAACCTGTTTTGAAGAGCCATGAGTGATAATCTCACAGGGTACTCTATCTTTTTTAATGGTGATGATAAATGACAGCAATAAGAAAATATTCCCATTCAGACTAAACTATATTTCGTATTAGTCCAACACTGGGGGTGGGGAATGAAAATACTAGTCATCATGGAATATATTATAATATCCCATGGCTAGTGGTTTGTTATGGGATTATCTCAGTTTTATGAGACTCCTCCAAGAGCACACAAAGTTACAGGGCTTTGATCTGATTAGTTCAACCCCATAATCTACCTCTACCCATGGAATATCATTGACCTATTCTGTGGAAAAAATAGTAATTTTAAAGTAAATAAACACACATTATTCTGGCTGATGGAATGAGCATAGGTTGCAATCATGTGCAGCCCCACAGCTTATTTATTTAAATATACATATATACTTCCCATTAGTAAATATTGCGATAAAAGTCATTTATACAGTGGTTTGTGATAAACTCTAATGGTTAGGGATATGTTTAAAGAACAAGGTTATACTTATGATGGTCTTGCAGTATCATTTATTTTATTTATTTGCTTTGATGGAAATTTATCCAATTGTATTGCTCCATGCGGGTTAAAAAATATTTCCTCTTTCCATTTCATAGCCATGCATGCGGACGCTACTGAAAGAACACCAAAAGTGTTGCTTTCCTTTGTGTGTGTGGCTTCACCAGTGCCAAATGCTGATTTCTAGGAGATGGGGAATTAATGGTAGAAAATTAACCTTTTCTGTTTATGTTATTTTTATTTTTAGCAGCACTCTTTACAATCCATTCTGGTAAAGAGCTTTCATTTTACCACTGATCTTACCTCAATTTTTTTTTGTTTTGTTTTGCAAAAAGAGAAAAGAAAACTCCCTAAAGCCTTTCATTTAATTTGAAGATTTCCATTGCACCAGGCTGGCCACGCTCCATGCGAATGATTGCCTCTTTACTATTTTGCCCTTTGTGCACACTTGTATGGTTTTATCTGCCCATTCTCCTCAGGTTGCAAATGCTTATCACAATGTCATCACCAAGCAATGAAGCACCTTCTTCATGAGTAACTAAGTGTGTTTATGGGTCTGTATTATAGGGGGCAAAGTGGACACTCATGAAGCAGTGTGTCACATACTCCAAACTGCACAGGGACATCATGGCAGATTGTTTATCCATGGTTCGGCGATGAACCACTGTGTTCATGATGCTCTGGATTCACATGTGAACTGTGTGTAAAAAAGAACCTGTTGGCTACCTATGGATTCTTCTTATGTCTGGGACTCCATGGGGCATGGATTGGACTGGCCACAAGCCTAGCAGCCATTTTGATGTGGCAAAAACAGGACCTTTGTTCAGTCCAGTTCCCATTGAGATTTTGAGATTCGAGATCGCATGAGAAGGATCATGTGGGGAAAACAGGTGGACAGCCTGCATGTGCAAACTTTAATGCCAATAATCCGTTTCTGCTTTTCATCAGCTCCAGAGCCCATCAGTACTTTGCTTAGTAGGACTTCGCTTAAACACCTATTCATTCATACAGCACAACCTAAGACAAATGTTAGATATTTTAGTATGGTTAATATGTTGGTAATAATCATGAGCATTTAAAAAAAAAAATCTCTGAATTGAGATTATACATCTCATTTCCTCTAACAGAGGAAATATCCAGCATCTCTAGATCACATGCAGGCTCCCAATTGTCATTCAGAGAATTCTTCCAGATATTTGAAGAGAAGAGTGAATCATATCTCATACACAGTGATAGTAGTGAGGGTATAAGTAGCTGATCTTAGGTAACAGTAAGGTCAAACGGTCAGAAACAAAACCAAGGTGCAGTCACCTTCTGATCTGAGGGAACATGCTGTTCTTTTTATAACTTCTTCTACAATGATTGTTTCCTTTCAGGGGGTTGATTTTTTTTATCTTATGGAACAAAACAAACCACTAAGCATGATGAAGTTATTTGAGATACAGGCTTTATGAAAGCTCTGTCCATGGTTCCAGAGTTTGCCAATGACCAGCTACCAGGAATCCAAACTAGATTCATGCAGCCTTATTGTTATCAAAATCTTAAATTTTCTTCCAGTTCCCCTCCCTCACTATCTTCACTGCCAACCCCAATTCAATTACAGTGCAAAAGCATATTCCTGGTGTTTGCATACTTTCACGCTGGGGTTTTTTTCTAGTAACCCAGTGTTTGCATAGTTATCTGCTCAAACCAGCATTTGTATCCCGATATTAAGAAAAGACACATCATGTGGGGATAAGGATTTTACCCTTAAATGCCCTGAATTTATGAATAAATCAGAACTTATATTCCTCAAGCATGTGATATCATTAACATCTACTTAATTTCAAAGAGAGTAAGATATGTCTACCACATTCTTTAGAGGTTAGAAATCTGGGAGCCAGTGTGGCATAGTGGTTTGAGCAATGAACTATGACTAAAATCCAGGGTTCAAATTCCAAGAGAATGGAAATAAATATTACATCCTGAACAGAGCTGCTGTGAGAATGGGACTTATGCAGCACGTTCACTCTTAATGAATACTTATTCTACATCTCACCATTCTTATTAAACTGAGTAATTTATGTCAAGATAGTTGGGACTGGGGAAACTCACAAGGTGATTGTACCACATCAAAAGCTGATAATTCCTACATGTTACGGGGATGTAAAAAGGGAAAACATGCCTGTAGGATACAGTTTTCACTGGTACATTTGCAAGAGATATGGTATCTAGTCACATTTTTAAGCATCACATTTTAAAGTGGTCTCGCACTGGGAGATAAAATTTGAAGTCCTTTCCATGGTCTTTCATCTATTTAATGCAGGCATGGGCAAACTTCAGCGCTTCAGATGTTTTGGACTTCAACTCCCACAATTCCTAACAGTCTATTGGCTGTTAGGAATTGTGGGAGTTGAAGCCCAAAACACCTGGAGGGTCAAAGTTTGCCCATGCCTGATTTAATGACAACAGATAAACAAAATAGTCATGCTGGTTTAGATTGTTCTGATGTGGGGGATATTTTTTTAAATGTTGAACATTCAGTTTAGAGTCAATTTTGGTTTGAATTCTGCCTTTGAAATCAGGAACACAAAAATAGAAGTTAAAGGTATATTTAACAACCAGGATCGTATTTTTAATCCCCTCACCCCCATCAGTACTGAACTGGAATTACTTATTTACTTCATTTATATACCGCTTTTCTCATCCCTGGGGGGACTCAAAGTGGTTTACTCAACATCATTTGAACATTTCAGTTCTTTCTGAACTAGTTGATTTTGAAATTACTCAAATAACTTCCTACTAATTTTTTAAGGTACTTCCCTGTCTTAGTAATGAACACAAAGAAAGTTCATTGGCAGTATTACTGTTAGTTAAATGTGAAATGCTGGCCTTCAGGGCTGAAACATAAACTCCTGTTTCTTTCTGCTCTTCTGCCTGGTTAGTTGATCATCTCATGAGCAGTTAACAATTACAGGCTTTTGTATTATATCTCCTAAAGTATCCAAACTGGAAACAGTTCCTCTATGGTTGATGATTTACTGTGGCATCTATGATACCATTTATTGATTTTGGACAGAAATGACTATGAAAGTGAGATCCAGGAGGTCAAGAAAGTAGCAACTCTCTGTCTTTTGACATAAAAAAAGTATTTTGTGTTGCTGACAGAGGTGCAAACAGAGATTACATTTATAGCAATGTTGTGGTATCATATCAACATTACTAAGCACCTTCTGCACTAATATAAATTAATGTTGCTACAATACTGAAGGGCAGAGATATCGAATCTATGGGCCAAGCCAGGAAGATCATAGATCTGATAATTGCACACTCCAGAACTATTCTTTTAAAGAAAATAACATTTCTTGCAAAAGCTTTGCATTTCTTTCCTCTTATAAATGAGAAACTAAAGCACTGATGCTTTGATCCTGGTTGTAATAGGAAAGCCTACATAAGTCCTCTAGCACAGAGCAAAGTATGAACACTTCTGACAGCAACAGAAGCAAACTAACAAGGGTTCACATAATCTCATTGTACTTTTTCTTAATCTTTTATACATCATGTGTCCTTGAGCCTCAATCTTCCTGTACTTGTGGCTCTCATAAAACACCATTCCTGCTCTCCTTTGCATTCATCCCTGCTCCATGAATGGCATGCATCCCATAATCGACAGATCATCATATTGTGTAGTAGTTATAATCTAAGAATAAAATGAACTCGGTGTATTATGATACGATCTTACATTGTGGTTAGAAGAGGTAACTTCTAGAATGATAATCTCTCCCAATTTATGCAGTATCCCCCGGTATCTGATCTGTTTGTTTGTTTTTACTCTAGCATCCTACTATGACACTTCTTTGGTTTAGCTTGGTTGCATAGGTACAGTACCACTGTGAGTGTGGCTCTCAGTACTTCAAGACCACATCTAGTTCTGAGGTACAGTTTTGGAAGGAAAGTGCTTCCAGGAACAACCTTTTTTTCAGGATTGCACTATGGTGCTTTTCCAGAGTCACCTGTAAAAGAAAGACTACCTGACCTTCACATACTCTCATTCTGACCCCTTTTCTTCAGATATCAGTAAACCAACATGTCACCTCACTCCAAGAAACAGTGCCTTTAAATGGGGGTATTGTCTCGGAAGGAGGTCACAGCGTTGGTCAATCAGGTTTATGAGAAATTATTCTCTGCATTATCTTTATTGGGATCTACACTTCCTGGAGGGATCCAGTCCAACAGATTGGTGAGTAAATACTCACAGGTAGGTTGGGTTTAAGGGCCTCTGGGTTTAATGTGCTAAGCTAAATTCTGTTGGTATAAAGTCTATTGATATAAAGACGACCTTGAAGTACACTTTAATATATACAATGAAGTAATTATAAGACTTATTTTTGGAAATGGTTCTACTAACTTTTTAAAGTAAAACTAAAGATTTGGGATGACTAAAAATAAGTTAATGGGCTATGTAGGAACAAATGGTCTTTTACATGTTCTTCATGTTTCTCTTTCTCTTTCTCTCTCTTTCTCGCTATTTGTTTTTTTATTACTCTATGTTGCTTGCAACTTATATATGTTACAGACTGTCATATTTTATATTCTGAAGTATTTCTTCAATTCCCACCAACCTGAGCTCCACATATTGGGCAACAGAAGGACATTAGTTCTTTAATTCCAAAACAAGAAGGGATGTCACAGACTGTAGGTAAACTCCTTTGAGGTTGTGACACACAAACCCTGATGCAAAAGGTACTTAATGCCAAAAGAAAAAGTAAGTACTTGATGCGACATGGCACTAACTGGCTAAGTTGCTCTTGTTAGTACTATCTGCATGGAAAAAACATTGCCCCCCAACCAATGTTAATTTGCATTGCCCTCTAGCAGAAATGTTCCAAAACATATTGGCTGAAAGATAATTTCACTCCTGGTTCAAAATCACTTACACCATAGCTTTCGTCAAACTCTAACTCTTCAAGCTGTACTTACATCCATCCTCTCTTCAAACTGTTACCTTGTCATTTCATACTTATTTGTCTGTGGTTTAGAGTATGTTTCTCTGTAATTCTTCTATGTTATAGTTTATGATAAATGTAGCCCTTGTTGCCTGCATAAGCCATGTCCCCAAATACGTTTGTTTGGAACAGAGCCTATTATATTCAGTAGAAATTAGAATTTGATAGTATCATCACCATTCAAAAGCCATCAACCTGAGCATGGGATTGCTTTTAAATCCCTCTGAAATGCAGACACACACAAACTTGAAATGTTTGTATCTGAGTGCACTAGCCAAGTGTATATTTTTGCTGAGCTATGACTTGCCTGAAAGAACACCTTTTATTCCCAATGGAGCAAATCTTGAAAAAACAATCAACAGATAGTTTTGTGTCTGAGTCTCAGGAGAAAAGTGTTACGGTTCATTTCTTTAATCTCCAGTGCTCTATATTTTTAAGTTTCATTTAGAGTGTTATTTTGGATTTTAAAATAACATAAAACTCTAGATTAAATTAGTTATGCTTTAGTCGATGGGAAAGCTCATCAGGATAGATTTAAGCCTCAATGATTTCTGGGAGGCTAAAGTGTAACTGACTTATGCAATCCCATTATTTTTAATCATGTAAACAGTGGGGGAAAACATACAAAATATATCAACAACTCATACAGGGAGTGTTACCTATTTGAGTCATTAACTCATAGTAAGATTGCATTCTCACACTTGACAAAAGCCAGATAAGTATTTCATTGGTTGATTTTTTTTCTATTTCAAGTAGGTTTAATATTTCTACCTCAAAATGATAGTTGAACCATCTACCTTTTGTGGACACATAACTTAATTATACTACTATGTAGAAGAACAGGGTAACATTTCATTGTTCTATTGTAAAACAGAGGCGACTCTTTTAAGAAGTCCTTGTTTTGTTTTGTTTTGTCTTGTCTTGTCTTGACATGTCTAAAGAGATAGTGGGTATTAATTTAAAGAAATACTTGAATTTTAGACCAGCTAGTTTGCACCTCTGGCTCATTTTTTTCAAATCTCTGTATGAAGAGTGCTTCACTAAACCCCTAGTCATGAATCCAGATTTTAAATGTTATTAAGGAGGATGAGAGTCAAGTTAACACACACAGAGGACTTCTTTTCAGAGACTGTTCTTGGAGTGCACCATTTTAGGTTGATCACAGGGCTTTCATTTATTAAACAATAACTCGTCACAGGTGAATTAGTCATCTGCTCATATGCCCTGGTTTATAAATTGTATAAGCAGGTCTGCGGTAAATATAAGCCAAGATCCAACAACATTGTTCTCTTTATGGAACTGATTTTGTCAATAAAATTGTGAAATGGGCAATTCCCTCAATCCTCCCCCAAAATCTACCCCATGTAGTTTCTCAGCCCCTATTCTGTGGGGCTGAGAAACCCTAGGAACATGTTTCTGGATTGCACAGATAGTTTAAAAGTTGGATTGGGAGAAAGTCAACATATATTTTAGGTAGATGGCTGCTAGGCTGAAACTTTTAAATGTAAGACATAGTTGGAAAAGTATAGAAATATGCTTCTACAACATTGAGAACAGGGATGTCAAACTCATTTTCATCAGCCTTATGGATGCCTTCAAAGGGCCATTGAATCCAAGGAACGAAGTATCCATGGATACAGAGCACCAACTAAATATTTTTAATATAGCAGTTAACACTCTTTAGTTTTGACCCAATTTGTATTTCTAGATGTTATCAAATGACAACTCCAATCACTTTTGATTATCTGTGGCTAATGGGAATTGCAACACTGCAACCCCTGTGGCTCTGAGGTTGGGGAAAGAGTAAAGGACATTTTGAAGTAAGGCATCATATCTACAAGGTTGTAACTAAATTCAAACCCCACTATTCTAACTAAACAGAACAAACTATAGCCTTCCAGGTTTTACTGTATCACAATTCCTATCAGCTCAAGTAATGATGTCTAATGAAGAGGAAAACGGGAGTTGTAGTCCAGCACCTGAAGGGCCCATAAAATGGCATGACAGACCTGTTTGACACAAGGGATTGAGAACATAACATGCGATATGTATATATGCAATGGTGATCTAGGTCATCTTGCTTCTTTTGTCCAATTTTTGCGAAGGAAAGGGGATTAAGTAAATCATACATCTAAATAACTATGCTACATATAATGAAGATATGGTAGAAGACATGGTAGAAGAACATGGAGTGAAAGCATGAGCGAGAGAATAAAAAAACATGAGAAGTAGGAAGGGAAAGAGAATAAAAGCAAAACAAAAACCACAAACAGGAAGAAATGATAATAAAATAACAATCACGAGTGCATTGCCAACCAGAAGGGATGTGCTCAGAGAAAAGGTGCCATGGTAGGGAAGGGACTCTGATGGGCTAGGGCAGGGTTTCAGTGGGCATAGGAAGAGGAAGGGAGCCATCTACTGCCTGGGGAATCGAGGCCATGAGAGCTGGTCAAGGAAGACAAGGAAAGAGGGCAAGACAGGCAACAGACAGAATCCAGCAGGATGGGGACATGGTTCTAAACGATGAACCAGGGAAAATCTAGTGCAGGCTGAAGGTTGAAGAGAGGCAGGATATGAGACATGAGGCGGTGGGTTATGGGCTTCTCAGGGGAGTTGAGGGAGGAAGTCAGGGAGGGGAAGTGAAGAGGGATGCAGATGGAAGGGTAGGTAAGGGGCAAAAAAGTAGCAGAGATGCAACCAGGAGAAGAAAATATGTAAGAAGGATAGTGAGCCACTCTCACCCAGTCAGGTGAGCTCAATTACTGTCACAATCCTCAGAAAATAGGGGAAGGGAACAGACACACAGACCATGCATATGGAGAAAGAGAAATCTCTCCCCACTTGTTGGACCTAGCTCCTTACAGCATATACCGCCATGAAGATCTTCTTTACTTAAAAAAAGTCAGCAGCAAAAAGAGGCTATGCCTAGCTGTGCAGGCCAATATATAGCCAACTCAAGTCTTGCAAAAAGAGGCACTGTTTTGCAAAATTGTTATTAAGAGATTGCACCCACTGTGGAATCTCACAATGGCTGCCTACTGTAGCCACTGCACAATTGTCTTCCCCGTATGCAGAACTCCTACCCAAGCCAGCTCCTCGATCAGACACAACATCTCGACAGGTTCACCTTAATTATCTCCCTTCTCTTAAAGTGTATAACCATGGTAGAAGAACATTAGCCCCTTCTCAACACACCCCCCCCCCACAACAATAACTTATGACCGCAAGCTTCCTTAGTCTGCCAGTTGAGCAGATTATATAGCAGTTCTCCCCTCTAGCACTGTGCTTAACTACAGTAAGATTCACCTGTGATAAAATTTGAGATTATATGTCCCTTGAGTATTCCAATTGGCTTTTTCTTAAAAAGAGAATTTAGAAGAGTCAATTGACTAAATACCGCTTGAGTTGTTTCCTGGGTATATCCTTTCAGATACCTAAATGTTCTGAGATAAAAGGGTCACTTTTAAATTTGAAGGAAACAATGTTAATGAAATAATGAACATAAGTGCCTGCATTGTCATTCGTACCATAGACACAACTGATGCTTTGAGACTGTAGGATATTGTCTATATTCTAAGAGCAATTACATGAAGGCCACATGGATTAAGGGGTTTTTTTCTACCTATTAGGATAGAAAAGCTCTAGCTCTAGTGCTAGAGAACCCTACAACCAAGAAGAATGAAAATTTTCCTGTGTATCACAGTGAAATACTGTCTTTGTTTGGCAAGGAAGTTTTGTAATAACAGTTAATTTTTCAGAGTTTTGATAGTTTGCTATATACATCTAGAAAGATAAATAACAACACATCTTAAAATGCATTATCTTTCTGAGAGAAGTAAACATTTCTTATGAAGAACCGACAACAAGGAAGGTGGAAATGCTATGGTAGGTCTTCATGATGACTTTGTCATTTCCCCCAACTTTCTCATGCAGCGCCCATGACAAACTGTGGCAATTGCTTGCCTAGCATGAACTGCACAATTTGGTATGCCAGCTATTGCACTATGAGAATGAAGATAGCAAATGTACCTCTTCCAGGTGTTTACACCTTTTCCCATCCATCTCATTCCATGAGTACCAAATGGAGGATTCAGAGCTGCCCTTCATTTTTAAAACATTATTAAGGGTGATTTGTAAGAAGTGGGGAGAGATCGAAAAATAACACTTTTAATTCTATTTCTAGACATTGGGGTAGACAATTTGTTGTTGAACTACAAATCCCATCATATCTCAAAAATGGCTATGCTAAGGATGATGAGTGCTGCAGTCCAACATCATGTGTTCTCTCCCCAATATACAGTTGCAACAGAGCCAGAATGATTGGATAATGATTTTATATCTAATATCTTCAATGGTCATGTGGTCTCTTTTATCCTCTTGGATGGATTTTATTAGTCACAGACTTGTCAATGAAATCTAGTTAACAGTCTTGGGAAAGAATGACTGAATATTAGATCTATCTGTAGAATTTATTTATTTCGTATCAAAAGCATTGCATAAATTAGCATAAAACTGACAAAAATAAAAGGTGTGCAGGTGGCTAAATATCTTTCGACCAAAAATGGGCAACAGCAATGGCATTGTCTGTAGCCTCCAACAATAGAATGAAACATATGATTGCTCTCCCAACTGTCCCTTTGGTTTCAACTTAGTATCATCATTCACCATTCCTGTCCAACTTTCTTTATGTAATAAGCATTGTGCAACCGAGGGTTTGAATACTGCAACTGTCTGTGCTTTGTCACACAAAAGATATATACCAGCTCTGAGAAGCAGGTTACTTTTATGTCTGGTGATTGCTTTGGCCAAAAGATCCCCACTGAACTGTACCATATTTCAAGTTTTTTTTCTGAATATACGAATTTGCACTTTAAAATGTTAGAAGAGCACTTTAAGTTGCCTTGAGATTGTGAAGCGAGTCACACAGAGAAAACTTTCTGTTTATCTAAAAACATGTGGATTGACATGGACCCATTTAAACAAGCCATTTTACCATTTTCAGTGTATGTTTGTTTTCAAATTCCATCTACTGCTTAAGTGTCTTAAAATGCATAGCATCCTGTGCTGCCATTTTTTAAAAAGGTAAAACAAACAAACAAATGGTATGTCATTGTAGACATTACTTTAGCAAATGGATTTTTATTGTTTAAAAAATCCATGTTCCACTGTCAAATTTTCATTGTGTCCTCTGTGTGGTATCTGTCAAAAATGTGTGCACCATTTTGTGTTTGCCAAAATGGAAACAAATCGGAAGCAAACCTGTGTAAGGATTATTTCCCCAAAAATGGGCTGCAAAATGTACCAATCACTAAAATTGCAGTATGTGCTCAAATGCCACCTAACAGAATTGTCTTTGTGATCAATGCCAGTCCCCCAAGTGCTATGAGTTCTTTGAAGGTTTATGAGAAAATGATTGTTTGCGTGCCATTTTACGTCATGCTAAACATAATCACATTTCTGATTGCAAAGCTAGGAGCCAATGCTAGCAAGCATTCTAACCAGCTAACATTCTGTTTCCCCTTTTCACTTTTTTCCTTAAAAAAAATTCTGGTGTGTTGCACACCGTTAACATACCTAGGACAAATCTGCTACTTATTTTTGTTTCCTTTATTCCTATATCACTATGTCGCTGTTGAACCCTACCAACAGTTGTCATTCCAATAAAACAATTCCTAGTGTTTCAATAGCCTTCTGCTTATATGTTTGAAGATTCGAAACTGAATGGGGAAGTGGCCAAGGCGGCGCTGGCAAATGAAGACTGTCCCCACATAGACCAGACTATGTCACCCGAGGAAGGCCTGCCCTTTACCCGTTCTGGCACTCGGGAGAAATATGGACCCTGCTTCCTCTTATCAACCGGGGAATACCCCTGCCCGCCTGATGGAGGAATAAGAAAGGGTATGTAGCCGAGGTCCTGTGATCACATAGATAGCAACATAGTATAAGAGTTAAGAGATCTTACTGTCAAATAGCAGCTTGTTTTACACACTAGTATCACACCGACATAGTTTAATTGGGTATTCAGCTGGGCTAGAAACAGTAGTTCCCAATCTATTTATTTGCTCACCCGTTACAATCAAGTTTTCTCCAGAATGGAAAACCCACCTGCACCAGTTCACCATGACCTGAGCTGCCGTGGGGCTCCCTCTCAGTTGCTTTCTATGTGATGGCAGTCCCTGGAACAATACAGTGCCCCATCTCTGAGTGGCACAAAATCTTTCCGCACTTCTCTAGCTTCTGCCCCCAGTTCTTCTTCCACCTTGCTTCAACAGGATTTTGGAGTTTCCAAGAAACCAATTACTTATGGAAAAAAACTGAATTTTGCAAATGAAATGCAAGAGACAATTGCCATCATTAAAAGATACACTTTATAAAAGTATCCCCCCACCCCAAGCTTCTAGTAATCCAGTTTGGGAATAGCTGCATTAAAGGAAGAGATCAAAAGCAAGATAATGCACACTACCACAGCTGTATCCACACTGCAGAATTGCAGAACTTTGACATCACATTACCTGCCATGGCTCAATGCTATGTAGTTCTGGAGTTGTAGTTTGTGAAACAAGTTACCCTTACAGATACTAGGACTCCATAGGATGGAGCTATAGCAGTTAAAGTGGTGACATATTGCTATAGTTCTGCTGTGTAGATCAGGCAGTCTTCCATCTTTCTTTATTTCAATGAATGTTAATAGACTATTCTTCAGTATATTTTATTTATTCCAGCTTTATATGGTGGACAGCACCTCTTTTGAAAGTGAAGGTATATATATTTTTTAAAACTGGCCACTTCTGTCCTTACATAAAACAAGTTAAATTTGTAGCACAGCTTCATAACTCAATGTAAAGGCCATTCTCACCCATGAAGAAAGGCTATGCTATCCCCATCCCCACCCTTCGCCCCACCATGTTCATCTGTATTTACCCGTTAGTTTTTATTACTCAGGTCAGTTAATGATCTCCCTGAATGTTTCGACCATGACAAGAGAAGTGGCTACCTTAATATACATTCTATTAAAATTAACAAGTGCATATTTAAACAAGCAAAACCTTACCATTTAAATCGATATTGAATGTTGATGTATACTGGTTCCCTGCTCTGGTAATTCCAGCATCACACATAGTCTTCTTGGAACTTTGTGTGAGGAGTTCCCAAAGATTTTGTGTCATGCTTCCAGATCAGTAAGAGAGGGGGATAAACCCTGCTCATGCTAAGTTTGGAAAGATTCCCTCCTTGAAAAACTATTTTTGATTGTGGCCATAGATTGTAACATTGCATATAAAGATGCCGTAAGGACTGTAGGGTGTAACCTGTAACACAGGATAATACAACCCAGAAACTGCAAGGATACAATGCATGTTGGTAAAAGAAGAAAAAAAAAGAAGGCTAGAATAAATGCCAGTTGTAGAAGTAGTGCATACATAGTTTCAAAGCATATTAATTATAAGATATAGTAGGGTCACTATACTTTCCTGTGAAAGTATCTCTGCTAAAATTTACCTTTGTAGCAAAGTGTTTTATATCTGATTCTGTATTGGATAGGTGCTGGCCATTTCATTCAATTTGAGGTTTTTGCTGGTTTTTGGATCAGTACATTGTGAGTCTGCTGCAAAAAGTGACATCACTTTCAGGATGAAAAAAGGGCAGTGCTCACAATGTGCCTCAACAGGAACCAGGCTTGACCTGTTGACTGAAAATAAGGCCAGCTGGCTACAGAAGTATAAATGTCAGCATATTGTTGGCCTGTTTGAAGAAAAAAAATATGTAGAGAAGAACTTGAGTGTTTCCACGGAATTTCATTTCATAGATGGTGTAACTGTGTCTCTAACCTGCTAAGCTACATAATGCATGCTGGAAAACTGGCAGAGAAGAGGAAGGAAAACAAATGCATGCAAAAATGCTGGTTATCAAACTGAGTAGTATCTCTATAGCAACAGAATAAATACTTTTAATGTGGGTGCGAATTAGGTTATAAATACAGTGTCAAAAGGACCTTCAGACAATAGTGGAAGGAAAGCTTATTTCAGGGTCATTTATTTATTCATTCCAGATGTTTTAAACAGAATATCAGCACATGGATATTTATTTATTCCAGCTGCCCCGTGGCAAAAATGTAGTTAATTATCTCTGTTTAATTGCAGAACATAGCAAATAATGTTATACTATATAATATATAACATATTATATTAGAGAGTGTCCATCAGAGGGAAATTAGTTTTCCCCCAATCCTTATTTTCGGACTATTTCTATCCTGACCACGTTGCAAGAGATACTACTCTCAGCATGTCAAAGCATGAAGATGCTACTGATCTGGCTACTTTGTTGACCATTCTGTTGTTGATCCAATGCTGTATTTCTGCATTTTTGTTTTCTTTTGAACAAAGGTTATGAAATGTCAAGGAGCCTTAACAGCATAGCTGGCATAAGTGGAAAAGCAGTAGAGTTATCCTCAAAGCCTGCACCCTACACCTCTCCCAGCCTAATGAGACATTCTTGGTCTACAATCCCATCAATTTTGTAGCATGGATCAGTAGCAGAGAATGGTCTAGATAAACTTTATAACACGAATCTTTCAAATTAGAAAAGTAGAGATCAAAAAGAAAGAAAAAAGAAAAGCAATTCTTTCTAATTGGTCTGTGCGGTACCATGTATGAAGACATGGTCATGTATGAAGGTGCCATGTCTCTCGGTAGCATCTCATGAGAACAGTGTTACTACACATGTTAGTAACACTTAACATTGACAACATTCTTGGTCAGTGGGGCTGAGATGACACTGAGTGGGGCTTTAGGAGCTTTGGTGGGCCATAACACTGCATGATATTGGTACATAAGACAATAAGGTGGATGCACCATGTAGTTTCCTCCCACTGGTGTACCATGTTGATATGTGCTTTTCTTGGCTTATGGTGGATCCACTGGCTCTTATGGAATGGTTAAGCATTTAGTCCAATGCTGAAACTTGCCAACGGTTGAAGATTTTGCTTTTCTCAGGATATTTTTGAGCCATAGGAACCCTGCAGGAATTTGAGCAAAACACACGCAGTAGGATGAAAACTTTGCATGGGCGCCTATTCTATGTTGAAAGCAATAAGATACACTGTAGAGAGGTCTCTGGCTGGCTGGCTGCATGGGAAAAAAAGTACTGGCGGAGAAGAAAACTGGCTGCCTCTGCATGTAGCTCTTTCTACCGTAGCCCTCCTTCCTTTAAACACGCCCAGCTTGGTTTGAAAAGCTCAGGAGAGAAGCTCAAGTATTGATTATATTCTTTACATGCAGATCTTTGCAAAGAAAGTCCTGTCATTGCTAAATATATGCCAACAGAGGCAGTCAAAGTGACTTGACATGGAGAGCACGAGATGGACAATGATGGCTAATAAACGTCTGGGTGGAACTGTGCGGGCTTAGAAGACCTCTTCATTTGGACCAATGTAATCTCACTCCATGCAAGTTTGCAGGACGGTTCTATGTGGTTTCAGAGATATAAAGTAGATTTGCAGGCTTTTTCTATGGCCAAAATGTAACAAACGGTAGAATTTTGTTGTTGTTGTTCCATAGCATGAATTGCATGAAAAAAGAAATAACAAACCAACTCTGCAATTGTATGAGTAACTTTAAAGCAGCGCGGGTGGGTGGGTGGGAAGGGAAAGACAAAGTGATATATTTTCTTTCAGAGCTCTTTACTTTTACATACATTGTTGTAGCCAAACTGTAAAAATGGTCTAAAAAGCGTACATTCCTTTGCTATGGATTGCTTCTTTTTGTATACAAACTTTAAAAAAGAGTGAATGGTTTTAAAAGTGCAATTGGGCGGTCATATTGACCATGCCTTCATAAATTCATGACAGTGACATGAAAATCAAGAACTTTTCATTGAACTAGAGTTGTGTAAAATGTAAAAACAATCTTCTTTTCCTGTCTGTTTTTGTTGGCATGCTTGTGAAACCTGGGACTAATTCTCAGACCTGACGGTAACAGCTGGTCTAGATTTTCCAGCTCTGGTTATGTTGTACTTTATTGGTGTATAGATCCAATGTGAAGACTCTTCATGACAAATTGTTCATACTAAGTAATCAGTAATGAATTTTAAACATTGAAAAATGCTTTTTTAATAAACAACAACAACAACAACCTGGGACTTACAGTATACAATTCAGGAGACAGCTCAAGTACCAACTTGTCTCAGAGTTTAAGAAACAAGGCAACGGCATTGTATGCAATTTAGAACTTCTGCGTAAAATGCATGCACAGTGTTATGCAACATAATTCTAGCATGAAATAAATTTTGTATCATGGTTTCAATGCCTGCTGTATAGTGTAAATCAGAATTCTTTTATAAAATGATCAGAGGTTCCCAACTTCTGATAATGTGAATAAATACAAGACTCCCAGTGGACATGTGAAAGACAAGTGACTTGGTTTTGATTTGCTTCAAAAAAAATGGTGGGTACGCAATCAAGTGAGCTCTCCCCTTGGACCTGGATACAGCTCATATCTTCAGTCTTCACAACACTAATAAATAAAACAAACGGAAGTTAAAACTAAAAAAATTTTTGCTGGTCTCTCGTTCTTTTCCCTTTTAATAATAAACGTTTGGCTTTTCAGTTGAACATGTGAATGTATTCTGGTTGGGTTTTTTTTTCATACTTATGTGATTTTCCACTTTGCAAAAGGAGCCAATTCCTTTGGAAGAGCAAAAGAAATTTAGGATCCAGTGACTTGTTTTAAAATGCTGAATAGAAGGTGATAAAGATTCAAAGAGATGGTGGTAGTGCTGTTTTATTTCCGATTCAAATAGTAAACTACATTGCAGTGAAATCTGGTGCCTTCTGCGTCTGTTGGACAATGAATTCACTTTACTCTGAACTTGAGGCTAGATTATTATTCATTTTTCACTGTTCTGACTCAATAACTTGGCTGCAAGTGTGAGGTTGTGGGAGTGTCCGTAGCTACATCTATTTAAGCAGTACTTACACCAGATATTTGTTGTCGGAAAGTGTTCAACTCAACTGAGAAGACATAGATAAGATTCCAGATGCTTTAATCCAGGTAAATCTTGTAAAACATCTTACCAAAGTAGGTGACAAATGATAAATTCGCAGGAGCTGAACAGCCATGATTTCTCTTCAGAACAAGTATACCACTGAGAGAGAAGGGAGGAGCTATTATATCACATCTAGAATAATAGAATCATAGAGTTGGAAGAGACCTCATGGGCCATCCAGTCCAACCCCCTGCCAAGAAGCAGGAAAATTGCATTAAAAGAATTTGCGACAGATGTCTATCCAGCCTCTGTTTAAAAGTTTCCAAAGAAGGAGTCTCCACCATCTAGAGGTACAGAAAACCAAGAGGGTCAAACTACAAAAGCAAGCACAGTATCACAGATTCCTAGGGCATGACAATTATGTATATTCCTTCTAATAAGTGGGTATCTTAGGTAGTACCTTTAGAGTTCAGACTACAGACTTTAGTGAATTTAGTACCACACTGGTATGGAAGTTGACAGCCACCACTGAATTATATGAAAGAATCCTTCTTGCAGCGAAAACGTGTTAAATATTACTTTCAAGAGTTACAGATTCACAGATATAATTGATCTGATATCTTCCTAGGAAAAAAAAGTAAAGATGTCACACACACTCCGTCTCAAAGGAAGGCAAAGGCCTCTGAACAAATCTTGCTAAAAAAAACAAACACCCCATGATATTTTAGAGCAACAATGTGTTGGAAAAGACTTGAAAGTACACAGCAACAACAATAACCTCTGTTATTGCCCTGTCATTCCTCCTTTTCATAAGCCACACAATTCCACAAGTTGTTGAGTTTCTGTAATTTCTTATCTCCAGTATTGCTGTGATCAGGGGTGGGGAGAGAAGCATGCCCACTCACATCAAGGATGTAGTCACTAGTGCTTTGGATAAGGTTGTTGCTCTAACACAGAATTTTCTGCCCATGAAAGCTACATACTTTGTTCTCGCAGTGAGTGAGTCAAAGCTATTGGGAATTCCTTCTGAGTAGCCATGTAGGATTACACTACACCACACAGGTGTAGCTACAGATGATGGATAAAATGAGAACATTGAACCTACCCCAGTAGGAATTCTGCCCCTTGATGAAATTCTCCTTTTGACCATTGCAGTATCACAAAATTTCAGTTGAGCAGTTAAAAATACAGTTTAGGCATCCCAAGAAAAGGGACAAAGTGACGGAGGAAAAGCAAATAGGAGAGTTCTAGGTAGGAACAATTCCCAGAGTCTCATTCTGCAATGCTACGCAGTTCTTATTTGGAGAAGGCAATATTTTCATTTTGCCCCACTCCCCAATTGTACCTATATAAACCACTAATTTCAGGTACCATCTAGATCCTACACAGATGGCATTAAGTTAAAATAGACTTAATAGTATGACTGAAAGCAGTTTTTAATAAAAAGCATCAGATGGTTTGGCTTTTACCTTATTTTACGCTGTTCTACGGAGACACATAATGGGGATTGAAACGCATTGAAAACACTACTTCCAGCCCATATTGTGGTAAAACAAAATAGCCTGAGCCAGTAACACCAAGGCCAATTCAACACCACTGCCCAGGGGCTCAAATGCCACCTTCTCTCACCCCACCACTGCCTACTATACTGATGGCAAGGGGATCTAACTCATGGCTGCCAACCCCCCTCTCCTCCCAGGTTCCTTTTTCAGTCATATAGCCAGGGAGAAAAGCTGCAGACCATGTGGTCAGTCCCATCACTGTAGTTGCCAATGAAATGACAGGCCTTCCTTTAATATATTCCTGGCTTTATTTATTTATTTATTTATTTATTTATTTATTTATTTATTTATTCATTCATTCATTTAAAGCATTTATATTTTGCCCTTCTCACTCCGAGGGGGCAACATATATACAGCAAACATTCAATGCCAGAACATAAAATAAACGATAAATATACACAAACATTTAAATCAGTTATCTCCACTTTAAAATAACTTGTTTAAACCATCTCAGATCAAGCCTTGTTTCCCTATTAAGATCAGGAACAAGGAGATTATAAATTACAGAAATTTTATTACTGAAGTATAATAACAGGTGATTTCTGGAACAGCCAGGTGTTCATCCGGGGAGGCCCTGCTCTCGCTCCTGTCAACAGCACAGATGCGCCCAGGGGGGATGAGAGACAGGGTCTTCTCGGCTGTGGCCCCCCGCCTATGGAGCACACTCCCAAATGAGGTAAGATCCGCTCCCTTCCTCTTGGCTTTTAGAAAAAAAATTAAATCATGGTTTTGGGACCAGGCCTTTGGGCAGTAGAAGTAAATGTATGCAGCATTTCAAAAAGACAATGACTGGAACGGCGATTCGACAGACGAGACCGTTTTATTGTTTTAATGATTGTTTTATTGCTCATGGATGTATTTTTTAATTAAATTTATGCCTAATTGTAGTGTATAATTGTAATTGTTTGTACTGGCATTGGATTTTTGCCATTACCTTTGTGTAAACTGCTTTGAATCCCCCTCGGAGTGACAAATACAATAAATAAATAAATAAATAAATAAATAAATAAAATGATTTTTGAAAATCACACAGAAACACACCAACACTTCTCTCCTAGCCCTACCTCCTCCTCCCGCTCTTGTTCCCCCCAGTTGTCACACTGAGCATGCCCAAGATACTTCAGCCTTAAGTCTATTGTTTATTCAGAGTTTGCAACTGTCTTATCTTTATCTAGCTGCTCTCAAGCCAAATTCAACCTTGACTTGAATGAGTCCTGAATGTCCCTTTGTTTGTAAAGCTGACTGCTTACTCTTAACTTTTCCTGCCTTCCCAGCATGGCCTTATGAACAAAGGCATGCTATGCAGATCAACTGAACAAATGTAATAGTTATTGTAAATTAGCAATGATGGAAATCAATTAACAGTGGCCAAATGGATGGCTGTCTCCTGCTGCCTCTTTCCACCCCATGTACAGCACATGGGGTGGAAAGAGGCAGCAGGAGACAGCCATCCTGCATCCATGGACAGCATGGGATAGCTGTTGAGATGCTGACCTCCAATTCCACATAGGAACCGGCCATGGGTACGTGAATTGCTGAAATGTAGGGGAAAGCCCAAATCCTTGTGCAGGATTTGGATTTTCCTGTTGTTGTTTTTTTAAAAAAAAACACCTGTGTGTAAGTGTATTAAGTTACTTTCCCTGGGTTAAATCAGATCAGCCTCCATGCATTTTGTAGCCACCTGAAGGATTATCTGCACTAACACTAACCTA
This sequence comes from Anolis sagrei, assembly GCF_037176765.1. NCBI lineage: Eukaryota > Metazoa > Chordata > Lepidosauria > Squamata > Anolidae > Anolis > Anolis sagrei. The sequence continues at coordinate 247,399,293 of NC_090021.1, read as the reverse complement.
AATGGTCAGTGTAGATGGGGCCTAAGGGATGTCCATTGGAAAGATATAGTGGTTTCAGAGAGTAATTAAGTAGGGCGGAAATTCCACAGAAATAGGAACTGGAACAGTCCCTCTCAGTGAAAAAGGCTGACTTTTTTCCTCTTTCTTTTGATGACTACAGAACTTCAGGTACATTTCAGTCTGATTATATTCTGCTATTGCCATGAAATAATTACCTTTTATTACTACCCCAGCTGATGAATCTCAAGGGCTTCCCTTAGTCACTGACGAGTTCCTAGAAATCCCTTACTTGTGATTAATGGCTTGGATCTCCCAGAGCCCTGAGGTACTTTTGATTCTGGCCTACTTACAAACATACACAGCAGCAACTCCACCGCAATTTCACTAGCCCGGAATAGGTCTTTCATTTGTACAGTTCTTCACACTTAGGCCTAACCTGCTATCCAGATGGTTGGTGTATTTATACACATGCATATACCCACACATGAAAGTGACCATGATGTAGCAGTTTTGAGTTTGGGAGATCATGGTTTGGATCCTCACTCAGCTATGGAAACTCTCTCGGGGGACCTTGGCCAAGTTCTAGCATCCCAGTCTCAGAGGAAGGCAAACATCCTCTGAATAAATCTTGCCAAGAACCCCTGATGATATGGTCCACATAAGTCAGAGACAACTTGAAGGCATATTAACAATAGAACCTCTCTCTCCCTGTCTTATACACACTCACTACCTCTTTTTTACACACCCACACACACATCTCCTCTTCCTCCTGCACCCTCATCACTGCCATCACCTTGTTGCAGACTGTTCATTAAAAAAATCTTCAGTCTGCTTGAACCTAAAAGACATATGAAACAACATGCTAACATTAGAGAAAGGACATTGGTCCCTTTCACACTACACAGCTATAGTGCTATGATTCCATTCTAACTGCCTTGGCTGCATCCTATGCATTCCTAGGGTTTGTAGTATGTTGAGGCACCAGAGGAGCTCTCTGACTAAAAATGCTAAATACTCCCAACCCTGAACTGCCAACCCCAGCCTTGCATAGAATATTAAAGAACGCAGACATTTTCACTGTAGCACCAACACTCTAATATCTGCAGAAAACATAAAGAAATATTAGCCATGTTTTATGTGTCAATAGCATGTTTAGGAAAAACTGCCATGAAAGCAGAAAATATGCTTAGCCCAGCACACACACGCTGTTCTTTCTGCTCCTGCCATTGCAGTCAACATGTTTCACACACATATTCACTCTCTCACAGTATGAGAAGTAGATGCTTCCCATACTGTGTAGAACCCTATGCAACAGAATCTAGCTAGGCAGGATCAGTTGTGGTTAGTACTTGGAAACCACCAAGAAGATTGGGGGGAAGTGTACCATGACCATACTCTACATATCACAACAGCTGCCAAGAAAAGAAAGGTGCTGAACCTGGCCTAAAGGTTATAACAAAAGGAAGAGGGGCCGACCAAGGGCAAGATGGATGGATGGCATCCTTGAAGTGACTGGACTGACCTTGAGGGAGCTGGGGGTGGTAACGGCCGACAGGGAGATCTGGCGTAGGCTGGTCCATGAGGTCACGAAGAGTCGGAGACGACTGAACGAATGAACAACAACAACTATTTTTTGATTGAACATTGCAAGAACCTTCTTGACAGTGAGAACTGTTCAGCAATGCCTCTGGAGGTGGTGGGATCTCCTTCTCTGGATGTCTACAGAAAGAGGCTAAACCTGGATACTGGAGCTGGAGATCCTGCACTAAGCCAGGGGTTGGATCTGATGGCACATAGGAATCCTTCCAAATCTATGATTCTATGAACATCAGATATTCATAAAATCATATCAGAATATTCAAAAGAATGAACTAGCAAAACCATCCCAAGTATTCCTTGTGTAACAAAACACTATGGAATTCATGAAGTCACCATAAGTTATAGGCAACTCAATTACATGAGACTCCATAAGTAGAGAAGCACCCATATATCTCTTCATAATATATGGGGCAGCAGAAACAACATAAGCTCACCATCTCCCTTTTATCTTGGAATGCAAGTAACACATGAATAGGGGTCCTATGAGGTTCAGATTATTCATTTTTTCATCAGCCCAGAGTTTGAAATCCTACTTGATATAAATTCATTCCTAATTCTCTTATCACCGTGTTTAAAATGTAATATAATCTCTCATTACAGTATTCAAGAAAAAGCTTGTTGCATTACTATTTATGTTACTTGTTTCTTTTCATTATGTGCAGGTGGTGTGTATGTGTGTTACGATTGATGAGAACAGCAGTGAAATTGGAAGATTCTACACAAAAATGCCTCTTAAAAAACATTCCAGTGCCTTACAAAAGTAACTAGGAAGCAGAAGAGACTGTTAGTTGCTTACACATAGTTAAGTTACATACATCCTATCTAAATTCAATAGGATTGAAGCAGACCTAATTTGTAAACAAGGGCTGTCCTGGCCTTTTGTGATGCTGAACTGGGTGCATCAAAAGTTCTTGAAATCTGGGAATTAAATTATATTAGTGGCAAAGTGGTGATGGTTCAGAATGGCTTATCCAAGAGAAATGTAAAGGGGGGGGGGGAATATTATTTTACAAAAATGAGACATAACAATATCCAAGTTCACGGGATCATTAAATTGAATAAAACATAACTGTATGGTGTATAAAACAGAGGAATGTTATAATAAGAAAATATACTGCTTAACTTTGCTCTGAACATGAGTTTTGATCTTTAAAGAGATTTTTGCCTGCAGCGATGGTTCTAACATTTTATAATGATAGTGGGGAATCACGCCTTTGTTCCTCTAATTTCTGCTCTAACAAGCAAAGGGGAGAGTAATGGATCAGTCACCCATCTTGAGATCACAAAGCCTCCCCCTCTTCAGATGATTCACACTGAGTGATATCCATAGGCCCCCAACATTACAGAATGGGGAGGTGGGGTGGAAGTATGACTCAAATGGCACTTTGGTCATGTTGGTTTATATGTATCATGGGGACAGTTTCTTAAAACCACAGAGGAGCTCATTACATTTTGTAAGGTTCCTGAGGACAGATGGCATGGCCAGAAGGCCTCTTTCATATCAGATTGTGATGGGATATAACAGTGGAGGAGCTCTCTTTCAGAAATAAACCTAAAACCACAAAGTCTCTGTGGATCAATGCCAGAAACTTCAGAAGGTCATAGAAAACCAAGACCGGTTCTTAATAAAAGGCTTCCTAAGTGATCTCCCAATTATGGTTTTAAGCACTCACAATTCATTGGCTGAATGCAGGTGGTGCAGCAAGACTCAGCCCACATTTGCACTCAGAATGTGATCAACCAGACTTTTAAGGAAGAGGAGATTATTCTTATTTAGAATAAAAACTACACGAATCTGGCTTCATTTTAATAGCAAAGTGCAGAGTGGCAAACTTTGGAGTGCTATTGAGTCTATAATGGAATAGCTAGTTGTGCTGAGCAAAGGAAACACGCAACAGTTTAGGATCCAGACTTGCCTTTCTCCAGTAGACTTCTTACCTTAATCCAACGTTCACCAGTTGTGTCAGGCTAACAATTCCCATCAGACATGGCCAACAGAACTAAATGAGTTGCATTCTGACACATTTGGTAAATGTCAGGTTGGAGAAGGCTGATTCACATTTTTTCCTGAATCTTACCGTCATAGTATGGTGAAATTCCATGTCTACTACAACAGTGTTTCTGGATTCCAAGTCAGTAAGTATTTCCAATAAAATAAATTTAACAACAACAACAAAGCCAGATCCCTGATAAATGGACAGAGTGTCTGAAGATTCTGGGAACTGAACTCCAAATCGTCTGGAGGGCCAAAGGCCTGCTCCACAGAGCCACTAAAGCATTGAACAGTCTTTTTAAAAAGTACAATGTGTCATAGAATTAGAAAATATGTATTATTCAGATGTTGTTGGACTGCAATTCTGCAAGTCAACAATATCTAGAGGAGCACAAAACCCTCACACTTTTGTAGCTTTAAGTAGCACATTACTGCCCTTTACATTTTCATTCAAACCTGTGGTATTTCCATGAAGCAGTGTGACACATGATATATGGCATGATAACTCTGCAAGAAGCAGCCAAGAAAAGTGGTTTCTATTATTCTTTCACTCCAGAAAAGATTCCAGCTAATGACATTGTGGTAAGAGTCAAGCATAATGGCCATTAATCTGGGAGAAAATGATTTTTCACACAAATGGCTGTCTTTCTTTTTCTTTTTAAAGTTACACAGGCACAAAGAAAATTCGATCTCTGAAAGGAATGGTGGCTAGGACAAATGAGCATGCTGGAACACCAAGGAGACAGAGCACGGATGAAGCAAGAAAATGAAGAAGTGAGCCAAGCCCTGAAATATGTAGGATGAAGATGCCTCAAGGCAGCGGGTAATGCCTATCCTTGTTCTTTCTCTTTCCCTTACTCAATAAAGCAATCCTTTTCCTTTGATTTCAAATAATCACTCAAAGCACTTTTTGTCTTACTGATGCTGCATCACAATCCATGCTTATCCAGTAGTAGCAGACTCTTTGACAGAGGACCTGAGATTTATTATGCCTTTATAATATCTAGTGCTATAAATTGAGACTTGAATTTGAGAGGGAGTGGTTAGACCAACAATACCAATCTTCAAAGCAATATTACTTTCCCAAAAGAAAACACCTTTACTTTTCAAACCTCTCCACTGCACTTTTGCCAACTCCAGTCAAAACTGGAAAAATGTGTCTTCCCACCACAACAATCTTGCCAATTCCTACTGAAGACAGAAAAAGGCAGCTACATTACTCTTAATGAGCTATATGGGGACCTTGTCATTTGATACCACTGGTGTCACTAGGGAGGTGTGATGTCAGAAGCTTCAACCCCAAATTTTAGCAGAGCATTAATCAACAGTCAAGCCGATAGGCCAACAATGGTGCAAACACCAGCAAGATAACACAAAAACAGAAGCCAAATGTCCATTCCAGGGTTGTAAGCAGTTTACCAGAGTGTCCAGAGTACAAGGCTAAATCAGAATCAGTAGCTGAGGTCCAAGTGTGTTCAAGTCACCAGAACACAGTCATGCCATAAGTTCACAGCTAAAGTCAATGAATGAAAACAGAATGAAAACACCTGGGGCCTTGCATGGGAAAGAGCCTGATAAAATGAATTGGATCAGACTGGAAGACCTGGAAGCTGTACAGAGGAACCTTTGGGGTATTGAACTGAGAAGGGGTATTTTGGGGGGTATTGAACTGAGGTGTTACTTGTTGCCGGCTCTCTTCTCAGCTAATATCAAGGACCTGGGATGTCTCTTTTTGCAGGCCCACAAAAGCTGGAACAATGACTCTTCTTCAGCCTGCTCAAAGGAACTCGCTGCAGTACAAGTAGTAGTTCCTTCAATTGATGCTTCTTTAAAGCTTACCTGAGGCAGCTGCTTGGGCTCCAGCTTAACTGTTGAAACTTTCACCAGCATCTCCTCGCTTTCCAAGCTATCCATGACATGTGGAACAGTGTATTCCACTGCAGAACAGCTATTACAATCAGGAGGTTTTTCCTAATGTTCATGTGGAATCTCTTTCCTAATGTTCATGTGGAATCTCAGCTTGAATACACTGCTCTGTGTCCTAGTCTCTAGGGCAGCAGAAAACAAGCTTGCTTCCTCCTTAATGACATCCTATCAAATATTTAAGCATGGCTATCATGTCCTCTCTTAACCTTCTCTTCTCCAAGCTAAACATATCCAACTTCCTAAGCAACACAAATTCACCTCACTACAGGCAGGTTGTTTTAGTTGCTGCTGGTTTGGGATTTTTTAATTGTTGCTGATATTTGTCAAATGTTCTAGCATTTTACCTATATTGTAGTATGGTCTGATATAGGAAGAAGTCCATGGGCATGATACCTTACCATACTGTGTGATACCAACCACATTGTCACACAGTAAGACTACCATAAGAATATCTTTCAGCCATCTCAGTTTGGCAGGAACAGTTTAATCCTCCAACTTTTTATTTTTTCAGCTCTTAAAAATGTTTCAGTCTTTCCTTCTAATTTTTCCTTTGTCTTCAGCTCCCTGAAACTGAATTCAAAGTGCAAAAGTTGTCTGCACTCAGTTAATTCAGCGGGCAGTTGGAGACCGAAGAGTCATCCTATCTTCCACAATCCTGATTGAGTTTTGCAGACTCAGAGTTATGGCTTCCTTAACTGAGTCCAGTAGTCAATCTGTCTAGTCAATCTGTTCACGAGGAACCCAATTTCAAGTCCCTGTTCGAACTCTTTCCCTTACATTCATATTCATTACATCTCCTTTCTCTGTGTGTGCCTGTCCTTTGTCCCCATGGCTAATAACAGCCTACTAAGAAAATCTGACCTTGAAACATCCTAAAGCATTTCAGCCAGATTCTATTTTCCTTCCCACATCCTGGAGTCCTCTGAAAAAAGGTCACCTCTGAAGGTTTTTTTTAACTAAAATGTGCTTTATTAAATCAACCTTTTTCCCAGCATCAGCGCTGGGCAAGTCACCAGGTTTCCCTTTACAGAGAGATAATAAAAAACATCTATTTATTAGAATCAATTACACTGCTGCTTACTCAACCTTTTGTTGTGTCACATTTCATCCTGGTCTCTTGATGCTATTTGCTTCGTGGATTCAGATTTCTTATGTAAGGTGGCAATCTCTATCTTCCATTTAACAGTGTGGACTTGGGTGATAGCTTTTCATCCCACCCACATTTATATTTCAAAAGCATGTTCCAGAGACATTATCTGGTGATTTACTGTGGAATCTAAAGTGAGGAGTAAAATCAAGTTATTATGTACAGTCATGGTCACAGAACATGGAAAAAATACAGTCAGCACTCATGTGCATGGGCTCTGCATCCATGGATTTAGTATCCACAGGGAATCCTGGAACCAAATCCCAGTGGGTAGCAAGGGCCCACTGTAGCAAAAAGATACAAATTCAGAAGAGGGCAACAAAGATAATTGAGAAGCTAAGGAGACATGAGATAAAATATATAGAGGAATGCTGGCTCTTGAGCTTTGAAAAAAATGAGTGGGGCTATGATCCAGGTACATGAATAAAGAAAACAAGAGTAGTGAGTACACTTCTCCCTCTCTCATAATTTTAGAATCCAAGGTTATCTAGTGAACTTGAATGATAGGTGATTCAGGACACATGAAACTGAGTACTTCATTATGCAGTACATAGCCAAATTATGTCATTTGCATGAGAGGCAGTAATGGAATTTCATAGCTTAAAAAGAATGTAGACACTTCCAGAGAGAATTAAATTAACAACAGCTAGTAGTCATGGTGGCCTCGGACCATCCCTAGTATCAGGGACATTTCAACTCTCAATGCCAATATTTATAGCCACTTTGGGTCTTGATCAAGAAGGAAAAGTCTTGTATTAATAAATATAAGAATATGAATACCAGCAGTTGGGAAATATGAGCCAAAAGATGGTACTGCACTGTTGGTTTCCTTGCTCTGGTCCCTAGAGACATTTGGTAGGCCTCTAGGAAAAATGAATGCAAGTGCACATAGATCTTCCTATGTTTTTTGTGCTGTATCATCTAGACAAACACATGGCATGACATGACACCATTGTCATGTCAGTTGCTCCTGTATGCAGTCAATGGTCCATCCCAAAAATGGCTCTCCATTCCACCCCGGTCTAATAGACAGTCAGCCCCTCACATTTGCTGAGGTTAGGACTACAGGACTCCTACAAAAATGGGGAAAAGCATAAATAAAAACACATTTTTTAAAAAAATATATCTTTAGCAATCTCTAGATCCTTCAGCACAACTGCAGACTCACATTGGAAAACCTAGATTCCTAGAGAGGGCATACTAATCAAATCCAATGCTTTCATGCTACACAGTGTTAGCACTATGATTGCATTTTAAGTACTTTAGTTCTATCCAATGGAATTCTGGGATTTGCACTCTACACTCTAGGAAGGGGCAATTGGATTCTCAGCCAGAGAGCTTAAATATCTTCCCAAACTACAAAGCCAATGATTCCACCAGAACTGCCACAGCAGTTAATGAAGAATCAGAACATGGTAACTGTGTCGTGTGAGAGGGCCCTTAGTGTGATACAACTGCTCTCTTTCTGTGATCCATTCTTGATTATCTGCCTTGATATTCTGGGTTTTATGGCTGTGTGGAAGAGGCCTTTGATTTAAAACTTTGACAATCTTGAATCTATACTCAACAGGATGTTTACTGTATACATATTTAAAACAAGCATATTTCTCCATTTAGGAACAATTTCAAGAGTTACAAAAATGTAAGCAAGTAAAACAAAGAAGAAAACAAACATTTCCACCTTAAAATGCCCCCCTTCTTTGCAACCCAGTTTTAGATTCTGCCTTTTTAATGCACACTCAAATGCAAATCACTGGACCATTTTTTAATACAAACTGCCTGGAAGATTTTCATTTCAACCTGGTGGCTGACCTAGTAAACCATTTGCATGCTTCCACAGCTTTGATCTAGTAAACCATGACCATGATCCAGACTATCCAGTGCAGTGAAATTACCTTCTTCTCACTTATATTTCACATTACTTGGCAAATAGCTCAAGAAAGTCCTAGGAGAATAAAGTTCCCTTCATGTCCGTTGCTTTTCGAATTCTGCTTTGATGTTACCCAATGAAACTGGAACTTCCTATTGCATAGTAAATCTATATTAAATTCAATTCCAGATGAAATTCAAGGGAGAGTGACAAAAATGTGCTACTGGTTTGCAACAGGAGGAGAACTGATTTGGGGAGGGCATTAGGAGCCACCTTGAGACTTTGGAACAATCCCAGCAGTGCTTCCAAACATAAGGCTGATTTCTGTCACAGAGGTTAACAGTTAATTTGGACTAAAATACAATGCAAATAAAGAGGTAAAACCTAGACAGCCCCAAGAACAATAAAACATACTTATCTACATATTTCTACCCAGTGCTTTCCAAATTTCGGTTCTTCGGCTGTTTTGGACTTCAAGTCCTGGAAGTCCCAGCCAGGTTGGTTAATAGTCAGAATAGTCAATAGATTTTTTTTCCCCATCCATTCAAAAATGTAGAGCATATTTCCCAATGAAATTGCTATGAATTTAGTTAACTAAGTTCCATTTCATTACTTTCAACTGAAACCATGACCAGTTTGGACTAGATTGTGTTTCTTTCCACCAACAATTATTTGAGTCAACGAGCTTTTTAAAAAAGCAAGCATTCTTTTTATTTGCTTTTAATCCGGCATCCATTTGTCCCCAATTTTCACATAACTGTTTAGCGCACAAACCCTATAAAATTCAAAATTAAGTTGACACTCCTATTGCAAAAGGTTTGTCTGGGAAATGGCAAAAGGCCATGGAATGGCCAGCTCCACATCCAATGTAAAGCAACTTTGCTGAACCAAGGACTTCTACGGGTTGAGGGGTACAAACGTTTGCTTCTGTTCCATTGCCACACATCCCATGTTCATTCCACCCCCAGGAAAAACACCGGCCACCTAGGAAATAAAGAGAAATATTGTACTCAGAACATGAAAATGATTAATATGGTTCTTTATTCCCAAAATCAGTTCAAATTAAAAAGAAGCAACAACATTGCTAAAGCACTGTAGTTTTATGTACTTGTTCATGCTTTTAATAGGATAGCTTCATCCAACTCTCTATTTACTCTGTTGTGAACCTATTTTGTTTTTTCTGTTGTTTTTAAACCTTTCCTCCTCCCAACCATCTTGCTGTGCTGACTTCTTGTCCTTTGGGTTGGAGACATTCATATAGCTCTGTTCTTCCCTCCTATTACACAGTTTTTCTATTTTTTCTTCAGGCCTAATAATTATTATTTATTGATTCCCTACAAAGATTCTTATAGATTATATTATGAAGCCATCTATAAAGACTTTCCCCTCTTTATTTTTGATATTTTTTTCTTTGTTTATTGTTGCTAATTTGTCAATTTCTGTTCTTTTTAACAATCCATTCTTCTGTTGTTGGGAGGTCTGTTTTGTTCCAAAGTTGTGCATACAGTGTCTATGCTGCTATTATCATGTAGTGCAAAACTTTGTAGTATAGTGCTTTTGTTTGTTTATTTTACATTCCCAATAAAAATAATTCAGGCTCCAATTGTATCTTTGATTGAAATATTTCTTGCAGTGTTTTTTTTTTTAGCTTTTCCCAGAATTCGCTTGCTTTTTTTACAGGACCATCACATGTGGAAGAAAGTTCCCTTTTGTTCTTTACTTTTCCAGCACTTGTTGTTTCTTCCCTTGTACATTTTAGCAACTTTTGCTGGAGTCAGCTACCACCTGTTCATCATTTTATAAAAAAATTCTCTAAGGTCATAGCACAGAAGTTTCTTTAAGTTAACAGACCACATTTTCCCCCATTTATCTAATTCTATGTTGTGTCTGACATTTTGAGCCCATTTAATTGTGTAAGCCTTATTTTGAACATCATTAAGTGTTCTGATTCCCTTTTACCATCACTGTGCAGTTGCAATGACTTAGGGTGCATCTATATTGTAGAATTAATGCAGCCTGGGAGCACTTTAATTGGCTCAATGCTATGGAATCTTGGGATTTGTAGTTTGATTGGGCACCAGCGCTTTTTGGCATAAAAGGTCAAACAACAATTTGCATGTTTCCACAGCTTTGATCTACATTTCCATAATTTTTAGTCATGGCAATTAAAGTGGCATCTAAATGCATTGATTCTACAGTGTAGATGTGCCCTTAAAGTGCCCCCCTATCCTATTTATTTTATTTATTTACCTTATTTATATCCTGTCTTTCTCTACCCTAAGGGGGACTCAAGGCAGCTTACACGTGGCACTTACACGGTGTCTTAAAACATACAATGTTAACTTAAAAATAAATTGAATTAAAATTTATACATATTAAACATAATTAAAATTGCCTTTGAAACCTTCCATAAACACACCCCAAAACAACCATCTCCAAGGTGTTGAAAGACAGGATGATGAGTGATGGCACAAGCTGTTCTGAGACATACATTGGCAACAAGATCCCAACAGGAACCCAACAAGAACCTACAGCTATCTATCTCCATGTACCCTGCCACTGTGACAGGGCTGGACACATCACTACTCAACTGTGGTGGTATTTCATAATGATTATTCAAAAAAGATAATCACATCAGAAGTGACTTGAGGTCCAAAATAACTTGAAGGCAATAACAATCTCCTAACTGTGCCTGCCACTGTCATTTGCTTTTTATTGTTTTTACTCAAGAACTAACTTTGTTTATTATTGAAATTTGGGGCGTTGAAATTCAGTACAGGATTCTCCATCTCATAAAAGGGGCAGATGTCAAAGGAACTGCTTTAGTCTGGAAAGTTACAGTTCAGATTTTCGATATTATTCTGTTTCTTTTGGTGCCAATGATCAAAGAAAACCTCATTTTCAAATGGAATGACACTCTTCCTTCACCCCCACCTGTTTAAATCTATGCCAGAGGAGTTGAATGACACTTAGTAATGATAATACAGTATCAAGCAGATACTGGGGGAAAAGACAACCTTTGTTTAGCTTGAAATGTTCTCATAGGTTCAAACAGAAAAAAAGCATCTTAAATGTATAAATATCATTAGATCTAAAATCAGCCAGTAAATCATTGACCTGAAACTATCAAGTTAATATTAAGAATTCAGCTCTGCACCTGTAGGACATATTTTCTAGTTATTTTCCTAGTCTTTGGGTGTGTACTATGAGTTTGAAAAAAAACTAGCTTCCTGCCTTTATAGCTAAAGTAGAGAAAGTGTGGCTGAGGGCTGTTTTTGTGGGCCCTCCAGAATATAACTTTCCCCCCTCTGATCCCCTGTAGAGGTGTGGAAGGCATTTCTGTCATGTTTTAGGTCTGCCCAGGGCCATTTTTTAGCTCAGCAAAGACCTTTTTATAACAGGAAGCGGAAGTTAATACCTATCCCCTGCGGGGGTTAGAAGAGCGAGGTAGCAAGGCTGTAAATAAATAAATAAATATCCACCTCTTTTCAAAAACAGCCACTCCTGGGTCTAAACTGGCTGGGGGAAGGGGGCACAAACATGGCAAGAATGCCCTCAAACAATACTTAGGATAGTTTATGGGTATTTTAGGGCAAAATTGATTTTGTCTATTTTTGAAAAAAAGAGTGGTGGGGTAAGTGTGACTCTCCAAGACTGGGACGGGGTGGGTGGGTAATATAGCTTTCAAAAGATCCCTAGTTTAATTCTCCTTTGTTCTACCTCCTTCAACGGATCTCTGCTTAAAATCTCTGTAAACAAATTGCTGCATCCTCTTTATTCAACTCCCTTCAACAGATCCCTGATATAAACCCTCTTTGCTCAATCTCTGTAAACAAATGCTTCCTTTAAATCCTCTTTACTCAACCATCTTCAACAGATCCTTCCTTTAAATCCTATTTGATCAATGCCATTCAATAAGAAATTTTCTTGATTCTTCTATAGGTTCTAACCCAGTGGTTCTCAACCTTCCTAATGCCGCAACCCCTAAATACAGTTCCTCATGTCGTGGTGACCCCAACAATAAATTATTTTTGTTGCTAATTCATAACAGTCATTTTGCTACTGTCTCTTTTAAATGGTCTTTTAAGTTATGACGATGTTTTAGTTAATGTTTATCTGACTTTTTAATTATTGTTGTTGGCATCTAATGGTTACCAGTTATAAGCCTCCCTGAGTGCCCCCACCCCCCAGATGAGAAGGATAGGATATAAATGTCCTAAATAAATAAATAAATACTGTTATGAATTGTAATGTAAGACCCCCACGAAACTTGGCATACAGATTGGCCATGACAAACAGAAAATACTGGCAGGGTTTGGGAGGAATTCACAGGGATTTAGGGGAGATGCAGTTCACCTACATCCCGGAGAGCACTGTGAACCCAAACCACTATGGATCTGGACCAACCTAGGCACAAATACTCAATATGCCCAAATTTGAACACTGATGGAGTTTGGGGAAAATAGACCTTGACATTTGGGAGTTGTAGTGCTTGGATTGATAATTCACCTACAATCAGAGCATTCTGAATTCCACCAATGATGATATTGAACCAAATTTGGCACACAGAACTCCCATGACCAACAGAAAATACTGGAAGGGTTTGGTGGGCATTAACCTTGGGTTTTGGAGTTGTAGTTCTCCTACATCCAGAAAGCACTGTGGACCCAAACAGTGATGGATCTGGACCAAACTTGGTAAGAATACTCAATATGCCCCAATGTGAACACTGGTGGAGCTTTGGGAAAATAGACCTTGACATTTGGGAGTTGTAGTGCTTGGATTTATAGTTCACCTACAATCAGAGCATTCTGAACTCCACCAATGATTCAACTGAACCAAACTTGGCACACAGAACTCCCATGACCAACAGAAAATACTGGAAAGGTTTTTTTTGTTTTTGTTTTTTGCTCCTGCAGTCACTCCAGAAGACTATTATTATTATTATTATTATTATTATTATTATAAAACTCAGTTGGAAGGAAACTCCAAATCCAGCCTCCATCTTTCTGCCAGGCAAGAAGATAGAATTACTATTCTATTATTATACATCATCATCATCATCATCATCATTATACATTTTATACATTACACAGTATACAAATATGTGGAATTAATTAATTGTGTGCATGTATTTTGGATTAGGAGTCTGGAGACTTGGATTTTAATAAATGGCAATGGAGTGCCACTGGATGACCTTGAGAAAGACCCACTTTCTCAACCTCAAAGAAGGCAAAGGCAGACTCCTTCTGAAAACATCTTGCCAAGAAAATCCAATGCTAGGTTCATCCTGGGGCCCTTCCAGATGGGCCCTATATCCCAAGATCCGATCCCAGGTTATCTGCTTTGAACTGGATTATATGTGTCTGCACTGCCAGATAATCTGGGATAAACAGAAAACCTGATATCAGATCTTGGGATATAGGGCCAGTCTGGAAGGGCCCCTAGACTCCTTATATACTGTCCTTATATACCAGGATCTGATCCCAGGTAATCTGCTTTGAACTGGATTATATGAGTCCACACTGCCAGATAATCTGGGATAAACAGAAAACCTGGGATCAGATCTTGGGATATAGGACCTGTTTGGAAGGGTCCCGAGGCTCCTTCATCATCATCATCATCATCATCATCATCATCATCATCATCATCATCAGACTAAGGCAGCTGGAAGGGAACCCCAAAGGCAATCTAGTCCTGCCCCCTTCTGTCTGCCAGGCAGGAAGATAGAATTACTATAATATCATTATACATTATTATTATTGTTGTTATTGTTGTTGTTGTTGTTGTTGTTATTGTAAGACTCAGACAGGTGGAAGGGAACCCCAAAGGACATCCAGCCCAGCCCCCTTCTTTCTGCCAGACAGGGAGATAGAATTACTGCAGGAGCAACAACAATAATGATAATGATATTAACAGTAAGTAAAGCTTATGACAGGCTCTCCCATCCTTTCTGCTCCAAATAATAATACTAATACTACTAATAATAGTAGTAGTCTCCTGGATTCACTGGATGGGTTTGGTGGGCATTGACCAGACTTTTAGAGTTGAAGTTCACTTATATCCAGAGAGAACTGTGGACTCAAACAATGAGGGATCTTGACCAAATTTGTTATAAATACCTGATGCCCCGAAATTTGAGAACTGGTGGGATCAGGAGGCGTTTGGACGCAGAGGGAAGAGGCACGTGCTGCTGCTGCTGCTGCTACTCTCTCCCTCGTGGGTGAAGAGGGCCAGCGAGGAGAGGAGGTCTGAATGGAGGGAGGGGCCAGCCAGACGCACAGGCCCCTGGGAGGGAGGGAGGGAAAGAAGGGAGGGAGGGAAAAGAAGGAAGGAAGAGGCAGGGAGATCCTGAGAGGGGAGGGGGGGCGCCTCCAGGGATAAGCTTTTCACGTGCTGAAGGGCTGAGGAGAGGAGGAAGGAAAGGAGGATAAACTGCATTGATAATTGTTTTGTGTGGCTCTTTTTGACCGGAGGCTCCAGATAAGCCAGTCAGCCATTGCAGGGGAGGGGAGAGGGGCCAAAGGAGGAGGAGGCAATCCCTCAGAAATGGCCTAACGACCCCCGTAGGAGTCGGGACTCCCAGGTTGAGAAACGCTGTTCTAACCTTTCCCTTCCTGAAGAGTTGTATATTTTTTTCTTTAGAAAACACAGGTTGTCCTACATACCTGAAGGAGGTTGAGCAAAGAGCAGTCCCACCACAGCTGCCCATCCATGCTCTACTCTGGCTGTTTTTCTGGCCAACCCAGAAAATCCCTGTGTTTGATGTAACCATTATCACCGAAATCAAGGCTTTTGCATACAATATACAATTCATCAGTGCATGAAAAAAATATGGCTTTATCTTTATAGAAAGATAAAGTTTGACCAGCATTAACAAGGAGTATTCACTCACATTACAATCTGCCCTCTATAACCATTGGTGAGGGGGGGGGATATACAAGGGGGGTCCAAAAAGCTGTTAAACTTATTAATCGTTTCATAAAAGGGGCACCATTTTACTCTGCCACAGTATATAAAGGATCCTGGGCATCCAGCAATTTTGATATCTACGTGGGATCCTGGAATCAAACCCCAGCAGATACAAAAGGGGACACTGTAGTGTAAATTGGTCATTTTCAGGGTCAGAAAAAATATACATATAAGGCTGAAGAAGAGATCAAATGTAAAGGAGCAAATACATGACCATCAGTGCACGTTGTTGTGATTTGCATAAATTTACATCAAGGTGGCGCTCTCCAGAATACAGCCCTACTACCATATCTTTTCTCTGAAACCCTAAGCGAATTGTCGCGTAGGTATGAATTGTATAATATGCTAAAGACAATAATTCTGATGGAGTTAGATAATCAGAAATACTCTTGTTTGTGTGTGCTTTCAAGTCACCTGTTGACTTAATGGCCACCCTATGAATTTCATGTGGTTTTCTTAGGCAAAGAATGATCAGAGGTGATTTTGACAGTTAGGTATGATATATTTTTAAGCATACTTTCCATTAGGAAAGCCAATTGCTTTACTTTCTGAATTATTAAAAAGTCCAAATCTGGATGGGGGGGGGGGGAAGGTGGACCTTAAACCTATAAATCCTGGTTTATCCTGGAAGAACCCCTCGGCCATTTTCCACCAAAAATCAGAGCATCCCATTTCCATGCAGCTAACATTTAGGAACCGGAAAGACACTTGATTGTTAACATAATTCTGCTGAATCCAATACCTCTGCAGTACTCTTGGCTGCTTTGAAAGGATGGAGATGCTGAGTTGCTATGGAAACATGAAGGCAAGTCTTTAGATTGCTAATCCCTAAAGAGCCATCCCGGCAACATCTTTAAAGACTGCTAATAAAAAATTAATCAATGAATGATATGAATAAAATGAATGGTAAACTATTGTTTATCACTCCGCCCCCGCCCCCCCCCCCAGTTCAGATGTTATCATAGACTTTCTGCGTTGACCACCCCCAACCATGTTCTTCCAGAATCTAAAACATGAATGAAAATGATCAACCTACAGAAACCTTTGGTTTGACTGCTTCTGGAGATTGTTTCACGCAGCATTAAAACACCAGTTTCTTTTTTAATTTTTTTTTACAAAATACAAATGTTGATAGGTCCTTTCCCACCTACTTCTACTCCTCAAATTGGAAACTGTTAGTGACCCAAAAAAGTACACATTTCAAATCAATTATGGCAGCAGACCAAGAATCTGAATTAGTTTCAAAATAAAATTAACCATGCTTTCATAAATCCTAGATTACTTCCCCGAAGTGATGGCTTCTGACTCAACTTGGCTTACTCCCAAATGGTTTTTCAGGTCTTGTGAGACACGAACACTAACAAGGCACTTTAATCATTATGAACGGCACCAGGGAGGTGGCTGATAAATAGCCCTTGGGATGCTGTTAAAGATTACACAATCTTCACTTTATGGAGAAGGAGAGGGCTGGATAGAAGGTTGGATGGAGAGATTTGGAGTTAAACCCTACAAAGCATCAGAGATGACACTGCATTGGGTGATTTTTGGACAGTCACTTTCTCACACTTTAACTTGTCCCTCAGAGATGGTTTGATCACAATAATTAAGGAAAATGGGGATTAAAATGTCCTCTGAGCTCCTTTGAAGAAAAACCAGACAAACATGTAATAAATAAATAAATGAAGAATAGCCGCACTGGATTAGAGAAAGATTTGTCTAGCAAAGTATTCTGTTCCCATAGTGGTGTGAAGTTGACCATGAGAAGTCCGCAAGGAGCATACAAATGCAACTTCATCCCCCATCTCATCTTTCCCAGCAACTGCCTTCAAGGTGACTTCTGACAACTCTTCTCAATGATATTTATTCAGAGGAGTTTGCCACTTCCTTTCCTCTAAGGCTGAGAAAAAATGACTTGCCCAAGATTACCCAGTAAGTTTCCAAAGCTCAGAAGAGATTCCAACTTCAGTTTGTTTCGCAGAATCTAATATTCAAACCACGACACCTTGATGCTTCAGTAACTGATCGACACAATATTTAGTCATTCTGACTATCAGAAATCAATAACCTTATCCTGCATGAATATGCTTAATTCCTTTTTAAAACCATACAACTGAGCCATTACTACATCTTTCAACTTCTTTCTCCATAGTGTGCATAATTTTATTGACTTCTATCGTGCCTCTCTTCTGCCTGCCTTTTTGCTAAAGCCTCATGTGTTGTAAACAAGAAATTGCTCAATACTGCAGTAAATGACAACAGTATGTCTGTACTTATTTCCTATCTGACCTTCAAGAACACCCCAGGGCTAATAAATTCAAGCCTCTCTGTTTCTACCAGATGGGATGATTTTAAGATGGATGAGAAATCAGTGGTCTTGCAATTGGCCAATGGCAATGTTGCGATCCAACAACATAGTGGGGCCAGAGTGTCTCTATCTCTCTTGTAAGAGGCCACGGTTTGAAGGAAGTCCCTACAATTGGCAGGGATGCATTTCCAAATCCACACACACTGGACTGCACTAATATATTCTGCATAATTTGAATGCAACCTGCTTTATTTTTTAAAGAACCAGGATTACTTTACATGGCATGGAAACAGCCCTGGATAGTTGTGTGTGCCTTAATAATAACTGAATTTATTTTACATATAAATCTGAATAGTGTGAAATATAGCTGAGCAGCCTGCCATCCATGACTGCCAATGGCCAAATGCATTTCCTATTGTATTATTTTAAAAACACTTTTCATTTTAGTCCTTTTCAATTAGTGTTCATAAAATAAGTCCCCTGATAAATATCCTATAAGGCAATGTTACTCAACCTTCCTAATGCCATGACCCCTTAATACATTATACTTCATAACTGTAATTTTGCTACTATTATGAATTGCAATGCAAATATCTGATATGCAGAATGAATTTTCATTCACTGGACCAAATTTGGCACAAATACCCGATACACCCAAATACTGGTGGAGTTTGGAGGAAATAGACCTTGACATTTGGTAGTTGTAGTTGATGGGATTTATAGTTCACCTACAACCAAAGAACACTCTGAACCCCATCCCACCAATCATAGAATTGGGCCAAACTACCACACACAACTCCCATGCTTTTAAGGGACTTTCTGGCACGAGTCTCCCTCACATGCTCTCCCTCGCCTGCACATGCGCACCACGCTGCCATGCACCGAGCACGCCTGCTCTCCCCTCCCCACTTGGAGTCTCAGAAACAGCCCTCCCCTTGGCCAATCACAGCGGAGGAGGCCTTTTGGTGGGAGGATTCACCATCTGTTTCCAAAAAGGAAGAAAAGGACATGCTGAGAGAACTTCAGCCTTCTCTATCAAAAGGGTTCCTAAGACCATCAGAAATATATGTTTTCTGATTGCCTTTGGAGACCCCTCTGAAACCCCCTCACAACCCCTCCCCCCCAAGGAGTCTCAACCCCCAGCTATAAGGGAACTATAAGGGCACTTTTTGGAAAACTGCTGAGGCAACTATCAGAAAACCTCATCATTAAGAGGGGAGTGGAGCACAGAGAATCCCCAAGGTTCATGATTTTTGAAGTCAAGCTGAACAAGAGGGGTGGAAAACTCGAAATGCTAAACTCATTCTCTAGAGCATGCAACTACTCTACTTCTATGGCTCAAACTCATCAAAATTCTGCATCCTGCCATATTTGCACAGCTTCAAAACACCTTCAAGGGATGCTTAGTACTGAGCATATTATCATTGTCCCATCTCAGAATTACAAAGGTGTAAGTAGGAGTTAATACATCTGTACCTAAAGAAAGGATCCCCATCAACATATTTGTAGGATTAGTTATGAGGCCACAAATATAACAACCCTTGGACACACAAGACAATTTCTTCAGAGGAAACTGACAATTGAAAGTCTAGGTATTCCAGCGATTCAAACTTAGCTCTCTTCAATTATAGCACAAGTTCTCTAAAGAGTGTCACTTTAATTGCCTAATTTTATCTTCCAATAAAAATGACCATTAAAATTGAATATTACTAGACTTCTCTTCATTTTTAAAAAGGAAATGCAGCAGGAGATTAATACAGTAATGCATTTTAGAAAGTCGACTGTCCCATGCAGGCCTCAGAGACTGAAAGACAATTTTCAGAATATGAGATCATTTCTAGCTAACCTGAAGGGGAGGGGGAAAGATGACAACAGAAAATGCAAGAAAAAAATTATGATGTGATGAAGCAAGATGAAAGACATGAACACAAAAGCTTTCCTGAAGAAATAAAAATAAGTGTGTCAAAAAGGGGGGGGGGGTGACAGTCAGAAACAAAAAATGACAGATGACCATGTGTAAGAATGACAGTGAGACAATCATGGGGCATTCTTACATATCTACAGAAGAAATCTAAAGGCACATCTTCTCCATGGTAACAATGTTCTCAAACAACAAGCAAGATTTTTAAAAGTTTAACTTTAGCTTTTGTATTTATATGCCACAGCATTTTTATTTAGAGAGATTTGGATCTGGAGAGTCATATATCCTTCCTTTTCCATGAACATTTTCAAGAGCCAAGTTCTTTTTTCTTTAACAGAATATGAAATGTTGGGTATGAAAACATCTTATAGGGCATGAAGAAAAAGAGCATGGACTATGAACCTTATTCAATTGGGGGGAGGAATAATCTCATCTAACCATGGTCTTTAGTTCTGTAGTGTTGTAAATCACTATGTTCAATTATTCGCAACTTATCACATCTAGTCTGAATTTCTTGGTTTACCTTTTCCTATACATTTTCATCCTTATCCCACATGAGTGGATTCTCTGCCCTCTCCCGCTTTAAAAAAATTGTCTAACTTCAACATCGAGAAGGATTGAACTCTAACATTAAAGTCAAATAAAACTAATGATCTCCAAAAGAAGTGCTATTTTTTCTTTTAATTTAAAAAATATGGTGCAAGTATCAAGCAGCTTATAAAGAAAAGGAAACTTTATTCTTGGGGAAAATATTAAAAATAGTCCCCAAAGTGACACACAGCCAAACACCACTTAAGATTTGAATGTGGCTTCTGCTTTTACAAGCCCCAAAACAAAAGGTTGATAGATAGAAAGTTGGTAACTTTTTTCCTAGCTTAAAAAAACCCTTTTTGAAAGCACACTGGCACACACCCACTTAACAGTGCTGATAAGCCCTTGGTTTGTTTGAGGAACTTGTGAAAGAGTGTGATTGTGATAGCCCTCAGGCTTGGGTTACTGACGTACCCTTTAAAAGATAGTTCTATAAAACATTCGCTGCCACCATGTAGTTCTTGATTACTACTTAAAGCTGCTTTTGAAATCTTTAAGCACAGAGGCACACTTGAGTCAGATGTGATGAACCAGGAACAATAAAGTTTATTACTAAGAACAGGAACAATGCGGGTACTATCTTGGCAGAGATTTGTCTTGAAAGCATAATGGTTAAAAAAACAGTTCTGACTTTGTTACTCAAGAAGTTCTCTTCTCTCCCTCTAAAAACAAGAATCCTGTCAGGATAGCTTCTCTGACAGAAATTCTTCAGCAGTACAGATAGTCCTAACTTGGATCTATCTTACTACTACCTAGCTACCCTCCTAATAGCTGTAAGTCTACACTAGCTACCCTGCTAGCAAGCTCTGGCCAATCTCAGGCCTTTTCTTCTAACCCTCAACACCACTATTCTTCTAAACACCCTCTCTCTCCAACACCCAAATTTTATCTCCTTACAAGGATTTAAAAATCTCTCTTTAAAGACAGCCAATCACATTTCTTTTTTTCTTTTCCCTCCAAAGGCCTGCTTTCCCTAAAACATGCCCCCTCCTGGAAAAGAGTGACAAAATGGATTCCCTCGGCATCTCTTCTTAAGATGGCTGCCAACTCCTTGGGCCTACTATTTTCCTAGGCCTATTCTAAGCCTAACTGGGAGTAGATTCATTACACAGCTGCATTAGTACCAGGGACTCACTGCTGCATAGGAGACCACCCACAAGACAGCCCAGTTACACACGCAATCAATTCGATTCAATGTGGGTGATTCTGACCACTCCAACCCCATGTGTTTTTTGGTATTTTGTAATGGAATACCCTGGTTCCTGGGCTCCTGAGATGATCTTAGACCGTCTTCTCCCCCTTGCTCTTTCTTTTTGTGGGGGGGGGGGACTGTTTCTGATGTTTCCCTAACAAAACATGACGGGCACTGACAAGAAGCCCCCCTGCATCATGGGATGGGGTCCTTCATTTTTCATTAGCTCAATGGATTAGAACTGTTTTTAACTGGGGGGGGGGCATGAGAGAAAAGTCCCAAGACTCCTCCAAATATCTAAGCTATATTGCCCTTAATTCTTGCCACAGAGAACATTCTCCTTGCTTATCACAGTCCTTCCATGTGTGAAGCATATTGGTCTTTGGGTTTGCATACTCTCTCTGAAGACATTCAATCTTTCGCTGTTTTTCTCTGCCTCTAGGACTGGACTGTCTAGCATTATTCATGTTGACACAGACTAGGATGTCACAAAAGGATAGAAAACATTGTGTGTTATTGTTGTATTTCATAGTGCAGGAAAGAGGCACTACAGTATCTTTAGCATTCACATCTACGTATTGACTAGGAGAGAGGACATTTTTTGCTCCACCTCTCATAGCAAAATATCTGGATCCATTCTTGGGGCTTTCAATGCTACATAGTTATAGCGATATGATACCACTTTACTTGTCATGGTTACATCTGATGCAGTCCTTGGATTTGCAGTTTAGAGTCTCCTGTTCAGAATTCTCATCCAAACAGCTTTAGTTCCTCACCAATGTACAAACTCCAGGTTTTCAAACAATGTTGACATGGGAATTTAAAATTGAATCATACTGCATATAACTGTGTATTATGAAATGGCCCATTGGCTGGGCACTGGGAATGTGGATTGACTCCAAAGTGACTGGGCTTGCTGAACTTTCCCTAACTTCTGACAGGTTCTGATTCCCAGCATCATATATTTCACTCGAAGTCCAATGCTTATAAAGCCTTGAAAATGCATGCCGCAATTAAGATATATGCTCCAGCAGCATATTATTCCTATGTCTGCAAACCTGTGAAGAACTTTATTTGTCTCATTCTTATCTTACCATTCAAATGGATGTTAAGGTCACCATGAGCATCAAAGTCACCATCCTTTAAGATTTTTTGTTAGACCGATGCATTATCTTTCATGACTTCTAAATTGTCCTGAGGCCTGATACCTCACAGTTGTTATTTATAGTCATCAAACTTTATTACAACGCATTTGCTAACAACTCTATAAAAGTTGCTAACTCAGATAAATGCCAAAAAAAGGCACCTGCTCCAGTCCAAACTATGAAGGTTAAATGCAGAAATACTGACCATGCAAATGTTTATGATGAATTACCTATTCTATAAACAAAAAAGGAGAATTCAAAAGAATCAGCTAATGTCTTCATTAGCCCTTAGTCCCCACATTTGTAGTCTTAAACAGGCATGTTTGCATTAGATCAAGCTTTTCCTAGAAATCTGATTCTTGATGTGCTTGTCTTTGTCTGCATGCTAATAAAAGGTTACATTACATGTCTACTTTATATTTGGCCAAATCTCAAACTGACTTGGGCTGATTCAGAGAGATTCAAATAGGAGTGGGTTCCACAGTGTTCTTAATCCAAATCAGAACCCTCATAACCTTGCATAGTAATTCAAGTTACAAGGAAAGAGAGATCTTCATCACACTAGAGAATGAATCCACTTTAAATCCAGTTTCTGCCTCCTGCAGAATTCTGGGATTTGTAGTTTAGTGAGGCTGTTAAAGGCTCCTCCCTAAACTATAAACCCCAAAATTATGGAGGAGCCAGCAAATGGATTTAAAGTGGATTCATTCGTTAGTGTAATGAGGTAGTCTGACAGAACATGTCAGCAGAAAATCAAACATTTTTTTCTTCAGCTCTCTATATTAGAAAAAGAGTGGAGGAAATGGAGGTAGGAAAGGGTTATAGTTTTATGGGTGAATAATCTATCATGTTTTCCTGGAGAATGGTTTTACCAGTGTCCTTCAGTTCCAACACACTGGAGCAGATATGCTAATGGAATACAGCACAGGACTGTTACTGTTTTTCAGTGCTCTTGGGAAGTGGCTCAGCATCTAGCTCCTACTTGTCAAGGAATTGCATGGGTCTGGGTTCCACTAACCTTCAAAAGTTCCAGGGAAGAGA
Organism: Anolis sagrei; assembly: GCF_037176765.1. NCBI lineage: Eukaryota > Metazoa > Chordata > Lepidosauria > Squamata > Anolidae > Anolis > Anolis sagrei. The sequence continues at coordinate 247,375,591 of NC_090021.1, read as the reverse complement.
TGCCAACCTGCTTTGGTTATATTGGTTCTCTGCAGGAACAAGAATGTTAACAGATTTTGGTGGAGTTTGTGGTATCTGGGAGTCCACCTTTTGGAACAACTACACGATGAGACTGGACAATGATTTTAATGAGAGTTTATCGATTTATGTTTTATTGTTATTGTTATGATTTTATGGATGTTAGCGTTTTTATATTGTACTTGTGTTTCTATGGCATTTAATTTTGCCTCGAGTCGCCGGAAGGCTGAGAGGGGCGGTATACAAATACAGTAAATAAATAAAATAAATAAATTGGTGCTTGGATAACAAATACGAAAAATCTATCTGTACCTGTGCCCCTGGATGCTCCATATCCATTACTCATCAAATGTCACACAGACTTCTAATAATAAACAATAATAAACACACAGACAACCTTAGGTCAGCCTTGTTCCAGTCCTTCCCTGGAACTACTGAAATTGAAACCTAGAGCAACCCATGTAATTCCTGATGCTCCTGAAAAATAGGAGCTAGATGCTGATACCAACTACAAAAGAACAGAAAAAAATGTGGCCAGCCTTAACAACAACACACTGGGATAAGTAAATCAGCCACGCTTATTTATAGAGCTGTAAATTAATACGACCAACCCCGTTATTATGCTACGAACAAAACTAATTTCACTTTGTTTCATGTTCATTGCTCTTTTGATTTCTGGACTTTGGCCTAGCCTTTGGATTAGTTTCCTTGGATAACGCTCTGAGTAGCATTAGACTGTGTTCTGGCTTCTTTTTATACCTAAACTCTGGACTGCCTTGACCATAGATCAGCTCTTACTGTCCATGTATGCACCTGAACTGCCTTGGTGTCTTCTCTAGTTGTTCTCTTGGACATTAGCTGCACTCACCTGGGAACTTGCTGCCATTACACAGGGCAGTTCCTGAGAAAACACACTTTAAATAATACTGAATTTAATTATTTAAATAATACTGAATTTCATTTTTTTTAAAAAAACAACATAAATGCAATTAATGTAAGTGCCATAGTGCCTATCTCCGATATGATCATGGATGGATTTTTGATGTATGACCTAGAAACCACAATTTATTATGGTTTCCAAACATTTGTGCATGCAGAAAAAAAACCTTATAATTGAAATTACTCTTATACATTACTATCTGTATGTAGTTTACGTGTTAATGTTTTGTAGAAACTCTGGAAATAGTAAGACATTAAGATCACAGAGGTTTATCTTGATACTTTTCACTAAACACGGTGCTTCGTTCAATGAAACCCACCTTAAATTTTGTGTAAAACTGACAGTCACTTCGAAATTATAAATAATATTTTTTTGTTAATCAGCTCAATTCACTACACTTAACTGAAAACTGTGCCACCCCATAGTTAACACATGCTATGACGTAATTTTGAACTAAGATATCTGGACGATGCAAATGGATCAGCCAAGAATACAAGATAGAGCTGTCACACACTCAGAGAGAGAGAGAGAGAGAGAGAGAGAGAGAGAGAGAGAGAGAGAGAGACTACAGTCCTTGGAGGATATATTTGGAAACAATCATTCTAAAGCAATGCTCGGGATGCACCAATATTTTGTAAATATACATGGAGAAAAATGGAATTATGAATAAAATTGAGAAGACCTTCAAGTTTATGAAGCAATGATAATGAAAGTAGACATAATCTAATACTACATGATATTGATGATAATTCAAAGATTGGCTAATCTATATTTTAAGATTATTTATGGAAATATACAATATATTCCTATATGAAATACATTACTTGCACTTTAGAATTTTGAGTTACTTCCAGTTGAGTAATTTTAATGACCAGACCTATGATTTTTTAGTCCCAAATCATAAACATAATCAGGCCAGTTTCCTTCAGCTGTTCTTTACAAGATGGATGCCACAGTCTTGTAGCTCCTTCCAGCACCATATGTTATTAAAACCATCCTTGGGCAATGGAATGAATCCATGCGCATCCTTCTCACATAGGAGAAGTCCAGTATGCGGCACATTCCCAGGCTCCTCAATCACTCAGGTTCTGGGAGATGCAAGGCTGGCATTGAAGAGAGACACAAAGGTTATAAAATTATTCACAGTAGAAAAGTGATCCTCATAACAACAGTTCAATCATCACAAAAATAATATTCGAAGAACTCCTCTGTTGTAACAAGAGCAACTGAAGTACCACCTGGATTTTCAGTTTTCAATAGCAGGAAACCAAGAAGGAGAAACTGGTCTGTGGGTGGTTAAGCATGTTTGGTCTTTGCCAAATAACAAAATTGCAGGGGAAGAATTAAGCTTTACAAACTACCTTTTTCCTGCAAAAGATCAAATATAGTTACAAACAACAGGAACTTAATCACCTGATTGAAATAGCTTTCATTTCCCAGAAATTATCCTCTCTCACTTAAGTGGTTAATCTAAAGCCTGTAATTTGAAAATATTCTTTTGAATTCTGCTCAGCAGAGACATATGAGATGGGGGAAGAAAAACCTTATTTTCAGAAGGAATACATGAAAAAATGAGGAAAACCTGCAAACAAATGCATGTCTTGCACAAATGTATGCCTTCTATCCTCCTGTAGCTCAGACAATTCTATATTTAGGCTTGACAAGGTGAGTCAGACTTCTTCCCAAAGGGAAACACCACATGCAATGGGAGTAAAATGAAACATGAAAAGTAAAAAATGACAGCAAATAACCTGTCAAGTGAAACTCTAGCAGAAAAAAACCCAAAGGTTTACCCTGTAACTATATATATCTCTTCCTGGGTCTCCAGAAATATGACCATGGCACAGTATTTCTAAAAAGAATTCCAATTCTTTTGAATATGCATGTAGATAACTTAGGCCAAAGTCCAGAAGAACTAGATGCCGAGCCCTAGCTTACTCTTCACTGATACAATATAAAAATTTCATCGCTCTGACCTAAAAAAATATGAACATTAGATATAGACCCCTCAGCTCTTTGATCATATTTTAGCAGACGCAGAGGAGGATAAACAGGGTAAAGGGTGGGTAACTACTAACCAGTGGTAGATTATCTTGTATGGTATACAAAATATTTACCAAAAAACAAGTCAAGAAACAAGTATTAGCCTCCATATTGAACCCCAATTCAAAAAGAAAGCTGAACGTCTGTGACCATCAGTCAAAACAGAAAACATTAGAAAGACTCAAAAGAGAAGATGACAAAGACAGGATAGCTGAAAGTAGAAAGGAGGTAATTTGAATGTGTGTCTTCTGCAGCTTCAAAAAAAAAAAACAATTGCTATTACCAGTGGTATCTCCAGCAGGCATTTAAATTGGGCTATGAGCCGAGATTATCAGCCACCATGGAATAGGTTCTGAAACTTACAGCTCGAGAGCTTGTGATGCTTTGGTATATTAGTGCTTTGTACTAGCATGCCCCTCAACAGGATCCTGCTTTGAGAAAGTGGCCACCTATGGTCAAGCAGATGTTGGTTTGCAGCAAGTAAAATAATTAGCAGCTCTGTGTTCTGACATCCCACTTAGAAGTGGAGAGTCTATTGAAGCTGGAGGACTTGACTTCAAGCACTGTCTTGGCCATAAAGTTCACTGGATGGCAGTGGAAAAGTCACTACCATGCAGCAATTTCATTCATTAAGTCTCTGTCATACTTCCCATTGTCCAGCCTCTTTGTGAATATTCATATAATCACAAGCCCATCAACTAATTAGGAATGCAGTGATTTCAGGAGTACCATACTCTGACCCTTGCCACTAAATTCCCGTATTCAGATCAGAGCAGAACATTAGTTCATGGCCTTTGTATTTAACTAAATTCATTTTCTTGGCAAATTTAAAATATATATCTAGAGTTTAAAATCTTCAGAATGAAATAATTACTCCTCTTGGCCTTCAATTTGGAAAGAATGAGGGCTTATGCATTCATGTGTTCTGACTTTTTCAAAGCGTGTGCCAGATTTTTCAACAAATGACACTTGTTAAAGCTAAAGTAATAGCCGCAATAACATTTTTTATGCCACAGTATTCCACGCTCTTGTTACATCTCAAATAGAATACTACGATGCACCCTGTACATGGGGTTGCCTTTGAAGACTGTTCAGAAGCTTCAAATAATCCAACAGGTGGCAGTCAGATGGAGCACCGGGGCAGCTACAGGGAGCAGACAACTCCCCTTTTGCCTCAGCTCCACTAGCTGCCTGGCTGCTACCGAGAACAATTCAAAGTGCTGGCTTGGCCTATAAAGCCCTAAATGGTTCTGGCCCAGCTTACCTATCCAAATGTATCTCCCTCTATGAACCATCATGGAGATTAAGATCTTCTGGGGAGGCCCTGCTCTTGGTCCCACCTCCTTCGCAGGCACGGTTGGTGGGGACAAGAGACAGGGCCTTTTCAGTGGTGGCCCCTTGGCTATGGAACTCCCTCCCCAGTGATATTCGATCAGCTCCTTCCCTTTTAGCCTTCAGGAAGAAAGTTAAAACGTGGCTATGGGACCAAGCTTTTGGAGATTAACTGCAGTGCAATAAATTATCAAAGAAGCTGTGCAATGATATTTTGGAATGCCCCTGTACTACAACATTGGATTATGTGATTTTAATAATGGATGTAACTGTTTTTATGTGTTTTTATGCTCTATTTTAACGTAGATGTTTTACCAATTGTATGTTTTTAAGGCATTGATATGTGAAGCAACTTTGAGTCCTCCTCGAGGTTGAGAAGGGTGGGGTACACATAGAGTAAATAAATAAATAATTATGCAATTAATTGTTTTATGACAACAATAATGGAAAAATCCAATGTTAGCCCCAAATACAGTATACCCATTGAAATAAATAATACTTGTTAGTCACGATTTACATCCCATTGATTTCAATAGGTTTACACTTTTGGGGGATTATCACGAGGTTTAGTTTCTCAAAGACAACATATTTGATAGTGCAGCCAGAAACTTTTCCCCTCCCATTTCTTTTAAATGCAATTCTGAGCTTTAATCTATTCAAAATGGTGCATCATACTTAGCTTTAATTGCCTGGTAGTGCAGTTCTCAACATGGTTGGATGAAACCACCTGACATGTGTAAGCTGCCTTGTTGAGATAAAAGCAGGATAAGTATTAATTACTTAATCGCTATGTTACCCAGGGGGAGGGAGAGGTTTGCCACAGCAGGTGACAATCCAACTCCTCCTTACTCCATGTTCCCTAACAACACAGTGTTTTCTTATTGCATACAGATAAAAGACTCAAGTGCCTGCGCCTCTATTTCAATGTACTTTCCAAAACAGCAACTCCAAGGTGATGGATGATTCAACTGTGCTTTTTAGAAAAACCTCTCCAACTAACATTCTACCACAGTTCCTCAAAGCAGCCTAGAAATGGAACAAGCCGCCATACCTCATCACACTAGAGAATGAATCCACTTTAAATCTGGTTTCTGCCTCCTGCAAAATTCTGGGGTTTGTAGTTTAGGGAGGAGCCTTTAACAGCCTCCCTAAACTACAAACCCCAGAATTCTGCAGGAGGCAGAAACCAGATTTAAAGTGGATTCATTCTCTAGTATGATGAAGTAGTAGAGGTTACTCTGCATGCTTGACCTAAATGTGCTTTTTTTAAAACCGGTTCGTGGCTCACTCTCAATGGAAGGATAAGCACCTGCCACCTATAGCCTTTTTGAAATATTTCTAAATGTAGTCTAAAACTTAAGACTCTAACAGCTTAAACTCAATGAATCTTCTCGCAGATTATTTTATGAAATAAAGACAAGATTAAATGCCATCTAATTACCATGGTCATAAGAATGTTCACAGTCAAGGCCATGGGGTACCTGAAAAACCTAAATGGTATCTATGATGACTTGAAAAGCTAAGCATTGCTTTTCTCTAGAAGCATAAACTGGATCCAGAGTTTTATTCTGCTGGTAAAAGCATCCTCAAGCAGAACTCCTCTCAGAATTTGTTCTCCAGCAGAAGGGAAAAACCACATTCACTGATTCTCCCTTTCTTTGCATCTGCCAGTAATATCTCCTCCACCAACAGAGAAGCACCACCAAAGTGGACAGATGGACACCCTTTTGTTCTTGGGAAGCTATTGCTGAATCCAAACCAACAAAGAGAACTAAGTGACTGTGCATGCATTTAGTTTACAATCGGTGTTAGAGGAGAAACACACAGAATATTAGATTTATTAAAATTCAAGTTAGGGCCACACATATAATAAGCAAAAAACTGTAGCTTCAGTTAGAACTCTTTTATAAACACAGCAATGTTAAAATGATTCCATGTATCATACCTGTTCTTTGATATTTCCTAAATTGTTGCTTCCTATTTTCTAATATTGATAGACAACAAAACGGAAAAACGTTTTGATAAATGTGGAACTCTGGAACCCTAAATTTAGGAAAGCAAGAAGCTTTGAAGTTCACCAAAGAAGCATAAGAACATCCAAGGCCAAAAATCTGTGGGAATTCAATGTCCTGTTTCTTCTGGTGCTGCTCATAAATGTGGTGAGCTGAGCAAGTAGGGCTGTGCTGTGGCTACTTTTGGTACTTCCTACGTCTTCTGGGATCCATTAAGCTGTATCTGTTCTGTGCCTTCAAGTAATTTGCAACTTATGCTGATCTTAAGGCAAATGTATAACTGGGTTTTTGAGACACAATTTGTTCAGCAGGGGTTTGCCTTTGCCTTCCTCTGAGGCTGAGAGAGTGTAACTTGCCAAAGGACACCCAGTGGTTCTCCATAGCTCAGCAGGGTTTGGACTCCTAGTATCCAGAGCCAATGCTAAAACCATTACACTATATGGGTTCTGGTATCATATTGTCAATAATCTTTTTTTAAAAAGACAAAGGGAATTTCTATAGAAAGGTCTACAGCAGGAAGGAAGGTAGATCTAATTCCGATGTGATGATGTTTTGATCATGGACTAGCAATCAAGGATAACGAAATTGGATTACGACTTTAACTATGAGATGTTCCGGTCTGTATTGGTGGCCCAATACTATGTATGTATATGTATGTATTTTTATATTTTATTTTATATTTTTAAAGTGAATATTGTATTTTTAAATATGTTGTAAACCGCAATGAGTCGCCGCACAGGCTGAGATATTAGCGGTATACAAGTGTAATAAATAAATAAATAGATCTGCAATTTGATCTCTCTTATAAAGTGTCTGTGATTTCAGAGGTTTTATGATCTGCTCTATGATTCCAGAGATAAGGAATGTCATCTCCTGGACAACAAAACTGCAGACTTTAGGCAGGAAAAGACTACATGGCAAGATCATGATAGAGCCCTTGTTCTTTCATCAGTATTCACAGGTCTGTTTATTTTTAAGAAGAATGTAACATTAATTTCTTTCCCTCTCTCCTTCAAATCAAAATTGATACAGTGTGGAATGCCAAGCATGCATAAAGGTCTGAATCAATTCTATGCTCTCTCAAAAAGGGGAATGCCTATTTCCAGTGCAAACTAATAGAGGTTACATTGATACCATCCCTCCAGATTTTCACATTCTGCACAAGTTGTAGGAACAGTGCTCCTGCAGAGATTGACAAATATGTCTCCAGCTTTACCAAGTACAGCTGTGATTCCTGAACTTGCCCATTAATCAAAAATATTTTGTTGCACAGCAGGTTCTGTACTCTGCTTTGAACACCAACTTTTAAGCCAGATGTACAACTAAGGTTTCTTCAAATGCAGTGCTCAAAATTAAGAGGGATTTTTTCCAGCATTTCAATGTGGGGGAAAGCTCAGAGATAGATAGATATTTAAAAATCCATTATATTACACCAAGCAGAAAGTAGTTACAATAATGCTATACAATGGGCCCGAGATATCTGCAGGAGCTTGGTTTCAGGACCCCTGTGGATATCATACAAGGTATCTGTGGATGCCTAAGTCCCGTTATATAAAAGTTGTAGTTAAATGGTGTTCCTGACATTAAAAAGTGAAATCAAGGTTTGCCTTTTGGATTCTTTTCAGTCATGAAAGCTAGAATCTGTAGATGCAGAATCTGTGGCTATAAAGGGTTGGCTATACTTCCTCATTCCTCACAGTACTAAAATAAGTTACTGTATATACTCGAGTATAAGCCTAGTTTTTCAGCCCTTTTTTAGGCTGAAAAAGCCTCGCTTGGCTTATACTCGGGTGAGGATCCTGGCAGGCAGGCCTTCCTGCTAGGACCCTCACCTTTCTGCACAGCAACAAGCTCTCCTTCCTCTTGCGCAGTGCACACCTTCCTTTCCTCCTCTCTTGGCACCAGTCTTTCCCACTTTTCCTTATTCATATGCACACATTATTTTCCCCAAAATGTATAGTTAAAATAACTATGGTGATAATTGGAAGGATACATTTGCACATTTACATTGAATAAGGATAGAATAATGATTTAATCAGTCTTATCTTAAATTACAGTTTTATGTAAATATTCAAAAAAAATCCTACTGATGCCTCAATTAATGTAATTTTATTGGTATCTATTTTTATTTTGAAATTTACCAGTAGCTGCTGCATTTCCCACTCTCAACTCAAGTCTATGATTTTTTCCAGTTTTTGGTGGTAGAATTAAGTGCCTCGGCTTATATTCGGGTTAGCTTATCCTCGAGTATATATGGTAATTTCGGTTGGGATTTTAGAAAGGAAAAAATACCACAATAGTTCAAAGTGTGTTGTTGTAAAAATACTTAAGGGGTCTTTCTGTTCCAAAAATTCCAGCTTAACTGATTTCAAGAAATGGATTACTATCTCTGTTTGCAATTAAATTATGAGTCCAGATTTGAATGTGAGCAACAGCAAGAGAAATAAAGATGAGGGAAATCAAGAATCTCTACCCAGGTTGGTCTTGACTGCTTGTATCCCCACATCATTTGTACTTGGGAAGTGTCCTCATTCTTTGACAAACACCTTAAGGCAATGCACCTAGCAGTGACATTCATCAAAAGAGACGCTAATTTGTTGGCATTGTCCTACTCTGAGATGCATCAAGGCCTACAGGATGAACCATGGGCAATGTGAACTTTACAAGCATGTCACGCGAGCCAGTGAATAATCTAAAGCCATTGTTTGTGACAGGGATGTTCTCATTCCCTCCACTGACACACAGCATTATCCTGAATGGGGAGACATGACTTGGTTGAAATAGGCCTTTGATAATGCGGTCAAATGAGTACAAAAATGGAAACATCAGCCAACCTATACTAAACAAAAGAAGTTGCAAGGCACCAAGACAAAGAAGATACATAACAAGGGTATATTTATAAGGCTCTCTTTAAGGTTTTCATAATGTACAAACAGGCAGTCTGAAATACTAAAGACAAATTCATTCTCCATAAATCAATGCCCCAAAGAACCAATTTTCTTACATGTATAAAGGGGGGGGGGGGAGGTCTTATTAAGCATTTTAGAATTCTACCTTTTGATTGCACAGAATTTTTCTGAGTTGGATAAGATGAGAGAAATGTATCAAGCCACTTTGTTTCAAACACTTTATAAAGGGACTGGATTCACATGGATTCAGTGTTGTGAACATTGGAGTGTGTGTAGGGATATTTATATCCTTTCTAATGACCTCATCACATTGAACTCATTGGGGTGTCAAATCCAGCTTCTCATTCAGGGACATCAGAGAAGTCTCCCACAGGATGGTAAAACATCTGGGCATCCCCTGGGCAATGTCATTGAAGACAGCCAATTCTCTCACACCAGAAGCAACTTGCAGTTTCTCAAGTTGCTCCTGACATAAAAAAATGGGCTAAAATCGGCTGCATGCACCAATTTTAGCTCAGGTCAGCCACTGTGCCGGTCAGCTCCCATCCCATGATGTCGTACCAGCTCCATAGGTGAAGCAGAGAAGTGATGCATGCTGCTGGCAGGGCAACACAAGAAAGCTCCCATGCTGCCATACAGTCTATGGGGGGAAGCTATGCACACCACACATACTCAAGCCTCCCCCCATGTGATTGCCCTCCCTTGGATCCAAGCAATGTGGGGCATGGGGAATCAGATTCCCATGCCCTGTGGCGAAGTGGAGCATTGCTTCCAGCCACCAGAGGTTTGATGAGGTGGTAAGAGTATACTGCACTGTAGAAGTAATGCAGTTCGACACTACTTTAACTGTAATTTGGTGAGGCACCACCACTCTTGGGAAGAGAAAGTGAAATCACTGTAAGACTACAACTCCCATGATTCCATAGCATTGACCCATGACAGATAAAGAGGCATGAAACTGTATTCATTCTACAATGCTGCTGCACCTGAAGTTAACAACTGTTCAGCTATGATTCACTTCACTCCTCCAAGCTCCTTGCTAACCGTTTCGGTATCTGCTCCCAGACTATGGAACTCCCACCCAAGCGAAACCGGAATGGCCCCATTCCTGCTGGCCTTCTGCAAGCAGGTCAAGACCTTCCTCTGTCAACAGGGTTTTGGGGAAGGAGAAAGGGAGTCTCTGGGGAGGGTGGGTGGGATTGGGGAAAATATGAGTCTTAAAGGCCATTTCAATGTATTTCCTGTACTGTAATTATGTTTTTACTACACTGTTATTATTTAGTTTTTTTAAAAAAAAACCTTTTGTATTGCTCTTTTAAAACTGTTTAGTGTGGATAGATATCAGCCGCCTTGAGTCCCCATGTAGAGAAAGGCAGGATATAAAAAACAATAATAATAATAATAATAATAATAATAATAATAATAACCTATTTCCTAAGGACTAATACAGCCATTCTCACACAGCAACAGAGCTGTAAAACACTCCAATGACAACTGCCATGCATGTCTTCTTCCCTCTTGCTGTCTCTTCTGCCTCAGTGGTTTATTTTCCCTCCACAGACAAGTGCCTTGCCCCACTCAACAGGCCACCAGGTGAGGCAAGGGAGAAGAGGGTATTCTTCACTGCATTAAAAACATAATTTTGATCCATGGTTGGTTGAACTAATGAAAACCACATATATGGAGAACTATATGTATATTTTAATCTATTAAGAAAGCAAGCCTGTCAGTTGGGTCTGGTGCTGCCAGGCCCCAAGAAGATTTCTGAAAAGGACCTACAAAGGACTGTGGAATGTATATTCTTCTTCCACACTTTTGCTCTGAAAAAATAACATTGATTCTCAGAATTTAGAAGGCATATTATATCAGAACATCTTTCAGAAAGGGCTGAAGACTGTTCAGGCTAAACTAAAGTCTACTCATGCTACAATGCACTGGTAGGGGAATGATGAGCAACTTGATGAAAATGCTTATGGGTGGCTATAGTGTGCATAAGTGCAATACATAACAACAAAACTTGCTTTTTTCCTATAGCTACTCCCAGGTTTCCTGAGAGTTAAATGTTGGATACTCATTTGGCCCCCCTGGTAGCACAGTAAGTTAAACCACTGAGCTGCTGAACTTGCTGACCGAAAGGTTGCCGGTTTGAATCCAGAGAGCAGAGTGAGCTCCTTCTGTTAGGCCCAGCTTCTGCAAACCTAGCAGTTCAAAAACATGCAAATGTGAGTAGCCCAATAGGTACCGCTTCAGCAAAAAGGTAATGGCGCTCCATGAAGTTATGCTGGCCACATGACCTTGGAGGTGTCTATGGACAATGCTGGCTCTTCAGCTTAAAAATGGAGATGAACACGAAGGGGAAACCTTTACCTTTACTACTAATTTGGTGAATGATGCCAATGAACAATGGACACAGAGCTGAGAAGTTCCTTTTTTTAAAAGCAAATTAGTTACAGATATAGGCCCAAGCCTCACACATTTAGGTGCCATTACAGTTTGGTTTTAAAAAGTAACTTTCCACTTGACCCAGTTCTCAATATCAACTAAAATAACTGCTTTTAATTGCATTTTAAAAAATCTGATTTTTCACCATGAGGCACAAAATGAATCGGTATTTGAACCATAGAATATCCTCCTCTGTTATTTCGTGACGCCACCCCTTTCTAAAAATTTCTCTTATGCACAAAATCATTTAAAAATATTGTGTACAAAATTATCTTCAGGCTATGTGTTCAGAGTGTATATGAAATATTAACAAATGTCATGTTTGAACTTTGGTCCCATTCCCAAGACATCTCATTATGTATATCCAAGTAATCTAAGATTTCCCCAAAATCAAAAATATGGAAAACTCCTGGTCCCAAGCATTTCAGATTAAGAGGAATTCAACTTGTATTTAATTACTGTAGTTGCAGCTATTCCATCTCTTGTTCAACCAAAACAAACAAACCTAAGCAGTAAATGCCAGTGAAAGCAGGTTTGTCATACACATTCTCATTATTTTCCAGCAGTGGACTTTTCTCTTTCTTTTGCAGTGAATTACAGCATATTATTACAGCACGATGCCACTTTATTACATAACATGACACTTGGGATTTTCTTCACGAAAAAACATGTCACTGTTTGCTTAGAACAGCCCCGCCCCTCTTTCTTGGCTTCGGCTCAAACTGTCTTCTTTTCTAATGGGAAGAAACTGTGATGATGACTAGTTCTGAAATTCTCAGTAAGCCTGCTTCACCCACCTTAGAGCAGAAGAGACATTTTCTGCATAGGAGACAAAAGTTGTAATAAAACAGCCTTAGAGAAGGGGAAAGTATTTTCTTTCCATCTTCTCTGCCCTTTCCTTTCTCCACCTCTTTTCTCACACCCTCTTTTGTCCTCTGTATGTGTGTGTGTGTGTTTCCCTCTCTCCGCAATATCTTTCACTCTTTCTCTTTTTTTAATGTAATTTTTATTAATTTTCACAAAATGTTACAGCACAACATATAAACTTCCACCTGTTACAAAGGAAAAAACCCAAACATACAAACAAACAAACATTTAACACCCTAGTATGACTTCTGTTCTTCTTACTTAACCTTTACTATCTTTTCTCCATTATTTCATTCTCTTTCCCTTCTTTTCCCTTAGTTGTCTCATATTGCGAGTGAAAGAACATCCTAATATTATTCCTATCTCTCTTCTTTCAGTTTGTTAACCAGTCTCTACTTTCCATATATTCTTGTAAGTCAGTCCAATCCGTTGGCTTCATACCTCGTCCATTGTGTTGCCTCAACCAGTATATTAGTTCATCCATGTCCTTTATATCTATTATTTTTTCTAACCAATCCATTTTTGACGGAGTTTTATCCTGTTTCCATAATTTGGCGAAGCTCATCCTTGCCGCCGTGGCAAAGAAGGTAAATAGCTTGTCTTTGTTGGTATCTTTAAATATATCTGAATCAAACATTCCTAGTAGATACATTTTTGGTAACAATGGGAAATCCATTTTAAGTATTTTCTTACATTCTGTGTGGATCATTTTCCAAAAAGCATTTGTTTTTTCACAGGACCACCATATATGATAAAAAGATCCCTCCTGTAGTTTACATTTCCAACATTCCTTGCTTACATTCTTATACATTATGCCCAATTTTTTCGGTGTCATATACCACCTATGTATCATTTTTAACCAGTTTTCCTGTAAATCTGATGCGTAAGTATATTTCATTCTTTTAGTCCAAATTTCTTCCCATTCTCTTAGTTGAATTGCTCTGCCAATATTTTTAGCCCATCGAATCATCGAATCTTTAATTACCTCCCTCTCTGTCGCCCATTCTATTAATTTGTTGTATATTCTCGAAATTATTTTTTCCCGTTTGTATTTTATCCCAAAAGTTCTCTCCATCTCTATCTCCAAATCCCTATTTTTATATTTATTGTAGCTTTCTTTGACCTGCAAATATTGAAACCATGACACATTTTTTAGTTTACTCACAATATCCTCTTGCGTTTTGAGTTCATAGATATCCCCTTTTTCGTACAATAAATCCTTGTATGTTGGCCAACATGTCCAACCCAATATTCTTCTATGATTTGCCTCTAAAGGTGAGATCCATAGTGGGGTTTTCGTAAACATTTATTTCTTATATCTCTCCCAAACTTTTTCTTATACTCTGCATGGGAGTTTCTATGTTCTTGTTTATCCATGTTCAGTTTTCCTATGGGAAAAAGACTATTTGGACTACTTTGGAGCATAGGAGGTTGGCATGATTCTTTTTGTGGCGATAGAGGGGGAAGTCATCCACAGAAGCCTTCAAGCAACATGCAATCCACAATCCACGCAAATCAAATCCCTGATCTGGAGCCTTTTCCACTGGATTTCTGCCTTTGTTTGGTATTTAAATGCCATTAGCCATCTGATAGACAATCTTGCTTCAAAAAAGACAAGGGAAATGTGGCCATTATTCTGGACTTTGATGACTTGTACTGTCAATCAATATATAATCTATTGGACCAGTTTCACAGACCAACAAAAAACATTCTTACTGTCTTGGTTTTTACGCCTGTTCCTGGGGTTATTTGGGAGCACTGATTCAAAAACTTGCATTGGATAGAACACATCAGCTCTAGTTTCATACATATGGTTATCATGGATTTCGATTGGAGAGCAGATGACAACAGTTATATGGCATACGTTCTGTATCTCAAAAACTAGAGCTGATAGGTGAGAATTGGTGCTGATAGGTGAAAATTGGTGTATTTGACATGTTTCATCATGTCAAATACACCTAGAAATGGGTCTAACATTTGAAGCACTATATGTGTGTTTGCCAGTGTTATTTAAGGTAAGGATAGGGGAAATTGTGCAGTAGTTGCTCCTTTCAATCAGAGTAGGGAGTCAAATTAAAAATATTTTGATAGGAGAATATTGTCCTGTTTTGTTAACATCTCTTGTATGTAGACCTAAAGAGCTCTGTGTAGGCCTCTAGACAGTATCTATACAAAAGCCCTGAACAGGATCAGCCACTGATTATGAATATCCATTCAACCATGAATCTTTTCTGCATCTATCACAAGTGATGCTGTAGAACACATAAAGTATTATGAAGAATTGGTAACTGATTAGATATAGATCAATAAACTGAAGATTACTTCAGGTGAAATGTTTTACAGATATTTTTTATGTGTGGGAAGGTAAAATAGAAGCCATTTGAAATTTTGCAGTTTTATTAAATTAATTCATATCACTAAAGGTCCAAATGGCTTTGGCTGCACAGATCCCCTTCAACTGGCTTAGATTAATGTGTCACTTAAACAATGATAGGTAACCCACTGTTATTCATATTCTAGTAATACACCACTTAGTCTGATGCAGTACTTCACTACAATTAGTGCACAGTTTAGCGACTAGTTCATGGATCAGTCTGGGTTATGGATGTGATTATTGACTTTTCTTAAATGGACAAATGAGTAATTGCAGCTATTTTCTTTCCACTGCGAGGAAGTCTTAAAAAATGATATTTTCAAAAGTTATTCACATTTTAGGGCTTATTCTGAGTAAAATTCAGGTAAAAATATTTTATGAGTGAAAAACATATTTAAATGCAGAAATATTATTTTCAGCACTGAAAATACTGTTTTCTGTGCAGGAAATGCAGGAAATGGGGATCTATTCTACATAAAATTTGCACATAGTTATTCTGCATTCAAATGGGGGGGGGGTTTACAGGAATTCATTTTTCTGCATTGAAATATCATGCTGAAAAGGCTGATTTCTCTGCAAAACCACCACATGTGAATCTGGGACAGAATCGGTCCTGAATTTTGAAGGTTTTCGTCAACCCAGAATTCTCCTCTTTACGGTAATTCAGCACTCAAAATATGCTTTTGATCATTTTTAATATTTCTAATACAGTTGGCCCTCCAAATCTGTGGATTCTGCATCTAAGGTTTGAAAATAGTTTTAGAAATTTCCAAAAAACAAGCCTTGATTTTGTCATTTTATATAAGGGACAGGATTTTACTATGGCATTGTATATAATGGTACTTCAACATCTACAAATGTTGGTATCCATGCAGGGTCCTGGAACCAACCACAATGAGTCAACTGTATTCTTTCCTTTCTTAGTCTGGGTGTATGGACATGTATACATTAACAAATTAGCAGAAAGTCATCTGAATAATTACCACACTTTTCCACATAAACCTGTCCAAGTATCTGAGAGTCTTTTGCAGTTCCCAGCATATTGTCCATAACTCTTGGATCTTCCCGCTTGTGAATTTTCACACAATGGTGATAAATTTCTATACTTTATTTAGAGTGGCAGCTAAATTACCTTTTATTCAATCAGACCTTTCAGGTATTTTAGTTCACGGTTATCACACTTGATTACATTGTACTTGTCTTTATTATTGTCAATGTCTATTTTTATGACCACCACCATCTTGTAAACAGCTTCAAGAGACTGTGTACTTGAAAAATAATGTAAAATATGTTTTCAAATTAAATGTTATACTGATGGTATTTCTGCATAATTCTAAGAAACAGTTGCTTTAACTGGCTTGGGCTACTCAAGTGATATCCACAACAATCTCCATTGAGAAAAGGGACAACAATGTTTAGACTGTCCACAGAGGGGAAACACTTTGATTCTTAACAATTTAAGAAATGTATGTGTTTTATTCATCTGAAAAGCATATTGTTGTTGAAGAAGAAAATAAATTAGACAACATGTTGGTGTTAGAAAAAAACCTCACATTCCTTAATCACTCTTGTTCATTTCATAGATCACTATTGTTTGAACATGTATGCAATGTTACCAAGTACTCCAGACTGAAAGGAAAATGGCATGCTTTGCAATTAGTTCTAGGTATTCTCGAAGGCTTTCATGGCCAGAATCACTGGGTTGTTGAAGGTTTTTCGGGCTGTATGGTCATGTTCTAGAAGCATTCTCTCCTGACGTTTCGCCTGCATCTATGGCAGGCATCCTCAGAGATTGTGAGGTCTGTCGGAAACTAGGAAAATTGGGTTTATATATCTGTGGAAAGTCTAGGGTAGGAGAAACAACTCTGGTCTGTTGGAGCTAGGTGTGACTGTTTCAATTGGCCACCTTGATTAGCATTTGATGGCCAGACAGTTTTTTAGGTGTGGCTTATCACTGCCTGGGGAAATCCTTTGCTGAGAGGTGATTAGCTGTTCCTGATTGTTTCTTGTCTGTAGTACCCTGTGTTTGAGTTTAGTTCCAACTTTAATTTGCCTTCTACTCCTTAGCATGTGCTCCAACTCAAGGCAAAGAGAGATAGCAGCGATGTGCATGTCACCATCAGTTTTAGTTATGCCTCATGCAAAAAAAAATGCCTCATGGAGGAAGGGGAGACTTCCTGCTGCAGCTCTTCATGACATGAATAATACATGGTGCTACATCAATGAGTGTGCATTGCTAGCAAGGGAGAGTGGCTGCCCATATGGGTGCAGTGAACTGATCATGATTTGTCATGAATTCATGGTTCATGCAATGAGCTAGAAGGGACAGGCTGAGCTCTAAAAGGACTAAAGTCACAGTAAACCAGTCTGGCAATTTGCTTTTATCAAACCAGGTTAAAAGTTCTTCAGGGAGTGTGGGGACAGAGAAGGATAAGCTCCATTTGAGAGCTAGGAGAAAACATTTATGTTCTTCCCTAAAGAAACAGGGCTGGGAAGTGACTCTTGTGGAAGAACACCATTAAAGAAAGAGAACAATCTGACTTGAAGGTTCAGCAAGATTATGGCCAATACCAGTGTTTCCCACTTGCTCTCACTCCGATCAGATAACCCACCAGAGCAAGTATGAATTTCAGATCCAGAAAGGTACTGAGTCAAAGATCCTATGGATACTAGCCAAATTGCTCACTTGGCCTTCCTAAGCTAAAGCAGCTGGTTTTTCGCATCAGACCAGTCAACCTAGCTTTGCAGCAGAGGTTTGTCAGATGTGATCAACTGGGTGTGCTTTAAAAAAAAAACCAGCTTGATAGCTCACAGCAAAATTTTAGGTGTTAAGTCATTTAGCAGAATTAAGACTCACAATTCAAGTGGTGTTAAAACAATTCTGTACATCCAGCTTCCTCCTTCCTAAAATAGTCCTTCAAGGAAAAATGACATTTTAAAAGGTGTTAGGTGAAAAGTTACCTTGTTTTGATAGCCAAACTAGCTCTCACTGTCCTCCCTGCAATGCTACAGCCACTGCTCAGTATTCCAAGACAGTCACTTTTCCAAAACACTGCTATACTGACAATCTAACTTAATTAACCAGACAGAAGACACATCTATAGACTTGTTCTCTGGGAAGAGGAAAATGTGAGCCCCATTACAGGGTAAAAGAGTAAGAAAATGGCTTTCTCAACTGATTTCATCCACCACCACCACTGAAAATATAAACTTGATTTTTTTCCTTTCCAGAGCAGTCCCTTAAATGTCTTTATAGCAAGATAATGCCTGTCTTTTATACCACCTGCCTTCCACACTGCTCAAGATAAATGTACATCCAAAGCAGTGAAAATGCTGTATTTTAAAGAAGGGGCAACTATTTACTTTAATAACAGCACAATCAATAACTAGGTAAAAAATGCCAAACAAGTAAGTTGACATGCTCATCTTTTATTTATTTTATTCAGCGAATAGTAACCCAACCTTCATGGTCTGAAGAGGATAAAAGCAGCTCAATAAACCATTACAAAAATGCCATTCCAGTGGTTGCTGAGACTTCAAACCTTTGAATATTCCAAAATTTAAACCGGTACTTTGAAATAGTGTGTGTGTGTGTGTGTGTGTATCACCCACAGTTCCACTGTCTCACCATGAAACCCACAAACAAGTATTTACCAATTTTCTGTTTTGCTCCAAACTTCAGAATGAAACCACAGTGATGATTTCACAATGAAAAATGTAAGCACTGGTCACGTGATGATACTTAACTTAGTTTCTTCACCTGAGAGCTGCACAGTTATATGAGAAAACAGGCCCCCTGAGAAGAGGGGAAAGATTGTTCCTTTATCAGTCTGTACTACTGAGCATCCCCTGACCTATTTTATTACTAAAAATAGCCTTTCTTAGGTCACAACTGCAAATTGAATTCTGCTGCTTCATTGCCCACCACATCTCACTGAGCTGCCTACACAGAGAGCTTTAAGAAGGTTAACCCATACACTGCCAAAAAGATGCAATATTCAAGGCCTCTGGAAAGAGGGATATTATAAATAAATACCTTTCCTAGTAGATTCAGTTTGGCTAGGATTTTATTGGCAGTTTGTATCAAAATATGATATTAATACTGTTGTTCTGTCATTGTAGTAAGTGCACCGCCAAACCAACTCTAACCTATGGTGACTCTATTCTCGGGCTTTCCTGGCAATTTTTGTTTATGGGTCTTGCCTCTGCCTTCCTATGAGGTTGAAAATGTGTAACTTGCTCAAGGTTATCCATGGCTGACTGAGCATTCCTTAGTTAGACACTCAAACCATCCACTATGCTGGCTCAACAACCAATATATCAGATATCAGATATAATCTCCCTAACTACTAGCCATCAACAGCCTGATCCTCCACAAATACATGAAATTCCTTTAAAACCATATGAATGCCCAATATCTTGTGGTAGTCCTAGTCCAGCATTCAAACCAATGTACCACATCATGCTCTATCACGAACTTTAGCACAGCTAAATTTTATTTTATAGCTATTTTGTAAGAGTGCATAATATGGCTACAAATTAAATATGTAATACCCAAGCTCTATGATGAAGAGGCATTAGAATATTGTAAAACTGACTCCACAGCATAATGTACAAAACATTTGGCCTTTAATCAAGTTGAACTTAGCAGGTGATTCATGTCCTGAATCACTCACACTGAGTATCGGTAGCAAAGTCACTGTATTGGGGAGGGAAGAGTGGGGATTTTGCTTACTATACAAATGAGGTCACTTAGACTTCAGCAGCGCTGTTTATTATGCAGCCATGGTGGCTGTCTTAAGGGAAAACAGGCAAAATCTGCTTTTCTTGAGTTCAGGCCAGGAGCATGCAGTGTCATGCCATGCTGAAGGTAGCTTAGGTCACCATGTGTCAGCTGTGTTCTTCACAGCTTGTTCATTAAGCTTTGTAGTTTACAGAGATAGGGATCCAACTGTGCGAAGTTATTGCTTTTATCAGAAAAATATTGTAAGGGGGGGGGGTGTGTGAAAATTTTGATTGAAGACCTCAGGCTGAAATTCATTTGTGTCCAACTGCTGACGGAGCAACATCCACCTTAAACTGAGACATAATATTGGTCCACTTAACACAGTGCAAATGAGCTCCCTCTATCAGCTCCAGCTCTCCATGAGGAGACATGAGAGAAGTCTCCCACAAGGGTGGTAAAACATCCGGGCATCCCCTAGGCAACTTCCTTGCAGACGGCCAATTCTCTCACACCAGAAGCAACTTACAGTTTCTCAAATCGTTCCTGACATGACCAAAAAATCCCCCTAAAACAGCATTGTTAATTCTTACTGACAGCAATGGCACTCCAGGAATTCAGTCAAAATCTTCTCTAGCCCTACCTGCAGATCCATGGTATTTTCTTATCTCCCATTCAAGTACTAATCAAGTCTACTCCAGCTTAGCTTCCAAACTTGAATGAGATCTAATGTGTTGACCATGGCATTCAGGAATGTATTTTCCTTACAGAAATGTATTTTTAGGCATGGGTATCCCCAGATCTGATTTCAGGGAGATGTGGGAGTAAATGAAAAAAAAATCTACACTTGTTAATATTGAATACAGCCTTCAGATACTACAACATTTTTGGGGCGATCCAATCTTCTTCAACTTGAAGTCCTACAGAAGTGATGAACTATATTTCCCTCTTCAGCCAGCAATAGAAATGCCTCAGCAATGGAAACAGAAGGGCATTCACATTTCCAAGGTAGGGATTCTGATTCCTCTTTATCATCCATGTGTTTAAACACATTCGTTTAAAAAGCACAAATCCAGAGTAGCAAGCATTTAATAACCATCTGGGTTGTGAAACTGTCTAGTTTTTCAAGCCATAACTAAATTGTCCTTTAAAACCAATTAAGATAAAAGCTTTTGAGTTTCTCCAAGGTTGTGTTTTGCTGTCAGTCAGAAACAAAATTAAAAAGATGTACTAAAACACAAGGACAAGCAGCCTACAGCATAAATTCAAAATATTAATATTAATATATGGTTTTTAAAAAGAGGCATCAAGATGGGGAGAATTAAATATTCTTCGTGATTATTATTAAACAAAGATAATATTGACCATATTGAAAAAGCACCTGCTTTGTTAAGGAGGCAACAGCAGTTCATAGAATCATAGAATCCTTGAGTTGGAAGAGACCTTGTGGGCCATCCAGTCCAATGCCTTGCCAAGAAGCAGGAAAATCTCATTCAAAGCACCCCCAACAGATGGACATCCAGCCTCTGCTTAAAAGCCTCCTAAGAAGGAGCCTCCACCACACTCCAGGGCAGAGAGTTCCACTGCTGAACAGCTCTCACAGATAGGAAGTTCTTCCTCATGTTCAGATGGAATCTCCTTTCTTACAGTTTGAAGCCATTGTTCCGCACCCTAGTCTCCAGGACAGCTCCTTCCTCCCTATGACTTCCCCTCACATATTTATACATGGCCCTCATCATGTCTCCTCTCAGCCTTCTCTTCTGCAGGCTAAACATGTCCAGCTCCTTAAGCCACTCCTCATAGGGCTTGTTCTCCAGACCTTTGATCACATCATGATTCAATCTGAGGAACACATGGCTGCTGCAAACTGAGAGCCACACCAACAAAGAGTCAGACAAAGCCTCTGGTGGAAAGAGGACACATCTGGACACATCTCTCTTCAAATGTGGTGCCCAGAATTGGACACAGTATTCCAAGTGTGGTTTGACCAAGGCAGAATAGTTGGGCAGTTGGAACACAGGGCGGGTTATTTGGAGATAAATTGTACTGAATTGAACAGAATTTGTTTCAAAATGAGTTGTGCATAGGATTGTTGCCTACTTAGCTTGTTCGTTTTGATAAACTAAGTTCCCATTGGTGTAAATTCACATCATGATTCAATCTGAGGAACACATGGCTGCTGCAAACTGAGAGCCACACCAACAAAGAGTCAGACAAAGCCTCTGGTGGAAAGCCCAGGGCAATATAAAAGCCATAAGGAGGACATCCGTAGTGCCTGTAACAACTCACAGAAACTGAACAAAGGGGAGAGGAGGCGGAGTAGCCTTATATGTCAAAAACTCTTATGCTGCAGAAGAGATTCAAGACAGCAATCTGGGAAACCAGCTTGAAATCATCTGGATAAGAATCAAGGGAACTGGGACTCAAAAAGATGTTGTTGTAGGCGTCTACTACAGACCCCCAAGCCAGGAGGAAGAACTTGATGAAGTCTTCTGCCAACAGTTGACCAAACATGCACAGAGAAGAGATGTAGTAGTCATGGGCGATTTCAACGATCCCGATATTTGCTGGAAAACAAACTCGGCCAAGAGTACAAGGTCCAACAAATTCCTCGCTTGCCTTGCAGACAATTTCATGGTCCAGAAGGTAGAAGAGGCAACAAGGGGATTGGCTACTCTTGATCTCATCCTAACAAATGCGGAGGACCTGATCAATGCGGTCGAAGTGTTGGATCCTTAGGGGCAAGTGACCATGTGCTCCTGCAATTTGAGGTACAAAGGAAGGCCGAAACTAAGACAAGTCAAACCCGCATTTTGGACTTTAGGAGAGCTGATTTCCAAAAAATGAAGGAAACGCTGAGCAGCATTCCGTGGACACAGATACTAAAAGACAAGGGAGTTACGGATGGATGGGAATTTCTCAAGAGTGAAATACTCAAGGCGCAATTGCAAACCGTGCCAACAAAGAGAAAAAATAGGACAAGTGCAAAGAAGCCAGAATGGATGTCCAAAGAACTTCTAACTGTGCTAAGACACAAAAGAGACATGCACAAGAAGTGGAAAAAGGGAGAAATCAC
Organism: Anolis sagrei; assembly: GCF_037176765.1. NCBI lineage: Eukaryota > Metazoa > Chordata > Lepidosauria > Squamata > Anolidae > Anolis > Anolis sagrei. The sequence continues at coordinate 247,352,855 of NC_090021.1, read as the reverse complement.
CAAAGAAGAATTCAAACAAATAGCCAACACCTGTAGGGAAAAGGTCCGCAAGGCTAAAGCAAAAAAACGAGCTCAGACTTGCCAGGGACATTAAAAACAATAAAAAGGGCTTCTATTCTTATGTCAGTAGAAAAAGGAAAAACAAGGAGGCGATAGGACCTCTTCGAGGAGAAGATGGGGCAATGCTGACAGGGGATAGGGAAAAGGCAGAACTACTTAATGCCTTCTTTGCCTCGGTCTTCTCACAAAAAGAGAGTCTTCAACCTCAGCAAGATGGAGTGGATGAGGGATTGGAGGACATCCAACCCCAAATTGGGAAAGAAGTCGTCCAGGAATACCTGGCCGCTCTTAATGAGTTCAAGTCCCCAGGGCCAGATCAACTACAACCCAGAGTATTGAAGGAACTAGCGGAAGTCATTTCGGAACCATTGGCAACCATCTTTGAGAGTTCTTGGAGAATGGGAGAAGTTCCAGCAGATTGGAGGAGGGCCAATGTGGTCCCAATCTTCAAGAAGGGAAAAAAGGATGACCCAAACAACTACCGTCTGGTCAGCCTCACGTCGATACCGGGCAAGATTCTGGAAAACATTGTTAAAGAAGCGGTCTGCAAACACTTAGAAACAAATGCAATGTGGGCTAGGCAAAACTACAGTGAGGTGGATCTGTAATTGGTTAAGTGGACGAACACAGAGAGTACTCACTAATGCTTCCTCTTCATCTTGGAAAGAAGTGACAAGTGGAGTGCCGCAGGGTTCCGTCCTGGGCCCGGTCCTGTTCAACATCTTCATTAATGACTTAGATGAAGGGCTAGAAGGCATGATCATCAAGTTTGCAGATGACACCAAATTGGGAGGGATAGCCAATAGTCCAGAGGACAGGAGCAGAATTCAAAACGATCTTGACAGATTAGAGAGATGGGCAAAAACTAACAAAATGAAGTTCAACAGTGACAAATGCAAGATACTCCACTTTGGCAGAAAAAATGAAATGCAAAGATACAGAATGGGTGACGCCTGGCTCGAGAGCAGTACGTGTGAAAAAGATCTTGGAGTCCTCGTGGACAACAAGTTAAACATGAGCCAACAATGTGATGTGGCGGCAAAAAAAGCCAATGGGATTTTGGCCTGCATCAATAGGAGCATAGTGTCTAGATCTAAGGAAGTAATGCTACCCCTCTATTCTGCTTTGGTTAGACCACATCTGGAATATTGTGTCCAATTCTGGGCACCACAATTCAAGAGAGATATTGACTAGCTGGAATGTGTCCAGAGGAGGGCGACTAAAATGATCAAGGGTCTGGAGAACAAGCCCTATGAGGAGCGGCTTAGGGAACTGGGCATGTTTAGCCTGAAGAAGAGAAGGCTGAGAGGAGATATGATAGCCATGTATAAATATGTGAGAGGAAGCCACAGGGAGGAGGGAGTCAGCTTGTTTTCTGCTTCCTTGGAGACTAGGACGCGGAACAATGGCTTCAAACTACAAGAGAGGAGATTCCATCTGAACATTAGGAAGAACTTCCTGACTGTGAGAGCCGTTCAGCAGTGGAACTCTCTGCCCCAGAGTGTGGTGGAGGCTCCTTCTCTGGAAGCTTTTAAGCAGAGGCTGGATGGCCATCTGTCAGGGGTGATTTGAATGCAATATTCCTGCTTCTCGGCAGGGGGTTGGACTGGATGGCCCATGAGGTCTCTTCCAACTCTTTGATTCTATGATTCTAATTGAGAACAGAAGTGGTTGCAGGGTGTGAAAGGGACAAGTAAGAAATTTTGGTATTAACACCATGGTATCATATAGAATTGACCATACAATATGCCACAGGGACACAAACAGATTTTTTTTTAAAAAAAAAAAACGAAGAATGTAAGAAATATTGAGTACAGTGAGAAGCATTGACCTAGGCAAAGTCTTTTCACCAGTGGGAGGAGTGGAGCTAGGCATAAAACCTGGGAGAAAAGAGGAATTGAATGGCATATCCTATACTCTCCAATGGTTCACAAATAAAATCCGGGTCACATATGGCCAAGCAATATTAAAGTGTAGACAAGATGGTAAAAGTTTTTAATGAGGATTAACACATAAGCTTGGAGAAGCTGCAGCAGCTTGCTTTTGCTTGCACCTAGTAAGTTAATTGAGTACAAATTACTTTTGCATTTTGAACTTAGTCTGCAACCACTGAAGTAAACTGAGGTCAAACCAAAATAATGGGAAAAGGGGGAAATTAGGGCATTGTAAAAGCAGCTGAAAAGGTGAATAACAGAGGATTAGTTAGGACTGCCCCTGCCAAACCAGGAACAGATAGCAGTTAAAAACTAAAGTGTTCCCTTGCTACCTCATGGTTTGCTTTTCACGGACTCACTGTTTTGTGGGTTTTTGCAATGATGTAGTGTGGAAGGGGGTTTCACCCTCCCCCTCGGGAGAGAGGAAGCCAATCATAAAAGAGAGAGAGAGAGAGGAGATACAAAGCAGTATGTAAATCATGGCCTTATAGCCCCTTCCTTATAGCTAGCAAAAATAAAAAGTGTGTGGTGCCTTTAAATCTCTCCTCGCTTCTACCTCACCCTCGGGATGCTATATATATATAATCCCTACTTTGCGGATTTTCACTTTTCACACATGGTCCTGGAACGTAACACCCACAATAAGTGAGGGAACACTGTAATGACAAAGCCACCAGAAGAGGTCTTAAATATAAAGAAGGAACTAGTCTATCTGATGTCTGCTAGGAAGGTGTTTCCACAGGTGATGGAGAAATTAAATTTTGATATTTTTCTAGGCAATTTTCTAGCAATCTTTCTAAAGTGCATCTGAACCAGCTAACCCAAATTACTTCCTGAAGACTCAGTTATGGTCACTTGAGTTCAGGAAACATTTTAAACCATTTATTCGATTATAAGTTTCTCGTGGAGCAGGACATTTGAGTTTGAGCAAAGTGGACAATTAAGTTTCTATTAGGTTCAATTGCCAGATGAACTGGCTAACGGGTTTCATTGATTGCCCTATTTGGAATTTGGAATAAAAATTTCAGATACAATTGGGAACAGCTGCAAAGGTTGTTTTGCCTTGCATGCAGCTGCAAAGGCCTTTTCAAGGTGCCTGAAATAGTTATATTATATTCCAAGTACTGTTCTGTCATTGTTTTCAAGAAAAATAGAACTGCACCCTGGACTTGACAACAGCTTTCCCTTTCATTCTTTCTATTTTTAACTTATTTGTGTTGAGCAAAGGCTCAGCAATGATTACGGCAATTCAAGCATGCCTTCAGTTCAAATACTTTACTCATGCACAGGCCACTGATTCTTTTATATCACACCATTCCAGATACACTTCCATTTCTTGGGATCTTCACGGACTTAAATGTTTTGTCTGCCAAGGAAACAGTGTCCCCTTTTTCATCCAAAGAAACATTTTCTAAGAGACTCCAACAATGAATATCCACCTGAGTTTTCTAACGAACATGGCAAAAGGTCTTTAGAAAAAGGAATAGGAAAGCACTGATGCTTTGGGAAAAATAGGAAATCTCAAACAGAAGCCCAATTACAACATGTTGAATAAGTGGGTCTCCCCCCCCCCCCCCCCGGGGAGGTAACTATGTTTGTCGGTTGCAGCAAAAGCAATCATTCTGTGGCATCTTAAAAAATAATGCTTTTGTGGACTACAGTCCTCTCCCTTGGATATAAGAAGTGTTATCCACTGCTGGTAGGTATGATAAACACATGGGAGCAAGGAATGGATTGAGGGACAGAAATGAAATATAAAAGAAAAATACATTAAATGGGTTGTTGTTGGTTTTTCAGGGTGTATGGCCATGTTCTTGAAGCATTCTCTCCTGAAGTTTCACCTGCATCTGTGGCAACCATCCTCAGAGGTTGTGAGGTTTGTTGGCAACATTCACACCTAGCGTTAACAGACAAGAGTTTTTTCTCCCACCCTGGACCTTCCATAGATAAATAAACCCATTTTTCCTAGTTTTCTAGTTTCAAGTAGACATGATGGAATTTAACTTCTTGATCAATTGCTACCCAATAGTCCAGTAATATTAGCAGTCAACATTACAGCTCAAATAGGTGAAAGAAAACTGGCCAACAGTATTTATTAAACAAACTAGTCTTCAGACCGCTACAACACTCTTGTTTATTTCACAGACTAATGAAGCTTCCCTTCTTGAAAGTTGTTACAATGTAAAGCATCAGGTTAAGCCATATAGAGTGGAAATCCAATAGTTTCACAAAGCAGCTCACCTAGTAAAAATAGTGGTTTTCTTTATGTAACATAAAGTAGTGCTGCTCAAAGTGCCGGTTCCTGGACCAATGCAAGTCCTCAAGTCACCGGCTGCTGTTCCACAACAAGATTCCAGGAAATGAAACAAATAAACAATTGTACAGATATGGTACCAGTCCACAGCACATTGTGAAAAAATAACTAGCACTCCCCGAAATGAGAGAGCCTGAGAAGCACTCGTCTACTGTTTATAGCAAGACACCAAAGGACCAATAATGAAAAGTCCATTAAAGATTACAAACTGTGTGGACTACAGCCAAAGTTTATAGTAAATATTTGCCAAAATATATTACTGAACCATCTGATTAAATTCCTTTTAGCAAATGAACACAATCAAGAAAGAAATCTCAGTTGCAGAACCCATGAAAACAAGCAACTATCAACATAATTCAACACATTCCAGAAGTTCTATAAAAGAAATATTACTAATAGGCTAACTGGATAATATTTGTTTCTTTAGGAAATTAAAAAAAGAAATAAAACTACAGAATTCCCTTAATACTCAAAAAGGGAAAATCATTGCCTCATTTAGCCATAGGATGTGTGCATATTGTTTAATTTTAATTCATTTATTTCATTTGGTGATATGTGTACAGATATCTGGCCTGTGAAACCTAATGGCAGACTTTCTAAAGCTGGCACAACAGGTGTTGATGAAAACCTCCGCCCATGTTCCGAAAAGGAGGTCAGTGTGTAACACTTGAGAAAGTGTGGGAGGACCAGACTCGAATCTCTGCAAAGCTATGAAGGCTCCTCACAGCACCGTTGTGGAAATGAAATATAAGGACAAGAACTACATACACGTTGAACACCTTAGAAGAAAGTAACATTATAAATGTAATTAACATTGATATTAGTATTAAAACTCAAAGAGAGGTCTAAATTGTTTCAGAAAATATCAGTAAACAAGAAAAAGGCACTTCCTAGACGAAGGTGATAAATAGTTAACAACCTAGAATTTTTTGACACAAGCCAAGAGATACTTCTTGGTACATAACACCAAACTCATCGACACTTAGATCAACAACTTTTGTTCAACTCTCTCATCCATGTCTTCTTCATATCCCAAAGATATAGATTGTATTATAATGATAAAAACATTATTTATTTATTTATTTATTTAAAACATTTATATTCCACCCTTCTCACCTTGAAGGGGACTAAGGGCGGAGCACAGCAAATATACAGAAAACATTAAATGCCAGGATAAGAATTCATTATATGCATACATGAACATTAAAACATTTGTCTCAATATTAAAATACATTGTATAAAACTGTCTTGATCAACTGCATCTAATCTAATTGGTCTGGTAAGGCATAGCTGCTTTATTGCAGTGTCCCAAAAGCTTGATCCCACAGCCAAGTTTTTACCATCCTTCTAAAGGACAGGAGGGAGGGGGCCAATCTGATTTCACCAGGAAGGGAGGTCTATAGTCGGGGGCAATCACCAAGAAGGCCCTCTCTCTCGTACCCACCAATAGTGCCTGTGACAATGGCGGGACCGAGAGCAGAGCCTCCTCAGAGGATCTTAATCTCTGCAATGAATCATAGGGGGAGATACATTCAGACAGGTAAATTGGGCCGGGGCTGTTTAGGGCTTTACAGGCCAAAGCCAGTACTTTAAATTGTGCCCGGTAGCAAACTGGTAGACCAAGCGCAAAAAAACGTTAGTTTTAAAAGTGGAGTGATGATATAAACAGAAAAGAAGAAAGAAACGTGTGATCATTGTTTCATTTGGTATTAAATAGTTTGTCAGTAAAGAAAAATATATACTTTTCACTATAAATGAAAGTATATAGAAAGGAACACATACGCCTATTTCCTATTCCTTGTATAGCATAAACATATTCTGTTAACAATTTCATCTTCTCTAATACATCATCTATCTGATGTAGTGAATGTTGCAAAGATGTATTTCAATAATGTGTTTAAAATATTTAGACATAGCAGATTTTCCAGAGCTCTCTAGAGTATATGCTACATGCACGTGGTCATCGGAAAATTGAATATTTCCATTTAATATACAGATATAGGTGTTTCTGTGAATTATTTCTGTCAGAAAAAAAAACACTGATCTACAAAAATTGGGATAAAATCATTTAACACTGAGGAAGAGGCATTAGGGTATCAATGCTACTGAACAGGATGCATTGGGCCATGGTATCTTATGGTGGGGAAAAGGAATTGCACAAAATTTTGTGTTGGAGCTCCACTTTTTCAAGTTTCTCCCTGATTTGGAGTACAGTCCCATGGCTCAGGAGGGGCTTCTGACTGTCCGGAAGTACTTTCTGAAAGTGCATCAGCTTTCAGGGTGAATGAAAATGGGGTATAACTATCACAAAGGGGGGTACCATTACCAGTCAAGATAGAAGCCTAGCTTTGCATCCAGTTCACAGCTATTTCTATAGAAGACATGAGTAGGGTGAACAAAATGAAGAAATCTCCCATCATCTTGAAAAATCTCACAAAGTCAATGATTAAGCAATAACTCAGAAGATCTAGACAGAAGACCAATTGTAGTTTCTTATTAGATTTCACCCAAGGCCAGTTTCTAAGCAAAAATCATGGGAGAGATATCTGACCTTCACAACTGCATGAAACAACCTTGTTAGTCTAGGCCTGGAAAAATAAAGTATTACATTTTCCAAACAAGATAACATGTTCCAAGTCTTCAGCTATACAGGGCACTTCATATTAAATTACAATGATGATCTGCTCCCAGACTTATTCTGTGATTCACTAAAATGCAGACATTTGTATTGCTGGTGACTGCCATACATGTACAGGACCTAAAGGCATTCATCAAGACTGAAATCAGCATACTTAATCAGCATGTTTTCCTGAACTAGTAGTTGCCATATAAATGGTCACTTCATGCATAATGACCTTATTCTAAGAAAATTATTTTTTCTAAAAAACAAAACAAAAAAAAGCCCTGTGCATTTGTTCTAATGTACAAAGAGAATATGGTTATTTATTTCACTGCACGTAGGGTTGACTTGAAGTCCCAATTAGTATTAGGTATTCTCTTTGGCCTTTTCTATTTCATTTTATTTATTCTGCTCCGCATCTTAAAAAAATATACCAGTTAAAGCTGGCACATTGGAGGAGTTAAATGGATTCCTCATCTGCTGGTGAGAAGGGGTAAAATGGGGTAATGTATGCTCTCTATTCTCCAGCAAAGGATCACCGCCTTGTTGTGGCGCTGGAGCTTGAGCACCTCAATGATGTCATGAGCGAAACCGTGAAGGGCCACCCAAGACGGGACGGTCGTGGCAGAGAGGTCAGACCAAGTGTGATCCCTGGGGAAGGCAACGGCAAACCACCCCAGTATCCTTGCCAAGAAAACTAAATGGACCAGTACAACCAGAGATATGTCGGTATGCCATTGGAAGATGGGACTCCCAGGTCGGAAGATGGCCAAAATGCTACTGGGGAGGAGCAGAGGATAAGTTCAACTAGCCCCAGTTGTGATGACGCAGCTAGCTCAAAGCCGAAAGGAAGGCTAGCGGCCGACGGTACTGGAGGTGAACGACGAATCCGATGCTCTAAAGATCAACACACCATAGGAACCTGGAATGTAAGATCTATGAGCCAGGGCAAATTGGATGTTGTTATTGGTGAGATGTCAAGACTAAAGATAGACATTCTGGGGGTCAGCGAACTGAAATGGACTGGAATGGGCCACTTCACATCAGATGACCACCAGATCTACTACTGCGGACAAGAGGAACATCGAAGAAATGGAGTAGCCTTCATAATTAATAAGAAATTAGATAAAGCGGTGCTTGGATACAACCCAAAAAATGACAGAATGATCTCAATTCGAGTGCAAGGAAAGCCTTTCAACATCACAGTGATCCAAATATACGCCCCAACCACAGCTGCTGAAGAGGCAGAAGTAGATCAGTTCTATGAGGATCTGCAGGACCTACTGGATAATACACCAAAAAGAGACATTATTTTCATTACAGGAGACTGGAATGCCAAGGTGGGAAGTCAAATGACAACTGGGATCACAGGCAAGCATGGTCTGGGAGAACAAAATGAAGCGGGACGCAGGTTGATAGAATTTTGCCAGGAAAACTCGCTATGTATAACAAACACTCTCTTCCAACAACCTAAAAGACGGCTTTACACATGGACCTCACCAGATGGTCAACACCGAAATCAGATTGACTACATCCTTTGTAGCCAAAGGTGGCGGACATCCATCCAGTCGGTGAAAACAAGACCTGGGGCTGACTGTAGCTCAGATCACGAACTTCTTATTGCTCAATTTAAAATAAAACTAAAGAGATCAGGGAAAATACACAGACCAGTTAGATATGATCTCACTAACATTCCTAGCGAATATACAGTGGAAGTGAAGAACAGATTTGAAGGACTAGATTTAGTAAACAGAGTCCCAGAAGAACTATGGACAGAAGTCTGCGACATTGTTCAGGAGGCGGCAACAAAGTACGTCCCAAAGAAAAAGAAAACCAAGAAGGCAAAATGGTTGTCTGCTGAGACACTGGAAGTAGCCCAAGAAAGGAGGAAAGCAAAAGGAAACAGGGATAAGGGGAGATATGCCCAGTTAAATGCGCAATTCCAGAGGTTAGCCAGAAGAGATAAGGAACTATTTTTAAATAAGCAATGCATGGAAGCGGAAGAAGACAACAGAATAGGAAGGACAAGAGACCTCTTCCAGAAAATTAGAAACATTGGAGGTAAATTTCAGGCAAAAATTGGTATGATAAGAAACAAAGATGGCAGGGACCTAACAGAAGCTGAAGAGATCAAGAGAAGGTGGCGAGACTATACAGAAGATCTGTATAGGAAGGATAATAATATCGAGGATAGTTTTGACAGTGTGGTGAATGAATTAGAACCAGACATCCTGAGGAGTGAGGTTGAATGGGCCTTGTAGAGATGTGTTTATTATAAAGTGTTATTTATAATGTGTTTAAACTGTATTTATAATGTTTATTATAAAGTGTTATCTATAATGTGTTTGAATCTGTATTTATGTATTACATTTGTTGCCAGGGCCTAGCTGAGAGAGATAGGTTGCCATGGTGACAAAGCCTCAGAGGAGGTGGGCGGAGTTTAAGGAATAAAAGGTTTGAAAGCGTCAGTTAATATTCAGTCAGGAGGAAGAGACCCTGAGGAGAAGAGCAGAGCCAGTTAAGGGCTCTGGGAAATAGCAGAGTCAAGAAAGGACTCTGGGAAAAGTAGTTTAGTCTGGTGGATGAGACCCGGGGAAGAGGTTCAGAGTCAATTAGGGCTCTGGGTTGTGAAGCTGTGAGAATTCAGCAGTTCTTAGAATTTGTGAATATTTCTTCAGCAAGAGAGCTGAAGGTGTTACCTTGTTAGATTGCTTAGGTTAAAGAATCTAACAGAGGGGGTTTTAAGGATCGCCAGTAAGGAAAGACTGGTGATCAGTGGTTTGTTCCGAGTATAGGGCAAACAGTGTGGACATTCACAATAGGGAACGCTGAAGTAGTATAAGCACTTCACTAAAGAAGAAGTTTGTAGAATTGTAACATCAGAAGCCTGAATGTATCTCAAACCAGCCATTTTGTAACATCAAGCCTTGTGCCAAGTTCAAATTCTCAAAACTGCAACAATTACGTTCTGTTAACAATAAAACTTGTTCTCTTTGTATTTCAAACCTGCCTCCTCCATTGCTTTTATGCTTGGTGTATTCCACACTACCAAAGTCACCTCACAACACAACTAAAGATAAACAGAGACATAAACCAGCGTCTCTAAACATATTGGTGGCAGCTTAATTGATATTTAAAAGAAGGTTCCTCACAGAATATTGGTGGCATTAAAGAAGATTAATACTTCCTCACATAATTTTGGTGGCATCTAGTGGGATTAGCGCTTCTTTACAGGCCTTAAGAAGCATTGCTAACAACAAGGCAGCAGGAGACGACGGGATCCCAGCTGAACTGTTTAAAATCTTAAAAGATGATGCTGTCAAGGTGATGCATGCCATATGCCAGCAAATATGGAAAACACAAGAATGGCCATCAGATTGGAAAAAATCAACTTATATCCCCATACCAAAAAAGGGAAATGCGAAAGACTGCTCAAACTTCCGCACAGTGGCCCTTATTTCTCATGCCAGTAAGGGAATGCTCAAGATCCTGCAAGGAAGACTCCAGCAATACATGGAGCGAGAGTTGCCAGATGTTCAAGCCGGGTTTAGAAAAGGCAGAGGAACGAGAGACCAGATTGCCAATATACGCTGGATAATGGAGAAAGGCAGGGAGTTTCAGAAAAACATCTACTTCTGCTTCATTGACTATTCTAAAGCCTTTGACTGTGTGGATCATAATAAATTGTGGCAAGTTCTTGGTGGGATGGGCATCCCAAGCCACCTTGTCTCTCTCCTGAGGAATCTGTACAAGGACCAAGGAGCAACAGTCAGAACTGACCACGGAACAACAGACTGGTTCAAGATTGGGAAAGGCGTACGGCAAGGCTGCATACTCTCACCCAACCTTTTTAACTTGTATGCAGAACACATCATGCGATGTGCGGGGCTGGATGAATGCAAGGCTGGAGTGAAAATTGCTGGAAGAAACATTAACAACCTCAGATATGCAGATGACACCACTCTGATGGCCGAAAGCGAGGAGGAGCTGAGGAGCCTTCTAATAAAGGTGAAAGAAGAAAGCGCAAAAGCCGGGTTGCAGCTAAACATCAAAAAAACCAAGATTATGGCAACAAGAATGATTGACAACTGGAAAATAGAGGGAGAAAATGTGGAGGCCGTGACAGACTTTGTATTTCTAGGCGCAAAGATTACTGCAGATGCAGACTGTAGCCAGGAAATCAGAAGACGCTTACTTCTTGGGAGGAGAGCAATGTCCAGTCTCGATAAAATAGTGAAGAGTAGAGACATCAGACTGGCAACAAAGATCCACCTAGTCAAAGCCATGGTATTCCCTGTAGTAACCTACGGATGTGAGAGCTTCGGGAAGGCTGAGCGAAGGCAGATAGATGCTTTTGAACTATGGTGCTGGAGGAAAGTTCTGAGAGTGCCTTGGACTGCGAGAAGATCCAACCAGTCCATCCTCCAGGAAATAAAGCCCGGCTGCTCACTGGAGGGAAGGATACTAGAGACAAAGTTGAAGTACTTTGGCCACATCATGAGGAGACAGGAAAGCCTAGAGAAGACAATTATGCTGGGGAAAGTGGAAGGCAAAAGGAAGAGGGGCCGACCAAGGGCAAGATGGATGGATGGCATCCTTGAAGTGACTGGAATGACCTTGAAGGAGTTGGGGGTGGTGACGGCCGACAGGGAGCGCTGGCGTGGGCTGGTCCATGAGGTCACGAAGAGTCGGAGACGACTGAACGAATGAACAACATGCTCTCTATTACCCCATTTCACCCATTCTCACAGGTTGAAGGTTCGAATCCGGGGAGCTCCTGTTGTTAGCCCCAGCTTCTGCCAACCTAGCAGTTCGAAAGCATGCAAATGTAAGTAGATCAATAGGTACTGCTCCAGCAGGAAGGTAATGGTACTCCATGCAGAAGCTAATGACACCCCCCAGAGTCAGACACAACTGGACTTAATGTCAGGGAAAAACCTTTACCTTTACTATGGTATCTATTACAAAAGAAGGAAAAACTTAGCTACAAATGAGGATTGTGTTGATTTGTCACTTATTTAAAAATTGCTGTGTGTAAAACACATGCCTTTCGGTTGAGACTTTTTTCAGCCTATTACATTGGAGGCAAAGGGCATAAACATAAACATTCATTGATCATATTCATTTAAACCGATTGCCTTGTTTCTCCTATTCCTCAAACAATTCCTGTTTATTGTTTTATTCCTAGTTATGTTCCATTCACTGACTCTGTATTTAGACTTCCCACCTATTTATTCTTTCATGTTGCTGCTCAGCTTTCATTTGCACATGCACCATAAAGCACTTACATTTAGTTGTTTACAGCCTGGTTAAGATTATATAACTACCAAAAGCCTTCTATTCCAAAACAAGGAGGTTCCCTTGCTATAAAAAGGAAACAACACGCAAAAGGGCTGTCAATTAAGAGACCAATTTCTATGGGCAACAAATTGTCTCATGCAGATTCGTGCAAGAATGAATAAAGAATCTGTGGTTGTTATAAAAATCCCTGCTAGATGCCCTTTAACAACCAATGGACGTGATTCATATTGCCACGAGAAAGGACACAGTGCTGTTAACAAGCCTGCATGCTGGCCCTTCAGGAAGCTCTTACAATGCAGACCTAGTCAAAGCAGAATTTATCATGTATAATAGATAAAAGTAATAGAAGAGCCTGCTGAGCTTTCTTGCTGTACACTAATGCTCTGTGCTATGCTAAAAGGGCCTCCCAACTAGGAGAGGAGTATGAAGAAAACGAAGCAGGGAATTTATGATGATCTCCTGGTGACAGCCCACCGAGTCCCCAAGGATCGTAAGTCAGACACATGATCACATCTCCTCCTTTCAAAGGTTGCTTCGAACATCTAAATAACACTGTCAGCATAGTGGAGGGATCTGTCTGTCAGGCAGCCTTAGCTACTGTTCCCGATTGGTGCTCACTCTGCCATGGAAATACGCCTTTCATAATCTGTTAGCAATGTTTTCTGGGCCAATGCTTTGTACCGTAATATACTTGGAGTTCTAGGACTTAATGGAGAAGAAGCTGACCTTGTAGAGTAAACAAACCCAAGATCTGATTTTTCCTTCCTTCAAGGCAAGAAGAAAAAAAAAGTCCTTAGCTGTTAGAATTACATTGCATTGTTTCATTAGCAACAACTGCCTGGCTGCAGAATTCTCACTGTGTAAAAGCAACATACTCCTATCTAAGGGTGCATCCACACTGTAGAATTAATGCAATTTGATCCCAGTTTAACTGTCATGGCTCTTTGCTGTGGAATCATGGGAATTGTATCTTTACAAGGTCTTTAGCCTTCCTTGCCAAATAATACTCACCAAACTACAGGTTCCATGAATCCACAGTAAACAGCCATGGAAGTTAAAGTGGTGCCCAACAACATTAACTCTATGGTGTAGATCTATCTTATGCATGAGGATTATTATCCCCATCTGTATTCCCATATAAAATCATTCTAGATATTTGTCTTACGTCTAGAACACAGATAGAAATAGTGCTGTTAACCTCAATTCTATGGCCCCTCTGAGTTCTCACCCACCAATCCCATACAGCCCCTCAATCCCCAAATATTAAAATATTTTAAAATTATTTTTGGGCAATTTTTTACCCCACAATCATATAGAATGCTTGCCACATTCATGGAAGCATGCAAAGATATCTTCACACCCACCAAATACAAATAGAACTGTGTACTACCCCAAACATCTGGGGTTTTTTTCTGCAATCTCTCTCAAAATGGAAGCAACACAAATGAGATTCTGGATATGAAGGCAAGAGGCATGTTTAATTCTTATTCTATAAGGAATGCACTGAGGTATTTGACTTAGTTTGATGGGAAGAAGTAGAAGATAGTATGAACTTTGACACGGGTCAGTGAACATGGCAACACATGTGGCCCTTGTTTGATTAAAGGCTTATTTGGATCCATTCTCATCAATCTTCCTCTGGCTCTTGTAATGTATTGCTACAAAATTGCTTGGTCTACAACCAAATAACTAATGGTTATAACACATTTCTGAGAGGAATTGCAGAGTAAATTTTTGGATTTTTGGAAGTGGCGGTTCATAGGGTGAGATATTGGCACCTGATCCCCAAATAGCTCCTCATCCCTGTCCTATAGACAAAATGGATCCTCTAAACCGGTGGTTCTCAACCTGTGGGTCCCCAGGTGTTTTGGCCTACAACTCCCAGAAATCCCAGCCAGTTTACCAGCTGTTAGGATTTCTGGGAGTTAAAGGCCAAAACATCTGGGGACCCACAGGTTGAGAACCACCGCTCTAAGACTACATTTACAGATTGCCACCACCACCAACACTGCAGAACTGAAAAGAATTCCCACAGAAAGTGGATTTCCCCACTCCTGGCTGCTTCAAGCAGCTGTAGTTCAGGGAAGAGAAAGCTGCAAACTCATGTACCCACCCACAAAACAAAGTTGAATAACAAAACCAGAAGTGAACCAAGCCTATAGTAGAGGGGGGGGGGGGGTAGGGGTTCAACACTAGTACTTCAAGCACTATTTCAACCACATTTTGACAGTTTATTCACACTGTCATTATTACCTACCTTCCCACCAATTTACATTGCAATAGAAGCAATAGCCAATATAGTGGAAGCAACTGTTGGCCCACCTGCAACTGGCAAGCAAAGCCTAAGGCAAAGGGGGAGTTTGATGGCCCTCATGAGGGAGACCAGACGGTGGGGGCGATTTGTGTTGGAGCTGCAGGCTATTTTAGGCTGCTCTGCCCTGCTGCTGTGCTCTTTGTTTCAGCTTGAGATAGGAGCCATGTACTTAATGGGGAATTAGGAGTTTCCCTCCTTGCTTCCCCCCCTCCCATCTTCCAGAGAAAAATAGGATTCCCACTGCTATGCCTTTACCCCAGGGATCCACCCTACAATTTGGGCAGTTTCTGCCCTTGGCATTTATTGGCAGGGATTTCCCAGCAGAGCATAAGGGCTGGAGGTTTGGATGGCTGCACTAAGTAGAGTTCCCCTTCTCACCTGGCAGCATCTAGACCTCCAAGGAAGGCACATTCTGTAGCACAGTGGTTCTCAACCTGGGGTCCCCAGGTGTTTTTTTGCCTTCAACTCCCAGAAATCCTAGCCAGTTTACCAGCTTTTAAGATTTCTGGGAGTTGAAGGCCAAAAACATCTGGGTACCCCAGGTTGAGAAACACTGCAATGAGGAAGTATTTCAGGGCTGTGCTTTTGTCTTATGCCAAGCCTCATCCATTTGGGCTATTGTAATCCCAAAAAACTTAAGTTAAAATACAAGTCATGATGTTTTCAGGTATACAACAACGATGATCATTTGTACTTGCTTTAAAAGTTTATACTTTAATTTTTCAAAAACAAAATCCTCCCAATTTTTTCTCTGGCTACGGCCCTGCTCTGGACAATTCCAACTTTGATATATATTTTTCAACCAAAAATCTCCAGTATGTAGCTCATAGCAAGTTCTGGAGACAAGTATTGGAAATTTGTTTATTTCCCTAGAGCAGTTTTCAAGGACATGGGAGACCAGCAAACAATGGAAATTCGACCACACATACTCCTGTGTGAGCCTAACCTTTCCCAGGCCATAATATAATGACCCATTCACACTACACAGTTATAGCTCTACACCTCCTGTTTAATTGTCATGGCAATAGACTGTGCAATCCCGTGACTGGTAGTTTAGAGAGGCCCACTTAGAATTTTCTGCCAGAGAATGCTTTCTGTGCTACAGAACTTCGGAATTCATAGTATCCCATAGCAAAGTGGGAAAATAGTGCTGTATGTATATTGTGTGAACTAGCTCCATGACTCTGCCTTAAACTAGAACATGCTTACACATGACATGTTTCTAAGCTGACACAGAGTACAAAGAAATAACACATTGCCCTCTTTATAGAATCATAGAGTTGGAAGAGACCTCATGGGCCATCCAGTCCAACCCCCTGCCAAGAAGCATATATGTCTATGGCATATATTTTTATATTGCAGTAAATAAAGGGAAGTGATAGTGATGAGGCCTCTGGCAATTTTGGGCTATGCTGCCTGTGTCTAAGAGGTGAGAAATGCAGAAAATGTCCAGCAGCTTACACAATACAGTGGAACTCCCTGCCAAAGGAAGTTAAACAAGTCCCATCTCTTCTAAGCTTCTGGCGGGCAGCTATTCTGCATGGCATTCAATGTTTGAAATTGTTACTTCAACCTTTCTACTTTGGATTCTAGAAATGCTTTAAACTGTATTTAGGAGTTTTTCAAGAATATTTAAAATGTTTTTAAGATATTGTTTTATTTATTGCCTCAGGACTTTTAATAGGCTGGGAGGTGATCAGAAATGCTTTAAATAAAATAAATTGAGTCTTCATTATGGTGTATGTGTTACTTTCTGGGCTCCTCTTATTAGCCCAAAAGCAAGCTGCTCTCCAGCAGAATACACCTAGACTTCTTCACTTGTGTTCTGGAAGTGCTTCTTCACAAAATCAGTGAATGAATACAAGTGAAGCTATATGCAAAAGTATAGACATAACGCTTCCTAAGTGAGAATTACAATTGGCCCAGGACATGCCCAGAGTGGACTGCAGAACTGCCAAAAATGGAGATGAAAGAAATGGCATTGCATTTATAAGTAATGACAATGTTTCTCTTCATCCCCATTCAGAACAGATGAGTAGGTGACATATGGGCTATGCAAGGAACATACCATAAACATATAGTACTTCTATATTTCTACACTGGTTATCATTTTAATTTAAATTCCATGCACATAACATAGACTCATCTTGCATAAATTTCTGCTAATTTTTAACCTAGTGATAGGAAAATAAACACACAGCCAAATGAAAATGTTTTTCAAACTGCTCACATATTTTAGTACTCTGTTTCTCCATTTTGCATTTTTAAAAAGCAATCAAAACTACATTTCCAATTTGACAAGCAACTTTTTGAAGATTAGATATGCAATCAATATTCTCATGTGGGTCAACTGAAGGCCACAAACCTGCAGCTGAATTTTCTAAAAAAAGAAATCCTAGATTGCTGGTCAGCGAAACTTTTGACCCCAACTTGTATTAGTGTCAGCGTTTTGCTAACCATCCTATTTTCACATTTCAGGTTATTTATGACACACAATGTGCAGCTTGGTTGTAGCATAAATGCTAGCCTTAATATCCAAGATATAAACTCCTTTGGCCAATACTTGAAAAAAGGAAATGTTTGAAGTCTTTGGTAAAAATTAATTCAATTGATAAAAAAATATTTACTTACCAACTATTGCTAGATTATGTTCTGAACCACATGCAATCTGGAGGAGAAACAAGAATGAATATGAGATGAGCTATGCAATGTTGTTAATTTATAATGGTATGTTAGAAACAGTTTGGGTATTTGAAATGTATATCTATGTCCTGCCCAAAACAAACTACCATTGAAAGATTATCTATATCTGTCTCTGATCTCATGTGAAAGGTAAGGGCAGATTTTGAAGCCAAAATTTCTTTTTCACTTGCTTTCACACATAACCAAATCCTTACATGAGAAATTGTAAAAAAACAACAAAAAAACACACTTTTGCAAGTACCCACATTTACAAAACTGCAACAGTCCCTTGCAAATTTACCAGCTTGCTTACAAAAACATCCCAAAATGAGCATATTACACCTTAGGACCGTAGCCAGAAAAAAATGGGGGGGGGGGGGTTGAAACTTCTTTTAGCAAATCATGAAGAGTAGTTCAATAACACAACAACAACATTTTTAATACAGTCCAAAGCCCCTTATTGCTCTGTAAAAGGTATAAGATACAAGTTATGCAAGGTTAGTAAGGCCAAAAATAGCCAAAAAGTAGTTGTTTTTTAACCTGAAAATTTGGGGGGGGGGGTTGAACCCCTAACCCACCCACCCCTGGCTACAGGCCTGTTACACCTATACCACGTCATTCCATTTATTGCCAATTAGTTTCCAGGCAAAGTACAAAGTGCTGGTTTTGACCTTTAAAACCCTACATGATTTGGGTCCAAGTTACATACAGGATTATCTTCTGTACAATCGCCCCCAAACACTTCTTTCCTCTGGGGGATGGTTCTTCCAGCCAGTCAAAACTCGACTGGGAGACTGTCACCCAGAGGACCTTCTCACTGGCTGCCCCAAGACTGTGGAATGACCTGCCAGAAGAGCTCTGACAGCTAAATCAGTGGTCAAAATTCAAGACAAAAATTGAAGGCTTATCTCTTCTAGCAGGCCTACCCAGTCAATACATTTTAACTTTACGTTTTATTAGTATTACTATTAATCTTCACTCTGTGTATTTTAATACAGAGTATCCCAAATGTCCCCATACATACATAGGAAAAATTAACAAACTCATATTTTATATTTTATGTTTTAATATTTTAACATTTATATTTGTATACTTTCAGATATAAAACAAGTAGTAAATATTTTGTGAAGTAATAACTATTTTATAAATAAAGGTACATTTAGCTACCATTTCCCATCTTCCCTATATATGGCAATGTGTGATACACTGTCTATGTATTTTAATTGTATTGTAATTTAACGTATGTTTTAATTGTGTTGTACCCCACCTTGAGCCATGAAGAGAGGTGGGTAACAAATAAAATTTATTATCATTGTTGTTATTGTGAGGATGAGGATGGAAACTCCGTACAAGTGTCAAATGCATGCAAAAATCACACATCTTAGCACTGGTCTGGTATGGCCCTGTGTACGTATATAATGTGCAAACCATATTCATAAAACTGTCCAGCCCTGATCTTCCTGGCTCCCAAAATGCTAACAACCTGCTTCTAGTTACAGAGATGGAAACCCTAAGCTAATCAGAAAAAATGCAATCAAACTGCAATCAATGGCTGTAAAGAAAGGGCCCTTTAACTAGCTCAAGTGCAACAATCAGGGGTATTGATAAGCAATTGATCCAGGCAATCAGGCAATAAGTGCTGCAATCAAGACTATTGATATAAGTATCAAACTATGTGATGAAATCTATGTATTTAATGCAATGCTGGCATCCCAGAAAGAAAGAAAAACTATGTTTAACACAAAAGCCAAAAAGGGAAAAGGAAGCATCGACACCGCATTAATAAGGAAACTATGCTTAAAATTGAGAGGTGTCATTAGTATTCAGTGCCAATTCACAACAGAAAGATTCATATTTTTTTTTTTTAAAAAAAAAGAAACACAGCAAGACAATATGCCATGATACCGTATTCCTCATAACAGAACCAAGGACCTTTTCAACCTGAACTTCAATCAATGGAGCTACCGAGACATGAAGTTGTGAAAACTACACTAATTCTTTCAGAGATCATGTTTATGTGCATTGCTTTCACAAGAAGGGTTCACATCACCAAATCTAAACAAGCCCCAACTGCACCTCTCCAATTTACCTAAGAGAATCTGTAAATATGCAAAAATATTCTCCCTGCACATCTTAAAGGATTGAAAGGAGAAAAGGTGTGGTATTAGAAATCTTTGAATTTCCTGGACAATATCTGCATTTTCACAAAATATAACAGAAGAGAAAAGTGGCAAATAAGGAAGAAAAAATGAATGAGGGCTACAGGAGAAATGGAACGAGGGAGGGAGAACAGACAGTGTGGAGGTTGATTAAAGGGCAGATGAAGCCAGCAAGGGAGGTTGATATGCGAGATCCCATCTCAAAGGGTCCTTTGAATAAAAACTTCAAAAGCAGAGCTAAAATCACCGCCCCACCCCATCATGATGAGTGAAAAGGTGTGAGCAGAAGATGGTTATTTCCCAGTCAGTCTCACACACAACCCTATACACAGGCAGCAATACCCTAGTTATGGAATCAATACATTTTCAACAGACACATAAAGCTTATATAGTGCTCATTTGGGGATATATGCTGGCTACTTACACTGGGTTATAATACAATAGATGCCTTTCCTTCAGAGAAAAAATACTTGGCTGGGCTGATCTCCCTTTTTCACCTTTAATACTCCCATAGAACATTATCTTTAGAAGCTTCTCAGTGCCTGTGTAAT
This sequence comes from Anolis sagrei, assembly GCF_037176765.1. Lineage (NCBI taxonomy): Eukaryota > Metazoa > Chordata > Lepidosauria > Squamata > Anolidae > Anolis > Anolis sagrei. Next base: position 247,332,920 of record NC_090021.1, on the reverse strand, counting down.
CGAGAAGAGTTCATATTTTTAAAAGGAAGTCTGTGTTATTTATGTCTCTTATGGGTCATAGTTACGAGCAGAGTGGCAGTATGAATGTTATGAAGGTTAGATGCCTCTTAGGAATACAAAACATCACTTGAAGAGTTTTGGAGAGAGCAATCTTATGCATGTTTTTAACTCTTAAGAAACCCAGTTTTGCAAATGTATTGACTAAAAGGCAAAGGTTTTCCCCTGACATTAAGTCCAGTCATGTCTGACTCTGGGGGTTGGTATTCCCCTCCATAAACACCATCAAGGTAATGTGGCCGGCATGACTACATGGAGCACCATTACCTTCCCGCCAAAGTGATACCTATTTATCTACTCACATTTGCATGTTTTTGAACTGCTAGGTTGACAGAAGCTGGGGCTAACAGCAGGAGCTCACCCTACTCCCCCGATTTGAACCACTGACCTTTTGATCAGCAGCTCAGCAGTTTAACACGCTGCACCACCAGGTGCTCCAAAAACTGAAATCAAAGGTGATAGTTTTCCAGTGTTTCAGAGTGGGGCTGGTTGTGAAATGTATTTAATTTTATTTATTTGGCCTTTCCATCCCCACACATAGTTACAGAAGAAAGGAGCTTCTGTTTCTGGAAGCAAAAAGATACCAAGGAGAAAGGAGAAAGCTAGAAAAGGGAATATTTTCCAGCAGAATTTCCTTGTTCTCTGCACTCCACCTCAGTCCTTTCACTTCACTCATAGGACCGAGAAACAGATGACTCCACTCTCTTCGGCCACTGTCCTCCCACTAGGATGTGGGATTGGGTAGTCAGTGGTAAAGTACAATGGCTTGTAAGCAAAATACCTCAAGATCAGTGCTGGCAAAGTCAGATAACAGAGTTGCCAAGTCCGTTTCATCCAAGGCCCTGAAATTTTAAGCCCAAAACCTGAGATAAAGGGATAGTCCTTGTGATGTCATGAAACTCCCTTGGTGCTATCAGAGGTAACAGGCCGTAGTGATATCATTAAACATAATACATTAAGCATCAACTACAGTGACATAGAGCATGCTGCTCAAAGAAAAAGCATCAGATCTAACAAATGAGATATCAACTCCCCCTCCCACCCTTTTGATGCACACACACAAACACACACACCAACTGGACTATCATACTTTGGTCATTCGTGATAACAGGGGATTCAGTACAGCTCAGTAACAGTTGATACAGCTTCGTAATGTGGGAGGCAACTGGAAAGATAAATGGATTGACTCAATCAAGGATGCCATGGACCTGAGTTTGCAGGATATGATCAGGTCTTTCTCATTCATAACGTTGCTATAAGACAAAGCTAACTCCAACTGCAATTAACCACTAAAATACACACCTATATTTTTTCAAGGCAGTGGTCTCATTCTGGGATTCCTTTCTCTTGCTGTGAGGACTGGAGAAGAATCACCAAGTCCTGTCATCTAGGAAAGCTTGGTGAGAAAGAACTTGTCTGAAACTCTAGGCAGCTGGGGCAGATAGTGCTGCCTTGCATATATCAATGGCCTGAATGAAGCTTAGTGATATATCTATACCTTAAGTGAGGTATGTATTCTCTGTTATAAACGTATAACAGGATTTTCTCTTAGATGTGTCCATCAAGACTTGCAACCTAAGCCCATGTTTAACTTTTGAACAAACATGTTAAATGCAATTTCCATTAACTAGGGCAATCCTAGATATGACAAACAAACATCTTTCCAAAACTTAAGGTAAAACCTCTTCTAAAAACATGTGAAATGTATAATCCAATTTAGTAGCTTCCTATATAACAATTTCCTGAATTAATTTTCATCTAGCGTTTTAGTTCCACTCTCAAGCCACTTGTTCATTTCTAAGCAGTTGCATTATCTATGTGCTGCTGTTGTTGTTGACGTTTGTTGTTCCAGAATAGTTCTGAAAACACTTTTAAAGATTCTGCATGTCAGACTAGCTACAATGAAATGGTAATGGCCACTTGAAAATGCAGTTGTCTGAAAGCAATGCAGCTTTGGTGACTGTTTCAATGAACATTTATGATTTATTTTTGAAGTTCTTCATCCAGAAAGTTATAAGCAGATGGGGTCCCAATTATGTGCATATAATTCCTTAGCTGTAAAGCTTGAACCCCAAATGGGAACAGATGCAAAATGGGTGTGTAGCCTTAGTATGTATTTCATCATATAGATTACCAATTGCTGTGCATTTTGCTGCACTGGAGAATTAAAACACAAATGGAGAATCTATCTGCAATTCATACATTTCTTTGAATATCTGATGACACAAAACTCTGTCTTTAAACATAAGTTTTTAAATAGTATTTTAATAACTGATGATCACAGAGTGAACATAAATCTTCATTTGAAAGATTTATCATTCCCATCTTTACTGCAGCTCTGTGACTCAACCTCAACAAAACCCTGTACCAAGAGAAGCTAATCATACTTCCCCTCTTGATGCTGTAATCAATAAGACAAGTATGGCATTAATCTCACTCCCAATTAAAACATACCACCACCACTACCACCACACTGCCATCTTGGCTCAATTTTCACTAAGAAAGAATCTTTTTTTAAAAAAAAAGAAACAAGGACAGTAGTATTTTGCTTATGGCATTAAAAGTTAGAACAGAATTCAGGAATTCAGTTGCTTGAAGGCTCTCTGAAGGTCCTGATCAATTTGGAGAGTGGGGTGCCGTGGCTTGGCAACACTATAAAACAGTGTTTCTCAACCTTCCTAATGCCGTGACCCCATAATACACTTCCTCATGTTGTGGTGACCCCCAACCATAAAATTATTTTAGTTGCTACTTCGTAACTATAGTTTTGCTACTGTTGTGAGTCATAATGTAAATATCTGATATGCAGGATGTATTTTCATTTACTTGACCATATTTGGCACAAATACCCGATATGCCCAAATTTGAATACTGCTGGGGTTGGAGTGAGGTGATTTTGTCATTTGGGAGTTGGAGCAACAATCAAAAAGCATTCTGAACTCCACCTACAATGGAATTGAACCAGACTTGGCATACAGAACTCCCTTGACCAACAGAAAATACTGGGAGGGTTTGATAGGCACTGACCTTGAGTTTTAGACCTGTAGTTCACCTACATCCAGAGAACAATGATAGATCTGGACCAAACTTGGCATGGATACTTAATATGCCCAAATGTGAACACTGAGAAGTTTGGGGAAAATAGACCTTGACATTTGGAGTTGTAGTTGCTGGGATTTATAGTTCACCTACCTTCAAAGAGCATTCTGAACCCCACCAACAATAGAATTAAGCCAAACTTTCCACACAGAACCCCTCTGCCTTGAAGGGACCCTTGTATGCTCTCCCTCACTGGCACATACACCAAGCATGCCTACTCTCCCCTCCCTGCTTGGAGTCTCAGAAACAGACCTCCCCTTGGCTGAGAGGCCAGCCAATCACAGTGGAGGAGAACTTTTGGTGAGAGGATTTGCTGTCTGTTTCCAAAAAGGAAAAGAAGGACAGGTGGCGAGATCTTAAGCCCTCGCTGCCAAAGGGGTTCCTAAGACCATCAGAGATACATGATTTCAAATAGATCTTTGGCAACCCCTCTGAAACCCCCTCATTACTACCCAGGGGTCCTGACCCCCAGATTGAGAAACACTGCTATAAAAGGACTCCTAGAGGCATAACTTCATAGATCCAGCCCAGATCTTCTTTCTTGATTATTCTAGAGCAGTCTTTACCAAACAGATGTTCTCCAAATAGGTAAAACAAAAATCCAACTTTTGATTACAAAGGAAAGCATGGTTGCCCGTTGCATTTTCTTATACTGCATTGCTTTTTAATCTTTGGTTCTCCAGATGTTTTGGACTTCAGCTATCAGAGATCTTAGCCAGACAGGCCAATAACCAAGAATTCTGGAAGCTAAAGTCCTAAACATGTCAGAAATCAATATTTGAAAGTCTCTGCAGTAATACATGTTTAATAAACATACAAATATTCTGATGTTAGTGAATCACTACTCCTATTTTAGTACATGGCTATGGCACAGAGTAAAATTTCATGCATGGCTATGACACAAATAAAATAAAAAAGGAGAAGAAAGATGATAAAAAAGCTACTGACAATAGCATATTTTATCAATCTTGAGATCTGCATTTAGTTGCAAGAAAACCTCTAGACCAATTATTTTTCTTTCTCTTTTTTTGGAAACATGGCCAGATAAGACTAAAAAAAGTGTATGTTTATTTTCTCTGAGTTTAAAAGTCAAAGGGGGGTGATACGTAGTAACAGAGAGGGCAAATCAGTAAAGATCAATGCTTATACAACACTGCATAATTACTTTTTTCTCTTGCTGCTTCTTCATGCACTTGATTAATGTATTGTACCACTGATTTGTGCTGTTTGACATATCTCAGCTACATCTGGCATGCAAATTTCTACAGATATAGAAAAAGTAGACAAATTGAATTAGACAAACTGTCAGCTTCAAAGAATCTAAGATTTGAAACCTTCAGGATCTTATCAGTTTTTGCTAAGAAGACAGCACCTCACAAATACTCCCTACTGTATATGCTGAGCTACCAACCACATGCAATTTATCACAAACACGTTTTTAATGATGTAAGAAAATACTTCTCCTAGTTGAAAGGAATAAACTGGACAGACTATTTCAAGGAAATGAATATTTCAAGTGTTCCACACAGCCAAATGAAAAATAATATAACTTACTACTTAGTAAGTTATATCAATAGGAATAGATAGCTGGTTCAGTGTTGAGTGCTGGACTAGAATTTTGGTAGACCAGGGTTTGAATCCCCACACAGCCATGGTGGCCTAAAAGGAAAGCAATGGGAGAGCTCTGCTGAAGAGATCTCACCAAGAAAATCATAGGACTGGGTCACCATAATTCAGAATTGGCCTGGAGGCACATTAATAATAGCAGCTACAAGAAACAACAGAACAAGAAGACATACCCTTTATGTTCCTTCGTAAAGAGCTATCATGATATAAGGCACTTCCAGACAGCTTCATAATCCATGTCAAAGACGTGGGGCAAAAAATCATGGGACCTGACAGCAAGTCCAAACACAGAGCTGTCAGTCCCAGTAAATGCTCCCCTGCAGTCCTGACACCTTTGTTTGTAACGGATTTTAGAAATCTACAAGATGGACAGGCAGGGGACATCAGGCAGAAATTTACTTTATTTATTTTTTAATTTGCACTTTGAGATGAACTGAACCTCATATATGCTGATGCAGATATCAAAATGTGCACATAAAAACATTTCTTACTATCTCTCTATTGTGAATTCAAGCTCTGGCTAATTACATAAATGTCAGAACAAAGGAATGGTTGCAGAGAATTTTCATTGTAATTGCTTTCCAATTGTGCTTCCATTTAGCCACCTGTATGTCAGTGACTCTATTTGTTTACAGCCCTGACCAGCTGTTTTAGGATTTTAAAATGAGACATGTGCTGGAGCAGTCCACACCAGCATATAAGAACAAAGTTGCATGTTTTCCTTGACTGGAAAGATATACAGTGATGCAAATATTCAAATTTTTCAGCTGAAATTGAGTTTTAAGTGCACATTTTTAACACAAGTTTTTCATCTGTTAATCCGAGTCAGCGTGCTAATTGATGGACTCTCGATGGACTGTCACCTTGTCGTGGTGAGGGGGCTTGCGTGTTCCGATGAACCTGTAGGCACAACAACTGGAGTCGTGCACTCCCAGGAGTGGCTGCGGGGGAGGTTCCAGACCAAGCACAGTCCGAAGACCCAAAGACCTCAACGGCGGAGCAGGCGGAGGATAACATGGCACATGTTACAACGGCTGCGAAGGCGGAAGAAGGCTGCAACAGACTGAGAAGCCACGGTCATTGTGTTAAACTACATCACCAGTGGAACCTCACTCTGTGAAGTCTGTGTGTTGATCAGTTGTGCACTGACCTCCACACATTAAAAAAATCCACGCACAGGCGTCTTCCACAGAAAATAAAAACCAACCAACCAAAGTCCCATGGCGATCAGCGAGTGGCGACGGGGGCAGGACTGTGAAATCTGGAAGCCCCTAGTCACAGACTGGCACATGGGCGGTGGGTACGGACTCAGTCGTTCTACCTCAAGGTCCGAGGCAGTTGAGTAGTTCGGCAGCTGTATCCACGACTGAGCAGCCCTATTGAGGACCCACTCTGCTCACCCCACATGGGGAGGGGGCTAGAAAAGGTGCCCCAAACATAGTCTGCCTCACTCATCCCTGACTGGACTGCCGCGTCCAGTGGGGTCACCACCCTGCGGCCAAAAAAGAAAAATGAACTTCGGTACGTGGAACGTACGGACTCTGATGGACAACAGTGGCAGTGAACGCCCCGAACGCAGAACTGCCATCATTGCAAGGGAGCTGGGACGCTTCAACATTGACATAGCAGCCCTTCAGGAGACCCGGAGAGCAGGAGAGGGACAGCTGAAAGAAGAAAAAGGAGGCTACACCTTCTTCTGGAAGGGACTGCCCGAAGAAGACCAAAGAATGCACGGAGTTGGCTTCGCTATAAGAAATGATCTGATGAAACATCTGTCCGAAGCACCCACTGGTATCAACGAACGTCTCTCCACCCTCCGAGTTGATCTTGCCAAAAACCAAAGGGCAACCATCATAAGTGCCTATGCACCAACACTAGACGCTGATGAAGACATCAAGGAGAAATTCTACTGTCAGCTGGACACCGTCCTATCGGGGATACCTAAGGAGGACAAAATCATTCTCCTGGGGGACTTCAATGCAAGAGTCGGGCGAGACTTCGACCTGTGGCCAGGCACCATAGGAAAAGACGGGGTTGGAAACAGCAACTCAAATGGCATCCTGCTTCTCACCAAATGTGCGGAGCACAACCTTGTCATCACCAACACGCTCTTCCGCCAGAAAAACAAGTTCAAGACATCATGGAAGCACCCCCGGTCAAAGCATTGGCACCTCTTAGACTATGTAATCACACGCGCCAGAGACCGCCGTGACGTGCTCCTCACAAGAGCCATGATAGGTGCTGACGACTGCTGGACTGACCACAGGCTAATTCGATCCTCGATGGCTATCAAGATCGCCCCCAAGCGCAGACTCCAAGGAAGGAAGACAAGGCGCAAAATGAACACCCAAGCCCTTCAGGAGCCCTCCAGGCGAGCCCATCTCCAAACAGCACTCAAGGACCATCTATCCACAGAACACCCCGAAAATGTTGAGGAACATTGGAACAAACTGAAGACCTCCATCATCCAAGCCTGCGAAGAAACTATTGGATACCAAGCCAAGAAACATCAAGACTGGTTTGATGAAAATGACATCGAGATCCAACAGCTAATTGACAAGAAAAGGAAAGCCTTCCAAGCATGGCAGAGAGACATCAACTGTGCTGCTAAGAAAAAGATCTATGCTAGTGCAAAAGCTGAGGTCCAAAGAAGGACAAGAGAACTCAAGAACATCTGGTGGACAAAGAAGGCCGAAGAAATCCAACACCTGGCAGATACCCATAATGCTCAGGGATTCTTCAAAGCCACAAAGGTCATCTATGGACCAAGAAACCATGGGATACAGCCTCTACGCTCATCAGATGGAACCAAACTCCTGAAGGACCAAAACTCAATTGCACTACGTTGGAAAGAACACTACCAAAGCCTCCTGAACCGCAGCTCCAATGTGGCCGAAGAGATCCTCTCACAAATCCCACAACAACAAACCAGGGATGAGCTTGCAGCACTGCCTAGTTTGGAAGAAGTCAGCAATGCCATCAGCCAACAGAAGAATAACAAAGCCAGTGGACCAGATGGGATCCCTGCTGAAATCTTTAAAGAGGGAGGACCTGAGCTAACACACCAACTCCACCAGCTCATAGAAAAAGTGTGGGTGACCGAGAAAATCCCAGCAGATTTCAAGGATGCCACCATCATCACCCTCTTCAAAAAAGGGGAAAGAACAGACTGCGGAAACTATCGAGGTATCTCCCTTCTAACCTCCGCTGGGAAAATCCTCGCAAGAATCCTTGCAAACCGCCTTCTGCCCCTCTCAGAAGACACCCTCCCAGAATCCCAGAACGGCTTCCGCCCCTCCAGAGGAACCGTGGACATGATCTTCACTGCACGACAACTCCAAGAAAAATGCAGGGAACAAAACCAACCCCTGTACATGGCATTCATCGACCTTGCAAAGGCATTTGACACAGTGAATCGCAGCGCTCTCTGGACCATCCTCCACAAAATCGGGTGCCCTAACAAATTTGTGAACATCCTGCGGCTCCTCCATGATGACATGATGGCAACAGTCTTGGACAGCAGTGGCTCCCAAAGTGACCCATTTAAAGTGGAATCCGGTGTCAAACAGGGATGTGTTATCGCCCCAACTCTATTCTCCATCTTCATCGCTATGATACGTCACCTTGTTGATGGGAAGCTTCCCACCGGAGTGGAAATAATCTATCGGACAGATGGCAAGCTATTCAACCTCAGCAGACTGAAAGCCAAAACCAAGGTTACAACAACATCTGTTATAGAACTCCAGTATGCTGATGACAATGTCGTCTGTGCGCATTCAGAAGAAGATCTACAAGCCACTCTAAACACCTTCGCAGAAGCATACGAGAAGCTCGGCCTGTCACTGAACATTGAGAAAACCAAGGTGCTGTTCCAGCAGTCGCCAGCCAATCCCTCTCCAATGCCAGTAATACAGCTTAATGGTGTCACATTAGAAAATGTGGACCATTTCCGCTACCTTGGCAGCCACCTCTCCACCAAAGTCAACATCGACGCCGAAATACAACACCGCCTGAGCTCTGCAAGTGCAGCATTTTCCAGAATGAAGCAAAGAGTGTTTGAGGACCGGGACATCCGTAGGGAGACCAAGGTGCTCGTCTATAAAGCCATTGTCCTCCCAACCCTGCTATATGCCTGTGAGACGTGGACAGTCTACAGACGTCATATGCAACTCCTGGAACGATTCCATCAGCGCTGCCTCCGGAAAATCCTGCAAATCTCCTGGGAAGACAAGCGGACAAACGTCAGTGTGCTGGAAGAAGCAAAGACCACCAGCATTGAAGCGATGGTCCTCCAACATCAACTCCGCTGGGCCGGCCACGTTGTCCGGATGCCTGACCACCGTCTCCCAAAGCAGTTGCTCTACTCCGAACTTAAGAACGGAAAACGGAACGTTGGTGGACAGGAAAAGAGATTTAAAGATGGGCTGAAAGCCAACCTTAAAAACTCTGGCATAGACACCGAGAACTGGGAAGCCCTGGCCCTTGAGCGCTCCAGCTGGAGGACAGCTGTGACCAGCAGTGCTGCAGAATTCGAGGAGGCACGAGTGGAGGGTGAAAGAGAGAAACGTGCCAGGAGGAAGGCGCGTCAAGCCAACCCCGACCGGGAACGCCTTCCACCTGGAAACCAATGCCCTCACTGCGGAAGAAGATGCAGAGCAAGAATAGGGCTCCACAGCCACCTACGGACCCACAAGGAAATCCATAATGGAAGACCATCTTACTCGTCCAACGAGGGATCGCCTAAGTAAGTAAGTAAGTAAGTAAGCTAATTGATGTTTCTTTAAACATCATTTAGCACACACACACACACCCCTTATCCAAGTTTTTTTCTGTGTTTTAAGGTCTATGTAGAAGGGCCCATACTGGTCTAAGCACTGGGCTAGACTTCTTAAACATTTGCATTCAAATCCTCACTGATCTATGGAAACACATTAGGAAGTGAAAAGCAGTCACAGACATTTAATGTTGCAAAAAAAACCCCCCTATGATAGTAACTTCAAAAGCACTTGACACATACCTTCCAACTGCCCTAATTTGCCATGAACAGTCAAAATCAATCCTCTCTCATCCCACTTTTTAACATACTTTTAAAATGTCACATTTTTGTCTCCTTCTCCCACTTTCCCTTTTATCCTCAACTTACTTGAGTTGATGGAAAAGTAGTTCAGAACTAACTCACAGCTGTGGAGAGAAGAGGCTGCAGAATCTTGCTTTTCCTAGTGGGCTCAGGCAAAAGCAAACTGCTGGAGGTTTTGTGTGTTCTTCCTTATTAATATATATAGTAATCATGACCACACTCCAACTAATATTAAGGACCCACTATATTTTTTCAAATTTTGATGACTCTGAGGGCCTTAGAGTGGGCAGCAGTCCTGTCCAGCATTTTGCTTTCCTGGCCCATAGGCAACTCTCTAGAAGCCAAGAAAACTGAATATGTCCGCCCTATTTTCATCAGCCTTTTAAATTGTGAAGAAAATTAGTCACGTATTGACTGGAAAGTTTCAGTGGATTGAAAAGAGTCTGAATTAAACTCAAGTTAATTAATTTAAATAGTGCAATGTTACAGTCAGCATAGCATTTTGCCTCTTGAGAGCACATAGTCCCCCTGGCATGGAAAGTTAATGTCAAGGTGGAATGCTAAATATGTCAGATGTATATGATAACAAGCATGGAATCACATAACTACAACACCAGTAGTATTCTAAGATCAATGGGTTTAGATATCATAAAGTTCAAAAGACGATATCAATGAACGTAATACTCCTTTTGCTCACAATGTCATATTTCCACTTTGGTCTGCAAAAAGCTATTCCATTCAGTCATGAATCACAAAGGTGTGAACATCTGAGTAGACTATTTATGGGATCATATATTACAGAAACTGTATAATATTTTCTGGTTCAAAAATTTTGCTTCAAGGTTTGCCATTTTTGTCTGATAAACCAGCAGGAATGGCCACTTAGGACAGAAGACTTCCCCTGCTTTTGAGGCAAAGTGGGTATTGTGCTGTCATTTGATTCATCAGACTTTCTCGTGTCTATGAATGCCTATTGATGTTCTCTTTTCTTTTCTTTTATTGAGTGTTTAGTAGAATCTAGCAAAGAGTGCATGTAGTACACATATTAGATGTTTTTGTATGTTTGGCTGATACAAAAATATCTAATACTACCAGAAATCTGCTGTCACACTCTGTATGCTGATGAGGTTGGCCCTGTACTGCAAAGATCCATCTTTAGTGTCCCACTCCACTATAAAAGTGCTGAGCTAAATTGTTGCTAAACTGTTGTGATAAAAAGGACTGAAGTAGGGACCTAGCTGGTTGTCTAATCCTAAACAATACAAAAGGAGGTCAAGATAAAATTATAAGGGATGGAATAAAAAGAAGTGGTGGGAGTGACTTTGCTTGTTTGCTTGCTTGAGTAACAAGGTCATCAAAGGAAAAATAATCACCAGAAACATGCACCAACTCAATAGTTGTGGCATGTACACTGCAGAGAGTATATTACTATTTTGCAATGTACAACATGATGTCATAGCATGATGGCAGCTGAAGAAGAAACCTCTTCCTTCAAAGTGCCAGTGGCGGGGATAACATACAGAACAGGAAACAAAATACAGCAAATGCTTCAAGGAACCTATCAACAAGTGGCATGTACTGTTTCTATGGGCATTTAAATAGCTCTTAGAAATGAGAGATTCAAGGTCCTTCTTCAGCCCATAAACACAGGCTGTGACAAAGGTGTTTCATTAATCCACCAGGGAGGTGAGAATAATCATGAGCTACTTGCTAGAGAAATCACTGGGTTTTTTTTGCTTCTAGAATTCAAGGGAAATTCTGCTGGGCTTGCTGCCTCCCAGATGACTGAGAAACAAAAACTGGAGTAATTATTTAGGATTCTCAAATGCTGTGCTGCAGTGGAGTGTGTGTGTTTAAATCAAAATAGCATAGCATTCACGAATTGGCACCTTCTAAAAGAAACCTGTAACCAGGGCTGCCAGTCTCTTTGACACTCTGGCGTCAGCTTCTGTGACAGAAACTGCGAAGAAATCCCCCTGCGTCATGGCACTGTGCAAAGCAGATGGTGACCACAGGAAACACCGAGTCTATGCAACACTAAGGCCTGCCAAAAGATTCACAGAAATCTGCATGCCATTTATCTTACTGCATTTATTGGAAATAGAGCTCCTTCACATACATAAACAAGTCTAAAAACCCCAAAAATATAATGAACACAACCTTATTTTTTTACCTTAAAATTCACTGAGCCTGGAGAAATGCCAAGTAACAAGAATGACATTTCTTCATTTCTTTATGTAATAACAGCCTTTCTCCCAAATTTACAATATAAAAGCAGTTTACAATATAAATTAGAACAAGATATTTCAAAAATAGATAACTCAAATGTTTAAAAACTGTTGGACAAACAAGCCAAATAAAATATTAAATTGAAACCATTTTAAAATATTCAAAACATAGCAAAAGATACAGTACCAAATCCAATTGAAAGTCAATGCTTGTTTAAATAAAAAGGACTTTGCCTCCTTAAATGGAGAAAACTCCTTTTGGGGGTAAAGCACCTGGTTATTTGACCCTCTGTATCAGGTTTTGGAACTTTGTCAAACCAAATATTCTTAATCTGACACCTTCTTCTCACTTCTTCAGTCTTAGCTTCCATTGCTTACTACCTTCATTGTTTCATTCTGCCCTTTGAAAGCAAGCATAGTGAATTTGGATTCATCCTCACCTTCTTGTCTACATCCCAGCTACAATCAGAACATTCATGTTGGTCTGTGTTTCAGTTTTGACACACAAAACAGATTCCTTTACCCTCTCATCCAACATAAGGCTCTCATGAGCGGCTGCTTAACACCAGATTTCTAGTCTGGCTCCGGTCCTTCTCTTTGTTCACCATGCATTCAAGTCACCTCAAACGGTCATCAAATTATTCTAGCCTCATTGTGTATGTGTATTGGTCCCTAGAGGGCCAATACACATATAGTTTTTGTATTCCTCTAAAGCATTTGACTAATTTCCAAGCAAGGACATGCTGCTTATTCCTTTTAATATTTTTTTCAGGACCCTTTAATAGAGCAGGCTAAGAGTTGCAATTCATGCTCACAGCCCAGTGTAGTGGTTTAAGCACTGCACGATGGCACTGGAGTTCAGGGTTCGATTCCCAGTTCTGCCATGGAAGCCCATTAGACAGGCTTGGACAAGTCACACACCTATCCCCAGAAAACCCAATGACTTTCAGATCATTCTATACCAGAAATTACTTAAAAATACAAAATAACAATGACAGGAGAGGATCACAATATAGATGTCCAAGGTCCTCTACTGCCCACTATATAAACCCATCCAGTGTGTCCTCTAGTCAGCAGGGCAACCTCTTTAACATCTATGAGTCCCAATATCTTGGTTCCCATTGTGTTAAACAATGGGTACTTGTGCGACTGCATTTCCATATGGCAATTTCTCTATTATTATCAGTAGAGTGGTACACCACATCATCACCCCAGAAGAGGAATGGGGCATAGGAAAAGTTTTGGATTTCAACACTATTCAATTTATCAAACAAGTGTTGTTCCCAAAGTGTTCAAGGTTGAATCCTCAGTTTCTAAGTACAACATTATGTTATTGAGGTATAGCAGATAAAATCTGCCATTCTAGTGATGCTTACTTCTCAGTGTGTGATTCAAGTAAGGAAGTATGCAGCTCTTTAGTTATGCATGACAGAAAAATGCTAATGAGGTTACAGATTCATGTTCCAGATTTAAGAACTATTTACAGTTCACGTGTTGGGGCTGTGTGGGAGATGATGTTCATGAAGGGGAAAGTTAAATCCAAAGGAAGCCTTCAAACTTTTCTCTCCATAGTATAATCCCCATTATAGAAGATAAAGGGAATGAGAAAACAGTTCTCTCTTTACCCTAAGATGAACAAAAGCATTTCAGTTCAAGCTATAGTTTTTCCTTACACGTCGCTCACATTACACCACTTTCATACTATGGGAGACAGATCTCTAAAATCAACAAGCAGAAATACACAAGAAGCATAAAAACATCTCGCTCTTTAAATGTACATTGGTCCTTGAGAGAGAGAAAAACTCCAACACTCTAAAACAGATATAACCTGTGTTTGAGCTATCAAACTAACAAAATGAGAAGCAGTGAAAACTGACAGTTATTTGTATCTGGTCCAGAGGTAGTCACTCCAAACTGAATTAAGTTACTGCTGATATCCTGTGTTTCTGGCCTGAGAGGCCACTAACCATGCTGGCTGGAGGATTCTGGCAGCTGTAGTCCAAAAATATTACTTCTGCAAGTTCTTCATATGATGCATGCATTTCTTGGTAGGTTCAGGTGCAGAATTCTCCTCATGCGTATTGAAAATACCTTTCCACCCACGGAAATGTTCCAACTCAGTAAAGGATCACACAGGAAGAATGGAGGGGTGTAGTCTTGCCCCTGCCCCACCGCCGGCACCCTCACACACCAATAGATCTGCTCCAGAGAGCCCTGAGGGTTGTTTTGGAAGAGAATGGCTTGTGGCAATGAAAGAGTGAAATCATTAAAACTTGCTTTTTCTCCCTACCCTTTTCACAAGTTGTGTGTGCGCAAGTGCCTTCAAATCACAACCCAATGATATGGCAACCCAATGATTTTCATAGCGTTTTCTTAGGCAAGAAATACTCAGATGTGGTTTGTCACTGCCTTCCTCTTAAGTTTAGCCTACAACACTGAGTATTGTTCGGTGGTTTCACATTCAAGTTCTAACCACATTTGAAAATAATCTGAAAAGAATAATTTTTATTCTTTGTCACAGTATTATTGGAATAAGGTCTCCAAAATACATGAGTTCACAAATTTATCATTTAACATTTCAGATTTTTTTTTCAGATTTTGGAATATTTGCATATACACAATAAGATCTGGATTTGCAGATTCAACCAACACAACATCCAACACAAGTATGCAATACTACAGTATTTGTGAGCATAGAGAGACTGGCAAGCTTAATGCTCAATGTGAATCCACACCTCCCACCAATTTACAGAAACACACATCTGTCTTCAACCTCATGTTTCATCCATTGAAAATTGTGCCGTGAATAACTGCAAGGCTGTAGATAGACAGGATACAAGGAACCTGAAATGGAGGGAGCAGATAAAGTACTGTGCAGGAGATCCCTTTGGGTCTTGCCAGGCGCCTCTTACCACCTTGTGATCAAATGCAGCCATTACCTTGAAGCCCAAAGAAGAGCTGGTGACAAAAGGTTTTGGACCTTGGCATATTGTGGGTTTTCATATTAGGGATGCTCAACTCACAGTATATAGAAAACTGTAGCCTCATAATCCTACCTTCCCACTCAGCAATATAAAGATGTAGTATACAAACAATATAAGATGTGTTAGACAAAACATGTGCACTTGGGACAATGAAAAATGGTGGCGGTTATTAATATATTGTCTTTAGATCAAGTTTTCGTTTTTAAATATGAAATGTGGTGTACACTAACAGTGCTTGCCGTCACCAAAGCAAGTGCCATCCCTTGACAGTTCTGCAGGATCCTGTTTTACATTTTGATAACTTTCTATTTCTCATCTTCTGCAGATTCTAAAATTTTGAACAACAAAGATGCTATTGCAGCTGGATATATTTACCCTGGCTGTTGTCGCTATTCTACTAGACCTCAAAAGACAATAACTAGAACACGTCTCTTCTTCTCATACCAAGCAGCTGTCCAAACTATGCTTATTCAGTATGCGATAGACTGAACTATTATGCCATAACTGGCACTAAGCAACATCATGGGGATTCTACAAATATAAATTAGGAGAATAATGCCTCAACCGCTAATTGCACATTTTCTGATTTTTTTTAAAATGTTAATGTACACAAATGTCTTGCTTCAACAGCATAAAGTGCACCTGCTAATGATAGTTGTGATTTTTAAGATTATTATCCCCCCTCCTGCCCCTTTCTCTGATTTTCCCTTTCTTTATTGTTTCCTTTCCTTTGTGTTTTCTCAGAATCTGTTTTAGGTTGTAAGCTTCGATTTTTTTAATCACCATATAAGTAACGACACAGAAAATTGAAAGACTAGAGAAGAGCAGGACTTTGAAGAGAATTAGTGTGGCTTCATAGCATAGTCTTGCAGACATTCTCACAATTATATTTGTTGTTTACAGCGAAGGTAAGAGTGAGAACAAGGTTTATCATTTCTAAGGTCCACTATCCTCAGAAATTAGGCCATGTTGCAGTAGCTACATTCTCCAGGGTAAGATTGAGGACAAGCTGCCTTGAGTTCCTATATTGGGAGTAAGGAAGGATAAAAAATAAAGTAAATAAGTTTTGTGTCTTCTAAAATGTCCTTTTCGGGTTCTACACTGTGAGTTTTCTTCTGACATAGCTGTTTTATGATAAATTCTGGTGGCTTAGGGAAAAACATATCTCCTCTTACACTGAAATATGTTGATAAACAAAAAGACAAGAGCTCCTTACTATTGTGGGCACGCATAATCAATAAAGTTAATTCATTTTCTATGTGGAACATCAGAGGAACTAACCATCATACTTACATTTTCTTGTAGTTCAACTGGGTTGCCTTTCTCTTATATACAATGTCAAGACTTTTCAAGAGCTCTAGCAGAACCACTTCTCACATATATACCTGCCAACACTTGCTCTTAACTAACAGACCAGTACAATGAAAGTTCACAGGAATCCAGCTCTGAGGTAAAAATGAAGGTTTATAATGCCCAACTAGAAATTCTTAGTATTGAGAGCTAACTTATGGAGCAGGATGCCATAAAGGTTTCCACAAATCCTAACAGAAATGCTTCTTCTACCAACCTTTGCAAGAAATTCTTTCCTTACAAAAAAAAATGGCAGCATATATTCCCTTCTATCAAACTACCCATCCTCTTCTGACTATAATTCTGGCTTGCCAGTAATCTAACTGAATTTTGGAGTAAAAGAGCAAGAAGCGTGATCTCTGGCATCTGTTAAAAAGTCTGATTTGTCTAAATACAAGGAAAAAAAGAAGCACATACTCCACTTTCCCAAAATTGCTTGAAGGTTACTCTAGATTGATTAAATACCCAAAGTACTATTAAATCAATGCCAATTTACTTGCCTTGTCCCCTGTCTTCTATTTCTCCCTTGATTTTCCTGCCTGTATGCAGGAGTGTAGTTATGAAGTGATATAGAGAACGAGGACATTGACTTGCCCTCCAGAAAAGTATTCTGCCTGCCTATATGAATTCCACCCACTAAATATCTAGAAATGCAGAGAGTAAGACATTGAAAATCTTTCATACTTAGGACTCTATTAGTTGTCCTAAGGACCGGGACATCCGCAGGGATAGCAAGATGCTTGTTTATAAAGCTATTGTCCTCCCAACCCTACTATACGCCTGCGAGACGTGGACTACCTACAGACGGCACATACAACTCCTAGAATGATTCCATCCATGTTGCCTCTGAAAAATCCTGCCAATCTCTTGGGAAGACAGGTGGACAAATGTCAGCATGCTGGAAGAAGCAAAGATAACCAGCATTGAAGCGATGATCCTCCGCCATCAACTCCGCTGGACCGGCCACGTTCTCCGGATGCCTGACCACCGTCTCCCAAAGTAATTGCTCTATTCCGAACTCAAGAACGGAAAACGGAATGTTGGTGGACAGGAAAAGAGATTTAAAAATGGGCTCAAAGCCAACCTTAAAAACTCTGGCATAGACCCTGATGACTGGGAAGCCCTTGCCCTTGAGCACTCTAGCTGGAGGTAAGCTGTGACCAGCAGTGCTGTAGAATTTGAAGAGGCAAGAATGGAGGGCAAAAGAGAGAAACGTGCCAAGAGGAAGGCGTGTCAAGCCAACCCGACCAGAACTGCCTTTCACCTGGAAACCGATGCCCTCACTGCAGGAGAACATGCAGATCAAGAATAGGGCTCCACAGTCACCTACGGACCCACCACCAGTACACCAGTCTTGGAAGACAATCCTACTTGGACAATGAGGGATCACCTAAGTGAGTAAGCATTAGTTGACTTTGCATTGCTCTTTCTCCGGAAGCCCAAGTCTTGCTTCTAAATGCTCAACTGAAGTTTTCAGTTACTACAGTGCTAGAAATGTGAAGAATAAAAGAAAAATACATTAATAGTAGTAGGGTGGCTTCATTTCTCTTATCTCCCATAGCAACAAACCTCCATGTATACAAGTATGAGTGCATTGTTATGTTGTTGAGGCAGGTATATGTATATATAAATAGGTATACCAAGGAATCTATTGGAAAGCAATGTTGAGGGGGGGGGGGGTCAGAGCTAATGATTAATCTATTTTTACAGTATCAATGAAACTAATAAAAACATTGAACAAGAATCAGGCAACATGGAATAAGCTTCTTCATAACTTCATCTTCAGTTGTGTCCACCAGACTCCCAATAAATGAAAAATGGAGCAAGTGCTGTGCCATGACATGGCTTTTCCATAAACTGCGGTGTCCATGAAGCAAAACCCAGATGATGGGGGTGTTCCCCCGCATCCTGTCCGCATACACAGTTCATGCACAAAAGAAGCAGTTTCCATAGCAACCAAGCCACAGTGAAATTATCAAGACAGCTCTTCACCCTCTTCCCATTATTGACTACTGACACCTAGTGTTTAGTGTGAGCACTCCTACATACAACAATCTCCCAAGAACACTGCTATGGCAGGCTGGCAGTATGTACACACACACACACACCACATTGTGTTAACTTAATGGAATGGAAAACAGATAATTTACTTGGCCTTTGGACCAGAACCTGGATATGCTTTAAAATATTTTACAGTCAAGCTTATTTTGTTTTATCAAAATACTTCTATCACGATCTATAGGAAAATTTATATCACTTTTATTCTCTTCAGACTATTGAGTAATATGATGACAGAACTCTCTTCTCTTCATTTTGATGCAAGCAGATGCCAACTGTTTATATGGTATAATATGATGGGAAACAGAGATACATCTCTGAAGTTTCTCTCCTCCTCAATGGCATCATCAAACCTCTCCCCACATCCTATCTCCCTAATATCGTTCCAGAGAGTTCTGCGCTTGTCTCTATTCAAGAGAGTGATTCTGCTGAAAACTTGGAAGAACTCCCTCCAGTTGCCATCCAAACTATCTGTCATCCTTTCTTGGTTCTCAAAGGCCTCACTAGGATGGCAAAAATGAGCAAAGGGACTTCTCCTGGTATCGGCCAAGTTGTACACCAGTGTCCTTTACCATTTCTCAAGTGAAGGGACACACCTGGACCCTGAATAATCCACTATTCTAACCCTGTTTGGGTCTTGTGTTGATATATTGCCAGGATGGTTTGCCCACCCCTCCATCTTCTCCATTCAGCAAAGGTGAGGGAAAACTGAGATGGACTTAGGTATAACCTCAAAGAGCACTCCTCAAGACCATGGCTGCATTTGGAGTCAGTACTGCTTCCCTCTACAACTACATCAGCTAAGAATGAATTGGAGCTTAAAGGACAGTATGAGAAGGAGTTATCTGTACAAAAAGAAATAATAAATATTTGTTAGTCCTAGCTAGAATGGAAAAGCATGTTGACTACTCAATTTCCCTTAAAGGAGGTTTCTACAAATGGGGCAATTTCTTTTAGGCCTATACTTGGAACACAACATAAATGTGGAATAATACTCCATGACTTTAGGAATCAATGAGATCCTGAGAAAAACCAAAGTTAAGATATACAACACTAAATCGTTTTTGGTGTTGTATACCTTCAAGTCTTTTCCAGCTTTATAGCAAACCTATCACAGGGTTTTCTTTGCCAAATTTGTTCAGAGGAGTTTTTCCTTTGCTTTCCTGAAGCCAAGAGAGTGTGACTTGCCCCACGTCATCCAGTGGGTTTCTGCAGCTCAGCAAAAACTCTAATCCTGGTCTCTGGAGTCCTAGTCTAATGCTCAAATAACTACACCACAGTGGCTCAAATCTAGAAAACCTGAATTCAGTTTCATTGTTGCTATAACATGGCACAAAAACCATATTTAGATATTTCAGGACAAGGTACAGAGTACAGCTACACTCAGAAGACATCAGTGTGTCAAGGCAGAAAAAGAAAGAGAAGCCCACTGTTCCCTATATCAAAATCAGTATTTGGACCACAGTTGGGAAGAACATTTATTTAATCTCTTCAGTCTTGTCATTTCATGCCTGGCTTTTGTGCTTCAAACAGTAGAAGACATGAGACCTCTCTGGCCTCAATTTGTAATGCAAAATGCTATGCATGTGCATAAGGGAAAGGGTCTGGGGAGGGTC
Source organism: Anolis sagrei (assembly GCF_037176765.1). Classification (NCBI taxonomy): domain Eukaryota; kingdom Metazoa; phylum Chordata; class Lepidosauria; order Squamata; family Anolidae; genus Anolis; species Anolis sagrei. Next base: position 247,312,825 of record NC_090021.1, on the reverse strand, counting down.
AGGAAAAGAGGATGGTTTTATACAATAAAAATAATACTGAAGTGCATTAAATAAGCTTTTTTTCTAGCAGAGAGACTGAAGCAACTTAATGACAAGAAGCTAAACCCTGACACAGCAGATCAGAGGTGAAAACTCCACAGCTTTCAACTTAGATGCAAAGTAGTGCCATCATCTGCAATATCATCAGAAGAGAAAAGTAAAAGCTTCCAGATTTTTGTTCATCAGCTTTAAAGGGACTGTTAAAAGCACTGAATTTTTAAAAATAACTATTCGTATTACAGCATAGACTATATATACTTTTTGAACATAGATTATGCACGGTGTTTCAAAATGATAGACCTAATTTTAAGCCCATATATTTCATGATGGCAGAATGTTGCAACTACACAAAAAATTACAAACAGTTTAAGGATTTATCAAGGTGCCAGGTTTTATTAACCATTTTGAGACAGAAACAAATGTAAAAAAATAACTACACAAATGGAGAATAAATGTGACATATACTTCAAATTTTTCAGTTTCAAAACTGTGACGACTCCTCTACAGAGAAGTGTGGCATGCCAGTTAATCATGCTTTTTGCTAGTATATTCTACTTCCCCTTTCCTGACTTTCTCCCCAACCCACCCAAGACACTTGGCACTTAATCACTCTGGGTGTATTTGGTCCACAATGCCCTGCCAGAATTACCAAGCAATGAAATAAATCATCATATGCTGCAAGATGCATGTTAGGGACATTCTCTGCAGCTTTCTTCATCCATCCATTGTCAGACAGTGCCATGCTGTGGATGGGCCTCTCTTACTGCTGTTATGCTCTCAGTCTCTACAGGTACAAGTAAGCATGTTTTCTGACCCACTTTCCTCCCCAGCCTCTAGTTAGCCGTATGCTAGCGATACTCCTAGCATGCCAATCAGATCTGCAGCCTGCAGTGCAGTTTATTACAGCACATACACAGTCTCTACTTTTTAAAAAAAGCAAAACAGTGGAAAAATACAGTATCAACTAAGCTTAATTGAATGGATGGTACTTTCTGGAATGCATTCAGCATACTTATGTATGTTGATCATGTATATACTTATGCCTACAAATGGTGTTCTGATGTTCTACTAGGTTATGTATGTGTGTGCAATGGAAAGAGAGGGGAGGAAAGGGAGAGAGGCTGAAAATATTCAAATGATCTTGTCTGCTCATGACCTGTGGAAGGAAAGCTCACAAATCTATAACTGAACACATTTAGATCTGGTTGACTGGGTATGTAACTGACTACAAGAGAGGCCTTAATCAATTTCTCTTATTCTCATTCATTCAGCACTATCAACAACCTGAATGAATTTGTCAGGTAAAGGATGGAACCCTAATCCCATGGGAACATGTAAAATCAAGCAGTATAATACAGTGGAAACAACAATTTATCTAAAACAAAATAACACCAGGCAATTCACAACCAATTGGTCATACCCAACTGAGCAAACACGCTTCGATAAGCATGTCTGAGTTAAGATCTCACTTAAGACAGCATTCTAACTCCCTCCCCATGCCATGCAATGCTAAAATGCCATTAATATGCTACTAGAACCACATGAGGCCATGTGAAAGCCGTTGCATCTTGGACACAGGTCAAGCAGAAACAAGATTTGAATAAGTGTGATAAATAGTTGCAACAATAGAAACCGTAGACAGTGAAAACCATAGCAGAAGTCAGACTACCTTGACCTGACCTGACAGTAAACTGACCTGACCTGACAGTAAACCTTGGCTACAGAGGCTGAGAGCAGCATGCATTATCACAGAATCAAAACAGAGGACATTTTATGCCTGGTGGTGAGTGGAAGGAGATCGGAAGAGCATCTGGTTATGTCACAATAGCCAGGTGCAAAATGATAATTTCGTCTGCTGAGGTCCACTCTGTTCCCCTGAAAGTCTTGGAATTTTATGTCTAGCTATGGAGACATGGCTATGTGCTTCTCCAGTCCTCCCCCTGCTTTCCACCAAGCATGGACTTGACATTTGTGGTGGGGGAGGATGCAGTGGCTCTACAGTATGTTTAAAGAGGTTTTGGTTGGTATAGGGGAAGAAAGGGCATACCAACCTCCACATCACCCACCAAAAGACAAATTATATAGGAATTGCACCTGTATAAGCCATTAACAAAATACCAACCATATACAGGTATCTAGCTTTCTTATAAAACACTATGCAGAATATCTTCCCCCTTGTAAGGAACTTCTTCAGCACCGTTGATAATAACAGTATTGCTATCACAGACCAGGTGAAGTTGCTAAAGGAAATGGATTTGGCCCAGTCTCCATTCCCTAATTTGAAGACAAAGAAGTTGGTTGGCTTGAGGTTGAGGATGAGACCTCTTTAATTTGGAGGGGGAAGCAATAGTTAACCACAATCATTATAATTACATTGCTGTAGCAACCATAGTCACCAAGACAACTAAAGCTTTCCAAGATGAATGCTAAGTTTTGCTTTTATTTATGTAAAGCAAATTATTATTCAGAGTAGACACCACACACTAAACCTCAGACTGTCAGTCACATTTACATTTATAGTAGCAACACAAGTAATAAGCACATCATTATTGTATTGTGTAACTGTTATTCACTGACCTGACCTGACAGCAAACCTTGGCTACAGAGGCTGAGAGCAGCATGCATTATGGCTGAGCAAAGGAAACATTCTTACATGCTGTAACACAGTGTTGAAAATGTACTGTGTTGTTTTCCACTTAATAGAAAACAAGAATTCTCTTTTATCAGCAAGAGGCCAGTTCCATAAAGAATGGATCTACTGTTATGAGGTGTCGAAAATATGTCTAAAACAACAAAATATAGTGTCATTTTAAAGAAAAACAAAGACTGCCTACAGATTCAATTATCAGCACAAGTCACTAAAATATATTATATGTGATCTCTAGTCAGTCCAGGATAATCACAATACTTTGGGTAGTAGACCCACAGTTGCCTACACACATCCACCTAAAGGAAAGATTAACTTACCATGAAGAATAGAACTCAGGGCAGAAATACAGAAACAGGGATCAGATCATGTGACAGATGAGACAGCCAATTCTCTCCCCATGTTTACTCTGTAAATAACAAGATCTAAAATCCACAACATCACACACAGGTGCTCATATAATTGCTTAATGACTAATACAGTAGAGTCTCGCATATCCAATATTAATGGACTGGCAGGACACTGAATAGGCAAAAATGTTGGATACTAAGGAAGGATTAAGGAAACCTCTGAGGATGCATGCCACAGATGCAGGTGAAACATCAGAAGTTAATGCTTCTAAAACATGGCCATACAGCCCAAAAAAACCTACAACAACCCAGCCTTCGACAATAGATGAAGAAAAGGCCTATTAAATGTCAAATTATGTTATGATTTTACAAATTAAGCACCAAAACATCATGTTTTACAACAAATCGACAGGAAAAGCAGTTCAATACACGGTAATGTTATGTAGTAATTACTATATTTATGAATTTAGCACCAAAACATCACAATGTATTGAAACAGCTGTGGATCCGGGTGGGAGGCAGACTGTGTTGGATCATACAGAATGCTGTATGAGCAAAGGTTGGATAAGTGAGACTCTACCGTACTACATTGATAGAGAAGAATGTATATATGCACCTGGTGTTGTAGATATTGGATCCTGCAATGGTGGTGTGTGTTCATTAATGTTATATGCACTTTAGACAAGATAGACCAGTCAGTCTTTACAAAAAACATACATGAACATCAGAAACATCCTTTTAAAAAAAAACAACATGAAAGACACTCAACAGTTGACCTACTCAAATAATAATTTCAAAAGTATATTCAAATAGGGGAAAATCTGAAAAACAATTCAAAAAGTGGTTGGAAAGGGGTAAGATTCTGCAAGTCACTACATGTGTTGATCAGCTCATATTTGCAAGGATGTCTTTATTACCACCAAACGTCTGTGTTTTTTTAATGGCCCCTGTTACTATCTGTACCTTTTTCTAGCCCTACTGGTTACAATCCTATTCATAAAAAATTGTCTAGAGTAATACTTTTCTGATGTGGAGACAGACAACTTTTTTCCTAGAATGTCAGGGATCAGTACACTATATTCTGTGCTTCCTGGAAACTTTCCATTGGGCAGTAGACAATGGCTTGTAGACTGGAATCATTCCAGAGGCCACCACTTTGAGTAGCACTGACGTAGGCCTGGAGAACATATGCTCTTCTGGGTAATGCTGGGTTGTGGCTCTCATCAACATTTATCCAGCAAAGTCAATGGTGATGGATTATGGGAATTGTAATCTATCTATATCAGTAGAACTAGTAGTAGTGGGTGACGATGGTGCTTGTTATTTTGTTCATCTATGTCCCACCTTTTCCCTACTATCGAGATTCATAGTAGCATACAGAATATAAACCCAGAAATGTAAAACGAACAAAATATTTTAAAAGCAATTAAACAACCTTTATTATCAAACCATTTTAACACTTATTAACATTATCACCATGTGATTCATTAAGATCATAATGCCCAACCCTGACCATCAAGACAAAACTCTCATATCTTGTAATTTGCATTAAACAAAGTTGTTTTTTATCACCATATAGGTATTAATCCGCTTGTCTGTGTAGTATGTCAGTGTTAGCTTTCAATGACTGTGAAATGAAAACTGTTAAGATAGTTATTCATTTTTGTACCTTTTACATTTCATTTTCTCCACAATCTTCTCCCACGCAAACATGTTATAAATATCTGCCAATTGAGGCAATATTTCACACATGTAATAAAGTGGGCTGTGATCCACAAATGCTTGTGCCAAATAATAAGTGTCACTTCGAGGTGTCACTAGACCCTCTGCTGTTGTTTTTGCTGTGACAGACTAACACACTAAACCCCTAGAAATGTCAGAGTACAGTATTTACATATAGTTGATGTTGTGCTGATTTAAATCTGGCTTTGTTACCCAACCCAAGCTTTCTCAGTATTGGCTGGGATGACTATTTAAATATAAATAAAATGAATAGTGACAGATAATTGACCTCAGAAAAAAGTTGAAGCTTGAAGGAAAAGAGCATTTCCAAATAACCTCAGCATATTGTAATTAACTCTGATGTGTCACTGATATCAACAGAATATAACACTCATTCCCACCAACATTTCACACATGACTGCTAGGACATGCATGACCAAGCTACATGTGGTCAAAAAACAACAAGAGGATAAAAAAAGAAGAAAAGCAAAACAACTGTTCCAAGCAGAGAAAATCTTAAATGTATCACAGTTGGCCCTCTGTATCCATGAGAGGAGAGATACAGGCGTGAAGGAAAGGAGTAGACATACAGATACTAAGGAAGAAAAGCTGGAGAGAGATATAGACATGAAGGAAGGAAAGCTGGGGAGAGACATAGAAATTAAGGAAGGAAAGTCGGAGCGAGATGCAAACACACTTTGGCTCAGCACTAAGATTTCATGGCAACAAAGGTGAGAAGAGGTGTGTTGGTAACTAGGAGTTGTATGTAAGTCAGATGTTCATAACTGGGGTACTGCGTGTATTCAAGGAAAAAATCTCCAGAAGCAAAGTTTGATCTTGCCACATGCCAAACACTACACTGATGTGTAGATATACTCTGCTGTAGCCTGCTACTATTTGATGGATATTCAGGTTCTTTCCTACACTCATAGAGTTGTTTACCATTTTGTATAAAGGGTGCTATTTTGCTATGTCAATGAGACTTGAGCATCTATGGAGTCTGGTATCCAAAGAGGTGTCCTCAAACCAAACTCCAGTGGATACCAGAACCCATTCTATTTAGATAAGGAAGGGCAAGACTTTGTCCATCCTCTCCTCCCTAATGAGTTACCCAGGAGCAAACATGTTCTGAACTTTGAACTCATTTTACAGCAAGTGAAAGAAAACCGGAACAAAAAGGGGACGAAGCAGGAAGAAAGAGAATCTGGGAGATATTAGAAGCAGCTAAGAAAGTAAGGTGGTATATAATTAACTGGAGCTGTCCCTACCAAATAGGAACAGTTGGAGGGCATGAGCATTAAAGAATTATAGAGGAAATCTATATTGTATATGTCCATTCAAAAGTAAATCCAGTAAAATGTAGTGCAAACAAGTAGGCAGAGCTTGAAATGTCACTTTTAATTAGTGTTAATGTCATGCTGAAGCCATCCATGATTACGCAGTGTAGATTGATGTTCTGGGACTCAAATCACCTTCCCATCACTGCCCATGTCATTATGTTCATCCTCAAAGATGACTTCCCAAGCACTCGATAGCATTAGCCGAGATGCATCCTACCAGCATTTCGTTCTTATCAAATACTTTTGAGTACAACCGCCATATCCACTGTATCAGTACCCATCGTTTCATTTATCTAGATTCAACAAAATATGGCCTCTCTAGGCATTTTCTAGGTCCTCTAGCATGATTCTATGGTAATCTTGGGCCTTCATTTTAATGGGGTTGTACTATAATGGGAATAAGACATTTAAAGAAATGTAAGCATGGTTGAAAGGTCTATGTATACAGATGAATTGGGTCCATTTAGCAAATGACCATTTAAAGGTTCATTTTTTAAACTACACACTCATCTTTACACTATGATTTCTAGAATTCAAGCTAGAACTTCCTCTTGATTAGCTTTAGTTCCATCTCCACCATGTCTCATATCACATCTATACATCAATACATGGGGAAATGCTATCTTTCTCTAATTGCCTTATTCCCATTACATAGAACCCCTGAATCCATGAAGAATGTTTTCCTGGGCTTTGCCTGGATATGAAAAACTGTGAATAATAGTCAGCATGTCAGCTTGCTTCTCTTCAGATTTTTCTTATAATCAACGCCAGGTTTGGTTGTCTTTGTAAATGAAATATTTAATAGCAACAACTGCAATAAAAAGTTAATAGCATCTGTGTGAGAATGAGTCATGCATATTAAATGATAGAAAACTGTACTTAGAAAGAAGATTGTATTTTCTTCTTTATCCTTTCCATTCCAGCATAAGAGTGAAAGTAATAGAGTTTTGAAAAATAAAGCCAGTTTGCTAATTATAACAATACAGTTTCAATGGGCATCATGTGTTAACATTTCACATAATTTACAGCCGAATCCTGACCACTGCAACTATTGTTGCTAAAGACTTATTTTAGTACTCACTGAACTGTAAATCATGAACTGAAGCTAATTCAGCATTTTGAAATACAGGGGACTAAATGCATTTAAATCATATAACTTGATTTTTTCAGGCTGATAGTTCAGATTATTTAATGCCTCAAAGAGCAAAGGGTAACCTACAGAAGAGGGAAATCCTTTTTTAAAATTATAAGAAATACGGATAATCATTTTATTAAACATATATTCAAACAGAGGTTACCTACTGTGTCAGCACTGAATGAAGTTAAAAACTACCTTTGGATTTAAAGGTGGCACACACATCAAAAACACACAACAAAATTATAGGATTTTTCTTTTTTTAAAAAAAAAATCCTGCTGAGAGAGATTTTTCTCAGCCTTCAATGGTTTTTAAATATAATTATAGTTTACCCTACCAAAACATGATTAGTAATAATGAAACCATATAAGAGAAATAAGTTTATTAAATCATTATAAAATGTAATGATGTGTAATGAGAATTGGACTCTGTAGAACAAGGTTTGAATGCCCTGGATGACGTTTAGCAAGCATGATCCCTCGGCCAATTCAAAAATATGGAAATGTTATCAATTAAATAATGAAATATTTTTCACATAAAGGTAATACACCAAGAGTAAAACACAACATATGTACAGCCATCTTGTATTAGCTCAGTGGTCTTCCTATTCTAGTATCCGGTTTGTCACAGTAGTCCGCCAGGTACAGGTGGGGAAACTACTAGTAGAAGGCAACAAACCTCTCCTGCCATTTTTCCTTTAGCACATTTCTTTCCTAGATTTCATTGTAAGGTCCAGGATAGGTTTGACTGGAGCAGCCTGCTTTGGCAACTTCCCTTGGTTTGTGCGTGTTTATGACTGAAATGGTAGAACAAACCTGCTGGAAATGACAACCCTCATCAAGCCTTCTCTAGCAATCTGTTTGTCTATGATCTTGTTGCTTACTGTTTCCTTTGTGTAAGTTCTGGTGTGCAGTTTCCTTTAGTCTATGGTTTCTGAGACTTTATAAAAGGAGCTGCAGACCACATGCTCTTTTTTCTCTCCTTTTGACAGTGTAACTTACTGATAGCTCTTTTGTTACAAGACAGAAGCCCTGGCCGGCTGGCACAGGGAACCATCTCAAAGATATTTGAAACTGGACTAATACGTTTTTTATACCTGTGTATGCTGACCACACGGAAGTTGTGAGTAAGCCAAATGTGTTATTTTCATCAAAGTCTATTTCATTTTGTCTCTTGAGTGTATGATATGAAACAAGTTGTTTTATGAGACAGTATTTTTGGGGCACTGATAAAAACACTTCTGAAATGCTGTTTTTATTCACTGGCAAATCTCTGTTTTCCTGACAGATCAGAGATTGCAGGTTATTTAGTCTAACAACTGAAACCATTGCATAGCATCATTATATTTGATTGTATACCTCAAGACAGGGAGCTCTGGTGTGGGCTGGTCCATGAAGTCATGAAGAGCCAGACACAACTGAACAAATAAACAACAAAAAAAAACTACAAGAGGAGATTCTGCTCTAAAAGGGGTTTTGGCTCTTCTCTAAAAGGTTATGTTCTCTAATAAAACCAAAGTAACAGAAGAATGTGTCATCATGAAGCCTTAAAATTTTCATATAAAACGATTCCTCTAGGCTGATCAGACCTAATGTAAATACTACCCACTGAATATTTTGTTTTTGCTTTATCAACAGAGCTGTCTTCCATCTCCATAGTTTCTGATTTCTTGGTTGCAGTTTCCATTCTGGTTAATGATTGAGACAAAGTATATTTTCAGCTTTGCCATTTTATTCATCAAGTGAGGACAAAACAAAACAAAACAAAACAGCCCTTCTAGAAGCAGCTAGATGATCCCAGTGATTGTCTCTGTAATTTGAAATGCCCCAAGTTAAAATACAAGCTGGTGTCGAGCTGTTAACTTGGATATCCAATATTAAAGTACTTTTTCTGACATCATGACTAGTGAAAGCCCAACTTTTGGTGACATTCCTGGAATGAAGCCAGTGCCAGCTACTGCACAGCTGTCATTTTTTGTTATAGAATCAGCTCCATCCAAGTTCTTTCTGATCTGATTAAATCTGGCATCTCTATCAAATGTAGCCATATATATATTTCTCTCTATATCTGCAGCAGTGGAAATACTGGGGAGCTTACAGAGTTAGAATAACAATGAAATAAAATCCAGTTTCTCATTGAAAGACAACTGTCTATAGAAGATGGTTATTGGGCAGTGCTACCATCACCATTTTGCAGGGCCACTGAAGACATTTCACTGTTTGTGGCAAAGAAATAACTTATTTAAGGGAAAGCAGACTTCATTTGTTATAGTATGCTCAAATGTTGTTGTTATTGTTGTTGTGAGCCTTCAAGTAATTTCCAAGCTACAGGGTTTTCTTGGCAGGATTTTTTCAGAGGGGGGTTTGCCCTTCCTCCAAGGTTGAAAGACTATGACTTGCCCAAGGTCATCCAGTGGTTTCTATGGCTGAACAGAGATTTGAACCCTTGACTCCAGAGTCATAGTCCAAAGCTCATATCCTGGATGTTCTATTACTAAACATCCAATTGTTTTGGTTACTTTTGGGCCTCTGGAAACACTACCTTGAGTTCAGTCACAGGAATGATATCGCACTCAAGAATCACAAGGATATTGAGAAGCACCCCACAGTAATTGGCCACAGTGGTGGGACTAATTGGTGGCAAATATAGAAGAAAACCCTTTTAACAGGCTTGCACACACAATTCTAAATGCCTGGGCAACCAGGCAATTAGACAATGACAACCAAATAAGACAATCAGATGTGTGAGATTGGCAGGATTGTCGAAATGGAACCAAAACAGATCTTTGAGTTAATTGTACACTGATGGGTAGGAGGAAGTTCCAGGTTTGTATTGTTTTTACTGATTTTATCATTTTACTGATTTTAGTGGATAATGTTGAATTGTGGGAATTTGTACTGTTATATATTTTTTTTTTTTGTGATGATTGTTTGTGTAGCAGGCGTCTAAGTGCGCCTTGCAGCTGTAAGCCGCCCTGGGTCCCCTTCGGGGTGAGAAGGGCGGGGTACAAGAACCCCAAATAAATAAATAAATAAATAAAGAAGACTAGTAGAAAAGGAATGTGGAGGCTGCCACAGAAATGTCCCAATATCTCTTGCCTGGGGCACTCTTTTTCTAATCGCAAGATTGTCAATGTCACATTTGTAAAGGTCTGAGGTCCACAGATGCCCAAAAGTTTGACATCAGACTTCTAGTTTTGCTCACTAAAAATGCAAGATGGCAGCAACAGCAACAGGTATGAAGTTAAGTATATTCATGGCTCTTTCTTACCTGAGATGCTCCAGTGAGGGCAGGTACTATAGCAGGAGAATGGAGAGGCTCTTTCACACAGTGTTCATCGAATCCCTTCACATCCTGGTCCATCTGTTCATATGGTAGACCACTTCGTCCAAGCTGAGCATAGTCTCCTCTGCCCCATGTAAAGACCTTCCCCATTTCTAAATTCAAAATACACAATTACACGGCATTAGTTTTTTTTTTCAAATAAACATTACATTTCTGTGTTCATGCCAAAATCTGAGCAATAAGGGAAGCATTGCAAGATCCTCAGCTTTCTTTTCAAAACAGCACATTTTAACCTTTTGATTTCAAGGGATAGTGAGTGCCAGTTATTGACTCAGCACTGCTCCCAGCTTCCTTTCCCAGATCTGAGTCTGTATTTCTCTATTTGTATCAACTTTCAATTTCACCTTTATATGTGTTACAAGATATTTTTTTTCTGACAGGACCAGAAGGTGTGTGTGTGTTTGCCTACATATGCACACATGCACCGAAAAACACTTCCATCTAGTCTAAACCACTGCTTCTTAAACTGTGGATCCTGACCCCAAACAAGGTCCCCTTAGCTCAGTGTTGGAGTCCTGAAAAAATTAGCAACAGTAAAAGTTTTCTGAAAATCTCCTAGTGGCTGTTTCAGATATTTCCATAAATCTGTTGTATAGTGTTTAAAGTGGACTCTGCAGAAGACGTTTTATCTGTACTTCATAAAAAGGAAAATTAGCCCTGTTTAGCAATCCTTGCAAATGCTGATTTGTTTTCAGTAAATGTTTTATTTTTATACGTATTTTATATACTTATATACCTGGGAATCACATACAAATTTATCAGGCCAAAAGGGGTCATGAACGGAAAAGTTTTAAAAGCTCTAGTCTAAAGCAGTTACAATATACAAATTGAAACAGAAATTCGACATCAGCACTGCCCTCTAGAGGATAATTACCAATATCACATACCAGATTTTAGGTTACAAATTTAGCTAAATTCCAGCAGGTAAGTGGAAAATGGTTTGTTTGTTTGTGTGTTTGTTTGTTTGTTTGTTTGCTTGCTTGCTTGTTTGTTCAAAGTATTTCTGCATTGCCTCCCAGACTAAAAACACTTTCAGAGTTATTCACAAATAAAAACCAATTAAAATAATACAAATATTAAAATATTAAGAGTTTTTTAAATTCCTAAAAGCAGTCTAGAAACCATACTAGAATCCAGTTTAGAAACAGTCAAAACAAAAGTTCAAAACACTGAATACTATTGCAAAATAGCACTGCTTTGGCTTCCTCCCAGAACCTTAAACCAGAGGAGGCCAGCACAGACTCTTGAGTTATGGACTATCATGCCCCATGAAGACTCCCACTGTTTACCCCTAATTAAGCCCTTTTTGGTTAGAGGGATTAATATGTTATGTACGGCTTCTGGGGAGTCACTCTAGATGGCCTCTTTGCATTTGAAGCCTATGTTGCCCTGTCCCTCAGGGGCAGAGCCTCAGACAAGGTACTTCTCATTTTTAGAAGAGTCAGCCTTTTTGTGACTGCAAGGTGAAGAGAAAGGAAGGCTGGAAGGTCTACAAAATAGCACGTCCAGTCAGAGCTGTATTCAAGTCCAGTTGAAGTTAAATTTGGGACCATCTTAGAGATAGCTGGAGACCATACAAGAAGAGACAAATAAGAAATAAAGATTCAAGAGGCTCAGTTCATCCATAACTGTGTCTATCTCTCAAAGACTTTACCTCTCCTCATAAAGACTTTGTAGTGAGGGTCAGGAGAGAAAGTCTAAAATTGTTGTCAGTTAATAAATTCTTGTTTGATTCAACTATATAGTCTCCAATCTGTTCCCTGTGCAGCCAGTTCACCTTCCAAGTAGTTAAGATAACATGGGGGCAAAACAGGGAGTTTAACTTTCGCTGGTAAATAGAAAGCCCTGTTATTTCTACACACCAACTTAGCTTCACAGGGTGTTTGGACATACAACAGGGCCTCCTCTGAAGATCTGAAATATCTAACAGTCCTTCAGATACCTCTGTCCCAAGTCTTTTAGGGCCTTGCCGATTATCACCAGCACATTGAATTGAACCAGAAAGTAAACTGGAAATGAGTCCAAGTTTTTACAGAACAGGTGTTATATATTATCGAACATGCATATCTGGCTTCTCAATTTAGCATTTGTTGCACCTTCCAAACACTTTTAAATAAATAACACAAAAATATAAATAGCTTTTTAAAAAAAAACAAAAACCTGAAACCAAATAAAATATGCAAATAAAATAAATGGATGCATAATGTGAGGCTTTGTGCTTTGGTTATATCACGAGTTGACAAGCCCCGTGATATAAGACAATAATGGTAAATAAAGTGTAAGACAGAAAGAAGAAAAAAGGTTGCAAATGACTGAGTCCCATGCCCTGTATTCATAAGGTTGTCAAAAGTCAAAGCTGCTGTATTAACAATTAGCACTAAAGAATAACAGAAATTAACAGAAATGAAATTGAAAATTTCACCAGAAAAAGTACAACATGAATAATGTTGCACTGGTTAAAGTTTGGTTTCTGATCCATGATATACACAAGTCAACATCATCTCAGCACCCCAAAGGTTTCCATCTTTTTCATTTGATAGAAAGGCTGCCTATTATAAATATTGTACATTTTCAAAATAAGCTTTGCAGTCAGTCCTTTTAAAGTCAGTCCTTTCCTATTTTGGAAGCATTCCCACTTCAACTGTCTCATGGCACCTCAAGTATGCACAAATGTTTAATATGATGTAATCAAATTGAACATGAACTATTTAATTTGTGGGCTTTACCTTGAGGGAGTGAAATGTCAATCAAGAAGAATAATAGACTGCAAATGCCATATTCAGTTTAACAAAGCCCATTGGGTCTACAGTGACTGTCACCAACACAAAGCTTGAATATATTTAGTGAATTTTGGTAAAAAAATACATTTACTGCACCCATACAAAACTAAGCTGTTTTGAAGACCTGCTAAAACCAACTGATACTTCCACAGAGATGTTTGTGCTTCTTTTGACTCCACTTTGCTGAAGCAGCATATTTCCACAGCTATCTAAATATACTTTGGGGTGGATGAATATGAGCAAATCCTACAGTCTTAGCCAACTTGTTTGGCTCAGCTACTGGCTCAACTGCACACTTGCCAACAGTTCCATTTTGGTGAGGACAGCCCCAGTTAATCCTCTGTCATCCCACTTCATCAGTCGTCTCTAATGCCCAGATTCTCTGTCTTCCCACATTACTCTTTGTCTTTGACTTATCTTGGTTACTGCTAACACAATACAAATCAAAAAGCAGTATGCATGCAACAGTAGGAAAAGAGATGGAAAAGGGAGGTCTTGCCCTTCTTAAACTTTATTTTATTTATTTAAATATTTATTATTTAAACTTATATGCCGCCACTCCCCTGGGGCTCGGAGCGGCTTACAAGAATAGCTAAAATCTAACAAAGTTTAAAAGCAATTTAAAACAATTTAAAAACAACAGTATCAAACATTAAAAGCCTGTCGGAACAGGTATGTCTTACATGCCCTGCGGAAAGCTGGTAAGTCCCGCAGGGCACGAACTTCAGGTGGCAGAGCATTCCAGACTGATGGCGCCACTACTGTGAAGGCTCTGCATCTGGTTGCCGTTAGACGCAAGGTGTTGACACTGGGGACTTCTAATAGATCTTGGTCCTCAGAGCGGAGGGATCTCTGGGGTTGGTAGGGGGTGAGACGATCCCTTAGATACATTGGCCCCAGACCATGCAAGGCCTTAAAGGTGAGTACCATCACTTTGAAAGTGATCCGGTGCTCAATTGGTAACCAATGCAGCTGTAGTAAGATTGGTGTTATGTCGCATCTCATCGGAATTCCCGCAAGAAGCCGAGCAGCTGCGTTTTGTACCAACTTGAGCTTCCGAATCACCGACAGAGGGAGGCCAATGTAGAGGGCGTTACAATAGTCCAGCCTTGAGATGACCGTGGCCTGGATCACCGTAGCTAGGTCGTCCCTGGACAGGTAGGGGGCCAGCCGTCTAGCCTGCCGCAGGTGAAAGAAGGCGGTTTTGCTCACGGCGGAGACCTGGGCCTCCATTGTCAGCAGAGGGTCCAAAAGGACTCCCAGACTCTTTACCAATGATGACGGGCGTAACGCCTCGCCATCTAGGGTGGGCAGATGGATGTCCCCACTGCCCGGTCCACCCAGCCATAGGATCTCCGTCTTTGCTGGATTCACCCTCAACCTTCTGGCACGCAGCCATCCAGTGACGGCCTCGAGGCACTGATGGAAACAATTGGGTACAGAGTCCGGTCGGCCTTCCATCTTCAGCACCAGCTGAGTGTCATCGGCATACTGATAACACTCAAGCCCAAAACCTCGAACCAGCTGAGCAAGTGGTTGCATATAGATGTTAAACAACAGAGGGGAGAGAATGGCCCCCTGAGGAACCCCACAAGATAGAGGGTACCTCTCAGAGACCAGGCCTCCCCTCTCCACTCGCTGTCCACGGTTGTGAAGAAAGGAGGACAGCCAGTTTAAAGCTCTCCCCCTGATTCCAGCAACAGCAAGGCGGTGGGTCAAGAGATTGTGGTCGACTGTGCCAAATGCTGCTGTGAGATCCAATAGCACAAGCAGCGCTGACCCGCCCTGGTCAAGCTGGCATCGAAGGTGATCCGTGATGGAGACCAGCACAGTCTCTGTCCCGTGCCCTGCACGGAAGCCAGATTGGAAGGGATCTAGTCTGGCTGTGTTGTCTAGGAATTGCTGCAACTGCTCCGCTGCTGCCCTCTCAATCACCTTGCCCAGGAATGAGAGATTTGAAACTGGGCGGTAACTGGAGGGAACCGAGGGATCTAAATCTGGTTTCTTCAGCAAAGGAGAGACCACCACCTCTTTTAAACCCTCTGGAAAGACTCCTTGCTCAAGGGAGCTGTTTATGATCTTCAACAGAGGGTCACGTAATCCCTCCAAGCAGGATTTCACCAACCAAGAGGGACACGGATCGAGGGAGCAAGTGGTCGGTCTAGCTGCAGCTATGAGCCTATTGACAGCCCCTGCATCCAGCAGGATGAACCGGTCGAGGATGGGCCCAGCAAGTGGCCATGGGGTCTCAAGTTCTCTCACTGTATCAATTGTGGCAGGGAGGTCCCGGCGAAGTAGCGAGATCTTGTCTGCAAAATAGCTCTGAAAAACCTCGGCTGGAGGGGCCTGATTACCACTTTTTGGGACGGTAGGAACCGTCGTGCGATGTGCGGGGCTGGATGAATGCAAAGCTGGGGTGAAAATTGCTGGAAGAAACATTAACAACCTCAGATATGCAGATGACACCACTCTGATGGCCGAAAGCGTGGAGGAGCTGAGAAGCCTTCTAATCAAGGTGAAAGAAGAAAGCGCAAAAGCCGGGTTGCAGCTAAACGTCAAAAAAACCAAGATTATGGCAACAAGAATGATTGACAACTGGAAAATAGAGGGAGAAACCGTGGAGGCCGTGACAGACTTTGTATTTCTAGGTGCAAAGATTACTGCAGATGCAGACTGTAGCCAGGAAATCAGAAGACGCTTACTTCTTGGGAGGAGAGCAATGTCCAGTCTCGATAAAATAGTGAAGAGTAGAGACATCAGACTGGCAACAAAGATCCGCCTAGTCAAAGCCATGGTATTCCCTGTAGTAACCTACGGATGTGAGAGCTGGACCTTAGGGAAGGCTGAGCGAAGGAAGATCGATGCTTTTGAGCTGTGGTGTTGGAGGAAAGTGCTGAGAGTGCCTTGGACTGCGAGAAGATCCAACCAGTCCATCCTCCAGGAAATAAAGCCCAACTGCTCACTGGAGGGAAAGATACTAGAGACAAAGTTGAAGTACTTTGGCCACATCATGAGGAGACAGGAAAGCCTAGAGAAGACAATTATGCTGGGGAAAGTGGAAGGCAAAAGGAAGAGGGGCCGACCAAGGGCAAGATGGATGGATGGCATCCTTGAAGTGACTGGACTGACCTTGAGGGAGCTGGGGGTGGTAACGGCCGACAGGGAGCTCTGGCGTAGGCTGGTCCATGAGGTCACGAAGAGTCGGAGACGACTGAACGAATGAACAACAAGGAACCGTCGTTAGAGATCGAATTATTTTGAACAATTTTGCCAGGCGTGAGCTAGCAGACGTTATCAAAGAAGCATAATATACTCGCTTTGCCTCAGTGATAGCATGCTCATAGGATTCCCTGAATGCCTCATAAGCTGATCTCGATGCTCTGTCACGGAGTTGTCGCCACACGCCCTCCAGCTGTCTCTTTTCCCGCTTCATCAGTCGAAGTTCCTCGGTGAACCAAGGAGACCGATTTCGGCGGGGTCTGAGAGGGCGTCTAGGGGCGATCTCGTCGAGTGCATTGGATAGCCTGATGTTCCATGTGTCCACCTGCACATCGATCGAGTCGCTGGCAGGCTCCAGATCCCTCAGAGCATTCTGGAACCTACTGGGTTCCATAAGTCTCCTTGGGCGAGCCCAAATTGGCTCGGCGCCCTGGCAGCGTGGGTAGGCATGCTCCAACCGGACTCTCAGGGCGCAGTGATCCGACCATGGAACCTCTATTGTGGAGGCTTGGGTCACTTGAATTCCTGCGCTGAAAACCAAATCTAACGTGTGCCCCGCCCGATGCGTGGGCCCAGTAGTACAGAGGGAGAGTCCTAGTGTCTCCATGGTAGACACTAGGTCCACAGCCGCTAATGAACAAGAATCAGCATCAGCGTGGATATTGAAATCCCCCAAGACGATAAGTACATACATTGCAGGTCAGGTGTCTCTGCTTTAAAACAGCAGCTTTGCATTTTCTTCCTCACTAATTTTGTCCTCTTGCTGTCTTTCTACACCCTGATATAGTTCTCTATTGCAAGCTCACTAAAACCTGTAAAGCTTGAATTCACACCAGATTCACCACAATGTTTTTGGGTGTGTTGTTTTGCATCTGCCATATTTTATGGAATCCAAGTATTTTGTTGTACACTAAACCAGGCAAAATTGCACATTGAGTCAACGGATGTCTATTTTTCAATGGCAGTCCAATTCCATAATAAAAAATAAAGCACCTAATTGTTTATTATTATTTATTCAGTGCTATTACACATTAATTGAGGCAAATACTTCTCTAGAGGCATGGAAATACCTAACTGGCAACTAAATTTTCAACTGGAAATGACTGAGAACCTCTACATTTAAATGCTTGATAAAAGAAAGCATATACAGCAAAACATCTTCTTATGCACATATTGCTCAAAAATATATGTACTCATCATAATTTTGTCTGGCAGTTATATCACATATTCTAATTCCCTCTTCACTTCAGATGAAAAGTAATAGTAAGCTCCCATTGCCATCAACCATAAACCATGTATTTTATCACCACTGTTTACAATGTAAACACTGTGAATTTTACACGAATTTGGCAAAAGCTGCAAAAAAGGGACAATGTAGATGAAACTTTTGTGCCCTACATTTAAAATAGAAGCATCATGCTGTTTTTCAGGCAGGAGAAAAATAAATAAATCAGCTAATAGCTGTTCTGTAAAAGTGACCTGAATTACATTGCATCTATTGTTAGCACACAACGGCTGAAAGCTGCACTCCCAGGCTGCCCCAACATGCTTAATGGATGTAAACCGAGGATACCTGCTCAATTCAGACTCCATCTATGCATCATGGCCAAAGCTGGAAGAGCCGTTCCAGGACGCCCTGTGACCAAAGTCACGTAGAAGCAGAATCAACATGGAAGACTAAGGGGAATCTCAAACGTGGGTGATTTCTGCAACACACTACAGTTTCTATATATAATTAAACAGATAGGCTATTAGTTTACAGTCTATGTGGAGCTCAAAATCTTTGATGTAATCCCCCACCTCTGTTCATCTGTTTTTTCTCTCGCATACATGGGACATTTTGCTGCCTGAGGCAAAGCAGCAAATGAGGCCCCACATACCCACCTGCCTAAGTGAAGAACCTTAGCCAAAGTCAGCGATGTTATTATGGCCTATAAGGTGGAAATTCCCATGAGCCGCTCTCCTAATTCCAGGTGATAAACTACAATAACATCAATTTCATTAATCATTTGCTGCCTCAGATCTAGTGGTTGGCTCAGTCTGCCTAATGAAACCAAACTGCTGGCTGCAGTAAGGAAGAAGGTGAACACTGGGACTAATGAGTGAAACAGCGGGTCATAGAGAGGACTAGGAACCTGTATACTTCAAATCCAGCTGTGAAATGATTAGACACATATTTAAGTAACAAGACAAACAACAAAACAAGTATGCATCTGATAAAGTCCAATAAGAACACTCTAATACATTCCATCTAAGTGTCCTGATCTGGAGGTGACAGTTCAGATTAATCCTCTATCGACCCACTTTTTAGTTGCTTTTAAAACATTCCAATTTCTCTTTCCTTCTGTGAACATGCTAATATAATCCCTCTTCTCTGAAGAAACCCTCTGTCTATTATCCACAACTCATATAGCTCCAACTAAACTCTAATTCAGCAATCTCCATTGATAGCAAAAAAAAAAAAAAGACATAGGGAATTCCAATATTACACAATGGACATATTTTTATAAAAGGTAAAGTATTAAGAAGTCTTCTCCAACTAACCAAAGAAGAGCTTGTTAATACCACAGCACTAAAATCATGCCATTCTCTACTGCACTTTGGATGAATCATATTTAATGGATGCTCAGAAGCTGAGAGTGGAGCTTTTATACATGATGCTTAGCAGTTCCAGTGAGATTTTTATAAAAGGTTTCTGCAATTCGCTCTCTAATACAATAGGAAGTGATCACTTCTATTTCAGTTCATTTCCAGAAACATCTGGCTTGCTAGCTATTGTGGTAGCATCTCCAAGGGAAAAAAGAGCATGACAACTTGGCTTTCTTCTATCTCAATTATTAATATCCACTCCTTTCTCTTACGTGCCATCTATTCATTTCTAAGCAAAATCAGCAGCACCTAACATAATATCATTGCAACTTTTCCCACAGTTGACAAAATTTCTCTACAGGTTTCCGTGGTTCTTTGTGGGGTACATTGATCCAATTTCTATTCCATTATTCTGTTAGAAATTACTAAAAAGGTCTTAAAAATACAAATAAGATCATAAAATTAAATGTATAGATACTTTGCAGCAAGCAGATAGCCAGAAAAGAATCACGTTCTAAATCTTGTCAAATTTTCTTTCGTATCAGGAGCTATTTGAGAAACTGCAAGTCGCTTCTGGTGTGAGAGAATTGGCCGTCTGCAAGGACGTTGCAAAGGGGATGCCCGGATGTTTTTGATGTTTTACCATCCTTGTGGGAGGCTTCTCTCATGTCCCCACATGAGGAGCTGGAACTCACAGAGGGAGCTCATTCACACTCTCCCCAGATTCAAACCTCCAACCTGTCGGTCTTCAGTCCTGCCAGCACAAGAGTTTAACCCATTGTGCCACTGGGAGCTCCTATCTTGTCAACTGTCAAAGGCAGACCTCCAAGTAGGCCCTGGCCCACCCTAATAGTTTCAGTGTTGGGCTAGGAATATACAGACCTGGATTCAAATCCCCAGTCGGTAATGAAGTTTACAGGATGCCTTTGAGCCAATCTCTATCTCTCAACGTAACCCACCACACAAGATTATTGTGAGGTTAAAAATGGAGGAAAGAACAATGTGTGGCACTTTGCACTCAGGAGGGACATGAATTTAACAAAAAGATTGAAAAAGATATTTTCTATCACAATCAACTCACTATCACTTAGATTCCTGTGTCTCCTTATGGTAAATGCAGCACATGGGATGTATAGTTAGTTAGAATCAGAAACTATCAAGCCAAATATCATTGTTCTATCCATCATAACATACAGTTCTTGTGGGTTTTTTCGGGCTATATGGCCATGTTCTAGAGGCATTTCTCCTGACGTTTCGCCTGCATCTATGGCAAGCATCTTCAGAGGTCTGAAGATGCTTGCCATAGATGCAGGCGAAACGTCAGGAGAAATGCCTCTAGAACATGGCCATATAGCCCGAAAAAACCCACAAGAACTGAGTGATTCCGGCCATGAAAGCCTTCGACAATACATTGAACATCATAACATAACTGTAATTGTACTTGATAGTATTTTAACTTTGTGTCCATGAAATAAATATTTAATTGTGGTTTTAATTTTTATATTTGCCTTGCTTTTACATTTCATTGGGTTGTATCATGTTATTGGTAGCCATCTTGAGTCCCTATGGGAAGAAAGGCAGAACAGAAGTAATGATGATGATGATGATTACCTAAAAAGAAGGAAGTCATACTGACAGCATCAATACATCAACAAAGCCACAAGGAGAACCAACGTTCTTTCTGAGACTAAAAAAGTACTATGTAGGAGATCTATAGGAAGAGGCCACAAGGACAGACATAAAGAAGTGGTTGAGTGCATACATGTGAAGTCATCAGTATAGGCTATCACTTGTGGCCGAGTATGATTACTCGAGAGTCTTGGTGGTTGATTCTTCAAATAAAAGAAATCTGGAATTGGAAAGCAAGCAAGTTGTTCTATTTTTCCCCTTTTGTGAGATGAACTTTTCCATTGCAGATGCCTGACATCACTTAAGTCATGTGCCTTTCTGTATTCCAGTCTAGATCATTCCTATCTAGTCTCCCTTGAAAGACATGATGAGAATTCCTGCTAACCGTCAGCCAGCCTAAAGTACCCAATCTTATTTCTAAAGTAAGTCAATTATTATCTTCAATGGAAGTAATTTTACATAGGATTTTTAAGGTAGCAAGACTCAATCATTATTAATTAAAAGGAAGATTGGATCCACTTAAGAGGAATTAAAACCCTCAAAGCAAAAAAGGGGTAAGAAGAAATCTGCGAAAGGCTAAAAGTATTGAGAGATACAGAATTACCCAGTGTCTCTGAAAATAAACATTCGAATATATAATTCTATTAAGAATCAGGTGGATCAGCCATTGGCAATGGTATTATAGATAACAATACCCCACTGCTTCAGTTATTAATTGCCTAGCTTCTCCAAGCATCTACAAAATAAAGAGTTGGCAAGCCAGATAATTTTTAGAGCCATGAGGATTGAGCCAGAATTCATTAGCTCAAGATGTACTGCTTCAAACATGATTATATCCCCCCCCCCCACTTTAAACAGAAAATCATTGTTGATACCAAAAGTATATTCAAACTATGTATCTAAAATTTTAAACAACTAGAAGAAAAATAAAGATATATTTATCTGAAGTACAACATTTCTGAGTTAAGGTTATGCATCAGCACCCCCCTTCATTTTGCGCAGCAATCCAATCCAGTCATTCATTATCTATCTTTCTAAAGCTATAAAACGCAGACTGGCTTTCTTTTAAATTTATTTTTAATTTGGCTCACGGCAACTGATATTCTCAGTCAGACCACTTTGAAATTCTTTGTGTAGAAAAGATAATTATAGCCCCAATTTAACTTTTGAATCACGATCCAATCTAATCTTAAAATCTAGGTTTGGCTGTTGAATGGACACAGATTGAGCGATTTATACACACGTTCAAATACTAGAACATGAACTCTGTGGAGATACAATCTATGGAGATAAAATGCAAGGAAAATGCAAAACTTGAAATATCAGCAGCTCTGTTTTGGGATGGTATATAGGAGACTATATAGAAAGACTCAATGGGGAGGTGGAGGAGAAAAAGAAGCAATTGGGGATGAACTGCACATGAAAGGATTAGAGATGTTTCAACAGAACAAAGGTATCAGAAATGTTAGGTAAGGCTGGAGTTGAACTAGATGTATTTGGATGACAAAAAATTAAAACTCCTTTCCTTTGGGCGGAGACATTATTGTGAATTCAGCAAGAAGAGTTCCCAAATGCTGGCACAGACTGTAAAAAAAGGAAAATGTGATTTATATTTCAAAAACAAGGAGAGAGAGAGAGGTAAGTTAATATATGCACACCTTCTAAAGAGATTAATATATTTTCAGGACTATATAGTAGGAGCTGGACTCAAATTGTAAATAGACTAATATTTTACATTATCTACTCACACTGAGAAAAATGACAAAAGATTTCAAACATATTGCAATTATAGACAAAGATCTATTTGCAATGGAAGTGTTTGTTTATTATCCAAGTCTAAATCAGATCTTCTTAAACTTTTCCCACTTTCCAGTTGAGAAATGTTTATGTGACCCAAGGTATATAAATCAGGTATAAAAAATCAAACATTTACTAAAAACAAATCAGTATGTGCAAGGCTTGTAAACAGGCTGTTTTTCCCTTTTGTGGAGTACAACTTAAACCGTTTTTGCAGAGTCCACTGTAAACATTGCACATTGTTGTTAACAGATTTGTGTAAATGTAAAAAGGTAAAGGTTGTCCCCTGACATTAAGTCCAGTCATGTCTGACTCTGGGGTGTGGTGCTCATCTCCATTTCTAAGTCGAAGAGCCGGCGTTGTCCGTAGACACCTCCAAGGTCATGTTGCCAGCATGACTGCATGGAGCATCGTTACATTATGTAAATGTATTCCATGTATAAACCTTTTACTATGGCCAATTTTTTCATGACCCCAACATTATTTACCTGATCTAAATAACGTATATGTTGTTCTTGTGTAATTTATGATTTATGGCAACCATAACGGAAAACTTATCACAGGGTTTTCTGTGGCTGAGATTGTGTGACTTGCCAAAGGACACCCAGTGGGTTTGGGAATCGAATCCTGACCTCAAGAGTCATAGTTCAACGCTCACTAGAAATGACTCAGTAGAAAAGACAATAACGTTTAGTAAAGTGGAAGGCTGTAGGAAATGCCCA
The DNA here is from genome assembly GCF_037176765.1 of Anolis sagrei. Classification (NCBI taxonomy): domain Eukaryota; kingdom Metazoa; phylum Chordata; class Lepidosauria; order Squamata; family Anolidae; genus Anolis; species Anolis sagrei. The sequence goes on along the minus strand of NC_090021.1, from coordinate 247,289,510 downwards.
CATTCCAAATGGACAGATTCCTGGGTCTGCAAGATCTGAGCAAGGCTTTTGAGGGTAGGATGACTTGGAGATCTCTCATTCATAGGATTGCCATTAGTCAAAGTAAACTTGACAACAGTTAAGAACTTCAAATGATATGAACTTTAAAGGCCACTAAAATGCAGCTAAGGAACATATCAGCAAGTTCAATGTACCTGTTCCCACTTACAAACAAATTTAACTTAAGAACAAACTTACAGAACGTGTTCGTAATTTGGGGACTGCCTGTATGTTTCTCCCCATCATCATCACCAGCATCTTTAAAATTATCAATCTTTAGGACAAGGAGCTTATAAACCTTTGGCTATGTCAACAATTCATTTGTCTATCTTAATGCTATTTTGATTTGATGGTACATGAGGAACAAAATTAGTGGATTTATACCAAAAGAACACTGTGATAAATAAACTTCTTTACTTCAGAGTGCCTTTGTTATCGGCCATATCAGTTTAAAGCAGAAGGGAGGATGACTCACCTTTTGCAAGGCTTAAGTCTCTCCTTCTCTCTCTTTTTCTTTGCCACCCTTCTGCTATATTTAGGACTGCCTTCAGTCAAACAACTGCCATGCTCTCCTTACATAACCTAATTTACATCTGGAACATTACAGAACCTTGGTCTCCTCATCAGGAGAAATATCAACTGTAAGCAGCCATTTTCCTCTTGGATTTTGCATTTTGGCTGTTCTTTTGATCAAAAGGAGAGGCAACCTATTCTGATAGAAGGAACAGCAGGGCAGTCAACTTTTTTGTTTTTGCTGTAACAAAAACTTGCACAGCATCATAAAGATACAACTAATTTGTTACTCTTTAAAGTGCTACAGGGCTATGTTTTTTTAAAAAATGCTAGTGAACCACATAGAAATCAAGACAGAGCTCTATTACTAACCTTGTAGCAACATTACAGACTTAAATCAACAGTGTAAGTGTTGGAAAGTTAAAGCACCAACAATGTGACAAGTAAAAGAAGTCAGTAATGCAGAGTAAAATAGGTAAGCAACCCCTAATATATCCACTTGTATTTTTTAAATCTATATACAGAATGATATGCATGTCCTTTGCTTCTTTCCTCCTTTCTCCAAGGTCACTGCTTTTGTGCTTCTCTAACCATCTCATCACAAAGGGCTAAAATCGCGGCATGCGCTGATTTTAGCTCAGGTCACCCACTGAGTCAGCCAGCTCCAGTCACATGATGCTACGCCGGCTCCATGGCTGAAAGAGGGCAGAGCCAGTGCATGCCACCACACAGGAGAGCTCTCATGTTGCCACAGAATGCATGAGGGGAAGCCACATGCATTCACGCTTCCTCCCATCTGATCATTCTCAGCTGGATCCGAGCAATGCGAGGCATGGGGCACTGGATTCCCCATGTCCCTCTATGAACTGGAGCAATACCAATGGCTATCACTAAGGAAGGACAGGCAGCACATGGAAACACCATCAAGATCGCCTGCACAAACATGATGCATTGAGTTCACCTTCAGGAATTTTTAGAACCACATTTGGTGTTTTCCATCTTTGACTGGCTTTCATAAAACAGTAAGTATGGGGTTACCATTTCCAGTCACAGGGGCTGACATTACTTTACATACAACAACTCAGCCTACAAATCAATTTGTAACCCATCAAAAAGTGTTTGAAATATTTTCATATGTAACATTGAGCTTCGATGTCTTACCTGTTTGTGCCACCATATGTGTCCATCCATTCCACACTCTTCTGACTTTTTCACCTCCAAAATAATGTGCATCTATCTTCTGAGGTTTTAGAATAAAGTCACCTTTGTTCACTAACTGTTTGTGTTTGTTATTTCCCCAAACATATAACTCTCCTTCATCTAAAAGAAAGGTATCAAGAAAGGAAACAGGAGGTGTCTTAAGGACACAGAAATAAAAACGAAATGTCATTGTTCCTTTGCATATTTTCTCTCTCTTCATGTTTATGAAAACTGACATAAACATTTTTAAAGGTACACTGCATGTTTTAAAAAAAAGCTATAATCCAGGCATTACACTATATTTATAGAACTATTCATAAATGCAATTTAACACTCCTATCTCCAAAATCATGAAAACTGACCTGAATTACAAAATACTTATCTCAAGCAAAAAAAAAAATGAAACATATTTTATTCATATACAAGCAAACACATTATGAACTTATCCTATATAAAAAGTACATATTTTTGTATAGAAACATCATTTCCTCTGTAAGAATGCTAGTTTCTGTAGAGGAGACTTGTTTTCTGAACTGAAAAATGCAGTTTACTGTATGTGTGTGTGTGTGTGTGTGTGTGTGTGTATGCAGCAAACATATTCTATGCAAGAATTGCAAACAAAACACACACAAGGTGTTACAAAAACATATAAAGGGGAGTGATATCGAAACATTAGTAGTTCTATAGTGTGAAGCTTACACTGTATATCTTGCAAGCCATGAAGTACCTGTATGTTATTTTAATCTTGTTGTAAAATGAACTACATAATGACTTTCAGGAGACCATAATCATCAAATAGAATGGGAGGGTGTGAATTTAAAATGGCTTAGCAATAAGTCAAGACAATTCCCAAATAAAGCTATTTAGTTAATAATAATCTAACCATTTATTTTTTAGGGAGAGGAAGTTAAGTTGACGTTTTCATTTTTTCTCCTTGTAACACCTTTGATGTAGACACAAATCTACTAAAGAAGGCAAGAGGAGTGTGTTTACATGAACAGTGAAACACAGAAGGTGCACACTTCATAGTAAATGTTGAACCAAGTCTTGGAGGCTTGATGCACTGTGTGATTCAGCCAAATAAAATGGATGGCTACACCCAGTGAAACATACCTGTGAGTGCTGCAGCATGGTATGAGCCAGATGCAACACTCTTCACCTTGGTATCTTCCAGACCTAAGATAATAATCCATTATATGTCATCAGGTAAAGAGAGAGGTTTTGTTTCCAGAGGCATTTTGCAATACAAGACCCCACAATACACAGCTTTATAACAAACAATGGTAGTGCAGGATTTGTTAGAAAGTGAGCTGCCCTCCCAGGCTAATTTTCTAAATCACAAAGAATAACAGGAGATTATTCAAATATGGATTAAAGCTTTACAAATCAGTGTTTATTTGTACGGTCAAAACATTTAATTTCAGCTCTTTAAAAAATAGAAACACAATTATTTTGTATGAGAACATCTCAGAAGATGCTCTACATTGATGTTTGATAAATATGACTATAAACAACCATCTCCCAAAGAAACTTTGAAGTAACATGTCACAAGTAGCACTGTTACACTGCCACCATTGTTACTTTTTAAAAATAATATAAGGAAATGCAACATCTTTATGTTATTGGAACAAAGGCTAAATCATTACCCTTAAGGACATTTGTGGGGGAATTTTGGTCTAACATGTCCTAAAAATCTGCACTAGAGGACTATGTCCCTCTCAAGCAGGTTTCCCTTACCAGATAAGGCTGCAGATGAAGGGACAAAAAAAACCCAGATGCAACTATAACTGTCAAGTTGGAGTTAGGCCAAAATGTTTGACAATTGCATTTATTCAAGCAGAAGTTGGCCTAAGTAGACTCCCTGATGAACCATGAGAATTCCTTGATGACGATGCTAAGAACTTCTATAATGCGTGCAAGCAAACCCATTGTGTTTCACTGCCAGATTGCTCCTAATAGCAGAGACAGCAGTTCAGTCATAAAAGAAATCTCAGGGGGGAAAAGCTTACGGTTTAAGAGCCGGACAGTCTAATTTCTAGGTAAAAAAAGCAGGTTGAAAGTTTTAAAAGAAATTTGTGAGATGAAAGAAACCATTGTCTTGAAGCCTTCTGAGAAATGTATGTCTCTGGGACATAAAACAGTGAATGTAGGATATTACCTGATATTCTTCATCAGCGGTTTACTTATATATAATTAACTAAGTTTTCCCTAGACTCCATGGGGATCAAAGTGGCTTTTATTCCCCCAAACATCCTGTTGTTGTTGTTGTTGTTGTTTTTCATGTCAGGAGCAACTTGAGAAACTGCAAGTCACTTCTGTTGTGAGAGAATAGGCCATCTGCAAGGACAGTGCCCAGGGGACGCCCAGATGTTTTGATGTTTTACCATCCTTGTGGGAGGATTCTCTCATGTCCCCACATGGGGAGCTGGAACTGACAGAGTAAGCTCATCCATGCTCTTACCGGATTCGAACCTCTGCCTGTCAGTCTTCAGTACTGATGGCACAAGGGTTTAACCCATTGCACCACCAGGGGCTCCATCCTATAGAGGTGGGATGGTGTCTTCACCATATTTTAGAGAGGGCCTGGGTATTGCCGGCTCAGTAGAGGCCTTCAGTAGATTATCACACTATACTACACTTTACATTCTATAGCTCCTCCTGTTGAATTTTGCGATTTTCATTTTACATGGAGGATTTTAGAATACTCAGCCAGGGCTGCACTAAACTACAAATCCCAGAATTCTGCAGAAGGCAGCCACAGAATTTACAGTGGAATGCCAAAGTGTAGTGTGATAATCTCCTAAAAAAGTGTAAGTGACTGAAAAGGTCTCTTTGGTTCCTAAAATGGCCCAGAGGGCCAAAAACATGATGAAAATGCCCCCACAACTCTAAGAGGACATTTGAGGGCAAGAAAAACAAACTTTTCTGCTCTGCAAGTATCATAAGAGACGCCTAACTAATGTCAACCCTCTGGATGAGGGAGCTCCTAGAGGAGATTCAGTTATTAATCACCCTGCTCAGGTCTTGCAAACTGTGGTCCCTAGCTTCCTTTATTGAATCTAACCATCTGTAATACAATCTTCTCTTTTTCATTACTGCCTTCAGCTCTTTCCAGCACTGGTGTTCAATGCTATATCTTTATACTTCAGGACCTTATCTAGTTTCTTTAAGCTGACTTTCTGATGTAATGACTAGTGTCCATTTTGACTGATGACTGGGCAAGGTATATTTTCAAAACTTTATTTCAATATCTTCATCAAACGGTTAGCATGTTGTTTCTACATTCCCTTTATTTGATACTGATAATATGTGTTGATCATTCAACAGTCCTGCTCCTAGTTTCAATTTCCTTTGACTTCTCAGATTTTGTGAAAGACGTCCTTGTGTTTGGTTGGTTACAGCAGATCACAAATGGCCATATACTATAATGAAGCAAGAAATATCCCTTTGTAGCAGCCAAAAGCAGAAGAGAGCATGACAGTGGAGAGGTATATGGCACTTTTGGAAAACAGTGGGCAATAGGCTCTGAATAGGGTAAGCCAGAATCTATGGATCTTTGCATAATGACAAGAGCAGAGTGTGGAACTCTTTCTTGTTTAGACTAAAAACCCTGTAATGCCTGCTGAACATGACAGCTGAGACTTTCTGGCTGTTGTAGCCCAAAAAAGTACAAGACACCTGTCCATATCCTAAATATTTTAGTACCTGAGATGCTATGGCACAAATGCAATATATATATTTTAAAAAACAAACCTGTTACTTTGCACGGTTCTCTTGCCCTCAGAAAGGATGGAACCATTTCTGCTTGGCATGCCCGCTTTGCCTGAGATGACATACCAATTCCCCACTGGAACACTGAACCATTTTCTTTTTGACGTGTACATGCAAAAGCAAAGTTAATTATGGATGTTTTTAGAAACTATTCCCGTGCTAATACACTAGGACAGAATATATTAATATTTTCATTAACAAGAATATAAACATAAAAGATGTTTTAACATGTGAATTGTAAGAGTAAGATAATTTTAGCATAAAACCTTCAGCAGACCAAATATGCTATGGTTTGTGGCTACTTGACACATTTTGGTTTTTAAGTAAACACTTTAGATCTGTCAAGCGTTCAACTCTAAAATACCCCATAGAATTTTATGCTAAATGTCTGGTATAGAGGTACTGTATATGCTCATATATAACAGTAAGAATTGCAGTCAAAAATCAACCCAAAAAAGCAAGGTCATTATATCCACAGGTCAGTGTTAGGACTCTCCCTTAACTCTTACCCAAAAAAGGAAACCATTTCCTTCTCTGAGGACCCTTCTACACAGCCCTATATCCCAGAATATCAAGGCAAAAAATCCCACATTATCTGAGTGTGGACTTAAATAACCCAGGGCCCTTCCACACAGTCCTATATCCCAGAATATCAAGGAAGAAAATCCCACATTATCTTGGAAGGGCCCCAAGTCAGTACTAGGAGAACCTAAAAGAAGCAACAACCTCTCTACTGACCCATCCACACAGCCCTATATCCCAGTATATCAAGGCAGGAAATCCCACAATATCTCCTTTGAACTGGGTTATCTGAGTCCACACTCAGGGAATGTGGGATTTTCTGCCTTGATATACTGGGATATAGATGTGCACTCGAGCATGGAGTGGCTGAGTGCACAGCTGTCATTTTTTCCTAAAACAAATCTTAAAAGTTAAAAGTTCACAGAACAGTGGGATAGTTCTGCAGGGAGCAAAAGATGTGCAGGCTTTTTGTTGTGTTGTTATTTTTAAAGCCTGGGTACATTGAGGCATGAATAGAACAGCTGGAAAAATTTCCATCATCAGCAGATATTTTAAATATCATGCAAAACTCTCTCAAGAAATGGGGAAAAACTGTTGTCAGTTTGGATAGACAAAAAAGCTCTTGGTTTACCCCTTCCAGAGCAGGAACAGACTGTACCCTAGTTTCATCAGCTCCACGCAGCCTGCCAGCAGATTAGTCACTTCCCAGTAGAAGAAATGGAGCCTACTTCTAACCATTTGGTCCCAAGTGTGGGTAGATTCATACAATTAACTGCTGAATAGACACATTGGTAAATTCCACAAATTCAATAGGTCTACTCTAGTTAGAACTAACAATAGGATATATACTTTTTAATGTATTTACAAAGTATTGCCCTTTACCTCCTGGCCACTCTCCTTATATTTCAGTCATCTCAACACAAAATGTCTGATGCAGACCTACAAAAACAATTATGTTGCATATATTCCACTCAGATAATACAACCATTATAGTATCAGAACTGATGGAAAAAAATAAAAATCATACTTTTAAGTGAGCAAAGTTTGAATTTTTGAACACTTTAACTCCTCATCATTGTAGGAGATATAACTCACCAGTGACAGCAAGTGCATGTCTCAGTCCAGCAGCCACATTTACCACCTTCTCCTGTAAAGACTAGGAGACGAAGGGAAAACACACACTTTATGTGTATTTAAGGTATATAGACTACAGAACCAATGCAGCCAACACTTGAGTTTTCAAAAATGAGAGTTTGTTTTTCTGTGCCTTTCAAGTCATTTTTACTTATGGAGCTGAGAGTGTGGAAGCTCACCCAGCGGGTTCTCACAGCCAAATAGAAAACTGAATCCTGCTCTCCAGAGTCATAGTCCAGCACTCAAACTCTGCAGTACAATAGGAGTGTATGCACAATATTTTCAAAATTGACTCAGAAAATAGTGGTTACTCCTTCTTTGGAGGTTTCTAAACAAAGGGTAGATGGGCATGTTTTAGCTATATATTCCTGCACAGCAGTGCTTAGATTAGATTGACCTTGTTGTCCAGACCTATGATCCTAATATAAAGCATCTGTATCATGCATCAACAGTAGCTTTTTCCGCTGCTGGTTCCAACTGTGTTGGGCTATATCTCCCATCATCAACTGCCAGCGTGTCTACTCCGGAAGTATATCTGCAGGAATGTGACTTGAGAAGGAAGCAACTCATTTTTACAGCTACACAGGATGACAGTCGTTCCTCCACATTTCCAATTTTGACTTTTATGGATTTGATTAATGACAGATTTACTTGAAAAAATGTTCTCTCTGGGACTCTCTTGGTCCTCCATGTCACCTTCCCCCAGTCATGCTTTAGGAACTAGAGATTTCCAGATGCTCTGATGGGATTTATAATGAGCTTTCAGTTATTATAAATGAACTATAGAGTCATACTGGAAGATTAAAAATTCCTAGAGATGAATGCTCTAAGCAAAAAATAGCAATTCTTTATTACAAGTTTTCACTTTCACTGGGATCTTGTGCCCCTAACCCCAGTGAATATGGAGGACTGACTGTTTTTCTTTTTCCCAAAATAGATAATTAATGGCATGTGCTGATACTTTAAGAACAGAATAATTGCTTTGCCCCCATATAGATGGTTTTCAATTCAATCCCTCATATCTCCAGCCATGGCTAGACAAAACCTACCTGAAACCCTGGAGAGATACTACCAAATAATGTCAACAATACTGGGCAACATACACCTGCATTCAAAAGCAGCTTCCTGTACTTCAAAATGAGAATGCTAGGCCAGAATCAAGTTTTCAAGCAGCTTACCTCGATCCTCTTTGGGACTGTGCTTCCTCCAGAAGTCAGAGAAATTCCCAATTGTCCAAATGAATTAGATCCACATGAAAACACCTGCCCATTGCCTGCAAGACACAGTACTGTGTGGCAACAACTTTAATTGTGTATCTTAAGTCAACGTCCAGAGTACTGTGATACATGCTGCCTCAGTGCACAGTTCCCTGAAAGCTTGCTGTCAGCATTTCCTAACAGAACCTTTGCTGTGGCAAGTTAATTTTCCCTTTCCCATCAGGAATTACTCCTGAGCAATGTCATGATTGACGAGGAGTTAAACAGGCATTCTCACTACTTTTGTTCCGAAGTCAGATAATGACTTTTCTGTTTCTGCAGGACTTTCAACCCATCTAAACAATGTGCTGGACTTGCTTTTTGTTATATCTATTATACTGGTATTTTTGCTTATATTTTATAGTTTATATTTTTATCTGGTTTTAATTTTTCTGTAGTTGATTAATCTTTTAACTTGAGTATTTTAACTACAGTAAAAACCCCATATCCATGGGGGACATGGTCACAGGCCAGACCACAACGACCTGCCGTTGTATAGGACCAAGGACCTTACATTACCTGGCTTCTATCCCAGCTTACCAGAGTATGCAAGGTCTAGTAAATTCCTTGAAACCATTTTTCCCCAGGTTCAGCGATTGAAACTGCGGATTTGGTTTCCACAGTTACTGGGGTCTTAGTATATATGATTTTTTTTTCACCCTGTTGTGAGCCACATCGAATCCTGAACTTGGAAAAGGGTGGGAGAAATGATCAGAGTATACATTTTAAGGTAGCAGAGGTGCTTCTCAACCAAGGTAACAGTTCCTTTATCTATCATATATAAATTAATTGCAAAAAGTGAGATATGAAGTAATAAGTAGCACCAGTAAGCACAGGTATTCACGACAATGTACTGTATAGTTGTTATCCAAGTATATCTCTCATGTCCATATAACAAAACAGAAGTTTAGAAAAATTATGTTTCTTATGCAAGCTATAGTGAAATGTTAGTGAAGCAAAGTTATATTTCTTAGTATATCAACCAGATCAGTACCTTGGGCTAGATACTGATTTTCCAGCATTAAAAATGATACCTCCATATGTTCTGGTTAGCACTTTACGTAAAGTTGCCATAAACTTCAAAGCTATGTGTCCCAAAATTCACTTTTGAATATTTAGTAATAAGAAACATGTGATATATGTGCCTGTTTCTCATATAACAAGGTATAAATTTGTAAGCATGGTTAATACATGCATGCAGTGTCCTTTTTGTAAACATATATGCACCTATTGACTCTGGGCTCAATTTCTGTCTCTGAGTTTGCCTTCTTGGGATTTGTAACATCAGCTATGAAAAATTGTCCAGTTCTCCTTTATTTTTAACAAGGAAGATAGTATATCTCAGCTGTTATTCCATTGGTAGCAAGCCCAGTTGAGCATGGCTGAGAAAAAGAGCAATTCTGGGCTTCATGCGTTCCTTGATACAAGCAGTTATGAGTTCTCCCAAAGAATGTTCTACTTTTGACAATCTCAACTGGACAGTATCTGCCACATATTAGTGTATTTCCCCATTAGAAAGATCAGGCCCAATCCAAAAATATATATTAATCTCATTCATATCCCACTTAAAACAATTAAATGGAACTAGTACCACTAATACAAGGAAGACCCACCAGTATGAACCTGAAACATGAGCTCTGTCTCGACCACTGTATCACAGAAGCACTAAGATGAACAAACAGTATGTTTCTGATTTCCAAATGTACAATAATTTCTATAAATCTCTTGAACTGTATAGGATTAAGTGTTTGGTGAGGCACCACCACTCTTTGACAGAGAAATCCAAAGAACTTGTGAAATGACAACTCCCATGATTCCATAGTATTGAATCATAGCAGTTAGTGGCATTAATTCTACATTATATATATATATTTGGACAGTTAAGTGATGTTATATACTTCAAGTTGATTCTGACCTATGGCAACCCTGTCACAGGGTTTTCTTGGTAAGTTTTTTTCTCAAAAGATGTTTGCCATTGTCTTCCTGTAAAGCTGACAGTATGACTTGTTCATATCTGAATAACATTTTGAATCCTGGTCTCCCTGCATTTTATTTAATACTCAAACCACTACAAATGATTTAACCCTAAAGACAGATTTACCTGCAAGTATAATTGTAAAATCCCAGCCACAGGCAACTTGTATGACAGGACAGCCACACAGGGAAGAGCATAACGTGAAATGTGTCACATCTTCAGTATGGCCAAGTCCTAACTGTCCATTTTTATTCTGGCCACATAAAAAGAGTTCTCCAGTATCTGCAAAATGAACAAATATTATCAGTGCAACAGACTCCAAAATACAGGTGTGTGTGTGTGTGTATGTGTGTTTTAAGACCCAGTTCTGGAAAAATGTGTACAGAAAATTAGAAAATTCAAGGAAGGAGTATGGACACCCCTTTTTTTCCTGCTACAGAATTGGGGGACCTGTGGCTCTCCTGACCTGGTTGGACTTCCAGCTCCTATCACTCTCAGCCAACATGAACAATTTTTTTAGCTTTTTATAGGCTTTATTGTAGATGCAATAAGATATAGTTTAATTTATTGTAGGGATACGCAAGCTCTTCAGCTGCTTGTAGACTTTTTAACTTGATGCAGAATCTTGCTTGTTTTTTCCTGTTTGCATGAGATATGCCTTGTTCTTTAGAGCCAATATGGCAAAACTGTTTGTGTGCATTACATTCTCATTCTTATTGGACAAGATCCGGAATTTAAACCCTCAGATAGTGGTGGTGCTCTAGCTAGGTTTACATTTTGTAACTTTTTCTGTACAGAGCCAATTTCTGAATACTGTTAGGAAATCAAATAAAAAACAAACAAAACAAAATCATAGGAAACCAATGACCAATTATTGAAGTTAACGGAATCTGGAATGCAATAAAAACGTTCTATAGGGCCACAATTTCATGAACCCTATCGTACTCACACTTGTTAATCAACTGGGCACTCACAAAGACAAAATCAGCACCTGCCATCAAGCTTATACATCACTGAACTAAGGATTGTAGGAGATGCATAACCAAAATTTTAAATGCTAAATTTTGCAATGTAATATACTGTAGGGGTTTTTTTACCGGTAACAACTGCAGAATGTCCACCTCCACCAGTCATGTTTTTGATGGTTTCCCAATTACAAAGAAATCCTTTCAGAGCCTGAGGCAGCAATACATCTTCTTTGTGACCAAGACCAAGCTGGCCATAACTATTTGCTCCCTATAAGGAGAGAAAAAAGTGAGACATATTTATTTTAATATAATTAACAAACTTTCTGACAAAAAAACTCCTTTTTATATATTTTTAGACACCCAGCAAATCCCCCTTCTTTTCTTCCTCTTCTCTTCTAGCACCAACTACACTGGGAAGATTTTGAAGAAAAGCTGAAGAAATGTTAAGACTTTCTACATCAAGCAAAAGTAGAGTGATGGCAGTAAATATCATTTATTTTGTCATGTTTGTATGTTTACACTCTTCCTCCAAGAACTCAGCCTGACTGCTCCAGCATTGCGTCTGGGGCTCCTTCCACATAGCTGAATAAAACCCCGCATTATCTGCTTTGAACTGGGATATATGGCAGTGTGGACTCAGATAACCTAGTTCAAATCAGATATTGTGGGGTTTTCTGCTTTGATATTCTGGTTTATATAGCTGCATGGAAGGGCCCTGGGTTAGGAAGAGACCTGAACTTTCTGATGGCCTCCATTACCATGCCGGTGGGTCATACTGGTAGATTGTTGCACTCTCATCTCATCTTCCCCAGCCACCAAGCTGCCGTCACTCCAGTTGTTTCATTGCTTCCTGCTCACCGCTGCTGCTGTTACCCTTTGTTGCTCCCTTCTGATTTCAGTCACAGCCCACACCAACAACTACAAAGTGTTTTTTCAGTACTTTCAAGGTAGCTGGCTTTTTCTGTTGTGCCAACGTATTGCATCCAAGGCATTCCTAGCCCCTCACTATGCATCCTTCTGCCTAAGGCCCTGTAGCCATATCCCTCCCTCCTCTACTGAGTTGCACTGTTTTTCTAGTATTCCTTGAAGCTTTCTTCTGCAGCATCCACGTCATTCCCCATGACATCTAGCAGCATCAGTGTGCTGCCCCACATCAGCTCCAGGCTAGGCAGGGACTTACGCTCCTCCATGGTCACCGCTGCTGCATTGTATCTGCATTGCTTGTACTATATTTGGGGATATTTGGGGAGAGAGGGTTCACATGGAGAAGGGAGTCAATGATGAGGGGGGAAAGTATTATTATTTATTATTTATTAAAAACATTTATATTCTGCCCTTCCCAGGGCGGAGCACAGCACATACACGGCAAACATTCAATGCCGGGACACAAATTCACATAAAATACATAAACATAAAAAAAAATTATTTAAATACACAATTTAAAACCGTCCTGCTGCTGACCCTGGATGTCGATTTGACAAATGAGTCCCCAATTTCCCACACCCACCACAAAAACTTCTTTCCCCATCGCAAATGCATACTTCAACTGTATTAGTCATGATGATGTTGTGAATAGATGGTATAGTGGATTATGATTCGTATAAGCTTATCCCTTTATAAATGTGTTACCTCTTAACACTGTTGTTCCTTGTTGTTATATCTTGGATTCAAAGGCTAATGCTGAGACCTGGATGACAAGCAGCCGCCAGGCACCAATCCAACTTCTTAACTGCAACTAACTCGTAGAATATGGATCCACTTCCATTCCAAGTCGGCAGGGTGCAGCAGAGGCACAAGCACTTTAAAGACTTGCTTAATAGAGTTGGGAAGCATATCTTATTATAAGGAATTTCGAAAACCAAAATACTCCAAAATTTTCCAGAGGGGTGGCTTTCTTTTCTGATGTTTCAATGTACACAAACTTTTGTTTCATGCACAACATTATATAAAATTATCTTCTGGCTATGTGTACAAGATGCATATGAAACCAATTAAACTTCTCAAAGACATTATGTATGTGTATGTAAATACAAATATATATCCGTAATAACCCAAAAGCCAACACGATGATTTAGCAAAACTGATACATCGCCAACTTTGATTAAATATGTGTAACAAAAAAATTTAAATCTGTTCTTGCTTTGAAATTGTTACTGCTGTTTAATTGTGTGGTACTTATTTTGAAAGTTGTTGTTATATTCCAGGAACTTCATTTTTGTGGCTGCCACAAACTATGTTGAATTGGTTGAGACTCCATGAGATACTCATTGAAAACTATAACAAAACATGTAGCAGGATGTCCCACAAAAACAAAGATTTTGCAGTTTAATACACATTTTCCATGTTTTTATAATATAATCGATTAGAAAATGACTTCTATAACCCAGAAACAAAAACAGCGTGACTTGGTGTAATTAGTGGCATTTTAAAGGATTGGAAACCCCAACTGACTAACGCAAAGAAAGAAAAGGACTTGCTAACAGTGTGCTTTGTGAATGTATTTATTTTGTATCAAAAGCATTGCATAAATTAGTATAAAACTAGTAAATTAGAAGGTATGCAGGCAGCTAAATATATTTTGACCAAAAACGGGCAACAGCAACGGCTTTGTTTTGTGAATGAATTAATAGGATGAATTTAGTAGACGCAAAAGAGGCAATTTTTTAAAGACTGGTGTTCCTTAGGGTCACCTGGAGTCAGAAACTACTTGAAGGCACCAAAAAAAAACATTATATCACATTTGCTTATAAACCCTCAAAAAGTAGGGAATTACTTTTCTATTTGTTGTCGAAGGCTTTCATGGCCAGAATCACTGGCTTACTGTGAGTATGTATGGCCATATGCCAGAAGCATTCTCTCTTGACGTTTCACCCACATCTATGCCAGGCATCCTTAGACGTTGAGGGCTCTGTCAGAAACTAGGCAAGTGAGGTTTATATATCTATGTAATGTCCAGGATGGGAGAAAAAAACTCTTGTCTGCTTGAAGCAAGTGTGAATTTTACAATTGGCCAACTTGATTAGCATTTAATGTCCTTGTTGCTTCAAAGCCTAGCTGATTGTTGCCAGAGAAATCCTTTGTTGAGAGGTGTTAGTTGGCCCTGATTGTTTCCTGCCTGGAATTCATCTGGGTTTTTTTTAGTGTTGTTCTTTATTTACTGTCCTGATTTTAGGGTTTTTTAAAATACTGGGAGCCAGATTTTGTTCATATTCATGGTTTCCTCCTTTCTGTTGAAATTGTCCACATGCTTGTGGATTTCAATGGTTTCTCTATGTAGAGATACAGTGTAATATTTTCTATAGTTCACATGCTTTCTCTGTTTTTTCCCTATTTCTCTTCTTCCTTTTTCCGTTTTCTTATTTTATATTCTGTTTCAAACGATTGCAGTTTTTGGGAAATTATTTATTTATTTATTTGAGTTTTTCATTTTTTTAAAAAAATAATAATAATAAGGAAATCAAACAGTTCTGTTGGGAAGGCAAACACTGCAAAGACAAAGAAGCCTTCTTTCCTGGGACCCAGAGCCCTGGAGCAGGCAGGGGAAGTGTTTTGGACTTCAACGCCCACAATTCTGCCGGCTGTTAGGAATTGTGGGAGTTGAACTCCAAACACCTGGAGGGAAGGCCGAAGATTGCCCCCACTTGCTCTCTCTCGAGAGAGAGAGCCCGCTGCCTGGAAGAGCCGCCCCTCCCTGCCGCCGCCGCCGCCGCCGCCGCCTCGCGGGGACCTACCCAAGTGAACAGCGCCTGTGCGGGCGCCTCGCGCGCGACCTCCATGGCAGCAGAAGGGGAGGAGTCATTGGCGGAAGCGCCCGCCCTGAAGTCAGACTGGGCGGGGCTCCTTCGCCGGGCGGAAGTTGCTTGGTAGGAAAGAGGTGCTGCTAGAACAGCCTGGTTTTGCTAGATACAGCAATAGAGCAGGAACCTGGAATCAGGCTGCTTTAACTGCCATGGCTCAATACTGTGGAATTGTAGGGATTGTAGTTTGGTGAAGTACCCAGCACTCTTTAGCAAAGAAGGGCCTTGCAAAACTACAACTCCCGGGATTTCATATGGCAGAGTTTAATAACGTTTAATATTGACAAGCTGGAATGTGTCCAGAGAAGGGCGACTAAAATGATCAAGAGTCTGGAGAACAAGCCCTATGAGGAGCGGCTTAAAGAGCTGGGCATATTTTGCCTGCAGAAGAGAAGGCTGAGAAGAAACATGATAGCCATGTATAAATATGTGAGAGAAAGTCATAGGGAGAAGGGAGCAAGGTTGTTTTCTGCTGCCCTGGAGACTATGAGGTGGAACAATGGCTTCAAACTACAAGAAAGGAGATTCCATCTGAACATGAGGAAGAACTTCCTAACTGTGAGAGCTGTTCAGCAGTGGAACTCTCTGCCCTGGAGCGTGGTGGAGGCTCCTTCTTTGGAAACTTTTAAACAGACAATGGATGGCCATCTGTCAGGGATGCTTTGAATGCAATTTTCCTGCTTCTTGGCAGGGGGTTGGACTGGATGGCCCATGAGGTCTCTTCCAACTCTATAATTTGATGACATTAAAGTGCATTACTTCTGCCGTGTCCCAGCCTAGTGGGATGGTGGGAGTCCTATGGACATCTTGGAGGCATGTCTCTGTGCATTCAAGTCGCCTATCAACCTATGCAGGCATTCTTAAACCGCAGCCCTCCAGCTGTTTGGGTCTCCATTTCCTAAAGGCTCCAACCAGCTTGTTCAATGGTAAGGAATTCTGGGACACCTGGAGGCCCAAACAGCTGGAGGCCCACCTTTTGAGCATACATGACCTATGGCGACTCCACAGGGGCTTTATAAGCCAAAGAATAATCAGAAGTAGTCCTGCCAGTGCCTTCCTCTGAAACTGAGCCCTTCAACCTTACTAATGGTGATCCTGGGAGCACCCACACTGTAGAATCCAGTTTGATACCACTTGTAACTGCCATACCTCAATGCGATGAAATTATGGGAGTTGTAGTTTTACAAGGTCGCTGCCAAAGAGTGCGAGTGCCTTGCCTAACTGCAACTCCCGGGATCCCATAGCATTGTGCCATTTCCGTTAAAGAGGCGGTAAAGTATATTATACAGCAGGTGTGGACAAACCTGGGCTCTTCAGGTGTTTTGGACTTCAACTCCCACAATTCCTCGCAGCCTCAGGCCCCTTCCTTTCCCCCCTCAGCCACTTAAGTGAAGGAAAGGGCCTGAGGCTGTTAGGAATTGTGGGAGTTGAAGTCCAAAACACCCGGAGGGCCGAAGCTTACCCATGCCTGCAATAGTTGGAAGAGAAAGCTGAAGACAAGTGAAAACTATACGTCCCATGATTTTCACATTGATGGCCTGTTCCAAGTATTCCTGTTTTAGTATTTCTTTCAAATGGAGCCTTGTGTAACCTTTAAAACTAGCCAGTTTATTTCAGCATCAACTTTTGTCAGCTGCAATCTACCTCTTGAGATGCGCCTGAGGCTGTTAGGAATTGTGGGAGTTGAAGCTCAAAACTCCTGATGGGCCAAAGCTTACCCATGCCTGTTCCACAGTGTAGCTGCACTTGGGAAGCAGTTTCCTTGGATACACTGTTATCATTCTATGAATCTTTTATTCAATGTGAATGAATACATTTCCTTTTCTCTTTCACACGTGAGAGTGTATTTAATGCAGGCCTAGCATTAGGAGACCAATCTTGTGCCAACATTACCATGTTTTGAGGATGGAGGGAATTCAGGCTCCTTGCATCCAAGATGTAACCTGCATTGGCTTTTCTGTTGGTTTGCTGCCAGTGGTTTGAAGTTCTCTGCTGCGTGAAAACATCTTACGCCAGACAGGTCAGGAAATCACATATTTATAGCCACATCTGGAAACTTGAGTTTAGTTTGGATTACAGATACTGCTCATGAACCCAGTGGGAAGAGCCCAACAAGAACATGAGCATCCCATCAAATTGCCTTTATGCTTTACAGCACATGTGTGTCAATGTCATGTCATTTATGTGGCTCTCCAGATACTGGACCACAACTCCTGTATTCTTCATCATTAGACATCATGACTAGAGGGGATGGAAGTTTTGATACAGTAACACCCAGAAGGCTGTAGTTTGTTCTGTTTAGTCAGGAGAATGGGGTTTAAATTTAGATACAAGGCTTGTGATATAATTTCTGACTTTAAAATGCCCTTTAACCATTCCCCAATCTTAGAGACACAAGTGCTATTGGGCTGTAATTCCCATTATCTCCAGTCTGCATGGCAGATAAGCAAAAGTGATGGGAGTTGTCAATTAATATCTGGGCAACCAAACTGGGTAAAAACCAAAAAGTACAGACCACTATATTATATATACACACAGACACATATAGTTGGCCCTCTGTATCCACGGATTCTCCACCCATCGATTCAATAGCTCTTTGAAGGCAACATAAGGTGGTCTTTGATGAAAATGAGTTTGGACACCCCTGCTTCACAATTACATCGTTGACAGTTCATGCCCAGCTGTTTCAGAAGCTACAGAAATATGTAACGGGATCAGAGGGCATGATTCCCAATTACTTCCATATTTGATTCAAATAACAAAACGCACTTTGCTTGTTTGATTTTCTCTATTTTGTATTTGAAAATTGCATCAAGTTTTTAAAATGGGAAAACAGTTTGCCAAGCACTCTAGAGTTTTAAAAATTCTAGCACTACAATAAATCACTCTAAACTAGTACAGATTATGAACCCAAATCCATAAATCACACACATTCATATTAGAATCCAGTTCTTTCCAACATATGCTGTTCTTTATAAATGCAAAGGAAGTCAAATTCATGATCCCTCTTTGTTTTTCCTGTGTTTATTTAAAGCTTCAGATTCCTAATTCAACGTGTGTTTTAAGACAAAAATGTACATTACCCCCCCAAAAAAGGGTCGTCAAAAGGCAGATCAATTACAAATATACATTGAAGGAGCTAACTAAACAAAGATTAAAAGCAGGCACCTGTCTTCTGACGTCTCAGTAATAATTTGCTTCATAGAAGAGACAAGAGGACTCAGCAGCTGCTAAAAGGCCATGTGTTGCCCACTTTGGTCTGCTGATCTACTTCGACAACAGTGGTTAAGAGAGCAGGTGCCATTTTAAATTTCTCCCAGTTCCAGAATACTCTATGGATCACTGGCCTGAAATACTATGAGAAATTCAAAATGGTGGAAACATTCCTGACTCAGCTGCTCCTATGTAATCTGGGAAAGGCACCAACCATTGCTTTGCCATTGGGTTGGAACTGGGAACCCAAACAAGAACTAAGACTTGCCACCCCATTATCATCATATTACATATGGAGAGTTTTGAGAGTTTTTCACCACTTGATGAATTAGACAATCCCAATGTTAATGGAGTCAACAGATATCAGACTAACGAAAACTTATAAATAAGGTTCATTTATGAGGATTGAAAGATTTCTGTATTTTAGGTCTAGATTGGATGTGTTTTTATACTTCAGATCTAATTGTATCAAATGTGTGATGCTATTACATCAGATTCCTGATATTGAAGGATGGCTCTTGCATGACACTGTCCCCAAAGCTGATGACAACAAAGATTGTCAGCAGCTTTCTGATAAAATATAACATAATGTTTGAACAAGTATGGTATCTGATTGGAGAGCAAGAGATAGTACAGTTTTGTCTAGGCATATTAATCTATGTTTGCCCATTTGCACATGCAAGTATTCGCTTCATTTCAAAATCTACCATTATGTGCATGATCCCAGTAAGGAAGTGTACATGAAGTATGACTTTCACATGATAGTATAGTACATGGTTTAGGGCAGTGGTTCTCAACCTGTGGGTTGGCTCAGAACTCCCAGAAATCCCAGCCAGTTTACCAGCTGTTTGGATTTCTGGGAGTTGAAGGCCAAAACATCTGAGGACCCACAGGTGGAGAACCACTGATTTGGGGGTTGGTTCCTTAATAGCAGCTAATATTAGCCAGAATAATAAACTACATGGACCATTAGCTTTCCACTGTTGCAGTTTGCAAGATCCATCCTTCATCAATGTTCCTAGAGGAATTTAAGTCTGCAGATCATTAAGGAGGGACCAAAAAAGAAAAACGGGAAAAAGACACTTATATAAACATTGATATGAAGGTTTTGAGCATATGTTCCCATTTCATTCATCCATTGGTTTTACGAGAAGTGGCACTCCACATGAAGTACAGAAAGAGTATTTTCAGGTCTAAAGTGGATCGAAATCCATAATCCTTGAGTGTAGACTGGCTAAAGATCGTGAGCTAAGTTAAATTCCCAGCTGCTTGCCCATTTTGTTGAGGGCATCACCAATGATGTCAAGTTCATGGCGTAAATCGTTCACTGCATTCGCAATGCCACTTGTGTCTCTCAGGAGTTGAATGCTTTGCGTATATGGGTTGTAATTCACTCCAAAGGGGCGTTTAATGGTCTTCGCAAATTCTCTGTTTTGATGGAAAAGAAACACATTTTGATTAAAAGCAGAGTGTTAAATCTTATTAATGTAACTTTCAGCCAATTACTTTTCTTTGTAGGCAGGGACAGCAGTATTGTATGGGACAGTACAACTTAAGACATACTTATAGGATAATACAGCTTACAGACTACATTTGTACACAGTACCTACCAATTAATACTAAAAGGAAAAAGACAAAAAAGAAGGGAAGGGGGGGAGCAACAGGGCTTAGCTTTCAACCATCCAGATGATGTTCAAGTTTCTTTTCTTAACTAACTTCCTCTAATACAAAAATTATTGTTTGGTAATGTATCCTTCACATTCAGTAAGCTTACTTCTGCACATAATATCTACTAGTTTTCAAACGCTTTGACTGATGACATAATCCAATGGTCTCTGGAATATGCAAATATGCAAGGATATCAGTTTTGCTTAAATTTCTCTGTTGTATTATCCTTAATGAAAAAAAGTCAATTTATCGATTTCCACTAAATTGTACACTTTTCTTATTTGGCTGTTTATAATGTATTTAAGAAAGAGTCGGTTTCACAGTGAAGAAACATGCTATGATGCAGATTGTGGATGATCTAGTTATAACAGTCCAGGATTGAGAGAAATGGGAACTACAATGAACTACAAGTCTCTTCATGCTTTGCTGCTCATTATATTAGCTAAGGCTCATGGGAGCTGCTACGACATTTGAAATATAGATAAACAGTGCTAAGGTAGTTTTACGACAGTGGTTCTCAACCTGTGGGTCCCCGGGTGTTTTGGCCTACAACTCCCAGATATCCCAGCTGTTTACCAGCTGTTTGGATTTCCGGGAGTTGAATGCCAAAACATCTGGGGACCCACAGGTGGAGAACCACTGTTTTACAAGATCCTCAAACTTCAAGTCCCACGATTCCATAGCATTAAGCAATGTAAGTTAAAGTAATGTCAGACTACATTCATTCTACAGTGGAGATGGACCCCTTGGTATGTGAAAGCAGTAAATCTGCTTTCCAAAAGTACAGTCATTTAGCATATGAAGATGTAAAATATAAACAGCCATCCCATATTCCCGAGAATGTGAGGAGGCTACTTTCCTTTTTGTAATTTATTCACTTTCAAGAAATATTCGTGTATATCATCTTTTAATCTCTCAGGTGCATTTTATCAAATTACCTCATCTTTTCTTTTGCATCTTCAAAGCTTTCAGAAATGAAGTAAACTTCCTGGAATGTAGTAATCATGCATTCTTGCTTGCAGGTGACACTTGGATCAAAAGGCTTGAATTTGGCATTTCCAGATAAAGCATGCTGGTTATTAGACAAAACAGAACAGCAAAGACACATTGAGATATGTGTGTCTGTTTGTATTGGGCACCTTGTCAACAAATCTGCACAGGCTTAAAATAATGAGATTATATTGTGACCAGGCTCTGCCAATTTGTGTAATCCTCAAGAAACTTCTCTTACAGGTCTTCCTTTTGCCATGGCATGAAAACCAAGCAGTGCCTATCAAGGCATCATCCTAGAGCTCAGGAAATCCTAATCTAAGTCCACTCTATCAAATCACCACTGGTTGCAATTTTGTAAGGCACTTAAGTGAATCCACACTTGGTTTTGCTCACAAAGTTAAAGGAGCTAAAAGGTCTCACAGAAAGATTCAGCGCCTTGGGTATCCTCTTTAAAGTTCAGACTAAGTCCTGGAGTGGTAAACTGAATTTCTGATATAGAAGCCATTATATCACTGAAGTCTGACTGAAGATCATATTTTCAATCTATTACTATTGTTGAAGGTTTTCATGGCCACATCAACCCAACTTAAATTATTTCTGACAGAAATATAATGTTTGTTTTTTTTATATTCCCATGGGCCAATCTGGTTACTCTAACAGGTAGGCTGAGGCAAAACATTTTCTCTGAATGTTAAAAAATACTTAAAATCCTCTTGCTCCTGATTTGGTGCTTACCCTTAGTTCACTGATAGAAGAAAGCAAGCCGGCTCCATAGGCTCTCAACCGGCCTTCTTGTTTGCATATGCCAAATTCCACAGTGAAAAAGTAGCACTGAAAAGGAAGAAAGTCGAAATGAAGACACATTGACACCTTGTTGGGAAAACTGGAGGGAGCCTTTAAAGGGTGAGTAGAATTTTTTTGTCATACAACCGTATAACAAGCAACACCTGTTGAGATGCCCTCTTCTACACAACCTTTAAAGGTACACATGTCAACTCCAGTTTTTTATTCTGGCAACCTTGATCAGCAAAGATGCAAGACGGTGGCACTTAAGTAGCAAGTGTTTACATGCTTTTTTTTCCTTGATGCAAAGTAACATTAAAAACCAAGTCTCCAAACAAAGGCAAACAGCTTTTAGATACTTTCATCTTCAGTCTTTGCACACATCATCAACTATGGGCATTTAATAAAACCCCAATACTGGAGAGATTCCCAGACTTTTCTAAACCTCTTGTTCACCTCAAAAGAATGACGACATTGCGTCACTTGAAGGCTACTGTATAATCAAGGACCCGTTTATACTGCTCAATTATGGCATCATATCTATTATAAGCAATGCTCTATGGAGTCATGAGTTTTGTATTTTAGGGAAGCATATTCAGAATTCTTAGCAAGAGCCAGGCCTGTAGCCAGGAATTTGTTTCGGGGGGGAGGGGGGGGGCTGAGTCTGAGTGAAAGAGGGTCTATCCTAGCAAATCTTTTGTATCGTTACCCCAATACCCCCATGCATATGGGATATATTGAGCATGGTGATCAGATCATGATATGAATAAACATAACAGTTTAAATAATGTACCAGTAAGGCCATCTCGCGGACCACCATCAGAATTGCCTGGCTACATGCCTGGCAAGAGCATTATGGTGCTTCACAAACAACAATCTCAACTTTAATAGGAACCGGACAAGCCAATTAAAGTGGAATGATAGTGGTATGATTGCACAATGTCAAAGTACCCTGGGAATCAAACATTACCTTCAGCATTTTTTTCACAAATACAAAAAGGCTATCTACGTCTGTCATGAAGGGGGAGATGATAGATCAGATGTATTTTTAAGAAGGCAGTAATAGAGTATATACACTGGAATTTTCTAATTTTCCCAATTTAGTTTAATTTAGGGGAGGCCTTTCTCACCTACCATTCCTATCATCCATTCCCACCTTCCCAATGTGCAGCATACCCAAGACCATGAGAAGGACATGGAAAAAAGTCATCCCTGTTTTAGTTGCTTCTTAACTATATAAACTCATTTAGGAACACAACAGATTGCTGAACAATCCTAGAAGTCTACTGCATATTGTTCTAAAAGCAAAGTTCAAAAGGATGGGAGCTATAACAGACTGAGATATTCATACTCTCCATCTCGCAATACTAACAACCCATTCGCCATGGGAAAATCTTAATAAAGAAAGAAAAGTAACCTTAGCTGCCATTGGAAAAGCAAAATAAACTAATATTGACAAAGATTCAAAAGAGATGCCCCTTGCCCTATAGCCCTGAACATACAAAGCATGAGCAGGGCTATAGCCAAGACTCTTGGAGATCCCTCATTCACAGGATTGCAATAAGTCACTGCCAACTTGATGGCCAATAGCAGCCACACCTGAGATTTTAATCAAGTTCACAAAGCACATTTCTGCACCTTACGGACCAACAGAACTAGATTTTGATTTTGCTGTGATAGATTAACATAGCTGCTCATGTCAAAGGGGCAGTTTTGTACTATGTGATTCTCTTTGGATGATAACAAAAATATCCTGTGGAAATTTAACAAGAAATTTATTTTGGGATAGTTATACCCATTAAGATTTATTGACTTCAGTAAAATCAAGTGAAGCAGAAAGGTCAGATGCAGACTGCAAACCCAAGTAAGGCAGAGTCACGCTGAAGGAAAGTTAAGATCTTAGGGAACTCAAGAAAAAGAAGGATACGCATTTCAAAAAATTCTGACCATCAACTAAATTGATGCTTCCTATTTATAACAATAACAATCTGAAATGTAATGGGTAAGGTTCAACGTAAATAGTTTTACTTGGTGCTTGCTTATTTTCCATTATGGCTTAACGCCTGCTGTCTAATGACCAATATACATCTAGTGTTTCCTAAAAGCTGCTACATCTTGTATGCTGTTGCTGGGAACATTTTCCTAAACTGCTACAAATTGTAATTGTATGCTTGCTTTGGTGTCACATTGCTCAGTTTGATTGCTGGACATCTGAACTGGCAAGTCATTAAATAAACCACTGTCTTCAGTTCACAAACATCTTCATCGTTGAACCATAAACAGTGCAAGTTCCCTCTACAGGTTAGTCTGATGCAATACATTGAGATTTAAAGGAATTTAATTTGTCTATATCACATAATGTTTCCACACAATATTCATGACTGCTATTTACATAACATTTAAGCTTTGTTTTATAACATTTTTAAAGTACTTGGAGTTGTTAAGAGGGGTGTATGGTATGGAAACCAAATTACTGGAACCAAAGAACGTATTTCACTGAGCAGTGTCTTCTACTTACAGTTGCCAGCTTTTGAACAGCTTCATCAGATGCTCCAAGTGATGCTATGCCGATTTCCTGAGAGAATTGTGCAAAACTGGGTTCAGCCAGAAGAGGAACATGACCCAAAAGTTCATGGCAAGTATCACTAGAAAGCAGAGAAAACAAAATAACATTGAACTAACCAGATGCTCTCTTAAAGTTGCTATGTAAAAATACAGTAATGCTATCTTAGGCACCTTCTACACTGCCATATAAAATCCAGATTATGTGCTTTGAACTGGATTATATGGCAGTGCAGACTCATATAATCCAGTACAATCTAGATTATATGGCAGTGTAGAAGGGGCCTCAGGCAGAGAACATTGGAATTCTCAAAAAGTCTGTGTGTAGATACATTTGGAAAACTTTTAGGTGCTGTATAAATAAATCCAACCAATTGTGGTCCCAAAGTATTCGTGAACTTTTTCTGGAAATAAAAACCCAACTCCCAATGTACTTTTGAAATATTGAATTAGTTTGTGTGTGTGTGTGTATTTTGGTTATCTAATAAAGATATCACTCTTTTGTGAATTTTGGAATTTGGTTCATCTTGTTCTTTGTCCAACATGATTACACTTGAAACTTTATTTTATTCATGTATGCTCCATGCTCCAGGATATGAAACATTTTTCAGTTTAAATTTCAAAACTAGTATTTAGAGCAGCCTTCCCTCTACTCTCAAAATGTGTTGGACTACAGTCCCCAGAACCTCTAAGAACTTCTACAGGAGCATGGTTGACTGCAGGATTCTGTGGCCATGGTTTGGAATAAGTATTTTTTGGGGAAGGGAAATAGTTACTTACGGTTCTGGGGTGTAAAGAGGATCCGAGCTGTGCCTTACATACTGAGTGCAGTGAAATACTCTGAACGCTAAGCCTGCCAAGAAATCTCTGGGAGACAGGTATCCAGCAACTGGGCGGATTGTAAATCCAGTACGCTCTGCAAAAACAAAGCATGAAAGGAATAAAAAATTTCTAAGATAGAGGATTCTGAAAGTCATATTATGAGAAATAAACTTCCCCCAGCTTAGGAAGGCAGATGCATGTACATTTACTTGGAAGTAAGACAATTGAGCTGGATATAATTTATTTCTAAATTAGCACATGGGAATGGATTATCCAAGAGAATGGAGGAGATATTACCAGAACAGGTAACTTCTGGATACAAAACACCCTCTAAGTAAATTTGGCAGGGAACAGTAGTAATCCAAGAAAATGATGTTTCCAAGTCATAGAATAATAGAGTTGGAAAAGATTTCATGGGCCATCCAGTACAAACTCCTGCCAAGAAGCAGGAAAATCACATTCTGGACTAGAGTCTAAGATCTGAACAAACCCCTATCAGACAAGATAGATGATAGTGGTGATTATGAAGAAGGGTGGAGGA
Source organism: Anolis sagrei (assembly GCF_037176765.1). NCBI lineage: Eukaryota > Metazoa > Chordata > Lepidosauria > Squamata > Anolidae > Anolis > Anolis sagrei. Next base: position 247,263,753 of record NC_090021.1, on the reverse strand, counting down.
AGAGGAAGAGAAAAAAAGGACTTCAAGACTTTGCTGGTTGTTCTAGGTGAGTCAGTTTTTGTAGCTTTCTATCTTTTCAGTTTTTATATGCTCAAATGTTTGCTTCGTCCCCTATTTCATCTGGTCAGCTTTTATGTCTGCTGGTTCCCACATACACACATCTTTTAACTTCTTGTAATTCAAAGCCATACTGTAATATAAAGATGAGCAACCACTTTTGCTTTGGAGCCCACCTGCCATCAGTTCTCACCTCAATTTTAGGCAACTCCCAGGAGTTCAGCCTTAGAAGAAAAGTGGAATACAATTAGAGCTTCAAAATATGACTTTAAAAAAATATGACTTCTAGAATTTTCCACCAAGTTTGACTATTGACTATGCTGCCTGAGGGGTTATAGAAGCTGAAATCCAAAAATGTAATGTTATCAAGCTCTTCTATCAAGAAAAATAAGCTCCCCGCCCTTCTTGTAACTGTAGCTTGGCTCAGGGAAAAAATGCTCCAACAGCCATCTTTCCCCATTACCTTTGAGAAAACGTGATACATCCTCAAGTTGGGGTATGTTGTCTTCTCGGTAGCCGCAGTGTTTGGATAGTAAAGGTAGGTTTTTAAGATATTCTCGACAAGCATGGGTTGGGTAGAGCTTATTGAGCTCTCGGAATACGGTGCCCCAAGTTCTGATCTCCTCCTCAGTGAATTCAACTTTTGGAATTGGGTCACCACTGTAACAGAAAGGCAGAATGAACTTTAACTAATTAAACACTGAGTTAAAAAAAGAAAACAAACTGTGTCAAATACCTCTCCTTTCTACGAGAAATTTGAATCAACCAATGGTCTGTGTTTAACTGCCATACTCTGTTTTATTTATTTTTTAAACACATTAGTGACTATATTTTCCCAAGCTTTAGGTATGGCCTGTTCTTCTGAAGCTCTGAATGGGATCTGGTAACACCTCTAAATGTGAACACTTGCGAATTTCAATCTATTACTTTAGATTAATTAACAGAATACAATATCCAAGGTCTGGGAGCTACGAACACATCTACACTGTTGCAGGGGGTGGATCCCCTTCCCTTTTCTTTTCCCACCTCAAGAGCCCAGATAAGCATTTCCAAGAAACCACCATGTTTCACAGAAGTTCCAAAAGCCACTTTTCTAGAGATAAGTTGTCTACAAACAGAAAAGGAAGGAAACTTATTTTCTCTGTTGTGCATTTTCTTTGCACAATGAACTCCTACACACAATCACTTCTCCCTCCCCTGTTTCTTGCGGAGAGAGAGCTTGGAGGGCTGTTATGAAATAAATAACCTTAGCTTCATCCAGACATTATTCACACACATAGACTTTGGATGTGTGCAATTTACCACATCATATATTCAAAGAATGTATGGACATAGTTTCTGTTGTTTATTTATGAAATTTGAGAGTAGTTTCCTTTCTGTTGAGCTGAGTAAAAAGTGTACCTAAACAACTTAGTTACAGCAGTTTAATGCTGTTTTTGTGACTTCTACTCTTTGAAAACCTAGGATATACAGGTTTTGTACAAGATTCAGTATCTCTGCTGGAGACTCTAGCCCAGGGGTCCTCACACTTTTTAAACAGAGGGCCAGATCACAGTCCCTTAAACTGTTGGAGGGCCGGATTATAATTTGAAAAAAAACCACATGAATGAATTCCTATGAACACCGGGATTGTGGCGCAGCTGGCTGAGTGTCAGCTGCATTAAGATCACTCTGACCAAAAGGTCATGAGTTCAAAGCCAGTCCAGGTTGGAGTGGGTTTCCAACCATTGTGTAGCCTGTTGTCGACCTTTGCAACCCGAAAGACAGTTGCATCTGTCAAGTAGCAAAATAAGGTACCACCTTAAAAGTGTGGGGAGGCTAAATTTAACTAATTTATGAGGCCATAAAGAAGCACTCCAGCGGGAAGCATGTGAGGAATGCGGAGGTACTTCATCAGCATCGCAGATGGACGATGAAAGCGACAGCTCCCCTGGCAGCCAGAAAAAGTTAAATAGCCTCTGTGTATGTCTATATATGTTGTAAGTCAAAATTGGCATTGAATGTTTGTCATATATATGTACACTGTAATCCACCCTGAGTCCCCTGCGGGGTGAGAAGGGCGGAATATAAAAGCTGTAAATAAATAAATAAATAAATAAAATACATATCTTATTTGTAGTGCAAATAAGAAATACAATAATTAAAATGAACAATTTTAAGAAATATAAACTTATTAGTATTTCAGTAGGACGTGTGGGCCTGGTTTTGGCTGATAAGATTGTTGTTGTTGTGTGTTTTCAAGCTGTCTTAGGTTGGCCCTGAGTGAGGGCCGGATAAATGACCTTGGAGGGCCATATCTGGCCCTCGGGCCTTAGTTTGAGGACCCCTGCTCTAGTCCATTCATTTTGTACCACACCTGCAGCTGTTATTTGCCATCATGTTAGCTTCCATTTATAGTTATCTGTGTGATTTCCATGAACATGAGCCAGATCTACAGCCCTGTTCTGGTCTTAAAACATGACACTATAGCTTCCTTCATGGAGTCAATACATCCTTAATCCAGTCATCCTCTTTTGCTACTGCTATTCACTTTGCTGGGCATTAGGAATTTTCAGTCCCTTAAAAAACTGCAAATCCTCAAATTCCATAGGTTGGTAGTAATTAAAAAAGATATCAAGTTGCTATTACTCTGTAGTGTAGATACACTCTTCATCTAATATCTGGTGGGAAACAGAAATGCTATTTAATGGGCAGTGAAGGCAGATTTTTTTTCAAATTGAAGTGGATGACCCTCTTACACAAACCTGAGACACACAGTCTGCCAAGGATAAGGATTGAAGTGCTAGATTTAGTAGAGCTGTGGGGTTCAGTTGCAGAAGCAGGTCGGGGGAGACCTACAGTTCCTGTGAATTTTGAGTGCTGAAAAGAACTGCCTTGCCTCTTAATGAATCTTTACATTTCAAAGGCAAACAATTACTAAAAATGTATTATCAAAGGCTTTCATGGCTGGAATCACTGGGTTCTTGTGTGTTTTCCGGGCTGTATGGCCATGTCCCAGAAGCATTCTCTCCTGATGTTTTGCCAGCATCTATGGTAGGCATCCTCAGAGACACATAACAACCCAATTACTAAAAATACACAGGGCCTCAATATTGCATCTTCCAAATTCCCTGCTCAAATCTGCTGTTCCATCTCTAACAAGATCCTGTAAGAAACACTGATACGTACTGTTTGTAATTCATAGCTAGGTCTGCAAAATACTTCCGTCTCTTCCGATAAACATTGTCTTTGAAACCCTAAGGGTGAATTAAAACAAAAATCGACCATCAGTCTTTGTGGTTAATATGCTTAGAATGCCAAAAACAAATGAAAAAGCAAATATCTAAAACCCGTCAAAGCAGTTTGGTAGGAGGTCAGTTTTCAGAAACATTCAGTACAAGAAAATGCATCCAACTGGGGGTTTGTTTTGTTTTGTTTTGTTTTGTTTTTTTACGTTGCTTTGGAACATCATTAAATATATAACCTCCTCTAAATCAGTGGTGCAGACTCTACTGCTCACACCCACTGCAGAAGGGCCATTTGAAAATAGATGAACTTTTGTAGGTTTCATTTTTACAGATTGAATATTTCACGGATTTGACTAATAGGAGTTTCTAGGTCTTCCAGGGTGATCATGTGCTTCTCTGGATGTTTAACATAGAGGTGTGTTGGAAGATCTTGATCAGACATAGACAAGCTTTGGCCCCCCCAGGTGTTTTGGACCTGGGGCCTGAGGCTGTTAGGAATTGTGGTAGTTGAAGTCCAAAACAACGGGAGGGCAGAGTTTGCCTATGCCTGATCTAGAGATTCTGACGGGTTTTAAAAAATCATTTTTAATTCATGATTTTTCCATTTACGCAGGGGTTCTGTGCCCCTAACCCCAGCAAATCTGGAGGATTAACTGATTGTGCATTAGAACCTATATGTGCTCCATTGAATTAATGGAAGCCAATGTCATAAGAGCTTTTTGGCAAAATTGGGTCTTTTTGGCATTTCATGGAGTTTGGGAATAAATATTTTCCACAACCCTCTGCCACCTCATATATATATTATCTTCAAAGCATGTTGTTATATTATAGCTGTAGATATAGCCTATGTGACTTCAGCATTTTATATTTCATAATTATTTAAAATGTAACAAAGTGTGAGCATGTAGTGAATAACTAACATATTAGATCAGGCATGGGCAAACTTTGGCCTTCCAGGTGTTTTGGATTCCAACTCCACAATTCCTAATGACCAAAGTTTGCCCATGCCTGTATTAGATATACAAAGTTAATTCACTTTGCATATATAAAGGTTAAGACAATATTTAAAATATTGAGGGGCAAATGTTAATGGAAAATTACTTACAGGATGGTCTGCATCTAGATCGGATCCATACATCAGAACACGGTTTGAACACTTATCTAGATCCGAGATCTTCTCAGGGAACCAAGGGGTATTTTCCATATCTAGGAAGTGGTTGAAACCCACATTGTTAATAATGTTTCAAAGTTGGTTAGAAGAAGAGAACAGTTCTCATGAATTACTTTGACAGCCACAAATAAAATCTTGTTGTTAAGGAGTTAATGGGGAAAGGATGAGAGAACATATCACTATCTGACATGTACAGAACGCTGAGCACTTCCTATTGTCTTAAAAATAACTTAGCCCTGCTATTTCCCTCACAATTCCCATTACATTTCTATAACTCTTGCCAGCTAATGCATCTGTTTCTAAAACATTTGTTATGGCCCAAATAAATATCTCTTAAGCACTTCTCATTGTCTTTTCCAAGAAATATGTTAATAGAAAATACTAAAGAATGTTCTGTCTAGAAGATAAAAATGAGACATTTCCTTGAAAGGGAAAAGCATTCCAGTATCATAAGTATTGGTTCACCACCACATCTTTAAAATATATGTGCATTGCTAGCACACTACTTTTTTATATTCCATCTTACCATCTTCCTGCACAGTGAAATTGTCTGTTGGGTTCACAGAAACAACGTTGACATGGGATTTCAACAGTTGGAAGATCTCATCTAGCTGCTCCCTGTTGCTGTCACATGCTATGAAGATCTCAAACTCCGAATTTCGTCTTCTAGATTTTCGAGATTCTATGTGCACAAGGTTCACATGTTTTTCCTGGTAGATGAATACACTTTGGTTATATATACTCCACTTTGGCAGGAAAAACGAAATGCAAAGATACAGAATGGGGTACGCCTGGCTCGAGAGCAGTACGTGTGAAAAAGATCTTGGAGTCCTCGTGGACAACAAGTTAAACATGAGCCAACAATGTGATGTGGCGGCAAAAAAAGCCAATGGGATTTTGACCTGCATCAAGAGGAGCATAGTGTCTAGATCTAGGGAAGTCATGCTACCCCTCTATTCTGCTTTGGTTAGACCACACCTGGAATATTGTGTCCAATTCTGGGCACCACAATTCAAGAGAGATATTGACAAGCTGGAATGTGTCCAGAGGAGGGCGACTAAAATGATCAAGGGTCTGGAGAACAAGCCCTATGAGGAGCAGCTTAAGGAGCTGTGCATGTTTAGCCTGAAGAAGAGAAGGCTGAGAGGGGATATGATAGTCATGTATAAATATGTGAGAGGAAGCCACAGGGAGGAGGGAGCAAGCTTGTTTTCTGCTTCCTTGGAGACTAGGATGCGGAACAATGGCTTCAAACTACAAGAGAGGAGATTCCATCTGAACATGAGGAAGAACTTCCTGACTGTGAAAGCCGTTCAGCAGTGGAACTCTCTGCCCCGGAGCGTGGTGGAGGCTCCTTCTTTGGAAGCTTTTAAACAGAGGCTGGATGGCCATCTGTCAAGGGTGATTTGAATGCAATGTTCCTGCTTCTTGGCAGGGGGTTGGACTGGATGGCCCATGAGGTCTCTTCCAACTCTTTGATTCTATGATTTTCCACAGCAACTAAGAAGCAAATTTTGTGCTTTTTCCCTTTATCCTACATCTCTTTAGTCAAAAACAATTATGGTAGTATGGTACTAAGTATGGTACTAAGTAGTCTACCAAATAATCAACACTTTTCAGTTCAGCCATCTCCATAGTGAATATAAGCTTATTTGTATTATTCATGTTCAGTATGTTCAGTACAAACAATTTTTATCTTGGGGTGCATCTACAATATAGAATTGGTGCAGTTTGACACCACTTAACTGCCATGGCTCAATATTATAGAATCCTGGGAGTTGTAGTTTTACAAGGTCTTCAGCCTTCTCTGCAGAGTGCTGGTGCCTCACCAAACTAGAATAGACCATTGAAACAGGTCCACAGGGAGAGAAATGGGGGGCTATACGTGTTAATGGAATTGATTTAGCAGAAATAAATGCCATTAACATTTTTAAAAAGAATATATACGAGACTGAATTACTTTGGCAGGACGGTATGTTATACGACTTCCAAGAAACCAAGCAATGTAATATACAGCCCTACCAAAGCAATATAATACTGTATATATTCCTTCTAAAATTTAATTAGATTACTTCTGATTATACACCTTTGGCAGAGCTGTTTCTGTTATATTTTAAAGAGTATATAAAACAAAGGACTAAAGTGTTGCACTGTGCCTTCAATTCATGTTAACTTGTAATGACTCTATCATGGGTGGGGGGAGAGAGATTTGTTCAGTGGAGAGTTTCCCTTTGCCTTCCTCTGAAGTGGAGAGAATATGACTTGTACACAATTGCCCAGTGGGTTTCATGGCAAATTGTATTGTTTAAGTGCATTCACTCTACTGCTAACGCTAGAAGCTTCTGTTCTGCTGCCGTTGCTATTGTCGCTGAATTACATTTTAAAATCCGTATTCCTTTTTTGAAACGACAGTATCCCAAAATCTGGCTTTGATCCATTGTCCATGTTGCTTAATATTGTCCCCCATCTTCAAGAGAAGAGGTTCTGCTGCTGGGATCTGTACATCTCACGGTCACCTACAAACTCCATCCAGATCTTCTCCAAAAGGCTGTCACAATTTATTATGTCTGCAATTGGCCACTCACTTCAGTTCCATTTTTCTCCACTCCTTTTTACTCAGATTATCAAATGCACTAATAAGGTGCTGGCCTAAACTGTGTGATTTTCATTAAATGATCTTCCTGCAGTCTTGCTGATTAAAAAGGTCCTTCTCAGCAGTCTGGCTTAGGGACTTTAAAAGGCACTATTAATTATGATAATGATGCCAGTGTTGAAAGCTCTTTAAAATTAAAATATGACTTACCTGCTGTGGTTTATAGATTTATTTTAAAATAATTTAAGTAGTCCATGGAGACCCCCCAGCAATTTTCAAGCTTAAAAAGTGCTGAGCTAGAAAATGGATATGTGTGATTTCCCTCAGAGAAATGACTGACTGAGCTCCACATTAAATTACAAGTTGCACAGAGGGTCAATTAGCTATTCATTAATGTTTACTGTTCAAATATCTTATATGTGTGTTCTGTGTGGGAAGATTCAGGGACAGATAATGTATGAAAAATATAATCATATCTTGTGAGAAAAGTGAAAAGTTGTAGACATCTTTCTCTACTTCGAAGGGGACTCAAGGCGGCTCACATATAGGCAATTATTCAATGCCATTAAAACACTTACAATTCCAATAGCATTAAGATAACATTAAATTAAAATAAAATTAATGCGTATTAAGCTTTTAAAAACATTTCATTCTATACTGAAGGGTTGGCTGAAGTGTTCAAGATACAAAACAAAAGCATAATAGAAGAGTAAAATCTATGTGCTAGTTGTTACTACCTTTATTGTGCTTGCTATACATAGCAGAGACTGATTACCTGGAAGAGTTTCAGAGCTTTGACAAGTCCTCCAACTTCATTATTTAAGGAGAATATGACTGCGGTTCTGCTCCTTTCAGTTGTGTTGTCTTCATTTTCTTTATTGTCTTCATTCCGGCTGTAGTTTGACTTGTAGATCTAAAAATGATTAGTAAGGTAATCAGTCTTAATTCGAAGAGGTACAATTTTTTTTTCTAAACAAATAGACAAAATGTCAAATGTATACAACCTGTTAAGTTCAAAATGTTTGCACAGCGGTACTTCTCACTCGATACTATCATGACTTTTTGAAGCCCCTGGTGGCACAAGGGGTTATACCCTTGTGCCGGCAGAACTGTTGACCAAAAGGTCGGCGGTTAGAATCCAGGGAGTGGGGTGAACTCCCATCTGTCAGCTCCAGCATCTCATGTGGGGACATGAGAGAAGCCTCCCACAGGATAGTAAAACATCTGGGCATCCCCTGGGCAATGTCCTTGCAGACAGCCAATTCTCTCACACCAGAAGCGACTTGATGATTCTCAAGTTGCTCCTAACACAAAAAAAATCATGACTTTCTGGCATATCATTCACAAAGCTGCTGATTTTTCTCACACAAGCAGTATCCACTTTCATTCAAGTAAAAATGTGTCTCATTCAGAAGGCTTCAAACTGCAGCTTCTTGATCAATTGTTGCAATTCTCCCCATTTACAAAGATATACAGGCATTGTCTTAAGTCAGTTTAGAAACATTTTTCCTTACATTAGCACCATTAAATACACACACACACTACAAATTATTAGATACTTTCTATTGTCATATCTGGTACCCCTTTGTAGTTTACCACTCTCTATGCTAATTTAGATATAGTGTATATTTCATGACAAAATCTGAATCTTTTGTCATTTTGCTCATCCCAACTAGTGTACAACCACAGAATCAATAACATCGACATAAGTGCTGGCCCACCATTCTCCATTTGATTCAGTATAGACCCTGGAAAGCACAGACAAAGGACTGGTGCCAAGTTTGAAATTATATTTACAGTTTGAAAAGGAAATTAAGATGGATTACCACCTGAGTAAACACGCATAGACGTGTGCTATAAAACCTCTCTCCTGCAACAGCTATATTAATTAGAATGGGGGCAAGCCTTTAATGTATATTATAAATCACTCGTAAGTATGAAATAAAAGTACAGCTCAACTCCTATTCTTTGAGCCTTAGCATTTTCCCCACAAACTGTTCAACTTCTGGTTAAAAATTAGATCTTAAAATAGATATGTTTTGTTTTGTCGAAGGATATATTTTGTTGCTGTTGTTTAAAGAAATAACAAAAACAACAGCAAGGTGCAAAAACCATGTACAGTTTGTCCTCCACATTTGCGGGTTTTATTTTTGTGGATTTGATTATTCATTGATTTGGCTAAAATGTTATCTCTGGAATCTGTCAATCATGCTGCAGGACTTGGATTCCTAGCTGACATTTTTTAAAGTCCCATCCTTCTGTGCCTCTAACAAGTATTAGGAAACGGTAAGGCTCATTCCCACACGAAAAAGAGCTGCTTCTGCAAGTCAAGCTGCTGTTAACAAGGCACAAGAATATATTGTTTGGTTTTTCTAATTATTTGGCAACTAAACCAAATTTCCTGCATGGCAGGGGGTTGGACTTAATGCCCCCTGAGGTCTCTTCAACTATATGATCCTATAAAATTGGTCTCTATGGTACTAATAACATAGTTGTCACATGGAAGCTTCCTGTCATTCTGGTTTCAACAGAATAGTGCATAACTGGAAGTGGAGGAAGTGAGTGTGGAAACAGCAAATATCTTATCATCCCAAAGACATTCTCTTGCATCAGCCAACCTTGTAGGCACTGCCCAGTCCACAATAATTCTGTAGGCTGTTCCACCATCCAGTGGGTCAGAATATGCAGAATCACTTCAAATATATACATATCTTATGTATCCAAAATGAAAGCTTACTTCAGAAATTCAGCCACTTTTTCCATAAGAAAGAGGCTGTGAGACAAAGGTACACCAAACTGTGCGTACCAATCACCAGCTTCCCTTTCTACAGAATGCTAGAGCAAGGTCACTGACAAATACAGACCTTTTACATGAGTGTTCTTCCCTTGTAGCTCTCAGACTTTGCACATCCATTATGGCCAATGCCATAAAGTATCAATTTATGATGTATTAGTTCTACAGCGTGAATTATAACAATGCTCTAGAAATTGTAGTCCATAGATGTGACACTCCCAAACTCTGGCTTATAACCACAGAGCCAGCTGTTGTAATTGTACAGTGCAGGTACATTGAGGAACTTCTCCATATGTCACCCTAAATGTCAACCCTGAATGTCACAAAAGGTTTCATGGAAGGAGCAGAAACAGACAAAAGAGACAGTCATGGCTATGGCCCACAGTCATTTCTGCATTCATATGCTCCTCTGTTGCCAATCCTTGGCTCCCTGTGTCCTTGCTTAGAAATATCTGAAGATTTAGAAGCCAAGGAACAATCAAAAGGACTTTCAATGCTCAGTAGGCAAAGCTTTACATGCCCATCAAACTCCCTTTCTCTTCAGACTTTCTCCCTCACTAATCTTACTTCTTTGCCTATATCTCCTTCCATTATTTTGCCTCCATTCATTGACGGACATGAATTTTTCAATTCATTGTCAACCTGACACTTAACAACATTAATTAAATTAAGGTGGAGTTTACATGAGGCATGTAATTGATCTAGTGTAGAGAATCAGTATTCCCTTGATCCAGAAATTGGATTTATTTGTTTATCTATTTGAAACATATTGATTCTACTGTTCACCTGAAGAAAGAGGACAAAATGACAAATTCAGCTGCCAGTTCTTAAATACAATGCTTTTTTATTGTGGCATACAAAAGACGATCTCCGTTGTGTTGTTGTGTGATCCTAAGTAGTTTCCCACTTATGGTGACCATCAGGAGAACCTATCATGAGGTTTTCTTGGCAAGATTTGTTCAGAGGGTATTTGCCTTTGCCTTTCTATGAGGTTGAGAGAGTGTGACTTGCCCAAGGTCACCCAGTGAATTTCCATGGCCAAGCAGGGATTCAAACCCTGTTCCCCAGAGTTACACAGTCCAATGTTCAAACCACTATACCACACTTGTTTACATTAAAGACCTTTACATTGAAAGGCTTGTTTTGGGGATTTCAGGTTTTCGCGATATTACTATAAAATTCTGACGCACGTACAACCCTAAAAAGGAGCCTTGGAATCTTTTCTGTTTTATCTGTGTTGAGTAAAGATGTGTTAACAAGAAAACAAAACATGAAAGAAAGTTTTTTAACATTAAATCAAGTGAAGTGGCTAATCTATTGCAACAAACACCAAAAGATGTTAATGGGGCATCTGAAATACAGGGTTAGTCAAAATGCATAGGCCAATAAGCCATTCAATTGAATGGCTTATTGGCCTATGCATTTTGACTAACCCTGTATTGTACGCCTTATTGACATATATATCCATGACAGTTTATATTCAAATAAATGAATTGCCTTCTAATGTCCAAATATTTTGACTTTTAATGCAGAATTTAGGTTTGTATTAGGAGACCAAACCAAGAAAAACCATATATAAATCACTGGCTACATAACTTACCTGCTTCCTGCCCTTTTCCACTTCTTGACTGTGGCTATTGCCTCTTTCTGTCTACATAGTTATATCTATTTCTGTCTAGATTTGCTTGGTAGGTCTAGCCCTGCAGCATGGAATCTGAATATCCAAAGAAATCCTCCATAAGAAAACATAGTTCAGAAGCAGAGGGTCAGTTTCCTCATCTATGGACCCCCATCTCCCTAATCTGCTTGAAATCCCAAGGAGAGCATGTTTAAACTGCTGACATTAAGAACAAGTTCAGCAAAGGTAAATCTCCTTCTTACCTTCTAAACCAGGCTTCCCAGCCAGGGCTCTTTCCTGCAAGTTCCCTGTTAAACCTTAGCAATCCCAGTTCATTGTGGATACCAGGACCACCAATCTAGCAGACAGTAGCTATATATATGACTCTTCACAGTTTGCTGTCAAGTGAACAGGCAGTTTCAAATGGAAGGAGCAGAAACAGAAATAATTAGTTGGATAGTGACTATGTTCTCGATGCTTTTAATTGTGAATAGCAGTGGCCGGTATCTCTTGTGTCAATAGAATGTCCTGGGTTTTAGTTCCAACTTTAAAGGGGCATCTTAAACAGGTCCTTACCACAGAATCTCAGCCCACAGAAACCACCAGAGCTACCTCTGGTTTTGAAATGCTCTGAATAACAGTGATAGTGTGATATAATACAGTGGGTCCTCAGTATCCACTAAGGCTTGGCTCCAGGACCTCCTCTGGATGGCAAAATGTGTGGATACCTAAGTGCCATTGTATACAATGTTGTAGTAAAATGATGCCCTTTATGTAAAAATAATGAACAAACCCAAAGTTTACTCTTTGGGATTTAAACAGTACTTTCAAGCCATAGATACTAGAAACCAAGGATATAGAGGGTCGAGTGAGTTATTAAATAAGAACTACTCACTGGAAGCCCATGGGCAAATTTGGAAACCCAGAAGGTATTTTCTTGTCCCCTCATTTGCTAACCTTGCCCTAAAGAAGTGTGTATTTATGGCAACCTACGAAACAAATGTGAATGAGCACCCAGAATTATCCAGATTGTATGTATATATGAATCCAAAGGCCCTAAATACTCTAAAGCAGTGGTTTCTAAACTTTGGTTCTCCAGATGTTTTGGATTTCAACCCCTAGAAGTCCCCAGGACCCTTCCACTGGGTTATCTAAGTCCACACTGCCATATATTCCAGTTCAAAGCAGAAAATGTGAGATTTTATTCTACTGTGTGGAAGGGGCCCCAGATAGCTTGGCCAATAGAAATTCTGGGGCTAAAGTCTAAAAGTCTGAAAAATTGAAATTTGGGGGATACTATCCCTTCAAACCTTGAAAGCTACGCAAGGTCAGCCCTGGTTAGCATTTGGATGCAAGACCACCAGTGAAAAGCAGGTGCCATAGGTAAGATTTAAGAGGAAGGAGCTGGCAAAACCAGTTCTGAAGATTCTCTACCTAAGAAAACCCTATGAAGTTCATCAGGTCACCAGAAGTTAAGAGGCAACTTCAGGGCACACACACAAACAATTAGGTTAAGTGGGCTTTACATTTTCTAATTGCAGAGGTCTGGAGCAGACAGAACAAGAGCTTATCCCAAATTAGTTCTTCACTGCCTTCTGAATGATTTTGGATCCTAAATAGCTCTACTGTAAGTGAGCTATTTTGGTTTTGTAATTAACCATCATCAGTCTTGTCCGCCCCAGATGCAAGAACCCTCTCTTCTTTCTCTCCCTGCCTGAATCTGGACTGTTTTTGTAACTTAACTCAAGTGATGCTGGAGGAACCTCACTTATTAATACAATATAGTCTCACTTATCCAACCTTTGCTCATCCAACGTTCTGTATTATCCAACGCAGTCTGCCTCCCGCCTGGATCCACAGCTCTTTCAATACATTGCGATATTTTGGTACTAAATTCATAAATACAGTAATTACTACATAACATTACCGTTATGCTTTTTCTGTCCATTTGGTATAAAACATGATGTTTTGGTGCTTAATTTGTAAAAACATAATGTAATTTGACATTTAATAGGCTTTTCCTTAATCCTTCCTTATTATCCAATATTTTTGCTTATCCAACATTTTGCCGGCCCATTTATGTTGGAAAAGCGAGACTCTACTGTAAGTGTAAAGAATGGAAGAGGGCTCTGTGCAAGCAAGAAACCCATCTATGTATTCAAAGAGGGGTGTGGAAAGAAAGGGGGACCTTGGGGCATCTTCAGAAGCGACCCACTTGTTTCAGCAGAACTGTTGAGAGTGACACCCCAGTTTTTTCAGACGCATCTCAAGAGGTCTGCTGCAGCTGACAAAAGTTGGTGCTGAAATAAACTGGCTAGTTTTAAAGGTTACACAAGATTCCTTTTGAAAGAAATACTAAAACAGAAATACTTGGAACAGGCCATCAATGTGAAAATCATGGGACTTGTAGTCATCAGCCTTCTATTCCAACTAGTACAGCCATGGGCAAATTTGGGCCCTCCAGGTGTTTTGGATTTCAACTTCCCCAATCCCTAACAGTCTCAGGTCCCATCCTCCCCCCCCCCCCCCACCCAGCCACTTAAGTAGGAGTTGAAGTCCAAAATATCTGGAGGGCCCAAGTTTACCCATGCCTAGTGTAGATAGACCCTCTTGTCTTCCAGGAGCCGCTCAAACTATGAAATGAAACTTGTTTTCCATCTCTCTAAAGTAGGTATGGGCGAACCCAGGCCTGGGGGCCGGATGCAGCCCCTTGGGCTCTTTTCTCAGGCCCTCCTCTCTCACACCATTCTATCCTTCCTTCTCTCTTTCCATTCTCCTTCCCTCCCTCCCTTTTGTCCTTCCCCCCCTCTCTCTTTCTCCTTCTTTCCTTCCTTTTTGTCTTTCCTTCCCTCACTCTTTCCTCCGTCCCCTTCCTTTCCCCCCTCTCTCCATTCCCTTCCACCCTTTTGTCCTTCCTCCTTTCCTTCCTTCTACCCTTTTATCCTTCCCTCCCTTTTGTCTTTCCTTCCTCTTTCTCTTCCTTCCATCCTTCCACCCTTGTGTCCTTCTCTCCTTCCCTCTCTTTTGTCTTTCCTTCCTCCTTACCTTCCTCCCTCTTTCTCCTTCCATCCTTCCCTTCCACCTTTTTGTCCTTCCTTTCTTACCTCTTTCCTACTTCTCTCCCTCTTTCTCCTTCCTTCCTTCCTTCCTTCCTTCCTTCCTTCCTTTTGTCTTTCCTTCCTTCTCTGGTTCCTTCATCCTTCCTTCCTTCCCTTCCTTCCTACATCCTTCCTTCCCTTTAGTATTCCCTTCCTTCTCTCTTTCCTTTATCCTTCCCTTCCTTCCTTCCCTCTTTCCCTCACTCCCTCTTTCTCCTTCCATCCTTCCCTTTATCCTTCCTTCCTTCTCTCTTTCCTTCATCTTCCCTTCCTTCCATCCTTCTCTTCCATTCTTTCATCCTTCCCTCCCCTTTGTCTTTCCTTCCTCCTTACCTCCCTCCCTCTTTCCCCTTCCATCCTTCCCTTCCATCTTTTCGTCCTTCCTTCCTTACCTCTTTCCTACTTCTCTCCTTCTTTCTCTTCCCTTCCTTCCCTTTTCTCTTTCTTTCCTTCTCTCTTTCCTTTATCCTTCCCTTCTTTCCTTCATCCTTCCATTCTTCCACTCTTCCATCCTTCTCTTCCATTCTTTCATCCTTCCCTCCCTTTTGTCTTTCCTTCCTCCTTACCTCCCTCCCTCTTTCCCCTTCCATCCTTCCCTTCCATCTTTTCGTCCTTCCTTCTTTACCTCTTTCCTACTTCTCTCTTTCCTTCTTCCTTCCCTTCCACTCTTTCATCCTTCCCTCCTTCCTTCATCCTTCCTTCTCTCTTTCCTTCCTCCTTCCCTTCCACTCTTTCGTCCTTCCCTCCTTCCTTCCCTTTCCTCTTTCCTTCCTCCTTACCTCCCTCCCTCTTTCTCCTTCCATGCTTCCCTTCCACCTTTTCATCCTTCCTTCCTTAGCCCTTTCCTACTTCTCTCCCTCTTTCTCTTTCCTTCCTTCCTTCCCTTTTGTATTTCCTTTCCTCTCTCTTTCCTTTACCCTTCTCTTCCTTCCTTCATTCCTTCCATCCATCCTTCCTTTCCTCTTCCCTTCCTCTTTCCCTCACTCCCTCTTTCTCCTTCCATCCTTCCTTTCTTCTCCTTCGTCTTTCCTTCCTTCTCTCACTGGGCATCCCGTCGTCCTAGCAGGGAGTGCTAGCCTGCGGCCCCCAAGTTAAGAGAGTTGGCCCATGCCTGCTCTAAAGTGAAGCTGGAGCCGAAATTTTTTAAAAACCAAAAAAAAAAAAGAAGGTGAAGCTGCGTTAATTCTACAATGAAGACGCGCCTAGGGACACCGAAGGCAGAGGGCTCCAGCAAACCTCGTGCTTGTGCTGGCCTTGATCTCCTGCCTCTTTCGCTCCAAGAGCCATGGGACCCCAGGAGCCTGCCTGCCTGCCGGTGCCTACCTCGTTGAGGACGGAGAGGGAGGAGAGGTTCTCCACCACGTTGTTGAGCTGGTTCTCCTCGAAGCTGCTGCTCATGGAGTCGAAGGATCGCCCCCGTCGGGGCACCTCGATCCTGCTGGAGTACATGCTGCGGGAGGGCAGGCGGCAGGGTGGAGAGACTGGGACGGACTGGGGCCCGCTCTGCAGCCAGCCTCCCGCCGCCCGGCTATTTATGGGCAGCAGAAAGGCGAGGGAGGGAGGGAGGGAGGGAAGCCTCTCCTCTTAATCTCCTGGCCGGGGAGGGGAGCTGGGGCAGGAGGGAGAGGCTGCCTCGTCCTGCCTCCCTGGGCGGAGAGGGAGGGCCCTGCAGTGAGGAACCGGGGCCCAAGGAGCCTTAGGGTACATCTACCCTGTGGGATTCATAGAGTTTAGCTGCCCTGGCTCAATGCTATCGAATCATGGGAGCTTTC
The DNA here is from genome assembly GCF_037176765.1 of Anolis sagrei. NCBI lineage: Eukaryota > Metazoa > Chordata > Lepidosauria > Squamata > Anolidae > Anolis > Anolis sagrei. The sequence goes on along the minus strand of NC_090021.1, from coordinate 247,247,423 downwards.
CTTTTCCAAGGTCCTGATGCCCCATCAAACGGCAGCTCTCAGGATTCCCCAGCACTGAGCCATGGCAAATAAAGTGGTGTCAAGATGCACACTCAGATTAGATACCTTACATTTCGGCATCCAAGTAGTGGTATATTGGGTTGTTGTGAGTTTTCCAGGCTGTATGGCCATGCTCCAGAAGCATTCTCTCCTGACGTTTCGTCTGCATCAATGGCAGGCATCCTCAGAGGTTGTATGATCTGCTGGAAACTAGGCATATAACTGAGGTTATATGTCTCTGGAATGTCCAGGGTGGGAGAAACAACTCTTGTCTGTTTGTGGTAGGTGTGAACGTTGCAATTGGCCACCTTGATTAGCATTTAATGGCCTAGCAGTTTCCAGGTCTGGCTTCTTACTGCCTGGGGGAATCCTTTGTTAGGAGGTGGCCCTGATTATTTCTTGTCTGGAATTCCTCCAGGCAGTAAGAAGCCAGACCTAGCTGATGAACCGAGCTAGAATGTGTCTAGAAGGCGACTAAAATGATCAAGGGTCTGGAGAACAAGCCATATGAGGAGTGGTTTAAAGAGCTAAGCATGTTTAACCTGCAGAAGAGAAGGCTGAGATGAAACATGACAGCCATGTATAAATATGTGAGGGGAAGCCATAGGGAGGAAGGAGCAAGCTTGTTTTCTACTGCCCTGGAGACTAGGACACAAAACAATGGCTTCAAACTACAGGAAAGGAGATTCCACCTGAACATGAGAAAGAACTTCCTGACTGTGAGAGCTGTTCAGCAGTGGAACTCTCTGCCCCGGAGTGTCATGGAGGCTCCTTCTTTGGAGGCTTTTAAACAGAAGCTGGATGGCCATATGTCGGGGTGCTTTGAATGTAATTTTCATGCTTCTTGGAAGGAAGTTGGCCTGCATGGCCCACAAGATCTCCTCCAACTCTAAGATACCACAGTTTTCATCAGTTGAAATACTGGAGTTTCCAGTTGACTTTCCATCTAATAAAGGTACAGGAACGGTAAAGAAATAAGTAGCAAACTTAGTAATGAGTTTCTTTTTCTTTCCCACTTTATTCTATTCAGAAATGCTAGCAAGCAGCTTTATACACACACAAACATTTCATTGTTGTGTGCCTTCAAGCCATTGGCTTTCTGGGGCTGAGAGAGCGTGACTTGCCAAGGGTCACCCCTGGGCAAGCCTAGAATCAAACCTTGGTCTCCATAGTGCAACAACCAAACCTCTACACTACTCTGACACACATACAGAAGGAGAAACTGAAAACCAGATTATAGTAAAATCACAGCAAGGTATCCACTAGTTGTGGAAATTAGACTCCCAATATTACCACCAAATTGCACACAGTGGCTGGGGGTCTCTTTTATGTTGCATACATGAGTAGTAATGCTCTATTGATGGTAAATCAACGTGAATGAGAGAAAATGAGAGAGGGGGTGGCTCTTTTGTTGCATTACAAAGTGAAGCATAAGACTTTGTGGTGGCCTGTCCAAATAATATTGTACATGGAGGACATTAGAAGTCAGACTTTAATCTGTGTTGAAATCTCATCTGACACATTGAGCCAAATGAAGCAGGGAAGTAAGGTTCATGGTGAACTTTGTAGCTGATCATTGATGGGATTTCCAGTTTTAGTCTGAATCAGATCCATTGTGGGGTGTTGAATTAATGGAGTTTAACACCACTTTAATGGCATGGCTCAATGCTATTGAATCCTGGGTTTTGTAGTTTGGTGAGGCACCAACACTCTTTGAAAAAGAAGGCTAATGACCATGTAAAACAGTGGTTCTCAACCCATGGGTCCCTGGGTGTTCTAACCTATGACTCCCAGAAATCCCAGCCAATTTACCAGATGTTAAGGTTTCTGGGAGTTGAAGGCCAAAACATCTGGGGACCCACAGGCTGAGAACCACTGGTGTAAAACTACAACTTCCATGATTCCATAGCATTGAGCCATGGCAGTTCAAGAAATGACTGGTGGCTTCCATGTCAGTGGGGTGATGAATCCACTCTGGATTTTAATCTGAATCGTAAATGAACTATCCAAAATGCTAGACTTGTTTTGGGGACAGAGTTCAGCACTTGAATCGGTTATTTAAAACTCATATTAAAACCCACTGCAGCCTGACCATCATTTTGACATAGAACTAGCAACAAACCCTTGATGAACCTATTCAGTGACTCTTCCACTCATAATACAAAGGCAAGGCCTTATTTTGCAGCTAACAAAGTCAAAGTCAATCTGCAGTCACACTGCTGGTTAAACCACTAGCTACAGGAAATCTGCTGATCTGAAGTATGGCAGTTTGAAGCCACAAGTAATGCTGAGCTCTCATCAGTCAGCCCTAGCTTATGCCTACCTAGCAGTTCGAAAGCATACAATGTGTGTAGATAATAGGTACCGCCTCAGTGGGAATATAAAAGGGCACTCCATGCAGATATGCAGACATGCTGGCAACACAATCTGAACATAGGAACGGTATAAGGATATGAGACTGGATCTTGGTTGCGATCGAGGCACTGTATGAATGGTTGTGTGTTTGTTATTGGGTATGCTGTGTTTTAATTGTTATTGTTGTGGTAATTAATATTGTGTAAACCGCATTGAGTCACCTATTATAGGTTGAGAAACGCGGTATAGAAATAAAGCAAATAAATAAATAAATAAATAAATATGTCCATGGACAACAGGCTCCTTGTCATGGAGAAATGGAACAAGAGCACCTCCCCATAGCTGGAGTTGAGCATCGCTGCCAGTTGTCGGAGATGGAAAAAGGGGAAGGCTTTTACCTTTGTCTGTGTTGTATGTCATTGTTCACTGTGTATAAAAGCCATTGAATGCTTGCCACATATGTGTATTGTAATCCGCTCTGAGTCCCTCCAAAGAGATAAAGCAGAATATAACTAAAGTATGTTGTTGTTGTTGTTGTTGTTGTTGTTATTGGGTTGTTGTAGGTTTTTCCGGGCTATATGGCCATGTTCTGGAGGCAATGTTTCTCCTGACATTTCGCCTGCATCTATGGCAAGCATCCTCAGAGGTAGTGAGGTCTGTTGGAAGTAGGAAAAATGGGTTTATATATCTGTGGAATGACCAGGGTGAGACAAAGGACTTTTGTCTGCTGGAGCTAGCTGTGAATGTTTCAGCTGAATGTTTCAACATTCACAGCTAGCCCCAGCAGACAAAAGTCCTTTGTCTCACCCTGGTCATTCCACAGATATATAAACCCATTTTTCCTACTTCCAACAGACCTCACTACCTCTGAGGATGCTTGCCATAGATGCAGGCGAAACGTCAGGAGAAAAATTGCCTCCAGAACATGGCCATATAGCCCGGAAAAACCTACAACAACCCAGTGATTCTGGCCATGAAAGCCTTTGACAATACATTATTATTATTATTATTATTATTATTATTAATAATAATAATATTTTGAAAGTAGCCATGTTCATCTCCTCTGGCTTTTAAAGGATGGAGCGGGAGGAAGGAAGAAAAGGGATGTGGCAGCACCTTTGAGATTAGTTATTTTAGCATAGGTTTTTCCAGACTTAAACTCACTTACACGGATGATGTTGTTGCTTTCAAGTTGTTTCTGGTTAATGGATGATCTTGGCAAGATTTGTTGAGAGGGGGGTTGCTTTTGCCTTCCTCTGGGACTGAATAGAACAACAATTAGTTGTCCACTCATTTATCTTGAGGTATATTCCACTGAACTCATTGTGGCTTTCTACTGCATAAGACACAAGTGGGAGTGCACTGTGGTTATATGATTTTGAATTAGGAGAAATGAGGGATAAATCCTCTCAAGATGTAATCTATCTGAGTTCAGATCAGGGCTTATTCAAAATCCATTGCACACTCTGTTCTGTAAAAATATCTCCTCTGAATATCATAACAAGTAGAACAGCTGACAATGGGATGGGAGAGGAGATCACAATGGTCACAGCCAGGACTATTTAACCACTTCCTTGGTCATGAAAGAACCTTGAATAAAGCTTTCTGATATCAGAGTAGATTTTTCAAAACAGGAACTCCCTCGTCATGACATTTGTGCCATTACATCAACTCTGCTGAGCAACTACTCTAGTGTACAAGCCTGTTTTTGTGAGCTTATTAGTAAAACTAGGATGAAATCTGCAAGCAAAAAATTATGTTTAGATAAAGCTTTGTCTACATTTTATATTTAGTGCTATGATACCCTCGGGTTTGGGACCCAACCAAGGGCTTAATTGAGGACATTTTGCTCCCCAAAGTAACCCCCTAATTGAATTTTTCCTTTAGTCCCCAAATTTCTATCATTGCAGAGTGTGAGAATCTGAAAATTGTTCACTTCTAGACTTTTTATATTTTCTTTTTTCATTTCCTTGCTTGCTACTTTTCTTTGGAAGCCTAAACTCTCTTTCCAATTTGTCAGTTGAAATTTTAAATTACCAGAAATATATTAGTTGTATGTGCTTATGATACATATTTCTTGTATCTTCTGGACAGTGAAGATACATAGATTCAGGAAGGCGCTATTCTTTTGGTTTTGAAACAGCTTCTCCATTGCTACTGCTACAATGAGTGGTACCAAGCAAACTTCAGTTTATATATATCAAGAGGTTACCCTATTAATAATAAGGATAATAAATGTGCGGTCAATTATATGCTATCTCAGTTACCTTGTGTGTATCCAAGTCGTTACTGTGGGTTTAAGTTCTCCTCTCCCTTTGCCTCCTCTGCTAGATTTTTCATAACAGTTAATTTAGTTTCCCTTTAAATATGCTCCTGTCAACAGTGCGAAAGATGTAATGTTTGTTCACCGATATGAAAATGAAGTGCAAACTAGTTACTCACCACAGTAAACAATAGTTATGCTGATGATCTCATGCTGCTGGCACTGAGTCTTCCTCCAATTTCTCTGTAATAAAGCTTTGGCTTGCTATGTGGACACTAATACGATACCTTTCCTTCCCGTTCTTCTTCTTGAACTCTGAACTCAAGAACAGAAAACGGAACGTGGACAGGAAAAGAGATTTAAAGATGGGCTCAAAGCCAACCTTAAAAACTCTGGCATAGACACTGAGAACTGGGAAGCCCTGGCCCTTGAGCGTTCCAGCTGGAGGTCAGCTGTGACCAGCAGTGCTGCAGAATTCGAGGAGGCACGAGTGGAGGGTGAAAGAGAGAAACGTGCCAGGAGGAAGGCGCATCAAGCCAACCCCAACCGGGACCGCCTTCCACCTGGAAACCAATGCCCTCACTGCGGAAGAAGATGCAGAGCAAGAATAGGGCTCCACAGCCACATACAGACCCACAGGGAAACCCATGATGGAAGACCATCTTACTCGTCCAACGAGGGATCGCCTAAGTAAGTAAGTAAGTAAGTAAGAAAGTAAGTAAGAAAGTACCTTTCCTTCCCATCCAATATTTTATTTTTTGTGTTTCTGGGTTATCCCTTGCTCCAAAACCTTTGCATTTTCCATGGGTCACCCTGAAGCTCAACCTAACTCCTGGAACTCAACTTTTTCAATTTTTGAGCAGGGAAAAAATAATCCAAAATCACTTTTGGAGCAACATTTGCTTTTTGCATATACTCAGAAGGGAAAGTTAGTGGAGTGTTTTAAGTGCTGGAATAGGAATCCGGGAGAGCAGGTTTGGCTGCCATCTCTGTCATAGAAACCCACAAGGTGACCATGGGCAAGCCCCATTCTCTCAACCCCAGCAAATGGAAAATGGCACACCTCCTCTGATTTAATCTTGTTCAGAAAATCCTATAGAGTCATAAAATCATAAGAGCTGGAAAGGACCACATGACTCATTGAGTCCAACTCCTGCTCAGTGTAGGATCTCCAACTAAAGAATCTCCAGTCAGTAGCTGTCTGGCTCTTTTTGGGCATGTCTCTTTTCTGGGCAATTAGTTCCATTGCCAAATTGTTCTTACAGTCAAAAAGTTTCTTTGAATGTTCAGTCAAAATCTATCCTCCTGCAACCTCAAACCATTAGACCTGGTCTTACCCTCTGGACAGCAAAGAACTACCCTGCACCCTCCTCTCTCTGACAGCCAGTGCTGGGTTTACCCTAGTGCTTAGGTGTGCTTGAGCACAGGGCCCCATTGATCAAGAGAGCCCATCTTCCTGCCAATTGTTTTTACAATGGTTATGTGGTACAATTCTAAATTTGAAGGTGTCCTGTTTTGGAGCGATTCCAGACATAATGATAGAGTTGATAGTCTACGAGAGTGTGCCACAAAGCTGGCAGTATAGACCTACTGGGCCAACCTCCTTCAGGTCCCAAGGAAGGGGCCTCATAATGTAACCAGCACAGGGTCTCATTTGTCCTAACTCCAGCACTGCTGATGGCCCTTTAGATATTTAAAAAGTTGCCATAAGTTGGAATATACTTGAAGGCAGATAAAAACAATAACAATGACTCTGAAATTCAGGATTCTATTCAAAGAAACACATCAGAATCAACAAAGTTCAATTGGCTTTATAGATGACATTTTTAATTCTGTGTGTTTGTGTGCCTCTCCCTTCTTTTCCCCACTCCAATAAATTCCTTTTACATATTTGGACACATCTGACTGTGTGGATTCTGGGGAATGGGTTAGGGGATTCCTCACCGAAACTTTCCCAAGGGTAAACCAGCAATCCTTTGTACACTTGGTGCCCCAGTTTAGATGTCTGCCTAAATTCTGTCATGATTCTGATTCACATAAATGACACTCTAGCCAGAAAGAGGGAACTTCTAGTGTTTTTTCTTCATATTTTAAGCTAGAGGAAAGATTTGTAAATCTTTGAATGCTTCTTCAGTACAGATGAAGCTTGTCTTTTTCCATGGGCAGTGTTTGTTTCCTATCAAGACACTGGACACTTTTTATCTTCATTACATTAAATGATGTGGGGGAGGATAGGTCAAAGAAAACACTTGCCCAGACATTATCTAACCTCTGAATCACTCACTAAAGCCTTCTCTGAATGCTTATTCTCCTTGACAACTGTTACTGACTCTGTTAAAACACCCAGAGCTTTGTTTCCTTGTACAGGATGCACATCATTGTGGCTACCTTGTGGCTTATCCCTACAGTACAATGATACGTTTACTCAGATACAAACTCCCTTGAGTTTAGTGGGACAGACACTCTGTAGATATCTTAGAATTCTCTATTTATTTACCCCAGAGAAACTCACACTGAATTCAGTGGAACGTGTTTGTAAATAGTGGTGCTGACAAAGTTCAAACCTACTGCTTACACAATTCCAGACAGTGTCTAAAGAAACACACCACTCATCCCAATGGCTTCTCTGTGTAGTCTGACATGGTGGTTGTTGGTGTGGTCCAGCATTTCTGTGTTCTCAAATAATATGCTGTGTCCAGGCTGGTTCATTGGGTGCTCTGCTATGGCTGACTTCTCTGGTTGAAGTAGTCTCCAGTGCCTTTCATGTTCCTTGATTCGTGTTTGGGCGCTGCGTTTGGTGGTCCCTATGTAGACTTGTCCACAGCTGCATGGTATACGATAGACTCCTGCAGAGGTGAGAGGATCCCTCTTGTCCTTTGCTGAACGTAGCATTTGTTGGATTTTCTTGGTGGGTTTGTAGATTGTTTGTATGTTGTGTTTCCTCATCAGCATCCCTATGCAGTCAGTGATTCCCTTGATGTATGGCAGGAACACTTTTCCTCTGGGTGGATCTTCATCTTTACTCTCGTGGCTTGTTCTTGGTCTTGCAGCTCTTCTGATGTCTGAGGTGGAGTATCCATTGGCCTGGAGAGCCCAGTTGAGGTGGTTCAGTTCATCTTGGAGGAGGTGGGGTTCGCAGATTCTTTTTGCACGGTCTGCCAAGGCTTTAATGGTGCTTCTTTTTTGACTTGGGTGATGGTTGGAGTTTTTATGTAGATATCTATCTGTGTGTGTGGGTTTTCTATAGACGGTGTGACCCAATTGTTGATCTGGTTTGTGGATAACTAGGACATCTAGAAAAGGCAGTCTTCCTTCATTTTCCTTTTCCATTGTGAATTGGATTTTTGGGTGGATGCTGTTAAGATGGTCCAGGAACCTGTTGAGTTCTTCTTCTCCATGGCTCCAAATGGTGAAGGTGTCATCCACATATCTGAATCATATAGTGGGCTTTTTGGTTGCTGTCTCCAGGGCTTGTTTTTCAAAGTGTTCCATGTAGAAGTTAGCTATGACCCGGCTGAGAGGGCTCCCCATAGCTACTCCATCTTTCTGTTCATAGAATTCATTGTCCCACTGAAAGTAACTGCTGGTGAGGCAATGGTGAAACAGAGCCGTGATGTCTTCTGGGAACCTCTGGTTGATGAGTGCCATGGTGTCTGCTACTGGGACCATGGTAAATAGAGATACCACATCGAAGCTGATCAGTTTGTCGTTGGTATTTAGCTTGAGATTGCTGATTTTTTCTATGAAGTGGGCTGAGTCCTTGATGTAGTGTGTAGTGAGCCCAATATGGCTTTGTAACTGTGCAGCAAGAAATTTTGCTAGGTCGTATGTGGGGGATCCAATGGCACTCACGATGGGTCTGAGTGGGGTCCTTATGGATTTTTGGGAGTCCATAAAGCCTGGGTGGAAGAGCTTCCGATTTACATAGCTGTTGTCGTATGTCAAAGTTGATTGAGGAGTTCTTAATCAGAGTGTTGGTTTTCCTGGTTATTTTGGAAGTTGGGTCTTGCTTGAGTTTTTTTGTATATAGTAAGGTCCAGGAGTTTTCTGATCTTCTCCTTGTATAGTTCTGTATGCATGATTACTGTGGCATTCCCCTTGTCTGCTGGCATAATGAGGATATCAGGATCTGAATTGAGGTCTCTGATGGCTTGTCTTTCCTTCCTTGTAATATTACTGGAGGGAAGTTTTGCCTTTTTCAGGATCCTTGCTGTTTCCGCTCTTACTTCTTCTGCTTCTTCCTCGGGGAGGCGATAAATTGCTGATTCAACATTGGCAATGATGTTTTCTACTGGGATCCTGGTGGCGGTTACAGCAAAGTTTCCTCCTTTCGCTAGTATGGATACTTGGTCTTCAGAGAGTTGTCTGTCTGTCAGGTTGATGATGGTCCGTGATGTATCCAGTTCTGGTTTCGGCTGTTGCTTTTGGCGTTTGTGGAATTTTTGTTTTTGTCTGTTGGTGTGGACAGCCATGTTTTTCTCCATTTTCCTGTAGGTGAGGTTGTCTATTTTGTCCCAGTCCTGGGAATTCATCTTCTGGCTGATGTTGATATGGAGGTGCAGCAGTTCCTTGTCTGTGTTTGCGAGTTCTTTGCGGATGGTGTGGATTCTCTCTCGTAAGAGGTTGCGTTCCAGGTGGTCATAGATCCGGTGAGCCTGTGGTTTTTTGAAAGTCCTTTTGGCTGCGAGAAATTGTGGGATGGTATCTGTGTCTCTACAGCGTAGAAGGAAAGTCAGGGAGCACAGTAGATGTGCTTTCCTGGTCCTTAGTTTCTCCAATTTCCGTGTGTCCACAAGCATGTGGACAATTTCAACAGAAAGGAAGAGACCATGAAAATGAACAAAATCTGGCTACCAGTACTTAAAAACTCTAAAATTACAACAGCAAAACAACAGAGAGGAAACAACCAGGCACATCTTAACACCTCTCAGCAAGAGATTTCCCAGGCTCAGCCAGGCCTTCAAATGCTAATGAAGGTGGTCAGTTGAAACATTCACACCTAGCTCCAGCGGAGAAAAGCTCTTTGCCCCACCCCAGCCATTCCACAGATATATAAACCCATTGTCCGAATTTCAACAGACCTCACTACCTCTGAGGGTGCTTGCCATAGATGCAGGCGAAACGTCAGGAGAAATGCCTCTAGAACATGGCTCTAGAGCCCAAAAAACCCCACAAGAACCTAGCGATTCCAGCCATGAAAGCCTTCAACAATACATTAAGATTGTTTTTCTTGAGGAGCAGGAAATTTAATGTTGGAACCCCATAAACTACCTGAGAGGAAAAATCTGGGACTTTTGTGCCACTTCAGATGCAAAGGAAAATCCTAGCCAAAAATCTTAATAGCTAAGCAGAATAATAGAAAAGCATACAGTTGTTTCCATGCCTTCGTCTCCAGGTAATTCGTCTACCAATGACAGAATGAAAGTTATTTCTAAGTAAACTGTTGGGTTTCATCCTTGACTGCACAAGTCTCCAGCTCTCAATGAGTAGTTAGCCTAGATAGATTAGAATGAGTGATTCCTTCCTCTATATTCTCTATGCATGCCTATCTCAAGAAGGGGCTTTGGAGGGGGGTTGTCTTACTCATCCTGCAAGCCACTATCTCCTCCACTTTGAATTCTTAGCAATGTGATATCTTCAGGAAAGACATAATTTTTATTGCCCTGGTGAGGCCATGTGGTCAATTCTCCATTTTGGCCTCTCTCTTGCCTTTGTTCTCCATGAGTGAAGACACATCTTACCATTCTCCAGCATGGCTATTTTGTCATTTTTCCTTTCTCCTTTCCTCAGAAGATATCTAAGTGAAACTAGTTAGCTCCAAGAACCTTTCCTGTCCAAAATTGATTTCTTTTGACTTTAATAAACATTATTTTTAGAACCTATGAAGTTGAAGCTCTGCAATCCTGTTCCATCCTGCTCAATGGAAACTATGCTCAATGGAAACTCTCTGCACGTAAGCTTCTGCTGGTTATGATTTGTTTTTCTAGCACCCTGCTATATTTTGTGGTATCATCCCCAAGTGAAAGCTATTTTTGAGCCTAACAGCTCTTGATTCCTAACACAAACTATCATTATTTTAACTTTGATTGTTATTATGAATATTCATGGCCACTTTGCCAAGAGAACCCACATCTTCACCACTACCACCTTCTGTATTTATATAAAGGTTTGGAAAGATTCAGAGTATTTTTCATGTGGTGTTTTAATCAAAAAGGAAGAGGGAAGACAATTATTTGGGTCTGCAGGGTCAGGCTTACTTGCAAGTTTTAATACCCCACCATGTTATCATTTACACTAATACATGTCCCTTATTCATTTAATATATGTACATGCACTAAACGGAAGTCAGAAATCAGGCTATAAATAAAATGTTTGCTAACATAATAACCTAATGAGGATGTTTATAAACCCAAAGACTGTTCTTAATTGAGAGCTTATATTGTTATCATCACAGAATTTTCCAAGGAAAAAGCTTGCTTTCAAGCCAAGTGTAGTGAAAATAATGAATCAATTCAGAATCATTGCACTCTATGAATGAGCCGTCTTATGTTTGTTCATATGCAAATACACATACACGTATATCATATACCACAGCAAGCAGAGTGAAATACCCCATCAATTCTGGAGTGACAGGGACTTAGCTGATCTACATATAGTACCCAGCAAGCTCACATTAATATCTCAGTAAATAAACAACTAAACAAGACTAAACCTTTTATTTGGTAGAAGGTTTCATGGACTGCAATCCATTTCATCAGGTGCATGGACTGTTGCCTAAACTGGCAGATATTTTATGCCCATGCTGGGGAACAAGGTGGGGAATGTGGAATAAAAAAATGAAATAGTCCCAATTTCCATTATTATCACCAGTGGCTGTTTAACACTTGTTAGAAGGTGAGAAAGACAACGTAACATAGATATAAGCACGTGTTGGATAGTGGAAAGTTCAATTCATGTACAAGAAAAAGAATTTAACTTCTAATGAATACAAGTAGGTGGGCTAGGGGTGTCATTAGAAGGGCTAAAGAGAATAGAAATACAAGAATTTCAGAGAATGAAAATGGCTAGACATCCTAACACTGCTGAGCTGACAAAGCTGTTGTCATGTTCTTTCAAGTTGACTTTGATTTATAGATTCTCGATTATAGGATTTTCCTGACAAGATTTCTTCACAGGAGAATTACCATTGTCTTTCCTCTAATGCTGAGAAAATAAGTCTTGGTTCCATGGCCAAGTGGGGATTTGAACCCTGGTCTCCCAGAACCCTGGGATAACATGCAAAGCAGTATACCACACTGGCTCTAAGGAGTTAGACACATAAACACTATTCTCTTTGCTTCTCTCATTACAATCCATCACCTGCAAAAGTTTAATCTATGCATCAATCCAAGATTCCACAGCAGAACCCCAGAAACCAAGTGACACTGGCAAAGAGATTCCCAGGCTCAAAAGGGAGACTAGCTGTGGCCCTACACCTTTAGAATGCCTCTCCCAAGGAGAAACCTATGACGTTACTGCTGAAGCCTTTTAAACTGTACACCAACCTTTCCTTTCACTTGCATTTTACCTTAAAATCTTTAGTAGCAATATGTGTGTTTTAACCAACATTCTAATCTCATGCTTGTAATATCTTTTAAAGGCAGAGGACCTTGAAAAGCACATTTCAAATCTTTTCCCAACAGCATCAGTTTCTCAATGCTCCAATATCATGCTTATACCCACTATCACACACCCCTCAACAAATATATTTACAGAGGGAAGTAAAAGGTAAATTAAATCACTTGAAATACTTGGGTCATTGAACTTCCCAAAGAATAACAATATAAAAGGCAGCAATAGCAGCCAGTGACCTGTACATGTTTGGGGAAAATCACAAAGCATGAATGAATTAAATTATGATCAAACTTGAATTTTTGATTCATTGGACGCTTACTGCTGTCTACCTTATTTTTCTTCATTTCCCTTTGTTGGTATTCACAACTGTACATTTTTTGAAGAAACTTTTCCAGGGAGTTCTTTAAAAGTGTGGCTTGAATAGAGCATTGACGTCACGGGGAAATCAAACTAGCCACGTTTAGGGCAAATTGCTTGCCTCTTGCTGCTATGGATAATGGGAGCTTGAATCTAATGTTGAAGTAACATTTCTAGCTTTGTGCTGCTGACAAAGAGGATCATATGACTAAAGGCAGAAGGTGTTTTGTTTTTTTTTTACAAGGGAAAATGTCCTGCTAGCTCATCTGGCTATTCCTTTTCATCATGACCCCAAGTACTGAGAGTCTAGTGTTACTCAGTATTTAAAACACTGACGTATACTATTGCTCTGTTTTAAAGAGCCTACAAGTGATTATTCTGCATGAATCAAAGTTAAACAGCCTACAAATGTGTCAGTTGTATTTTTTTCTGGAAAAAATGTTTTTGTGTCCTTACTGACTGCAGATTCATCCCCAGGAACATATACAGGTGAACCAAAGAAATCGGATTATTCCAATCTACTAAAGCGATTAAAAATAGTAACTAAGGAAGGAAGGATGAGTGAAGACTTTCACTTCTGCTGTTGAAGCAACATAGAACAGTCTGTCCCCTAGAACACAAATAGGGGACATTCTCTCTCTCTCTCTCTCTCTCTCCCCGTGTGTGTGTGTGTGTGTGTGTGGTGCATCATATGCACAGCACCAGTTTTTCTCCACAAGGAGACCTTTCATTAGACAAGGGTTTTCTACAGCAGATCATATACGGCAAACTTACTTGAGGTTTTAGGTTTTATTTAAAGTTTATGTTCTTGACAATTTGAAAGAGAATCAGCATGGTAAAGCTGTAATTTCAGCCTGACCTTGCACATGGAGCCAACATGGTGTGACAATTTGACCACAACCCTGGAGGCCAGGATTCAAATTTCCACTCAGCCATGGAAACCCACTGGGTGAATTTGGATGGCACACATTCTCAACCCCAGAAAACCCTGTGATAGGATCACTTTAGGCTCACTATGAGTTGGAAATGACTTGAATGCACAGAGCAGCAGCAGCAACAAGAGAACTTATTCACTGCAGTGGTCTATGGACTAGAAGCAGTCCATTATGTTTCTTCTGGCTACAGTGACTTTTCCCAGGAAAAAAAAATAGCTATAGTCAATAGGTACAAATATGCTGTTGGTTCCTAGCATTGCACACAAAACTGCCAGCCCCCTCTGCATATTGCTTTGGACAGTGTTGGTTCTAAAATTTAGAATCAAAATAATCTCAACCATTTATAGAATCACAGAGTTGGAAATGGCACCATAGGCTATGAAATCCAACCCTCTGCTCAATGCAGGAAATCCACTTTAGTGCAGGGGTTCTCAACCTATGGGTCCCCAGGTGTTTTAGCCTACAATTCCCAGAAATCCCAGCCAGTTTACCAACTGTTAGGATTTTGGGGAGTTGAAAGCCAAAACATCTGGGGACTCACGGGTTAAGAACCACTGGTTTAGAGCATCCCCAGCAGGGAGCTGCCCAGGCTCTTTTTGAAGATGTCCAAAGAAGAAGACATCACTACTTCTCTAAACAATTGATTCCATTGTGTAATCAGACATACAGACAAGAATTTATTTCTAATGTTCAGTCTAAACCTACTTTCATGTAACGTTAAAACATTAGACCTGGTCCTACCATCTGGGCCAGGTTCTTCTGGTTACTGGATGTGTTCTTTGTGGGTTGTAATTCAATTTCACATTAAAATGAGTTTCACTGTCCATATTGTTGACGAGACCATCTCATTACTGCAGAGACTTGGCCTTGGGAAAGCTGCTTAGCCTAGGTCCTTCTGGAAACCAGGTCAGACGACTGATTTGAGGTCGAAGAAGAGGAGAGTTTTGCCATGTGGGCTAACCTGGGAGTGTACCTTTGGCCATAACACACAGTTAACACCCTTTCTGAGAAGCTCTAGTCGCTCAGTTTCTAATTACATTATCCACCTAAACTCTCATTAAACAACCCTCCTTCTCAGCACTCTCACATTGCTGCTAAAGAGTCAGTATTTCCAGGGGTGAGAAATGAGATTCTTCATTAATTGAACCAAACTCTTTTATACTTTTGGGCAACTTATTAATTAGCATTACTTCCATAGAAATTGTTGTGATTTCTGACTGTGCATCACTATGATAATAGCATTTGTTCTTTTTTTTCAATCTGTCAGAAAATGAGCAACCAGCTTAGCATTGTAGAAATTGTAGACCAGTTCAGATTGCCTGTCCTAATAGCCCAATACTGCATGATATAGACATCCAGATGCTCTTTAACTGCAACTTCCAGCAGCTCTACCCAGCATAGCCCATAGTGAAGATTGCTAGGGGCTGCACTTCAACATCCTGAGGATCACACAACTCTTACCTTAGTCTGCATCAGCTGGCGGGCACTCTCAGGCATGTAGCCGGGGGGGGGGGGGCTCAGGGGGCTTCAGCCTCCCCCGAAATTCTCATGGTGGTTCGTGAAAAGGCCTTACTGGTGCATTACTTAAACTGTTATGTTTATTCATATCATGATCTGATCACCATACTCAATATATCCCATATGCATGGGGTTTTTTGGGGTAATGATACAAAAGGTTTGCTAGGGTAGAGCCTCTTTCACTCAGACTCAGCCCCCCCCCCCGAAACTCAGCCCCCCCCCGAAACCCCCCTGAAACCCCCCTGAAAAAAATCACCCCCCCCCCCCCCCCGAAACGAAATCCTGGCTACGGGCCTGGGCACTCTACAGAAAGTTTTCCTACAATCACCTCTTTATGATGCTTTTAAAGAGAGGTCAAAACAGATGAGGGTTACCCACCATTCAAACTCCCTCTATATTGTTGCTTAAATTTTCTGGCCTACACAACCAAAAACATTTTAAGAAGTCAGATCTGCATCTGCTGTGCATTTAACCAACTTACCATAAAGTGGAGCTTTTAAGCTACTTTTTCACAAAAATCAGTCTTTAAAGACATATAAAAGTTTTCTTTGCTTAGTTTGCCAAGGCAGCTAGTAAGGGGTGACATTTACTACAGACACATTAATGAATTTCTGCACATACAGTAGTGTCTCACTTATCCAATATGAATGGGCCAGCAGAACATTGGATACGCAAAATTGTTGGATAATACGGAGGGATTAAGGAAAAGCCTATTAAACGTCAAATTACGTTATGCTTTTACAAATTAAGCACCAAAACAAATTGATGGAAAAAGCAGTTCAATACATGGTAACATTATGAAGTAATTATTGTATTTATGAATTTAGCACCAAAACATCACAATGTATTGAAACAGCTGTGGATCCAGGCAGGAGGCAAACTGCGTTGGGTAATACAGAATGTTGGAAGAACAAAGGTTGGATAAGCAAGATGTCAAAACCCAGATGCCTTAAATCACGCCAGACACAAGATAACAGTTAAAACACAGCTTTATTGAAAACAAAAGGACCTACACAGCACTTAACTGCAGTGCTAAGGTCTGCTGGAGCAATTTGGCACCAAAAATAAGTGAATTGGAGAAACAAAAATATAATCCGGATTAAACAAAAGATGAAGCGAATTGCTTAAAAATCAGAACAAAGCATAAACACAGACTTTAAAGCTGGAAAAACGTATTTTCAGAACAAAAAGTTGTTAAAGTCACAAAGATATTAGCAAAGTCCAGAAGTCCAAAAGCGAAGTCAAACTGGTCCGTAGTCAATTCTGTAGTAAAACGAAGCTGGAATGCTGAAGTCACCAAGGAAGCAGGAACACATGAGGCTATAGCCCAGGACCCAAGGTGGAAAGTTGGCAGGTACAAAGAATTATGTCCCATGAAGACACTTTGCCGACTGCGACTTGCAGTTCAAACTGAACCCCCTTTTATCTTACAATTCTTCTTTAGAGCTTGATGAGCTCCCCACCCTTTCTTCATCACTCCCAGCTGCTCCCATACCTGCAGCTGAATGCCCATCCCTCCACCTCTGCCAACGATTATCAGGGGTCAGATCCTCCCAAGAGTCCCCTGGCTGCCAATCCCCAGTGAACCCCTCAAATTCCTCACTAGAGGTGGGCTGATTACAAATATCCCTTATGTTTTGCACACGGGTCCAATTTAACTCCTCATCATCTTCCATTTCACTCCCAGTCCCAGAACTCCTATCAAACCCAAAGAAATCTTCATCCTCTGTTGGTGCACAAAGTATTTCCCAAATACGCTTCCTTTGTAATTCCCCTTCAAACTCTGGCTCACGAGCAGCCCTCTTTACACCTCTGCTCCCTTCCCCATCCCCCATCTCCCAATCGGAGACACCTGGGAACATGTCAGTATCGCTTGGAGCCATAATGATTTCTCTAATGTGCTGACGTTGCCGTTCTCCCTCTGACTCTAAAGTAGACCCATTTTCCCTGCTACTAGGAGTAGCAACTCGAGCAACACGCTGAACTACAACACAAGACTACTGTATTTCCAAGCTATTCCTATTATTTCATATAGATTCTGGGCATATGTGATGTAGAGGTCTAACTATGTATTACATTTAATGTGGATTTTGTATGTGTGCCTTCTTAAAAGAGGGAACGGGAAGGGAGGGGAAGAGAAAGGTAAAATCACTTTCAGTTGGGGTGCAACCTCCACACAATAGTCTTGGGGGGGGGGGGGAATCTCAGATTTTCACTAAGTCCACCTCAGTGCATCAATAATTGAAATTGCACTTCTGAGAAGAATCTGCAGGGCATTTGATTTTACAGCTGCTTGGACAGGTTTTGAACATTGGTTCTAATGGGAAAACCGACTTGCAAACTTCATGAGACAAGAGGAGAGATTCTAGGGGATCATCTTAAAACTACCTGGTATCCTTTTAGCATTTTCATAGACATGCATCAAAACATATGTCATTTTGGATTGATATGTCATTTCGTTACTCAGTTTTGGTTTTCATTAACAAATTCAACTGAATTAGCTTTGGAATCATAACATATAACATTGCCAAATTTACTATATACATTTTAAAATTCTGTGTTTGGTAGCATTGTTCCTCTGCCTCCAAAAGGGATGCTGACAATAGGTGCTCTCTGTGACGTGGTGGTTTGAGTATTGGACTGTGACTATGGAGACCAAGTTTCAAATCCTCACTTGGCCATGAAACCCACTGGGTGGCCTTGGACAAGTCACACTCTCCCAGTCCCAGAGGAAGACACTGGCAAACACAGTCTGAACAAATCTTGCCAAGTAAACCCAAGGGTTGGGTTACTTTCAATTGCAGTTAACTTGAAGATATGTAACATTGTTGTTGGGTGCTTTCGGGACAATTTCATAGGGTTTTCTTGGCAAGATTTGTTCAGAGGAACAATCACCTTTGCCTTCCTCTGAGACTGAGAGAGTGTGACTTGCCTAAGATCATCCAGTGGATTTCTATATACAAATGGGGCTTCAAAGGCTGATGTCCAATCAAACAAATTCTCAAAACATTTCTCCATGCTGGCTGTCACAGAAAAGCTACAAGAGTTTCATTAAAAATATAAGAACCTGCAAAGCTTTCTGGCACAGTGGGCATTTCTTGAGGTTTCCCCAGGACTGAAATGGACAGGCATTCGGGTCTACTTCAGTGGTCGCTCATGCTTCAGTTTTAGGGCAGTGGTGAATGTCCTCCAGAAATTAGGCTGAACTTTAAAATAGATTTAGCACTCTATATACCCAGGCTACATTTACAATAGCTTACTACCGCCGTTTGATGAACACTGTTTTATTTGAATTTTTAAGTTGTTGTTCAATATGTCTATATGTTTTTTTTTAAAAAAAATAAAGTCACTCAAGTCCCTTTGGGGAGATGGTAGTGGGGTACAAGAATAAAGTCATTGTTGTTGTTATTTGAAACACAAGATGAATCCATAGCGAACAAGATCATTTTGCTGGCTATTGTATTGAATCACACTTCGGACACTTCCCAAGTGTCTAGGACTGTGTAATGTATTGGCAAATACTGCATGCAGATCCCAGTAAGGCGGCCTTTTGCAGCTGGCAGATGGTAATTTTGTCAGCACCAATTGTGTTTTAAGTGCAGGCCAAGGTCTTTAGGCACTGCACCCAGTGTGCCGATCACCACTGGGACCACCTTTGCTGGCTTGTGCCAAAGCCTTTGCAGTTCAATCTTTAAATCCTCATATTGTGTCAGCTTTTCCAGTTATTTCTCTTCAATCCTGCTGTCGCCTGGCATTGCAACATCAATTGTTTTTTAACACAATCATGAGGTCAGGAGTACTGTGTTCCAAAACTCTGTCTGTCTGAATTCAGAAGTCCCAGAGTAGTTTGATGTGTTCATTTTCTATAACTTTTTCAGGCTTGTGATCCCACCAGTTCTTTGTCGCAGGCAGATGGTATTTGTGGCACAAGTTCCAATGAATCATCTGAACAATGGTGTTATGCCTCTGCTTGTCATCTGTCTGCGCAATCTTCTTGCAGCAGCTGAGGATGTGATCTATTGTTTCATCTGCTTCCTTGCAGAGTCTACACTTGAGATCTGTCGTCAACTTTTCAATTCTGACTTTGATGGCATTTGTTCTAATGGCTTATTATTATTATTATTATTATTATTATTATTGGTAAGGTAAAGGTTTTCCTCTGACATTAAGTCCAGTCGTGTCCGACTCTGGGGGTTGCTGCTCATCTCCATTTCTAAGCAGAAGAGCCAGCATTGTCATTTGGCCAGCATGACCGTTATCTTCCCACATGAGCAGTACCTATTGATCTCACATTTGCATGTTTTTGAACTGCTTGGTTGGCAGAAGTGGGGCTAACAGCAGGAGCTCACCCCACTCCCCAGATTCAAACTTGTGAGCAGCTCAGCGGTTTAACCCACTGCACCAGTGGGGGAGATATAATAATAATATAGATTTATTATTATATCGCTCATTAAAACTTCAGCTGAAAGACCAGACCATTCCCCTGACATTGAGGAAACCACCAGCTGCCACTGGTTTATTTGAAATTAATCTTCTTTTCACTGGAAGACAAGATTAATTACCTGAGGGCTACAGTTAAGAAGGTAGCTAATCAGGCAGCTGTAAAATCTCTCCCAGACCTCTCAAGATGAGTAAGCGTTGCTTCATTTCAGTCTGAGTAAATTCATAGAATCACTAATTTTATTAACATGGTGTTTTTGGTGTTTATTCAGAGCTTGGAAAAGTTATCAGAAACTTCCCAACACAATGGTTTCTCTACACACAATTAGTAGAATGATTTAAAATGGATAAAAACTTATTTGGATTTGTTATTGATAAACCTGAACTGGAAACCGTTTTGGATTCTGGATGTGACCACTTAATTGCTAAGTTGTATACATTGATGTTAAAACATGTAATGGAGGAGGAACAGGTGAAAGATTATATGGTTAAGTTGGCACAAAATGTTAGTAAACAAATACAAATGGAACAATGGGAAAGAGTCTGGACAAAAATACTGAAATTTACCCTGTGTAATGACTTGATAGGAAAAAAATTTTTAACATGGAGTATAGATGGTACCTGACACCAGAAAGAATTGCTATGATATATAAAATAGTTCTAGAGACTGCTGGAAATGCAGGGAAAAGGTGAGCACTTTTTATCATATGTGATGCTCATGTAAAAAGGCCAAGAAATACTGGGCACAAATGCATACGATTTTAGAAGAAATTGTTAAAGTCAAATTTGAAATGAAACCTGAACTCTATCTGCTTTGGATGTTAGACAAACAACTTGACAACGAGAATTACCTACGCTCAGAGATGGAAAGACTCAATTATTCTGTCTCAAGACAATTAGCTTATAAAAATAAGCAGACTTGCTGAAATGAATAAACTAAATACGTTGATTAAGGAGAGATATCTAACCAAGAAAGACTGGGCCCATTTATTGTGTTCCTCCAGCAAAGATGGGGCCAAATTTCCATACTGGTTTTTGGACAAGAAATGTGTTACAATGCAGGGAAAGAATGTATCGGTGGCTCCTTTTCACTAAATGGGTGTAGAAATCTTAGATAATATAACCACCAGACAGAGAATGTAAAGCCCTTGGATAAGATAACATAGATTGCTTGTAGTCTGTAGTTATTGGTTTTTGGTTTCTTATGTTTAAAATGTAGTAGTAGTATTCTAGAAAAAATATTAGGACAGATATGTTCTTTTGCTTTTTGTATGTTTGTATATAAGTTTTAATTAGTCTTAAAACTAATTTTAAAAAGAGGAAAGGTTACTCATTTGGGTAAAAATTCACAGAACCACCAGTCCTTTCTATCTATCATGACCATTACCTGAGCTAGTTGCAGGATTCTGAGACTTGCAGTCCAAAAAGTATTTTTTCCAAGTTGTTAAATAATTTCAAGGAATGCATCCCTAGCTGCCTTTGAAAGTTTTACTCTACAAGGGAATCTACTAAACATAGAATCATAGAGTTGGAAGAGACCTTGTGGGCCATCCAGTCCAAGAAGTAGGAAAATCGCATTCAAAGCACCCCAGACAGATGGCCATCCAGCCTCAGCTTAAAAGCCTCCAAGGGAGGAGCCTCCACCACACTCCAGGGCAGAGAGTTCCACTGCTGAACTGCTCTCCCAGTCAGGAAGTTCTTCCTAATGTTCAGGTGGAATATCCCTTTCTGTAGTTTGAAGCCATTGTTCCTTCCTGTAGTCTCCAGGGCAGCAGAAAACAAGCTTGCTCCCTCCTCCCTGTGACTTCCCTTCACATATTTATACATGGCCCTCATTATGTCTCCTCTCAGCCTTCTCTTTTGAAGGCTAAACATGCCTGGCTCTTTAAGCTGCTCCTCATAGGGCTGGTTAATCTTTTTTTTAAAAAAAAGTAAGGATAGAAAAGGCCTCTTACATTTCTTTTTCCCATTAGCAATGTGGAACGTGTGAAACTGTGGACAAAACAAGGACCTGAAGCAATTAGGAAGGAAGACGTGAAGTTTAAAATCTGTCTTGCAAAAGTAGGTTTAAGGGGGCATAATTTTTCTATCTACTTAAGGTCTAATCGCATTCTTTAAAATGTGACACAGTAGTTCTACATCTCAGGCTGCACGTTTCAGTTAACTGTCTAGTAAAGCTTGTGAACAAGGGAATTAAGACCACTCCACAAATGTTTACTATCTGAACTGGAGGGGCAAATCCCCACCATCATGTGAAGGTTCTTGTTCCCCAAGTCCAGTCCTCTTATTTTTGTTGGAAGGGCCATTCATAACCCATCATCATGACATTTTTTCCATTTTTTCCACTGTTGCCCACCTCTTCTTTCATCATTGGCTGAGCGGCTGAAGCAGGGACTCAGAGCGGCTTACAATATATATTTTCATACAATATATTATATTATTAGCATAATACAATATCAGTATTATATATTACTATATTGCACTATACCATTATATTGTAATATTATTAGTAATATTACATGTAATGTAAATATATAATTATAATTATAATATTGAATTATTATTACTAGTATTATATTGTATTATATTATATTATGAGCTGCATCACTCCCAGATGCTCCTCCTGGCTTGCTGGCATCACAGCCAATCATAGCAAAGCCAGCTCAGGGGGTGGACACAGGGAAAAATGGATGGAAAACTATATATTCTGTATTTTTCTGCCTAAAAAACATGGCGGTTTCTTCAGCAAATTAATGCTTTTCCAGCTGGAATAGAAATAAAACCTCGGTGGCTTCTGCTTCAACTTGGTGAGATTTATTCTGGAATATTGGCTTCTTTTTTCTCACCAGGCTAAATCCACAGTGGCTTGAGTCTCATGATCCACAGCCATTCTAAACTGCCCAACAACACCAGGTTCTGATCCCAGAGTATCCATTTATCCCATATTATCTGACAATGTAGACTCATTTAATCCAGTTCAAAGCAGATAATCTGGTACCAGATCCTGGGATATAGGGCAGTGTAGATTCATTAATGTATTGATGTGGAAGACTTTTGAACTCACACAACTGAATAAAATCCTACATTAGCTGCTTTGAACTGGAATATATGACAGTGTGGACTCAGATAACCCAGTTCAAAGCAGATATTGTGGGATTTTCTGCCTTGATATTCTGGGTTATATAGCTGTGCGGAAGGGCCCTAGGTAACCTTAGGCTAGTCACACTTTCTTCAAATTCAAAACAAGGAAAGGGGAAGGGGAAACATAAAATCATGGATGGGATTTTCCAGTATGATTTCCAGTGACATTTTATTGTCAAATTAGAACAACATAATTAAAATAAATGTCCTCTTCCCAGCATAAACAAAATTAACATTTTATCTTTTAGAGGTGAATGTAATATAATACAGTGGCATTTCCCACTAACTTTCCTCTCCCTCGTAACCACACATAAAGCAATACTCTATTTTCACTCAATACTTGTGTGACGTATTTTCCTCTGAAGTGTGGACTCAAAATAATCAAATTCATAATCACAGTCAATAACAGGAGTTACTGATGGTTTTATTATAATAACTAAGTGGGAAACATAACAACATTTTCACATCAAGGAAAAGATATTACATCACTGTGAAATTGACCAGGCTTTGTAGTTGAAGAGATGAGTAACCACAGCTCAAAGGCCAGGCATGCAGGTGAGAGCTCTTCAGTCAATTCCAGCAAAGCAGGAGCCATTTATCTTGGGGTTTTTTTTTAGTAATCCATATTCTTTTGTATGATTTTTCTCATTTGTATCCAGGCAGCTGCAATTCCAAAGCCACATAGTTAACTAACCAGCCCTAACATGAGTTCTTCTCCGTCCCACCTATAGAATTCTCTTGTCTGTTATAAATTTGCTATAAATTCAGAAAATCTTTGCCAAACACTGGCAAGTTACATTGGTGACTTGTTTACTTACCTTCTGCCCTTATATTTTCCTTGGTCAAATTCTAGAGCCTCATTCAAAAAGACTTTTATCGCATTTATATATTTATTTGCCATATTCATACCCCACCTTTCTCAACCCCAGCAGGGGGACCCAACACATCTTACAATGGCACATACACAGTGCCCCAAAACAACAAATTTACCTAAAAATAGTTTAAATATATATTTAGAAGGGGTGCTTCAGAAAATGAAAGATATCTATTTATCATAGCATGTGATCATTGTCAATTACATATATTGCACATAGTGTGCTTTGCTTTGTGATTGGCCATTGGAAGAGAAATTTGAAGTTTAATTTGCAAGTCTGACTACTTTGACCAGAACAGGAGCATAAATTTGCACTTCCAGAGTAATCAATTAATTAATACAGAATTCAGCTGCTCTGAATTAGGACAGGTATGCTTCAGTTTACAATTTTCTTTCATATTCTTGAATATTATTTCTTTAACAGAGAATTTGATGCCAGAGTCAAAATAACATGGAAAGGTTAGGTTCCTTCCAGCCCTAACTTATTATCTAGCTCTTGCATTTCTCTATCAGCCCACTCCTTGCAGTTGTATTGCACAAGCCCTTGCCTCATCCCTTAGTTTTGAAAGGTCCACTATGCTCAGCTACTGGCTGTTGTATGATGAAGTATGTTTTTATGATGTTGTGTATGTATTTTTATTGTGTATTTTTTTAAACTCTGTTTGACTGGGCTTGGGCCCCATGTATGCCGCCCTGAGTCCCTTCGGGGAGATGGTGGCAGGATACAAAAATAAAGTTATTGTCATTATTTTTCCTATTCCATGAAAAAGAAAAGAGTTTCAATATGTTTAGCAAATGCTTTTTTATTCAAAACTAACAATATACACATGTGAAATGAAACAAACAGGCTAGTTAAAGATTCCATAAGTAAACAAAAATGTTTGAACCTTGTAGAAACTACTTCAAAAATGTATCCAGGAATACCTTTTACTAGCCTCCCTTTTTCTTATGCTTTCCATTTTTATTACCATACTTATAGACCTATGCTTTTTAAGATGCTAGGAGTAGCTGGTTAGCCAGGCTAAGATGTTTTCACTCTTTCTCTCTGTTTTTCCGTTTACACATGCTCAGTAAGGGATCCTGAAGGTAGTTTGTTGTTGTTGTTTTGTTTTGTTTTGTTTTGGTTTTTTTCCTTGTCTCTTGGAGGCAGGCAGACACATTTACAGTAGGATTGACTAGAACGGGCCTTCTTAAACTTTTCCCACTTGCAACCCCTTTCTGCCCAATATTTTTTTATGACCCCAAGTATATAGGTAAAAGTATATAGGTAATGGCGTTCCATGCAGTCATGCTGTCCACATAGGAGGCAACTACGGCTCTTCAGCTTAGAAATGGAGATTAGCACCACCCCACAGAGTCAGACTCAACTAGGCTTAATGTCAAGGGGAAATCTTTGCCTTTTATTTAGGTATATAAAATAGGTATACAATTCAAACATTTACTTACAACAAATCATCATTTGACAAGTTTGCTAAACAGGCTGATTTTTTTATTTGTGGAGTACAGCTGAAGCATTTTCTTCAGAGTCTGCTGTAAACACCTTGCTGCTAACAGATTTGTGTAAATGGGTGGCATACAGAAACCTTGTGCTGTTGCCATTTTTTTTTTTTTGTGACAGCAATATTTAGAGGGCCCCATTTGGGGCTTGAACCCACAGTCTAATGACTTCATCAATCAGATGGGCAGGAGAGAAGTTGGGAAAGTGTTGGGAAGAGTGGGCAAACTGTCTTAGCCCGTTCTCTCCTGGCAAGATCCTTCTTCGGGGATGGTCAGCCATCCCACAACCTTTCCCTGTCATCTTTCCACTTTCTTACACTTTCCCCCACTTACTCCCTCTTTCTTCAATCAGGAGTCAGATTATTTATTTATTTATTATCAAAAGCATTGCATAAATGAGTATAAAACTGATAAAAATTGAAGGAGTGCAGGCAGCTAAATATCTTTTGACCAAAAACGGCAAAAAATGGCAAAAAAATGCCATTGTCTGTAGCTTCCAACAATTCTTCCTCTGTACATGAGGCAGGGCATAGTGGACAAGCATACAGATGTGGAGTTGTCTGTTCTACTTCACAGTCAAACAAGGTGGGGGATTCTTTTAGGTAGTACAATTTTTCCAAGTTGTCTTTTGATCTGCCCGCTCAAATTCTTAGTCTGTTCAGGGACTTCTAAGTTGCCCATTCTTGGTTTGGCCCTGGAGGAAGACCCTCGCGGGGGGGGGGGGGGGAATCCAGTTGGGATTTCCTGGTTTAGCTGCCCAGAGAGATACCCTTGCTGTTGGTGGGGGAACATTAAGAAGTGGTGGTTCTCATAAAGGTTTTCCTTGATTTGAGTCTACTGGGAGGAGGCTGATAGCCATGTAGTGGCTGGCTTTCACAGTGTTCAACCTTATTTCTCTCACACATCGGGGGGGGGGGGGGGGGAGGCAATGCCAGCTAGCTTGTAGAGTTTATCAACAGCCATTAAACTGAGTCTTATCTCCATTTTGCATGCTGGCAAGATGAATTCCCATGGGTGGCACCGGAAGTGGCCATGCCTCATCATGGGATGGTCTCTGTGGGAGCTCCTATAGTAAAATGTTTGCCATAAAGCTCCATTTGACTTTAAGAATAAATGGGAAAATGTAATTAATGCACAATATGAGTATCTTGAGCTTTTCAGGAAAAAGCAAGAACTGTGACACACACACACACAATCATTTGGTTAATATACTGGGCGTATGACACAAATTGAAAGAACTTTAGCTCTCTTTCTTCCTTAATATCTATATTTTATCATGCATTTCTTGAAAGACACTTTTCTGTGACAGAATTAAAGGAGTCATTAGCAAAGGGGTGGGGGTGTTTTACCAACATGCTGGAGGTAGATAATGCCTCCAGAATGATGTTTGGAAATTATCTATAAGTTAGCTAATTATGTGTGTTTCTTATCTAAGAAAAACGAGGCATTATTAGCAAAGGGCTTTTGCTTTTTCAAATTGCTTAGTGTTATCTACCTCTGGAATAATGTTTGGGAGGTCGTGTATTGTTTTCTTCTTGAATGTATTCCTATCTGTCTACTTGAAACTATAATGATTCATATAGTTAGACCTCTGTTGTACGTGAAAGTAGAAACATAAACAATGGAGATTGCTAGTTAAAGTATGCATACATTCAAATCCCATATATGGAAATGTCTGTCCATGTTTTTCTTTCTTCAAGAAAGGTTTCTTGATCGATTCTTGGTCAAAGTACCCCTTGCTATAGATATTGAAAACAACTCTATTGTTTATAAAATGATGTTTATATCACTGGCATTTTATTAAAAAAGAGCTTCTAAATATCTTGAAAAATAACTCTGGCCAACACTGCCTCAAATGTTAGCCCTGTTACTGGGTATATTTGGTCTGCTGTTTCTGAATAAAATTGCTGCTTCCAAAAATGGTACCAGTTTCCCACCCATCAGCTCTAGTTTTTGAGATACAGAACATATGCCATCTACCAGTCGCTAGCCTTGCCCATAGAAAATAGTAACCATATCTAAGAAGCTACAAGTGGTGTGATCTGTGCAATGCAATTAGCGATTAAATTCTTGTGCCGACAGGACTGAAGACCAACAGGTCGGAGGTTTGAATCTGGGGAGAGAGTGAATGAATTCCTTCTGTCATTTCCTGCTCCCCATGCAAGGACATGAGAGAAGCTTCCCACAAGGATGGTAAAACACCAAAACATCCAGGCATCCCTTGTACAACATCCTTGCAGAGAGCCAAATCTCTCACACCAGAAGTGACTTGCAGTTTCTCAAGTAACTCCTGACACATAAAAAAGGAAAGCAACTCAAATAACCTCAGGAACAGGCCTAAAAATAAAGGTGCCAAGAAAAATTACCTTTTGTTTGGCCATATAACCATTCTACAAACAGTAACAGCAGGACATAGAAATAATTTAAGCAATAGCATTAATGCCAAAATCAATTTTAGTTTTCAATTTCACATTTTGAGATTTATTTATTTATTTAATTTATCATGTCAGGAGCAACCAGACAGTTGTATTACATTTTTAACAAAACAAACAAACAGATAGACAAAACACAAAGTTTGAAAGCTTGGTAGTTGATTAAATGTCCTTTGACCAGTAGCTGGCCACTTGGAGTCCCTCTGGTGTTGCCACAAGAAGGTCCTCCATTGTGCATGCGGCAGGGCTCAGGTTGCATTGCAGCAGGTGGTCAGTGGTTTGCTCTTCTCCACACTCGCATGTCATGGATTCCACTTTGTAGCTCCATTTCTTAAGATTGGCTTTGCATCTTGTGGTGCCAGAGCGCAGTCTGTTCAGCACCTTCCAAGTCGCCCAGTTTTCTGTGTGCCCAGGGGGGAGTCTCTCATTTGGTATCAGCCATTGATTGAGGTTCTGGGTTTGAGCCTGCCACTTTTGGACTCTCACTTGTTGGGGTGTTCCAGCGAATGTCTCTGTAGCTCTTAGAAAACTATACGTTTTGAGATAACAAGTAGGCATTGAGCAAACTAGTGGAAATATTGATTCATTTCATAATGATAAATATTGTGATCATACAGGCCATCTTGTGCATTGCGGTCAATGGAGGAGGCCCTGCTCTGGGTCCCACCCTCTTCACAAGCACAGCTGCTGGGAACAAAAGGGGTCCTTCTCCATAATTGCTCCCCATTTCCCTAAAAAAAAAAAAAAACCCAACCTCCTCTCCTTCAAAAAAAACCCTCCAAAAATGCACTTATGCACTTTAGTGCATGGAGAGGAGGAGGACTAGGACCCTTTAATTCCATCTAAACACTGGCTAATTTATTTGTATTTCACTACTGCTATGGTACATGAGAAAGAACAATCATGATAACCATTTTTATGTTTTTAATTGCTCTCTCAGGGGTTAATTGTCAACTATGTTATTAGTATAATTATGTTTATTTGATTATTCACATTCTGTGTTTCATTCTGATTTTAATTTTGCTTTTGTTATAAGTTCATGGTTGTTATTTTGTATTATTTTCGAGATGTTTGTATTTGTATAGAACATTGAATGTTTACCTTTTCTGTCTGAAAACTGCCCTGAGTCCCCTTGGGGAGAGAGGGTGGTCTACAAATAAATTATTATTATTATTATTATTATTATTATTATTATTGAAGTTTGCATTTTCATTTTTTGGACTGGATTTACTGTTTTTAAGTATACGTGTTTTGTTCTCTTTTGATTCCTGTTTTCTTAAAAAAATAAATAATTCTTACATATCCTTAACCACGTACACTAGCCAGTGCCCTGCAATACCAAGAACATTTCATTCAGTAACCAGAAAATGGAACTACAACTCCAAATTTTAAAGCATAATTGAAACATAACCATGACAGAAGAAGGAAGAGAGGTTCCTGCTAGACATTGACAAAGCTCAGAGTTTTAATATGAACTCATTAAATTTTGTTCCATTCTTTTTGCTGTCTTCCTGGTAACAGATGTTAATTTCTTCCTGTTTGAATTAACTTGTCACAAGGGCAAGAAGAGCTTTGTAATGGGACAGTTAGCATCAAAGCAACACTTCCTCAGATGTGACACATAATATAAGCCATGCAACTAATTAGGGGGATTCTGCTTTTCTTTCCTGGGTGGGGAAAATCTGATGTCAGAGGACACCTGTGTGCTGTTTTCGAAGAACAGGCCATGGAGAATATTGAACTGCTAAGCCCGAGGAGGGCTGGGATACAAGGTGAAGCCATTGGTAGGAAGAGGAAGTGTTGCATGGGCATCTACAATGAAACGGTCGCTCTGAAAGGTTTTCTTGGACAACAACTTGCATTACTCACTATTGGCTATATTAGCAAGGACAGGTGGGAATTGCAATCCAACAACTGCTGGAGACACAACTCCTGAGTTAAGTCAAACACAGATAAAATGGTACTCCAGAGATTTCAAGATCACAAAGTCACCCAGCATTGTCAATTATAGGGAATTATAGTTTAAAACTTATAGACTTAGGGAGTTATAGTTTAAAACATGCTGTCTGTTCCTGTGTTCAGGTCACTTCATGTTAAGAAACAGATTACATGCTTAGGCACATGTTCTATTTTATCCAGAACTGTTCCATTACCCAACTTTTTGAAAATTATAATTGTCATGATATTACCTCTTATCGTGGCCTAAATCTGATTTTTAGTCTAAGCTAAAGTAGATCCACTGAATCAAAAGAATCTACAAGTTGAGTATCTGAATATGACATGATTCCTATTCTATTTCAGGTAAATGCATCAACTAAAGCAATGTGAGAACTGATCTATAGTGTCCCAGCAGAATGAATAGGCTTCATCTTCTGGTCGTGTTACAACTAGGGTACATCCATAATTATAGCAGTTTGATATCACTTTAATTTTCATGGGTCCCTCATATGGAATCCTTTTGTTATCAAGCCACAGCACCCCCCCCCTCCCCAAAATAATAAAGACAAGGAGACTTCAAGCAAATTATATGATTTTTCGTTTTCTTCTTTGATATCTTCCATGGCAACAGAGTTGCGCAATGTTGAAGCTGCTAGAGCAGGCATGTCCAAAGTCCAGCCTGGGGGCCAGCTGCGTCCTTTGTTCAAATTTCCATTGGCCCTCTCTCTCCAGGCCTTCCTCCCTTGCTTCTTTCCTTCCTCCCTTCTTTCCTTGACTTCCTCCCTTTCTTTACTTCCTTCCTCCCTCTCTCCCTCCCCTCCTCCTTTTTGGGAATCAGGGCCCCAGAAAAGGCAGGCCCCAGAAAAGGCGACCCTTTGCATCAAGTGGCTCGGGCCTCAGGCAATGCATTCTAGTGGCCCTCTGCCCTTCCTTTGTCCCATGTAGCCACTCTGCATTTTCCTAAAAGGCTGCCCTTCACTGCCGCTCCTCCCTTGGGAAGAAAAGGGGAGAGCCAGGTGGCAACTATAAACTACCCCCCCCCCTCCAAATCAAAGCCCTCCTGCCCCCTCTGCTGAAAAACCTCACGAGAAGGAGACTCCACTGTCTGAAACAACTGGAAGGCGCACAACAACAATCTTAATTAACTTCACTTTTTCACGAGCCTAAAACAGTCCCACACTTCTCATTGAAAGTCTGGAATGTTTACATTGGTTAAAATTAATCTTAGTTTTATATATTATTTATATATTATATTGTTCTTTGATTCTTTTGCACTATAAATAAGACAGATGCAGCGTGTATAGAAATGTGTTCATATGTTTTTCAAACTATAGTCTGTCTGCCAACAGGCTCAGGGACCGTGAACTGGCCCTCAGCTTAAAAAGTTTGGACACCCCTGCGCTAAAGGTTTCAAAATGGACCTAGCAGCAGCTGAAACCTACAAGCTATCAGTCTTAACCATTTAATAAAATGTATCATCTTGGTAATTTTGTATAACTTGTATATTCTGTGTACTTAGAATATGAAGTGTATAAACTGTATCTAATATATGTATCAAAAGTATTACTTTTTAATATTTATTTTTATGCTATTGTTTACCCCACTTCCACCCTTCCCCCCGGACATGCCATTTATACAATAAACTACAGAAATTACATTTGAAATGTCGGTGTTTGCTTCAATTTTTCCACTCCACATCTTTACTACATTCTCTAATATATGTATCAAAATGTAACTTGAAGGCAGACACATCTTCATGCCTTCAGTTTGCATAATCATTGGGAAAGGGAACTGTGGTCAGGATCCCTCCATCTATTTCCCAAGTCAGATTACTATCAGAACCTTTGTATGTTTGCAGATAGAAAATTCCCTTTGTCAATTAAATAAGCTTAGGATGTTGATTCTTTCAGATTGGAAGAAGGGGCTTGGTGGATATGAATGTTAACCCTCTATGCCAGCAGCCAAGCCAGCATCTAAAATCACCATCTTTGTCTTTTGGGTCTTACACCTTTGTCCTACATGGAACTGGACACTTGAGTTAATCAGGGACTCATCGGCATATCCATATTACCATTTCCTCATGAAACGTGCTATCACAAGGGGCATCCCTGCAACGGATTAGTTCTTTGAGCTGTCCAACCACCAGCTGCCTTCCTTCTTACCTTGGGAATTTCCTCCTGCAGGCTGTCATGTCAAGTAAAACTCCAGCCAATCTGGGCAAAGATTCTAGACTGCCTCTTTCTCAGCCAATTAGGGGAAAGAGTGGGAAGTGTGAATACCTTTCAGAACTATCTAAGACGTCATGTATTTCTCTGTGAGTTAGTGCTTGTACCTTTTGTCGCATATTGCATGTACTTGCATCCTTTTTGGCTGAATCGTAATAAACCTCTGTGGCTTTGCCTTCAACCTGGAGAGCTTGTTCTCTGTCCTGGCTGATCTGGTTTTGCAGATGCTCACCAGGCACAGACCTCTCTAACTGTGGACTTAGCTGAAATCACTACACTTGAATCTGTAATTCTCTGAAGGGTACTCTGTTGTGAAGGAATTCTCTGTTATAACTGAAAGGAGTCTGCCAGAGCTGTCTAGCAGGGAATCTTACCAAACTACATTCCATTCAAGGAGCCATGAAAGTTAAAGTACTATATTACGCAGTGTAGATGGCCTGTGGACTATTTCCACATCTGAAACAGTATGAAAGTACCAATTAGACAGAATTCTACATATATATACAGAACTACTACCACTATCCTGGTCTCTGCAGTCTGCTGCTACTCTCTGACCATGATCCTCTAGCTCTCTGCTAGCTACTGAATGTGAAATTGTGAGTCCTAGATCGGCTTTAATTTTTGCTCAAACTAACATGACGCTGGCCACTGTATGCTTGGAGATTTACTGTGCTGGTTTTAATATGTTCCTGGAGCCACCTTCCACTGCCTTTGCTTAGAGCACGCAGCACCTGGACGTCATATTGACTTCATTATCCTTGCCTGACAGGACAACAAAAAGCAGAGCAGACGTTATTCATAGCTTCTTTGTCATCTCAGAGACACAGGAAAGGGACTCAACCATGCAAGAACCTGGCTTTGTTTAATTTTAATTAACTCCACTTCTTTCAAATATGAGTAAAGCTGAGAGTCAGAGCAACCAGGCTAATAATATTTTGAAAGCTTTCTTTCCCACACATAATGAAAATCAACTTACATACAGCTATTTATGTTCAGATTTCAAACAAGTGCTTCATCATGGTATTGCATTGATTTTATGTGCTGAATTTTCCAGGGAGTTTCAAATGATGATGTTCTCTATTTCTCAACTGCCCTAGTTTTCCTAGTGTTTTACTTACACTAGGAAATTAGTTGGCGTTTAACGGAATAGCTCCACAATGCCTTCTAATTGTTAGTGAAGGAGCCCTTTGTCCGGAAATGCCCTGGGACTTAGCAAGTACTGTTATCCTTTACAAACCTGTCAGAACCTTAGAAAAAGACTTTTTTGAGGTCCACCATAGTACCAGGTCAATCTCATATGGATCTGTGAGAGAACTTTCTTGGTGGCTGCATTTAGACTGTGGAATTCCTTTCCACAAATGACTGGCTGGGTCCATCTCTGTTTTCCTTTAATAATACATTGCTTAACAGAAGGTATTTTATTGGTGGGAGGAGGGCTTGATAATTTTTTTCCATACTTTGGCTCAATCCCTCATCAAACTGGAAACCACAGTCAAGAAATTTAAAGGAGATTGGGACATAGAAGGACAGCTATGAAGTATTTAGGAAAGATCTTGAAGTGTCAAGATGTAGCAATGAATATTGAAGTTAAGGTGATCCATGCCACTGTATTTCCCATTTCTATGAATGGTTATGTAAGCTGGGCAGTGAATAAAATTATTAGGAAGAAAACCAACTAATTTGAGATACTGGGCTGGTGAAGAGTTTTGCAAATATTATAGAATGCTAAAAAAACAAAAAAATGGGTCCTGGAGCAAATCTAGCCTGAACTCTCCCTAGAAGTCTAGATGACTGAATGGAGGCTGTCATATTTTGCCCATGTCATGAATAGATATGACTCACAAAAACAATAGTGATTGGTAAGGTGAAGAGCAGTAGAAAAATAGGAAGACAACAATCCAGATGGATAGACAGGTTTGAGGATGGGGCAACTTGGATATCTCACATTCATGATGTTACCTTTAAGTCAAAGTTGACTTGAAAGCACTTAACAACAACAAAGGAAATTCACAGTAGGCTGAAAGGAAATACTTATTCATACAGTGCACAAACTAGATGTTTCACTGTGCTGTAGTGATGACCACCAATATGAATGGCTTTAGAAGAGGATCAGACATTTGATGGCAGTTAATGTAGCTTGTGATGGCTACATTATATCTTCGAAATGATAATGCAAGATAGTTCTTAAACTCATGTCCTGCTTGCAGGATTCATATAAGCATATGTTGGAAACAGTCACTAGCAGCTGAAGTGGACTTTTGCCTTTATGTCCTACTTGTGGACTATGCATAGGCATCCAGTTAGCCTTCATCAGAACAGATCCAGTGTTTCTCTTCACATCTGCTCTTCTCCCCAGTGGAATAGGATGGAAGATATTGTAGATGAAGTCAGGACCTGATAGTTAAGATGCCATCTTCCAGAAGCCAGAGTCTGTGTCTTCAAGTTCTCCATTAGAAATGGATAGTCCTAAAGTTCCTCTTTCATATCCCCCTTGTTGTCCCTAAATATTTCTTTATCATAACCAATGTGATTGTTTCTGAAAGATTCCATAAAATAAAATGCAGCATGGGAAGTCCTTTAAAAATAAAACAGAACAAGGCAAAGAAAGGATGACAATTTGACGTCATAAGCCATTGAAGATTTCACGCAAGGCTGCATCTAGAAAGTGGAACAGCCTGAACTTCCTTGTATGTTTCATCCCTTCCTATTGACAGTAGATAGGAAAATTGTGCTAGGATGGCAAACCAGGAAATAGTTTAGTGAATTAATTAAAGTAATTGACAAAAACATTTCCCCTTTGGGGGGTGGGGAATGGCAGATGGCCCGTTAAACCTACTACCACGTCTCTACACAAGCTGTCAAAATGCCCTGCATGGCAACAAAAATAATATTGATATAAGCTCGGTAGTTAAAGGGTTGCCTGTATCGTGACAACATCAGTGCAACAGAAAGCAATTTGCTCATCCGTGGGTAGGGGGGGGGGGGGTCCTACACTTTAATGATAATCAGGATGACCAAAAAAAAAAAAACTAAACATAAGTCTGTGTAATCTAGGTGCTACACAAAGCGCTACGCAAAGTGTCTACTGTTGTGGCAACATTGAAACACTTTTTTTTGCTTGAGAAAGGACAGGATTAATCTGGCAGTGGCCCCAAACCTGTGCCCTGCATGAACTGAGGGACACCAAATCCTATCCCATAATCCCAAAGGGATGGAGATTGTGTGCAGATATCTTTGCCATGTCCCAACAACTGTTTTCTAAATAGCTTGACTTAGCCCAGACACTAGAATGAAATCTAAATCCAACTAAAATTAGATAAAAACATGTGGGGAAAGGAAGAAGC
This sequence comes from Anolis sagrei, assembly GCF_037176765.1. Lineage (NCBI taxonomy): Eukaryota > Metazoa > Chordata > Lepidosauria > Squamata > Anolidae > Anolis > Anolis sagrei. The sequence goes on along the minus strand of NC_090021.1, from coordinate 247,212,451 downwards.
GGGTGGAGTAACAAAGACGTCTGTCTTTGAAAATATCCCCTGCATCCAATGAGCTTCCAGCATTTCATCCTCCCCAACATTTTATCTAAAAACTAAGGTTAGTATAAATATTTTCATTGTCCATTTGCTCGAGGCATAAGCATTTGTTTGATAGAAGTCATGATACCTATGAAATGAGAATGCCAAAGAATTATAATTTAGTACATCCCATGCTCTCAACACGGAAGATCTCCGTGAATTTCAACAAGGACAAATGTAAGATGCTACACTTAGGCAGAAAAAAATGAAATGCAAAGATACAGGATGGGTAATGCCTGGCTCGACAACAGTCTATGTGAGAAAGATCTTGGAGTCTTTCTGGACAAGTTGAACATGAGCCAACAGTGTGATGCAGCAGCTGAAAAACGCCAATGGGATGTTGGACTGCATCAAAAGGAGTATAGTGTCAAGATCGAGGGATGTCATGGTGCCTTAGTATTCTGCTTTGGTTAGACCTCACCTGGAATACTGTGTCCATCTCTGGCACCACAGTTCAAAAGAGATATTGACAAGCTGGAAAGTGGTCAAAGGAGGACAACTAAACTGATCAAAGGTCTGTGAGGAACGTCTTAAAGAACTGGGTATGTTTATCCTGTGGAATAGAAGATTGAAAGGAGACATGATAGCCATATATAAATATGTGAAAGGGTGTCATAAGAAAGAGGGAGCAGGTTTGATTTCTGCTACTCTCAAGACTAGGACTGGGAGCAGCTGGTCCAAGGTACAGTAGTGGAACTCTCTGCCTCAGAATCTGGTGAAAGCTCCTTCTTTGGAAGCTCTTAGAAAAGCACCCCCAACAAATGGGTGGCCTTCTATCGGGGGTGCTTTGATTGTGCTTTTCCTGCATAACAGGGGGTTGGACTAGATGGCCCACGTGGTCTCTTCCAACTCTATTATTCTATGATTCTATAATTAGAAATCTACAAATACAAATGCTTTTTCAGATACAGTTCAGAGTATGTCTGTGCTGACTCTTAGCAGTATATACAGGAAAGAAATTCATTTCCCTAAGAATGCATCCTCCTCTCAGAAGATCAATATAATTTTAAACAAAATTATACCATGTCAGGTTTACTTAACTTATGGTTGGTTTGCTCAGAACAAGTTAAAATTCTACTTGACATGATCAGAATGCATAGTGATCCAAAGGATTTTTCAACCCTATTATTCAGTTCCTTCCATGGTCTGTTATTTGAGAAAGTATATCACATCATGGAGAAATGATTTTGACTTCAGGTAAAGAAAACAATGTTCTCTCTCAGTTCAGTCTTGCATGGAAATCATAAGATTTCAAAACCACCTTCAGTTGAATGCACAAGATGCAATTCTTAGGAAGCTGTCATGGTCACTTGACCAAGGCCTTTTTTCAAAGATATTACTAAAACTTCAGTTATGTTCCACAAAAATTAGTATGCTATTGAAATTTTTGATTTTGTAGATAGCATATTTGAGAGTTATAAGGACAGAGATGACATTCTCGCCAAACATTGCTAGTTTATCTTGCTTCCAGTTAACAGCAACATATTGAACATACAAGCCCATAGCCCATTAACGTGTCTGATTTTTCCATAGACTGAACCCCCAGCACTAAAGAATACAAAGTGTGGCTGATATATGATAAAAAGAATAGCAGTCACACGAGAGATCTGTGTCATGTATCAACAAGAAAGGTTATGAAACATGAGTAGAAAATGTAAATGATACAAAACTATTTTACTGCGTTTAATAAAAACTATTGTCAAACTTCAGTTGCAATATATTTCCAATATACATACAAAACAGGTATCAATGCTTATTTTTAGTACAAAAATGCCTGTATGAAACCCAGATTTGTTTCCATTCACACACATGGGAGTGGCAAGAAAAAAATCGTCTAACAGTAACTCGTTTCATCAAATGCACAGCCTTTCTGGAGGAGCCTTTTATCTTCAAAGGGAGATTTGGGGTAAATTTAAGAGGGATCGTTGCAGCATAAAAAAAATCCCATGTGTAACTGGAATAGCTGGATCCTGGTTATAGTATCATTGTTTTGAACCATTTCATTAAAATCTGTTTCCCAGCTAAAATTCCACAATTAATAAGGAACACGATCAGCAGCCTGTGTACATGTTGTAGTTCTAGCGCTTCAGAAAATTAAACACTAAGAAACTATTATACGCATTCCCACCACTCACAGCCAATGCTAAGAAATGCTGGGAGTTAGATTCCAACAACCTATGGAGGGTTGTGCTTGATCCATCAATTAGAGGCAGTTTAGTTCCTATCCATTTTTCATATTCTGCTTTCTCTTTTCTCTGACAGGAACAAATACTATTAGATTTCTTAACCAATATTACTATTAACAGTCTGATAAAAAATTATTCAAAAATATATGAAGTTATATGACTGTTTTATCAAGAACATGAAGACTCACAACATGAATGGCTAAGAACATATAAAACTATGTTTGTGTTTTCCTCTCATAAAAATAAACATTTCAGGTGCCTATCAGTTCGTCTTCTATAATATTCTCTGTCATTTCTATTCCTTTTTCATGAGTACACTCATTTTACTTTCTATTTTAAAGAAAGAAAATGTAAACTTTTTTTTTAAAAAATACACCTTCATGTTACTTTCCTAAACAGTACTGAACAATTCAAAATCTTCCAGCTAGAAAATGTGGTATATGTGGTCCTATATCTGGAGTTTCAAGCTTGGGAAGTTTTTTCCTAAGTTGTCTGCAAGAGTCGGATCAGCTTCCCGTAGGACTTCAAGAAAACTCTTCACCTGAAAATAAATATATATGTCAACAAATCAATATCAATATTTATGTCAACAAACTAAATCAGATGAAACATGGGACTGAATCAGACTAATTAGTCCAATGGAGCCCCCAGTGGCACAGTGGTTTAAACTGCTGAGATGCTGAACTTGCTGATTGAAATGTTGGCAGTTCAAATCTGGGGAGTGAGCTGAGCTCCTGCTGTCAGAATCAGTTTTTGCCAACCTAGCAGTTAGAAAACATGTAAATGTGAGTAGATCAATAGGTACCGCTTCAGTGGGAAGGTAACGACGCGCCATGCAGTCATACCAGCCACATGACCTTGGAGGCGTCTACAGACAACGCTGGCTCTTCAGCTTAGAAATGGAGATGAGCACCACCTCCCAGAATTGGACACGACCAGACTTAATGTCAAGGGGAAACCTTTACCTTTACCTAATCAGTCCAATATGTTGAACAAAATAATGAACAATCAAAACGGATTTATTTATACCTCTTCAAAATATGTTGCTGATTCTGCACTATTTAAAACTATTAAATTTTATGGTTACATTTACTGACTATTATTTTTTTCATCCCAAGGAAATGCCAACTGCTCTCAGAATCTTCCAGCATCAGTGAATATAAGTTTAGTGCAGTAGCCATGAAAAAGAAAGACGTGCTTTCTAAAGCATTCATTGATTTCATGGCTGCCATGGAAATGCAAAAGTATACTATTTAAAGAAATAACAAATATGTCCATGGTTTAGAAAAGAAAAACACAACGCCTTTAAAATAGTGTTTCTTTAAAAAATGTAAGCGGTTTTCATTGTGGATTCAGATAACTCTTTGATGCATGGCAGCACCCTCCCACCCCTCACCCCAATTCATAATACACTTAAAAATACAGTTCTGTCAAATCTCTTACACCTTTTCAAAATATCTTCCATCACATATTATTATAATGGTATTTATCTAGTTAATTTAGAATTGCACATGATCTTTGGTGGTTTAAACTTGCCATTGTTTTGATACATGCAACTAACAAATGGTTCCCATACAATGCCCAATAAGTCTTCTTTTTTGTCTCCTTTTGCTACTCCTATCTTATATGTTAATTTTCCACACAGGTGTACAGCCTGTATTTTGATCATAGGATTACAGTGTTGATTGCAGGAGTCAGAGTAGGAATGACAGTTCCTGCCCTCTTTGCAATTATGCTTTTGTACCAACACTACAAAAATAATTTGGGAAGCTATGGAGAAAGAGGCATAGAGTACACTCAGGTCTCACAAGATAGCACTGGATTTCATAAGTTGGTGTTAATTTACCAGCCAGGTTTTCAGCCACAGACCCCTAAACTTTCTAGTAGCAATTTCTCATAGCAATTTCTTATATGTACACAATTCTTCTCAAAACTATCTTCCAGTAAAATCAAAACAGTCACTTCTTTCAGAGGAAATACATACCGAAGATAAATACAAAGGGAGGAGATTTTGAAATACGCAGGAACATTTCTCTTCATTTAAATGACCCTGCTTGAGCCCCTCCAATATGTTTTCCTGAAAATGTCAAAAAGCCATTATTAGTTTAATAAATATAAGCCCAGTAAACATATAAAAACCATGATTCATTAATCTACATGATATTACACAAGGAATAAAATACAGTACTTACAAGGGAGCCCAAATAGCAGAGGACAAAAGCACACTAGTAACAAGATAATTAGGTCTCCAAGGAATTGAGTAGGATATAAAAATGCTGTAGTATTAGTAACATTTCTGTATCTGGAAATCCCTGCCCAATATTTGAACAAAATGAGACCACTGTTTCTATATATGGTTTAACTGTGCCTCAATTTCATCCTGAATGCATTGGAAACTTTAATCAGAGTGTTTAGCCGGTATTGCACCACCTGACATCTGTCAGGAAGTAGCAGGCTGTAATGAAAGGATCAAGACAATGACATCTCCGGCCCATTCTCTGTTCAGATATCAACCAACAAGCCAATGCTTTAAATCAAGAAATAGCTTCCTAAGATCTACAGGGATAATTGCAGGAACACCTCAGCAAGCAAGAGTCCAAAAGTGGCAGGCTAAAACTTGGAACCTCAATCAGTGGCTGAGACTGGATGAGAAACTCCCTCTGAGACACACAGAAGACCGGGTGACTTGGAAGATGCTGTACAGACTGCCCTCTGGCACCACAAGATGCAGAGCTAACCTAAGAAATGGGGCTATAAAGTGGAGTCCATGACATGCAAGTGTGGAGAAGAGCAAACCACAGACCACCTACTACAATGTGGCTGGAGCCCTGCCACATGCACAATGGAGGACCTTCTCATAGCGACATCAGAGGCACTCCAAGCGGCCAGCTTCTGGTCAACGGACATTTAGTATAATGCCAAGTGTTTCAAATACATTATAACTGTACCCTCAATTCACTTCTGACATGATAAATAAAATCAGACTGAGTACAAGAATGGTAAATGAAAGTTCTGCCTGGGCTGCACAATATCTCAGACCAAACCAAGAATCAGCAATTAAAATATGAGGACAAATATATATTCTCTTTAATTTAAAATAAAGTTAGGTACTGCACTGAAAGAATTCAGTCCAGAAAGATATTAACTTGTCTGACACACTCTACATTTTACTGCAACTTAAATCTGCTAATCAAACTCTTATGTAACTCAGTACGGAGATCTGTGTCTCAAAGGCAAGCTGGTTACACACCAAATACTGTCCTTCTTTTTTGTATGGTGAAGCAATCTTGTGAATTATGCATATCTGGTGAACATCATTTCCCATATCCAGAAAACCATTTAAAAATAGACTTTTCTGTTTCTGAAAATGATCACAGAAGTCTCTGCATTACATAGAATACTAGTGCTGAAATATTTTCCGCATCCACAGGCTCATAGGGTCTTTACCTTTGACATTTCCTGAAGCATATTTGAGAGTAACTCACAACAGATGTCCTTCACGATTTTTAAATGGAAATCTTCCTCAGCTCTTTCCAACCTTTCAGGCTCTTCTGACTTAGATTTGTTCAAACTGTCACCAGATCTCTTTACACATTCATCCAAGTTTCGTAGGACTCTTATTGAGCTATCAATCAGAGGCATATCTAACATATAAAACAATTTAAAGGTTATAGATGAACATGTTTTCATACAGCCTTCTCTGTGCCCCCCTCCCGGCTCTAGAACTCTCTTCCCAGGGAGATTAGGCTAGCACCCACCATGTCTACCTTCTGTAGGGAACTTAAAACATGTCTATGGCATTATCCATAGACATCTCCAAGGACATGTGGCCAGCATGATTGCATGGAGCACCGTTACCTTCCCGCTGGAGCAGTACCTATTGATCTACTTATATTTGCATGTTTTCAAACTGCTAGGTTGGGAGAGCTGGGGCTGACAGTGGAAGCTTACACCGCTCCCCGGATTCGAACCTGCAATCTTTCGGTCAACAAGTTTAGCAGTTCAGTGGTTTAACCCACTGCGCCACTGGGGCTCCTCATCTATAGCATAGAATAATAATAAAAACTATTTGTAGAATGACGGGAAATAATAATAATAATAATAATAATAATAATAATAATAATAACTTTATTTATACCCCGCTACCATCTCCCCATGGAACTCGGTGCGGCTTACATGAGGCCAAGCTCACAATACAATACAAGCAATACAAGCAATAACAAATACAATACAAAGCAATTAAAATAAATCTCATACACAAAAAGCATAAACATTAAACAAAATACAGTGCACATTTAAAATCTATGGCTGGGCCAAATGTAATTAAAGTTAAAAAAAATAATGCTAGGCATGAACAAGATACAGGAGGTGGGGCGTTGATAGAGACATACTAGCAGTCCTAAATCGATATAAAGTGCTTTTTTGGGGTAAATATGCTTCTCAGGTGTTATTATTTATAATATGATAACAATAATATTTATTATTATTCTTTCCATCTATAGCACTGGGAGCCCCCAGTGGTGCAGTTGGTTAAACTGCTGAGCTGCAGTACCACTCCGGCGGGAAGATAACAGTGCTCCATGCAGTCATGCCGGCCACATGACTTGGAGGTATCTATGGATAATGCAGGCTCTTCGGCTTAGAAATGGAGATGAGCACCAACCCACAGAGTCAGACACAACTGGACTTAATGTCAGAGGAATACCTTTACCTTTACCTATAGCATATTCCTGTTTTGTTTTTTCTCGTTCATTACTATTGTGGCTTATGCAAAAACTTGAAAAACTATTTTCTGTCTTAAAATTTTAGGCTGCTAAAAGTGATATGAAAAACAATATTTACTTTTTTCCATCTTTACAAATTCTTGTTTGATTTGTGAAGAAAAGATGGCTGATAGAACTGACAATATAGAAGCCAACAGAGTTTTCTGTTCTTGAACGATAATTGGTGGGTCATCTGGTTGGCAGAGTTCACAACAAAACAGATTATGCAGCAAACTCCAAGTTTCTTTTCCATTATCAGGAGACTGTACTTGAGAATGGAAAAAACAGAGGTCTGTCAATATATGGAAGAAGTGTTACAAAAGCATTTTAGGACTGTAAAAATAAATCTATTTTTTTGCTGTACAAACTTAGAACATCCTTCCCATCCTTCCCGTACCACAAGAAAATTGACTCTAAGGCCCTTTATGACTCATGACAACCCTAATGTACACTTATCACTGGTTCTCACTGGTTCAGGGATGCTTGCCATTGCCTTCATCTGAAGCTGAGAGTTTGAGACTTGCTGAAAATCTGCAAGTGTTGAATTAAATATAGTCTCTCAGAGTTCTAGTCTAACAACTGTAGCATCCTGCCTTGAATAAAGTGTTCTAGCACATCAAGGACCTCATAGAATCATAGAGTTGGAAGAAGCGTCATAGGTCATCCAGTTCAACCCCCTGCCAAGAAAAAGGAAAATCGCATTCAAACCACCCCCGACAGATGGCTATCCAGCCTCTGTTGAAAAGCCTCCAAGGAAGGCGCCTCCACCACACTCCGGGGCAGAGACTTCCTCTGCTGAACAGCTCTTACAGTTAGGAAGTTCTTCCTCATGTTCAAGTGGAATCTCCTTTCCTGTATTTCAAAGCGATTGTTCCGCATCCTAGTCTCCAGAGCGGCAGAAAACAAGTCTGCTCCCTCTTCCCTATGACTTCCCCTCACATATTTATCCATGGCCATCATGTCTTCCCTCAGCCTTCCCTTCTGCAAGCTAAGCATGCCCAGCTCTTTAAGCCACTCCGCATAGGGTTTGTTCTCCATTTTAATCACCCTCTTTTGGACACCTTCCAGCTTGTCAACATCCGCCTTAAATTGCAGTGCCCAGAATTAGACACAGTGTGATTCCAGGTGTGATCTAAACAAGGTAGAATGGAGGGGTAGAATGACTTCCCTGGATGCTAGACTTTTCTGTTCCACCAGGGAAGGTTCGCCACTGGATGCTGCCAATATTATCACAATAAACTGTATTTCCAAACTCTTACCAATTGTTTGAATTCCTTCATCCACAGTTGTGAGGAGCTGTAGGATATGCATGTAAACATCAAGTCCTTCAGAATTTTTCTCTGAGCTGCAATACAGAATTATATGTTCCATTTAGAAATATTAAGAAATCTGAAAAAGTAAGTATTCCTAACCTACCACACAAAGATTCCCAAGATTGTTCTTAAAACTTGCACTTCCAGTAATATTTAATTTAAAGAAGATAGCATTATTAGAGGTCATTTACTTTACCCTTATCTGAACAAATCTCACCTGCAACATTAAGCACAAGCATATTAATGATATGAACACAACTATCCAGAGTTCGTAGTGTTCCTATTTCTGAGAAAGGAGGAAGACTATGAACTTATGACACATTTACATCTAGACTAGTGGTGGTCTGTGGACCAATGCCAAAGATATTGACTGCTGGTTTGCCATGAGCTTCCAGGAAAGAACGTGTTTTGGCCAATGGGCATCAATATGGGAGTGGCCCGTGGCACACTAAGGGGAAACCCCACCAAATAGTTTATGAAATACTGATCAAGCCCATATTGTGCTATACCCCAAATGATAGTTGAAATATTTCCCTGAAATTTAACAGGGAATTGAACATTGTAGGTTTAAAATTATTGTTTTCTCCTCACTGTTTGATACTTTATAGTGTCCTTGAGGGGAACAGAAAAAGCAAAGCAAGCAAGAAGTTTCATTCGTCTTCAAGCAGAAAGTTCAATACAGATTGGGACCCAACTTGGATAAGCTGCTCAAGGTTCCCAAAACTGAAAGGAGCAGCTGGTAATGGAACGGAAGTCACATGTTGGACTTGTTTCTGCAAAAAGCTTTGTGACACAGCTGTTTCCAAAGATGGCCTCACCTATGACACTTCCTCAAAAAAAAAACTGTGGGTATCTAAGAACAGAAGTAGAACCAAAAATTCCACTAATAAAATGTCCCTACTATGTTTAATGGAGATGCATTCCCCTCCCCCCCCCTCCCCCTTCCTAGGAACTGGTATGATGGTAACTTCAAAGATCAGTTTCTCACAACCATCTTTCCAAAAGGAGAAAAACAGTATAATGTCCTTTAATCAGAAACTATATTTAGGGCGACACAGATTCAAATCCCCAATAAGCTATGACACTTATTGGTTGATCCCAAATCAGCCAAGCTACCTTACTTCAGAGGGTTGCCAGAATAAAATGGGAAGTCATATTCACAGCACTGAGATTCTTGGGAGAAAGATAGAATAAAGTATTAAAAAACACCACAAGGGATGTGAATTAATACTGTTGTACCCATGTTCTGACAGGAGCCCCTGGTGGCACAGCGGGTTAAACCACTGAGGTGCTGAACTTGCTGACCAAAAGGTTGGTGGTTCAAAACCGGGAAGTGGGATGAGCTCCCGCTGTTAGCCCCGGCTTCTGTCAACCTAGCAATTCAAAAACATGCAAACGTGAGTAGATCCATAAGTACCGCTTGTGCTAGAAAGTAATGACACTCCATGCAGTCATGCTGACCACATAACCTTGGAGGCCTCTATGGACAACGCCAGCTCTTCAGCTTAGAAAAAGAGATGTGCACCACCTCCCAAAGTCAGACACGACTAGACTTAATGTCAGGGGAAACCTTTACCTTTACCCATGTTCTATTTGATTTTATTCAAATAAATTAAGATTAGGAGCTATGATAGAAAAAGCAGGAGCCAAAACACAATATTGTTGTACATAGAATATGTAGAAATATACGTACCAGATTTGTTTTGTTGCTTCAAGCAGACAAGGTACAATCTTAAGAGTTGGACACTCTTTGGGTGAATCATCCACTGGCTGTGTCACTGACCATTGAGAACCTTTTTTAATCCAGTCTAACATCAGATCTTCATCCAAGTCAAACAGCTTATCAACTACCTCACCTACTTTCACCAGCAACTCCACTGCAACAAAGAGTAACCTTAATTTAAACATTTATGAATTTATAGAACACTCAGAACACTCATTCCTTTTAACTTCTTACAAATTATACAAACCAAACCAGTTATTCAGCAACAAATGCACTGTGTTTTATGCTCCTGAATACCTTAGCATTATACCTCTAATGGAATATGGTAGCAATTCCCAACACTTGGTTCCTAGTTACTGTGAAATGCTGGGAGTTGCAGTCTCAACACTTGGGGGCTCATGTTTGGGAACCACTGCAAGAGGATGAGCTAGATCAAATTAAGCACAATACAGCTCTGGTGATGTTAATATGCCGATGTTTATATCCTATCAGAAAATAAGTTTGAAGTGAGTTTGCATACTCCATGGACTCTTTAGAACAAACAGGAAGAGGGAAGAGAGAGAAAGATACTAGATGAAGCATAGGCAAACTTCAGCCTTTCAGATGTTTTGGACTTCAACTCCCACAATTTCTAACATTATAAAAAAAAATCATACACCAAAAACAGGCTACAATAGGTTTAACAGTAGCCTGTCTTAAATCTCTCAAACCTTTAGTACCTAAATACAGTTGCCAAGCAGTATGAGAAAAGCATGAGAACTTGGCTGAGCTTTACTGACATCTCTCCATAAATAGGTTTTATGCCTGTGTGGGAAAAGATAGTATTGTACACAGAAAAAGAGGATCAACAGTAGCCATAAGATGGACTTGTTGAGATGATTCCAATGCATTCTGAAGAAGTTTTACTAAGGGAAACATTTATATATTCCTTATAAAAATGCTTGATACAAAATTTTATTAAATAATATTCTCAAAATTCCTCTGGTGCTTCAAAAAGACTGGGAATGTTTTTGAAGTAAGTGTTTCTAAATTGTGTATTTTATTTTATTTTATTTTATGTGTTGATAGTGGTTGTTTATAACTTTTATGTGATATTGTTTTATATTCATGTACAATTAATCTCGAAGATTAAGATAATCCGGGGAGGCCCTGCTCTCGGTCCCGCCTCCTTCGCAGGCACGACTGGTAAGAACGAGACAGGGCCTTCTCAGTTGTGGCCTCTCAGCTATGGAACTCCCTCCCCAGTGACATTAGATCACCCCACTCCCTCCTAGCCTTCAAAATAAAGGTAAAAACCTGGCTGTGGGAGCAGGCCTTCAGAGAACAGTGCAGTGCAATTAATAGATTTAGAATATATGGAATGACTATGGAATGACTTGGACCACGACTATGGATGGCATGATTTTAATATGAAATGGAATGTTTTTAAATGTTTAATCTGTTTTAATTTTAATCTAATTTTTTTTTGGAATTGTATGTGTTTTAAGGCATTTAATAATTGCCTCTATGTAAGCCACATTGAGTCTCATTCAGGGCAGAGAAAGGCGAGGTATAAATAGAGTAAATGATAGCCTACCATTTGTAGAACTAGACATAATAAAGCAGATACAATCATATACAGATGGACATTCTCGGATTCTTTCCACCCAAATATCAGCCACTTCAGATTGAGAGAGGCAAGTCAGTAGTAACCTAAAGGGAAAATGCAAGTTAACACAGAATTAAACATAATAGCTAATTAGACTGCCAATTCTATACAATTAGGAAGAAAGACTATGGAACGAAACAGAATTTATATCTGGGTAGACATGGTACAAGACTGCACTATTATTATTTTTGTACACAAGGTTTTTTTTCATGTCAGGGGCGACTTGAGAAATTGCAAGTCTCTTCTAGTGTGAGAGAATTGGTTGTCTGCAAGGACTTTGTCCAAAGGATGCCCGGATGTTTAACCATCCTATGGGAGGCTTCTCTTGTCCCCGAATGGGAAGCTGGAGCTGACAGATGGAAGCTCATCCCACTCCCCAGATTTAAACTGCTGACCTTTAGGTCAACAGTCCTGCTGGCACAAGGGTTTAACCCATTGTGCCACCAGGTGTTCCCTACACAAGAGTTAGAGAGAACAAAGTATATTTCAAGCATAATTAATAAAAATCTGGAATATAATAAGTCAGAGTAATTAAAATATGAAGTCAAGGTAAAGGAAGATAAGACTAAGGAACTTTCAGAACTACAATATACTGAGTTCAATCACATTTTATTTTGAATATATAGTTATGTAATTACACTTCTTCTCTTCTTATGCATTAGTACACCACACAGAACATTATCTGACATTGACAAAAAACAATCTTACCGGCTTGTTTCAAGGAGGGTTGGGGAATCAGAATCACACAAGCGCAGCAGCACCATCTCCCTGGAAAAGCAACAGTACACTGTAGAGATCTGGCACAACTTTAAGAACATGGATGGACAACATAGCTGTTATGATCCCTTCCAACTCTGTGGTCCTATCTTAATACAATTACATTAAAACATACAAGATCCATCTTAACTCTAAGCTAAAAATACCACTTTAATCTTGCACCTAACATGAGTGTGCCATTTTTTAATGTACTGAAGTCTTTATGGATACCGTGGTCATACTTTTTTTGCCTTCTTGATCATCTCTCCAAATATTAAGTTTATATAAGCTACCTGAAGATTTGTTCCCAGTTCTTCCCCACTTCCTCCATTTTATCATATTTTCTCCCACTTCTTTTCAACCTGAATTATTATCTTCATCTTATTAACTACCAGTAATATTCCCCTTGTTGCCATATCTCCTCTTGCCTCTTTTTTGTAGCTGTTAACACAAAGAATCTGTTTTCCTTTTATCCTAACACTGGGACAAATCAGGCCTGGGCAAACTTGGGCCCTCCAGGTGTTTCGGACTTCAACTCTCACCATTCCTAACAGACTCAGGCCCTTTCCTTTTCTCCCTCAGCCACTTAAGCCTGAGGATGTTAGGAATGGTGGGAGTTGAGGTCTAAAACACCTGGATGGCCCAAGTTTGCCCAGGCCTGGCCTATATGCATCAGTAGCACTTTAGCGGAAAAGAATTGAAGCTGGAGTTTGGAACAGTTATGTTTACTCCAAGTTTTATTATTGCATATTTCATTATTTTATAACCAATACAAAACAAAGTACAACATATGTCACTTACCCAAGGTTCTTATGATTACTAATAGCTATGCATACTTCTTGGCAACAGGCCATGTTACCCAATATTCCCACACAGATTTCCTGAAATGCCCAACATAGCGTGGTTATTAAACACATAACAAACCAGTTTGAATTCAGCATAAAACTGTTTATGATGGGAAAGAATGGCGTATTTTTTGTGTAGAATAAAATATCACCCGTAGTGATATATGAAATCTCTTAGGTTCCAAAATGTTCTTGAATGTTTCTGGAGTGGAGAATATCTGAAATCCACAGTGCTGAAGAAGGCAGTCAGCAATCACTGTCAATGCCCTATAACGCCTCATCCCTGTACAGGTGGACTAGGGCCAACAGGAGTTATTAGAACTTCAGAAAATATTACATCTTGACGATCATTTATTACATGTCATTTTTGTTCCCTGGCATAGCAAAACCTCAGCACCTTAATGGTCAAATCTTTATATTTCTGACCTGTACCTGAGAGGTCAAAGCACAAAGCATTATTAATAAATAAGGCAGAGATTCATAACAGTACTTACAGTAAGTCGAGGACACCTAGACCTTGCAAATACACCCATAAATATATCAGGGGCATTAAACTCTTGTAGAAATAAAGCCACATCCTGAAAACAAGACAGTTTAATTTGTTAATTATCATTACAAAGGAAAGGAGAAAGTTTAAAAACAATAACACGCCTCCTTCTGTCCTGTCTCTGTACTTTCTATAGTAAAACGGCATTGAATGTTTGCCGTGTATGTGTACTATGATCCGTCCTGAGTCCCCTTCGGGGTGAGAAGGGCGGATTATAAATAAAGTGTTATGTTAATAACTCCTTCATTCAAATTCAAGTGGGTTTTTTTTTTTGCATTTTAGTATAAGTACATATTTTCTCTATTCTTATTTACCTAATTGTCATTCCATAGTTTGTTTGCCTGCATTTTTGTTACAACTTTATTTCTCGAGGGTATTATTGGTGACCACTGAGGAGATTTCTCCATGATACTAAAACATTTGATTGAGTTTTCATGTAAATTGTAAATTATGAAGGTGTAAGAGTCTAAATACCCTAAGGGCACCAGATCCTGTGTGATCTTTTATTGTGTATTGTATTGTGTAATTATTTTATGCAATGTTTTACGCACATTGTGCCATATGTAAGCTGCCCCAAGTCCCTTCAGGGAGATGGAGGCAGGGTACAAAAATAAAATGGTTGTTGTTGTCTTTGAAGCTACAGGGATTCAGCTCTGGTTAGTACTTGCATGGGAAACCACACAAAAATACCAGGTGCTATATGCAATATTTCAGAGGAAGGGACTTGCAAAACCACCTCTGAATATCCCTTGCCTAAGAAACCCTATGAAAAATTAAAGTGAAAATTCAGAAAATATTAGACATAAAAATGCAACTGAATCCAGAATACTTTTTATTAGGAATTATAGATTTCTAATTAGAGAAAAATAAAGACAGACTATTTAACTATTTAGTGACCGCAGCAAGACTAATATACACTCAAAAGTGGAGAACAAAAGAAACACCAATCACAGCACAATGGACATCAAAAATAATGGACATTATGAATATGGATAAATTAATCCAACTATTATCCCAACACTCATTTGGAAATAAAACAGCTTTTTTGTATAGCTGGTTTGTAGTGAGGCAAGTTGACGTAGCTAGGCCACAAGACCCTTTCCCTATCTGTTTCAATTTTTTAACTCTTTTATACTGTAAAAAACTGAATCTTTTTTCTTACCCCAAAAAGGACTGAGAGCGGCTTACACTTTGGCAATTTCAATTTATGTCAATTTACTAACAAGAAAACACCAGCAAGAGCAGAAGGGCAAAGGTGATACATGTTAGCAACAGAACTCTTTGCCTAGCTACTATATAACTTCACAGTTCTTCTCTTTTCAAGCCTACTCCTAGACCAGGGGTCCTCAAACTAAGGCCCGGGGACCGGATACAGCCCTCCAAGGTCATTTACCCGGCCCTCGCTCAGGGTCTACCTAAGTCTGAAATGACTTGAAAGCACACAACAACAACAATCCTATCTCATCAGCCAAAAGCAGGCCCACACTTCCCATTGGAATACTAATAAGTTTATATTTGTTAAAATTGTTCTTCATTTTAATTATTGTATTGTTTTTAAGTATTTTTTGCACTACAAATAAGATATGTGCAGTTTGCATAGCAATTCATTCATGTTTTTTTCACATTATAATCCAGCCCTCCAATAGTTTGAGGGACTGTGACCTGGCCCTCGGTTTATAAAGTTTGAGGACCCCTGTCCTAGACAATTTCAACCATTTCCCAAATAGCAGAATGTGAATACCTTATCCATGGACATATCCCACACTTTACAAATGTCGTTCTCCATATCGTCATCTAACTCCATCTCTTCTTCTTCTTCATTGTTTACCTCGGAATCCTCATCTTTCTTGGGAGTAATAATCTTACAAAGAGAATGAAAACTACAAATTGATATAGGAATGAAAGTAGCAATCGGGTAACTGCTGGACTTAAACAATTAAGCCAACCACACTTTATAGCAGGGAATATTCTCTAGATCTCGCACAACTCCAAACTCTATTTTAACTCATACCTTGCAACCCCTGAAAAGACTTCCAAAGATTCAGTCAACTCTATTTTAACTCATACCTTGCAACCCCTGAAAAGACTTCCAAAGATTCAGTCAACTTTTTTTATTGAGGTAAATAATCATCTCCTAAGATATGAAGATTTTCTCCTCACTAACACAATCAACAAAATCAGTTGACTTTAGGTAGAAGAAGAATGTGGAATAATATTGTAGCATTTCCAAATCAAATGAAATGCATATCTGAAAGCCACCATTTAAATCATGGGGTAAAAACTTGTTCTGGTAGCAGAAGCCTATTCAGCACAGTATAGGTAAAGGCAAAGGTTTCCCCTGGCATTAGGTGTCCAACTCTGGGGTGTGGTCAGCTGTAGATATCTCCAAAGTCATGTGGCCAACATGACCTGAATGGAGCACGGTTACCTTCCCGCAGAAGCGGTACCTATTAATCTACTCAGATTTGCATGTTTTCAAACTGGTAAGTTGGCAGAAGTTGGGCCTAACAGTGGGAGCTCACCCCACTCCCTGGATTTGAACCGCCAACCTTTTGATCCACAAGTTCAACAGCTCAGCGGTTTAACCCGCTGCACCACCAGGGGGCCCTTCAACACAGTATCCATAAGACATTATTGAATACAAGACATCTATATATTTCCCTCTACATTTACACCAGCATAGCAAAACTAAGAAACTGGCTGTATACTTGATAATCTCACTTTCATGTTTATGCCCAAATTAATATGGACTGCAACATTTCATAACTATAATAATACAATTATCTAAAAGACATGTAAGGGGAAAAAACCATCTTCCACAAAAAAAAACCCACCATGGTTCTTTTGTCATTTATTTACATTTCATATTTTTTTACACATACAGGCTGTCCCTGAATTACAAACATCCAACTTACAAGTGACTCCTAGTTAAGAACAGGGATGAGATAAAAGGGGTGAGAGAAATCTACTCCTCAGAGGGGAAATTCACTTATCATGGGGAAAAGATGTATCAACTGAAGCTTTATCACCAATCCTTGTTTCCACAACAAGCCACATTCTTCAAAATCCAATGATCACAGGGACAGAAAATGAGGTGAAATCTTCTGAACGGGGCACAGACAGCGAAACAAAAATGACAATGGTGTTAATCCTTCCCTGTGCTATAAAATATATGTATTTTTTGCTGGAGTTACACTTTGAGAATGTACCTGTTCTGACTTACAAACAAATTCAACTTAAGAACAAACCTACACAACCTATCTTGTTTGCAACATGTGGGCTGCCTGTACGCACACATTACTTAAACAGCACCTAAAAGTGGCAAAATATCAAAATTATTTGGCAACACATCGTTAGCCACCTCCAGGTCTGCTTTGGCATTGCAGAGTTTCATGTCACAAATTCTCAGCAGCTCCAACACAAACTGACAGACAATGCATTTAACATACTTCAATTAATTTGGTAAGTACACTGAATAGCCAGTGCTTGCTATAGACTGTACTTCCAATGGAATCTCCAGCAATGACGGCCTCCTCTTCTGAATCACTAGACGGCGGGGATGGATTCCTGTCCATGGCTGAGTTACCCAAATGTCAGACCTCTGGGTTCCTATATAAATAAAAATGTAATGTTCGTTTGTGGAACAAACATAATTCAAAAATCACTGGGCGAACTGACACCAAATTTGGACACAATACACCTATCAGGCCAACGAGTAACTGTCACTCATAAAAACACTGAAAAACACAGCAGAAGAGACTTAAAAAGCCTATATATATATTTATTTTATTTCATATTTCATTTACTTATACCCCGCCCTTCTCACCCCGGGGGGGACTCAGGGCATATATATATGCTACAACGCATGCACATAACCACATTGTTCCCCTGACATTAAGTCCAGTTATGTCCGACTCGGGGGTTGGGGGGGGGGGTTGGTGCTCATCTCCATTTTTAAGCCCAAGAGCTGGTGTTGTCTATAGACACCTTCAAAGTCATGTGGCCAGCACAACTGCATGGAGCAATGTTACATTCCTGCCAGAGAGGTAACTATTGATCTACTCACATTTGCATGTTTTCGAATTGCTAGGTTGGCACAAGCTGGGGCTAACAGTGGAAGCTTGTACCGTTCCCTGGATTCAAACCTGCGACCTTTTGATTAGCAAGTTTAACAGCTCAACCGTTTAACCCACTGCGCCACTGAGGGCTTTGGCATAACCACATAAATACACATATACACAAATATATATACACACATATACACACCCAAAACACATATACACAGACTGGGCCACAGCAATGCGTGGCAGGGGAGGGCTAGTTCTAGATAGAAAGGAGATGCATAAGATGGGGATACAGGAGAATCTTGCAATGCCTTTGGGGTAGCATAATCTTTCAAGCTTATGCTACGAACACCTTTCTCTAAAGGTGCATCTACACCAGACCTGGGCAAACTTGGGCCCTTCCTCCAGGTGTTTTGGACTTCAACTTCCACCATTCCTCACAGCCTCATGCCCCTTAGCCTGAAGCAGCTGAGGGGGGAAAGGAAAGAGCCTGAGGCTGTTCAGAATGGTGGGAGTTGAAGTCCAAAACACTGGAGAGAGGGCCCAAGTTGGCCCAGGCCTGACCTACAGTGAGGAAGTTCTGCTTTTTTGACATCACTTCAAATAACATGTCTAAATGCAATGGAATGATGGAAGTTGTAGTGTTAGGAGGTGTTTAGCCTTCTCTGCCACAGACCAGCAAACTACAAATCCCATGATTCCACAGCACTGGGCCATATAAGTCAAAATGCAATGCAGATGCAGCCTTAGTCTCCAAGATGCTCCAGGATCCCTTTGCATAATGTGACATCCCATTTTTGAGTGGCAGGAGGGTAATGAAAAGTAGTTGCTGAAAGGAAGGGTGTGGGGTTTTTAGCTCTGCATGGAAGTGAACCCCAATAAGTCCTCCCCCCCCCCCCCTTTTGTCCTTTCCTTTCCTGGGAATGGGGAGAGTCGGCCAAGGAGGCCCTGCGAGGAACTATTGCAGCACTTGGGGCCCTTCGGCTTATCAAATGGAGGGGCCGAGAAGGACCCGAGGAGGTCCTGGCGGGGAGGGAGGGCTTCCCCCCCCTCCCTGCGGTGCACAAACCTTCCCGGCCTCGCAGAAGCCGAAGAGACGCCTTGCCTGGCCTTCCCTCCTCCAAGCTTCCTCTCCGCCCAGGAAGGAGGCGGACGGAGGAAGAAGCCCCATTCTGCCCGTCGCAGTGGAAGCAAGGCGGCGCAGCGCCCCCAGCGGCGGCCCGATGTATAAACGCCTCCCTTAAAAACGCACACACCTTCCCATGTGTTGTCGAAGGTTTTCATGGCCGGAATCAGTGGTTTGCTGTGGGAGAAAGAACGCTTGTCTGTTCGAGGCAGGTGAAATTAGCCACCTTGATTAGCCTTGAATTGTCTTGTAATTTCAAAGCCTGGCCTGAAACATGAAACAATCGGGACCAGGCAACACCTCCCTACAAATGATTCCCCCAGGCAGGAAGCAGCCAGGCTTTGAAGTTGCAAGGCCATCAAATGTTAATCAAGGTGGCCAATTGCAACATTCACACCTGCCTCAAACAGACAAAGAGTTCTTTTTCCCACCCTGGACATTCCACGGATATATAAACTTCACTTGCTTAGTTTCTAACAGACCTCACAACCTCTGAGGATGCCTGCCATAGATGTGGGAGAAACATCAGGAGGGAATGCTTGGCCTTATATTCCGGAAAACTCAAGCAACACACATCCATAGGGAGACCAAGGTGCTTGTTTATAAACCCAACCCTGCTTTATGTCTGCGAAACATGGTCTGCCTACAGATGTCACACTCAATTCCTGGAATGATTCCATCAGCGCTGCCTCTGAAAAATCCTGCAAACCTCTTGGGAAAACAGGTGGACAAATGTCAGTGTGCTGGAAGAAGCAAAGACCACCAGCATTGAAGCAATCCTCCTCCGCCATCAACTCCGCTGGACTGGCCACATTGTCCAAATGCCTGATCACCATCCCCCAAAGCAGTTACTATACTCCTAACTCAGTAACAGGAAACGTAATGTTGGTGGACAGGAAAAGAGATTTAATGATGGGCTTAAAGCCAACCTTAAAAACTGTGGCATAGACCCTGAGAACTGGGAAGCCCTGGTCCTTGAGTGCTCTAACTAAAGATCAGCTGTGACCAGCAGTGCTGCAGAATTTGAAGAGGCACGAATGGAGGGCAAAAGGGAAAAACATGACAAAATAAAGGAATGCCAAGCCAACCCTGACTGGGACCACCTTCCACATGGAAACCAATGTCCTTACTGCGGAGAACATGTGGATCAAGAATAGGCCTCTACAGCCACCTACAGACCCACCACCAAGATACCACATCTGGAGGACCATCATCCTCGAGCTATGAGGAATCACCTAAGTGAAGGAAACCAGTGGTTATCAGCCTATGGGTCCTTAGATGTTTTGGTCTTCAATTCCAAGAAATCATAATAGCTGATAAACTGCCTGGGATTTCTGGGAGATGTAGGCTAAAACACCAGGGGACCCACAGGTTGAGAACCACTACCCCACATGGTTCAGGTCCAGCCTATTTGCGTGACCGCGTCTCCCCCTATGAACCTGCCTGGACTCTGAGATCTGCAAGGAAGGCCCTTGTCACGGTTCCACCTCCATCACGCTGCGACTGGTGGGGACAGGAAAGGGGCCTTCACTGTGGTGTGTCCCCGGCTCTGGAACATCCTCCATAAGGAGATTACAGTGGCTTTTAGGAAGAAACTGAAAACATGGCTTTGGAAGAAAGCTTTTGAAAATAACTGTCATCTAAGTGTTGGACATTTTAAATGTGATTAATTTAAACTGAACCTTATTATTTTTACCAACAAGAGGTTTTTGTTGTGATTGATTTTTTACATATTATGATTTGTTTTTCTGATTTTCTGTTTAGATTTGACCCAGGATTGCTGTGTGATTTTTATTATCTATATGTTTCATCCTTGTTATAAGCCGCCCCGAGTCCTCTTTGGGAGAGGGGGCGGAATACAAATAAAGCATTATTATTATTATTATTTAATTATTTTTATATTATTATTATTATTATTATTTCTAGATGCGACCATAACCATCCACATTACTCACGAAAGATACTGTTTTATCTAATATTAATTTCATTCTCTGCCAGGATACACTATCAAATGCCTTATAAATATCCAGAGCGAATACTCCTGTCACTAAATTTCTTTTTTTAATACTATGAATTACGTTTAATACCCTACCCATTAAATTTGACATTTGCCTTCCTCCTATAAATCGATACTGATCCTCTTTATATATTTATATATAAATATATTCATCCTTTTAGCCAGTATGGCAGTTAATATTTTTGCATCTTGGTTTATTAATGAGATAGGTCTGTACGATCCTGGGTCTGTAGGGTCGTTATTGGGTTTTAATAACAAAGTGACCAATGATTGCTCCGATAATGGTGGAATTTTTTCTCTTTTTATTATTTTATTATATAGATCTTTTAATTTACGTATCAATAATGTTTTATATTTTTTGTAATATTCTGGTCCCAACCCATCCAGAGATTGAGGAAATTATAGACAATCTAAAACCTGGAAAGATATTGGTTAATTAAAAACACACACACACACACATTTATCTGCATGTGGAGCCCCCAGTGGCGCAGTGGGTTAAACCCCTGTGCCGGCAGGACTGAAGACTGACATGTCGCAGGTTCGAATCCGGGGAGAGGCGGATGAGCGCCCTCTATCAACTCCAGCTCCACATGTGGGGACATGAGAGAAGCCTCCCACAAGGATGATAAAAACATCAAATCATCCGGGCATCCCCTGGGCAACGTCCTTGCAGACGGCCAATTCTCTCACACCAGAAACAACTTGCAGTTTCTCAAGTCGCTCCTGACACGGCAAAAAAAAATTATCTTCATCATGCAAATATACTTTCTGATGGCCAACATGTTTCTCTATCACACCATATTATTTTAAAGACCAAACAAGTGTTATAGTAATATATATATTAACTTTATTTAATTTCAGGTTAGTGAAAACCATAACCAAAGCTGTTTAGTTACAAGCAATCTTTTAAAGCTGCTGTTAATATGAACTGTGTTTAAAAAATAATAGTATTTGTGCAGAAATCAATTAAAATGAGATGTAGCAAAATACAAAAGAAAACTTTTAGTTGTTCCACATCATGTTGACAACATTTTACACCATATTCTGTTTGAAAAGTACTATTTCATGAGCTCACTTTGTGCATCTATAGCAGCCTTAAAACTGTAAGACCTTCTCTCAAAATGTATGTGAGGTAGTAAATAATCATTTACACAATAGAGCTCAAATTCAAGGAACCATGTAAGTGAGTTTTACAAACAGCGGGATTTCTGAAAATTGCCTCCAGAATGCCAATGAAGCCAACATCAAACATGGGATTAACAAAAATATAGAAAGGTGTTGTAGAAAAAAACTGTATAACAAATAGGGATTTTTTTGGGGGGAGGGGGGTTATTGCTTCTAAAAGCAAGACTGCAAAAAGAAGGCAATTATTTCAATGCTTTGCAAATCATGAACAATTAGAAATCTCGAGTATCTTTTATAATAAAGCAGTAGACCTGAAGATACAAGAATATGAAATTGTGCTATTCCAGATAATAAGAAAAAAGAAGGAACAGTACACCAATAGCAACAGGAACCTTGTTCCCATTCATTATTATTAGGCTGTAGCAATCATTGATTCATGGAAAATGCATTATCTCAAATCTCCAACAAATATCACTTTAGTGGAGCTAGAAATACATTTTCACTACTTAGCATCAGCCTTAAGCAACATAGGGGTGGGCCAAAAATATTTCATTATTTCCAGTTCTATAGCTGCAAACAATCCTATGCCATTTGAGAGTGCAACCCTTTGCATACATAGACTGGGCATCAGAGCCAATGAACGGTGGAGTTCACTCTTGAGTAAGCATGCATAGAATAAAATTGTCATTTCAGCAGGACAAAGACAACATAGTGCAAAAGATCCCACATTCCCAACCACACCAAATGCTTAGAATGTTCTCTAGTAAATTGTTTATGTAATGGGGCAAGGAAGTAGCCTGCCATAACATACAATAATTGTGTCAGCCCTATAAAATGCTAAGAGATTCATTTCTAATATATGCACGTGCGGCTTCTATATTTAACTACTGACATCTCTTGATAAGCACTTCAAAGTCTAAAGTGCTGTGAGTATTTGAAGTACTGTGTGTACATCTGCCCATCTGTGGGTGTAACTGGATGCAAAAAAAATTAGATATTTAACATCCTTTCATTTTTAACTGTGTATCAAATCAACAGCTATTATTGACAATTATTCAATTTAATTAAAAAATACACAGCCCTTTTCACTCTATGTAAAAGTAAATGTAAAGGCTTATGGTGCCACATACATTCAGTTTTGCATACAATAAAAGGTTATTTGCTAGGAACATGACAAAAGTTTTCAGCTTTTTGATTAGCATCATAATTTTAAATGTACATTTTGAAAATGAGCAACCTCTTTTCCAAGCTAAAATATCCCAGTGAACAATTCAAACAATGATAGCCCAAACTGCTTACCATATATCAGTATCCTTACTGCAATATCATCTAATAATATATGTAAAAATTTAATGGTGTCCATACTTCTGCACTGTCCCAAAATCTACTTCTGAGTTTCCCAGCTCTACACAGCTTATTTGAAGGGTAGAAGAGGGGAGGGCAGAGTTTTCCCCTTCAGGTTTCCTTGGCACAACTGCTTTGATCCATGGGACAGCAGCACTGCACACCAATGGTTTCCTAATATATATCCTAAGAACAGATATCCAGTAGAAAAAAGGAGATTTGTTGCCTTCACTCTTTCCAAGTCTGACATAATTCATATTTTCATAGAGAAAGGACCTTTCTTGGGAATTGTACCATACAGGAAGAACCATTTTTTTTCTTATTGTCAAAGTATTCTAGAACCATTTGCTATGCTTGTTGAGACCATAAGAATCGGTCACATCTTTCCAGCATGGACTGAATTAGGACTCTGCAACAGAAGTGAAGGAAAGAGGGATAAATACAATATTGTAAACATAAGAGTTTAAACTTAAATAGCACATCATTTCATCAAGCTGATTTATTTGTACTCATGACAACTTTGTCTACCATGCAGATTATCACAGTATGAACATTTTATTGGTTCATTCAATATGTACCTGTCTGCTCAATTAATGCAGTGAGTGAGGAACACCTGCACCAAACAGTAAGAGTTATTCCATCCCACTGAGGTGAAGTAATTGTCTCCCTCTGCTGCCTCCAAGGATCTCTGCTTCACTCTGACTTCCAACCCCAATTACAATGAACTATGACTTGTGCAAATCCATTTACCAAATCAAATGAAACGGGGATATATGATTTAGCATCAACTGCAATTAGAAGTTCAAAGAGAGGAAGGGGCAACCTGGTGTGCACATTAAATCTTGTCTTAATACTGAAGTGTTCCAGAGGTAATATGTTCCCTCCCCCTTCTGGCACCGACGACTGCTCTGGCCAGAGGGAAGACAGAAGGGAGCAGAAGACACTGCCATCTTGTCTTCTGCCTATATCATCACTTCAGAGGCCCCTCCCCCTTCTGGCACCAACGACTGCTCTGGCCAGAGGGAAGACAGAGGGGAGCAGAAGACACTGCCATCTTGTCTTTACTAATAATATAATATAGTATATTGTATATACGTATAATATTTATAATATTATAATGTAATACAATATAATACTAGTAATAATAATTCAATATTATAATTATAATTATATATTTAATTACATGTAATATTACTAATAATATTACAATATAATGGTATAGTGCAATATAGTAATATATACTGATATTGTACTTTGCTAATAATATAATATATTGTATGAAAATATGTATTGTAAGCCGCTCTGAGTCCCCTTCGGGGTGAGAAGGGCGGCATATAAGCGCCGTAAATAAATAAATAAATAAATAATAGTATTTAGAGTTTAACAACATCTGTAAAGTCATTTGACGACAGCCAAGGGGAGATTCTTCTCAAAACACTTACCTTTGCCTTTTTTCAGCAATTCTTAATATCTCACAGACCTTGGCAAATCTTTCAGATAATTTATCCATCAGGCCACATTCTTGCAACAGCTGGAAAGCACAATCTGGGCCAACTACTCTGGCCAACAGGAGAGATACATTTTCAATAGTAACAGAATTTGACCAATCTGGAGTGCTGTGGTTAAAAGTGCCACCATTTTGTAAAACAGGCTGAAAAGCACTACTCTGGTGACTCTTTATAAGGCAAAGAAGAAACTTCCATTCTTCCATTGTTTCTGGGATTGCCCCTAAATATAGATAAAATTATAAAAAGAACTATTTACACTTTGAAAACATCTTATACATTGAGTAGTCCTAGGCTATTAATTTCAAGTAACCACATTTATATGTTTCGTTAATTCTTTTTAATAAAAAGGAATACCTGAATGAACATGTTCAAATGCTAATAGAAATAGTACATATGACTGTGTGTAGTAGTTGAGTACAGCAATAAAAGGTGCTGTTATCGAAAATGATTGCCAGGAATGTATAAATTGTATATTTTGTGATATTTATCTACTACCAGAAACGTCACTTGAGTGATTACTTCTATCACACATGAATATCTAGATTATATTTCTCTACATTATGTTTACCATTACTGTAAGGTTTTCCTTATGCTGAACTATTTTGTTTTGATGTAATTAAAGATTTTAAGAATAGATGACATCATTAGATTTTCTTTAAAATGTGGCAATCTATTCAAGAATAAAATCAAGTTATACTAACCATTTTCTCTATCCAACAAATTCATATCATCCAAATGAACAATATTAGCAAGTGCTTCAGTTCTTCTATTCAGTTCCAAACAGAGAGAGAGAGATCCAGACCAGAAACTGTAACAAAATATAAAGATAAAGATTTCCACAAATAAAAGTGTACACACATATTTTGAGTAATTATAGCCTCGTTCACATTTCAGGATACCAGAAATTTCAATAAGAAATGAAAACATTTCCTCATCCATTCTTGTACACACATTAAGAAATCAGATCACAGGAAGATGCTATATTATATACTGCCAAATGCAGAGGAGGACCAAATGAGGGCATGTAACTAATATCTGGTTCTCAAACAAGTATGCTGTCAAACACCAAAATGTCTCATTTTTCAGAGACAAATACAGAAAACTAAGAAAGGACACCCCGTCTTCCTTTAACATATACTGTATTTCTTCGCACAATAGCGGAGGGAAGGGGAAAGGTGAATTTTTTTTTCAGCTATGGGGCTTCAAGGCCACCCACATGATTTCCAGCAAGAGTGACAAGGCCTCCCTGTGATGCTGCCAATCAAGGGAGGACCCATAGCTCTCACCCACCCTCGTGCCTGCAGGAGAAAGCTGCGGGGCTTCTCTTGGCTGACGGCAGCAAAGGGAAGCCCCTTCTCACACCTTTGCCCACCCACATGCCCCATAATTTGTTGGCTTGAGTATATTATGTATTTTCAGACTATTATATGCCTATTATAGCATTCAAAATATTTCTGAGTTTGATTTTTAAATGTACATTATAAATCTACAAAGCTCAGGTGCAATCTAGAGAATTCTGGCCCCAATTGAAACAAAAGCATAGCTGAACACATAAGCCTAGTGACTACATAAGGAAATTTATAGTGGTGATAAGAAATTGATAGTGGTGATATAAAACTGAAGTGGAGAAAGTGGAGGCATATTGTTTAAAAACAATGCCAATTAGTTTAACACTATTCATTATTGCTGCAGAAAATGCAAAATCTCTGGAGAATATTATATATCTACTCCACTGAACAATCCACTGACACATAGTTCTACACATGCATAATGCATATTTTATGTAGCAGAACTGTACGAACAGACTAGACTACTGCAAAGTGAAACAAACAAGGAAGCAAGTGCCTTTGCAATGACAACTTTGTAGTAAGAACATTTTCATTACCCATAACATTTGCATATGTCAGACATCTTCTCTTTTGTTATAATATCAGTCGGGAGCTTAAGTAACAGTAAAATCAGTTGGTTATATCCCCAAGTAAATAAATGTGAACGCGGCCTGAAAAAATTAAAGTCAAAAGTTAGACAAATTAATTTTGAAAATCTTACTTTGAGAAAGTTTGATCAGTTACCGGTCTATTCTCATTCTAATCCAAAACATCACTGAAAATATTAAGGACATTTCATGTTATAACATCTTTAAGCAAAGGGTAGACTGTTAGTTATAGAATCATAGAGTTGGAAGAGACCTCGTGGCCCATCCAGTCCAACCCCCTGTCAAAAGGCAGAAAATTTGCATTCAAAGAACAATAGGTCTTTATGTGGTGAAATGTGAACTCATACAAATTAATTGCCTGTGCGGAAACATCTTTTGGAATGTTTTAGAGCTATTACATGAGTATTTTGGCAGCAGCACTACCCATTCCCTGGTGCAATTTCCCATAAAACCCTCCATTCCCTGAACAACGAAGCAGAGGCCAAGAATCCAAGAAGAGGCTGGATACATCAAGGAGAGGATTACAAATGATCTCTCAAAGAAATACAGTTACAGGTAAGAAACCTGTCCTTTTTTCATGGTTTCTATGACTCAGGCAAATAGGAGGCTACCAAGCCACTAACCACAGGAGGGAATGTTATGCAGCAGAAGAAAAGAGCAAAGCTTCCTGAATACAGCTTCTTCTAGTCAAGTGACTGCTCACTTGGGCAGGAGACTGTATCCTTGCACATTCCTAGGGCAAATAAATAGTTGCTGCAGCCCATTTAGACAGTTTTTGCAGTAAGACAAGAGGTTCTTTCTTGGTAGAAGGATAGCAAAAAAGTATACGAGTCTTCCTAAAGGAAACTGAACAATCAGGGTAGAAGGCCAAAGCCTGATGTCTATTCTTAGTCTATTCTTAGTCACGATTACCATCAACACTGGATAGTGTGTGTATTGTACTTTGCATGTCATGCTCTCTTGCCCACTGCAATAGCTTTTGTCAATATTTGAAGCAAAGGATTCCAAACAAAAAGAAGAAAAAATGGCAAGCATAAAAAGATGACCACAGCAGAGAATAGGCATTAAAGTCTTGGAGCTCTTCAAGTCTATCTCTAGAAGACGAACTGTAGCATCATATCTTGCTGCCAAAATGCAGTCTCAAATCATCACTAATGTGAAGTCCCAGTAGGCAGAGTTACTCTACTCTAATAGTGCAGCAGGATTTTCACCAATTCTCAAAGTTCCTAGCGTAATAGGAAGGCACTAGCTAAGATGTGATTATGAGATCTGCATCAGATTCCATCACTGGGATTGCCACTAACAGTCTGCCTTTCTAGAAAAAACTTCAATAGTAATAAAAGTTTTTTTGAAAGTATCCTTCTTCAAACATGTTAAAATTCAGTTGGCCTTTGAAAGTTAACCACTGGACCACTCTTATTTGATTGGTCCACTGTATTACAATTATCATTAGCATTGCTACTTTCATTGTTGAACACCACGATGGAACTTCAGTGAATAATGCAATAGAAATATTTCAAATAAATAGAAATGTTTGAAGTGTGCTTCCCAACCTAAGCCATTCAGCTTAGCTTTCAATCTGCATTTAACACGAAGCCATAGGTGACTGTGACTTTTGGTGAGTTTTTTTTCCCATTTATTCAAAGAATGAAAAGCAACAAAGAGGCTCCGAGAAGCTTGCATATATCTTAACTTATTCAATGTCAGCCATTGTATAATTAACAAATCCTTAGTGGAAAACCTTCAGGAGTAAGAATACAATTAGAAAGAAAACCGGGTAAGTGTAACTCCTACCGTGGATTTCCTTGGACATCCATTGTACTTGCTTTCTGTGGAGCATCATGAGAAACCGCCAAACATAACCAATCCAATTGCAATGATTCAGGATATAGAAGAGATCTAAGGAAAGACAACCTAGAAAGACATTATGTCCTGTTGTTACAAATTTGAAATGTATGTATAACAGAAAAAAAACAGATATACAACATACAGCTGAGATTAGTTTTGGCTCACATCTTAAAATATAGCACATCTGAACATAATCTAAGAAGGGGTGCCTTTTATCTAACATAATTCAAATCAAAACAATTAGGAAACAAATGTTGGCTGCCTTTCTATATACATATTTTATTACATGCATGTCAAATAACTATGCCACAAGCTTGATGAAGGCAGCTTTCCTGATAATAGTTACTAATGAATTTAGATAATAGTTACTATTGAATTCAGTGTCTTCCTCCAAATGGTAAAATGTAACATAACATTTAATTGGGAAGCCACAAATAAATCAACATCCTGCAACCCTTTCTTTATCTCCCTGCTCTAAAGTAAGAAAGCAAAATACATACTGTTTGTCTTCAGGCTTTGATTTGATTAAACTATCTAAATACGCTAGAAAATGTTCAGGATTGTTTTTACAAATTTGCTTGATGTCTGATGGCAAAATAGAAGGGTAGAACTTGATCAGAGGCCTCAGAGCAGTTTCTCCAAATTTTTCATAAAGCCTACATAGAATAACAGACAAAACAGGAAACACGTACTTAAAATGCAATTCTTCTCATACCAACTCAATTTGCAAACAGACCATCAGTTTGCACGTTTAAATTAAATTAATACTAAAATAACAGCATTTATCACAACACAATATAGCAACGTTTATCAGAACAACAGCAGGGCTTTTCTGAATCTAAATGATAATATGTGTCTGAAAACCCATTCATTCCTATGTATGCACCACATACAAGGATAACACACTGGGCAGCTCTGTGCCTAGCCGCCTTGAGTCGCCTTCAGGCTGTGAAGGCAGCATAGAAATGCAGTAAATAATAATAAATAAATAATAGAAAGGTAAAAAAAGAGATCCCCTTATAGACTCAGTTATGCATGTTTAAGGGGGGGGGGGTGATATAGCAGTGTTTTTTCTAACTTATATGAATAAAAAATAAAGATGATGCATTCAGACAGATCAGAAGATAGATATACACCTTTGGGCATGTGCCAGCAACACAGGAGCATCCCAGGGACCCAGATCAACTAACAATTTCAGTGTTTTAAACATATCTCCATTTTCCAGGGACATAGTGACTGGGCCTGCCAGAGTAAGTTCTGAAACCAAAAAGTGCATGTCATAAACCACTACATTTAAAAGCTACATCAACAAGAAAAATGTTACACCAATTTTTAAAAGTTACAACAGATAAATTGAGAAACTAATCTTAGAATCAGAGTGCATAAATCAATAAATAGAAAGCAATATGTTTCAGCAAACTAATATTTTTAATATGTTTTATTATTTTTTATTTATTTTATGCACTGGAATGAGATAAACTGTTTTAGCTGCACAAACGTTATGACTGGGAAGAGGAACCAGATTTCTGGTTTATCAGTTTTAACCTACAGTCTTTACCTACTTGAATAGACAAATAGGAATAGCATGCTATACTACTTGAAAAATCCTAATTTTCTCCAAAGAACTGAATCTCGTAGATTAGAATTTCTATGTAAATTTCATAGGAATTCTATGTAAAAAGCTGCAAGCCACCACTGGTAACTACAATTTCAAAGACTGTTAAAATGAATTCACATCTAGAGGTTTTTCTCTCTATGAACATTACTGGATAGCATTTACTTTGTATGTTTTGTCTGTTTTTTTAAAGTATGTCCCATATTCCAAGATGATGTATAGAAGCTTCTAATATTCTCAATGAATTTCAAAAAACCCATAACATTTCACTAATTTTAAAGATACTGAATTACTTGCCTTTTAGTCCTTCCATATATGTTTCCCAAATTATGGCATGATCACTGTGACATGTTAAAATACAGTTCTTCAGTCTTTCCAAATCCAGAAGAAAAAAATATTCCTTTATGAACCTACAAGCCAATGCACAGGAAGCTTCCGGCTGTTCATCATTTATTAGTGAACACTCATATAGCTTTAATTCAAAAGATAGAGTTGTAAGCTCTACCAGATCCTTTTGAATGTTTTGTGCAATGAAACATGGGGGATGAATCTTAAAAGACTGGCTGAAAGTCATCTCTGACCCAGCAGTTTCTTTGCATAGTGTTTCATCAGTCTGACTGGTATTACTTGGCTTAGTATTTTCTTCCAAAGTCTCTCCCTGATTTGTTGGTACCTGACTGCTTTCATAGTTTGTCCTTGAGAGCTGTTCCTTGTCTACACATTCAGGACATTTATCCGGGTCCTTATCTCCTTCAAAAGTTTGCTTTTCTTCAACTTGTAAAGATATCATTCTGTGTGTTTTAGGTAAGCCATTATCTAAAGTGGTAGATGTGTTGAATCCAAATGTTTCTTCCAAAACTGGAATCCAGTCTAGCAGAGCTGCCCTCAATAAATGTGGTTGTAAGAAAACCAGTGGGTCCTGCAGTCTGATTCTGTTACAACACAAGTTCAAGTTATAATTAGAAAAAGGTCAAAACAAATGCACCAACAATGCATAAGCGTGAGACTGAGTTAATAACATATTTCTCCATAAATGTTCATCTTTAAGACAACTGGCATTCAGGACACAATATTCTTTCTTATGCAGGCTTTTTTTTTTTTTTTTTGATATTCATGAAATGTAATTCAACTTGCTGTTGTGGAACTTTAAAACATATGCTTCTAGAAGACTATAACACATAATTGCTTTTATTAATATTCTGGGCAGAATCTACCAATGTCAAATCAATGCATGGAGGATTACTACATACTCCAAATATATAAAAACCTGTTTTCCTCATTTTCTAAATAAATATAGGTCCTACATGGAATCAAGCACAGACTACATCAGGCTGGGCAGTATCCTTAGGTCTAGAGAACTACACTCCCCCAGCCCATCCTCTATTTAATTTAAACTATTTGTTTATTGAAAAATTGCCATGCACTGTCTGCGTGAAGGGGGGGGGGGGGGTTGCAAAATATTTGACTTTCTCCAGCTTCTTTAGGCTTAGAAGTTAACCCATTTTCCTAAACATTAGGTCACTTCTGGTTTTGATGAAAGCACTTCCAGGCCTTAAAGACTTTTTGGGGATAAACATCCCAATAAAATAACCACCTGAGTCCCTAGAGTGGAGCAGACAACTGTAACAAGGGTGGTAACTGGAAGTTTGCTGTTTTGAAGAATTTATTTATTTATTTATAATGGTATTTTTGAAGTGAAATAGTACCTAACCTTATTTTGTGTGTGTGTGTGTGGGGGGGGGAGGCACTTTTCAGAAAAATTGTTTTAAGAATTGGGAAACATGAACTACATAGAGGAATCTAGGATGTTATAAAGGCTCCACAGGCCAAACTTTGCTTATCTGTCATTTACATGAGCTCTCACAGCTCTATCATGCTAGAGTGCAGCAGTACGTTGTTATTCAGAATTGTGGAGTGTGGTGGAGGCTCCTTCTTTGGAGGCTTTTAAACAGAGGCTGGATGGCCATCTGTTGGGAGTGCTTTGAACGCAATTTTCCTGCTTCTTGGCAGGGGTTGAACTGGATGGCCCATGAGGTCTCTTCCAGCTCTATGATTCTATGGCTTCACTGGGTGAATACTATTCTAAAAATCTATTCCCATTGTATCGGTAAATGCCTTGCACATTATTATCCAGCAGGGAAACATATGAAAAAAGCCATCCTTCATTTCTACTCAAATAACATTGATGGTAAAGGAGGATGTAATAAGAGGGTTGCAGAGTCAGTCGTTCTTCCATCACATCTCTGTACACCACAAAGAAGACTTACTCTGTAGGACTGTGAATAGCGGGGAGAAGTTATTTAGGTGGACCAGTGAGAACCACACCTTCTTCAAATACTTCTGTAGCAAAAGCCTTTGCCATTTCTATGAATGGAAGGGCACATCCCAGTATATTCTCCACATCCTAATATATCTGCAAATGTATTGATGATGTTGATATTGCCCTTCCTCAAAAGTTCTGGTTTTTCCCTTCCTTTGCTATCTATGTCATCTTCAAAATATGTTAAGTCGCACTTACAGAGTCTCGGCAGTTATTGCCCGCAAATCTTTAAGCAGTTCTTCTTCTGGGGGCTGGTTCTGCAGTTCAACCCTTTAAAAACACAATGTTAGTTTTAATAAGTAATGGAGATTACACAGATTATATATCCTGCCTCACATTCCTACTGTAGGGAAAGGAACTTAGCACAAGCTAGAAGGAATATATACTCACTCTTCATCCTGTGGCTGTTCAAGTATATTGCCAGTCACTTCTGGAAGTTGTTCTTCTTCATCTCTAAAGTCTTGTCTGGTTTTATCAGGAGTGACATGAGTACCCATCTTCTCAATCTTCTCTGTTGTTTTACGTACAAAACTAGAAACACTAAAAGTCAAATATAACAAGTGTACAATCACGAGCAAGGTTTGGATGCTACACTGAGGCAGATAAAGGGAACTTAGTTGCAATAAAGCAGTTTTAATATAGCATGAACTTTTACATGTAGAATTTGAGTATATACAACAGACTGACACGTTTGTACACCAACAATACGTAGAAAAATATAAGCCATTATTATTTTGGTAAGCATAAGGAAGTATTTTAGAATAAGAGCAGTATTGATTTTACAGCAAAACTGAAGAAAATATAAAAGTTCTATGGCTAAAAGGTTTTGTACAATAATAAGCTGGCTGCTAGGTTTAAGGTATGAGTATAAGCAAAACCTTTACAGCATTAAATTGGAAGCTCAAATACTAGCCCAGATATTTATGGCCTGTATCCACCATAACAACTAATGAGCAAAGCCCAAATCCTAAATGCATTACTTGATAGTACACCCAAACATCTCCAGTACAATTTCTTTCATATTTCAGGTCCCTTAATATTATGTGGCTATGAAAGTAAATGAAATCAATAGCAACCACTCATTCAAGATTACATGCATTGCCTGTATACCTTTTTGGATGCCTAGGTGGGAAGACAGAAATGGCAGCTAGAGGTGACTGGCTCTTTCAGGCAGGGCTGGTTATTTTCCCTCTCCAGAATGACCTCTGACTTACCCATGGATCACATCAAAATCCATAACGTTGCCTTCCCGCAAACCTGCCCTCAGCTTATAGCTTCTACACAAATATATACCATAGTTCAAAAATCTAAATAATTCCTGACTCTTATATGTTCAAAGAAGAAACATATACTTTTTATAAACGTGGCTGTGCTGACTTATCAGGCAGAAACAAAAAAAGGAATAAAAATAGAATATGTGTGAACTCATGAGGAATTTGTTGACTGAAAGCCACAGACTGAAACTTCCATTATGATGATTCCCATTTTTCAGTTGTGAAATGCAGCATTCCTGGTGGCCTCAAATATGGGTAATTCTTATGTGCAAAATCTAAATTCTTTAAGTGGCATATTCATGTTTCCTCAATGCTGAGGCACATTTGTGTTTCCTCAATTTCTTATCAAATGAGCAGGAAATAATTGAAGCTGGGATGGGCAACTATCAGGAACTGAGGGTTTCATTGGCCGTCTGTGACATTTTGGAGCTCCCTCCTACAGTCTTGCACCTTCTTACTTTTTTTATTAATTCACCCTTCCTAAATTGACAGCATCTGGGATTATATGTTATCATGTTGATAACATGCAGCATTAAAGAGAAAGTTAAAATCAGCTCCATCCAGATTTTGAAATTAGGCAAAACCTATCCTAGACAAAACTACTTCTTTTTTCACCATTTTCTCAGGCTAGCTTCAAAGCATCAAGGATGGTTTGAAAAACTGGGGAAGGATTAACACATTATGTGTAATGACTGGACAAGAAGAGAGGGAGAAGGATGTAATGGACGAGGAATTCACACATGACTTTACCTGTCCTTGACAGCCTGAAGAGAGACGAGAGGAGATGGGGAACGGAATGACAATGGAATACTGAATGGAAGAAAAGTCTCATTCCGATCAGTGTCGACCACCACAGAAGCATGAGACACGTTGTCTAACAAACAAAATTAAAAAATGCTTAAAGTCATAAAATAAAATGGTCTGACAACAGGAATGATTGAATGCCATGGTCCCCATAAGGACCATGTCTCCTTGCCTCTTGCAACTCAAAAACCACACGGCTGGAATTGCCTTATTCAGTCCTTATTGCCATCTTTTCCAAACCAAACAAAAAGAGGTAATGCATTCTGTACCCCATTGCTCCAATGATTTAAGAAGTTTAGGAAAACTTTTCAAGTTACCTGTATAACCTTTCAGCTTAGTTTCAGAATGCCTAACAAAAGACAATATAGATCCAGAACACACTACTCATAAACTAAAAGCATACCTATGTTTGAGGTTTAGACAGTAATCAGGTAAAATGCAGAATCTAAAAGAACTATCTGCTAGAATCCATATTAGACATCCAGATGCAATTTTGACTTAGTCAATAGACAATTCAAAAACATAGACATAGTAGTCTGGAATACCACTATGCAAAGAGATCTTGTAGCACCTTAAGTATTAACTGAGGGAATTTATTTATTTATCGTATCAGAAGTGAACCAATGATACAGTTGTAATGTATTTAAAAAACACAAACCAAGTTTAAAAGCTTGGCATTATATTAAATGTCCTTTGACCAGGAGCTGGCCACTTGGAGTGCCTCAGGTGTTGCTATAATAAGGTCCTCCAATATGCATGTGGCAGGGCTCGGATTGCATTGTAATAGGTGGTCTATGGTTTGCTCTTCTCCACACTCGCATGTTATGGACTCCACTTTGTGGCTCCATTTCTTAAGGCTGGCTCCACATCGTGGTGCCAGAGCACAGTCTGTTCAGTGCCTTCCAAGTTGCCCAGTCTTCTGTGTGCCCAGTCTACTTCTTCAGATGCAATCAGTCAGAACAGTGATTCTTTTAATTACATGTGATATACCCTGAATAGCACACAAGGTAGCCATTCATTAAAAAAAAACTGCTGGTAATTGTTTCAGAACATATCTTTGGGGGACCCTTTTGCTTACTTCTCATAACCATTGAAATCAGTCTGTTTCTAATTGCTGCTTGCTTGCCTTTAAGTAACTTGAGATGATCTAGCTGGCCAGTACTAGAGGCTGAATGCTGATCTAAACTGAATTAAAGTTAAAGATAGGAAGAAAAGATATGGACTGTTAGGAATATCACTCACATGACAATAAGGTACCGTACTACTGACAATAGAAAACACGGAACAGTTATTTCACGTATGCAAAAGATCAGACATGCCAGTTCTTTACTAGATTGACAGAGAAACCTTTACATTACCTAATTCCATGTGCTCTTCTTCCTGTTGTGTCTGAAATTCTTTCAATCTTTCCTCTTCTGATAGGGTTTGACTATGTAAGGAGCAAGTATCCTCATCAGATTGACTCCCTCTTCGACTAATAACACGATAAATTCCAGAATCTAATACGCTAAAACTTTCCTATTAAGAAATTAGAAAAATGTAAAAGTCTTCCCTTTCAAAGCAATGTTTAAAATGTAGTGTAAGCCCAAAGTCTAAGTCCAGTTGCTACTTTCAATGACAGCAGACCCACTGAATCAATGGGACGTACTTAAGCATTACTTTACCATTCAGCAAAATGATATAAACAAATACAAGCACTTGCAAAGGTCATTGCTTTCAACAGGGAAAAATGAATGGAAATATTTAACATCTTAATATATAGTAACTGCAAATTTCAGACCTCCAAAGAACAGCAATACTCCAGTACATATATAAGAAAACAGGAGTGGACCCGAATATGCAGATAAGTGTAGAGGTTTAAAGCATATCTGTTCAGTTGGATTTGTACGAAAACTGAACCCAATTTTCAGGGAGAAGCCTCCAATACCTAGGTTTATTGTATTCTGTCTCTCTGTGCACCAGTTAGTATGCCACCCAATTTAGATCACAATAAAAGCATCTTGGAATTTACTTTATAGTTCAAGGTAATGGTTTCAATTAGAAACAGATTTAATGCATATTGCATTTAACACTTCAAAGAAAGGCAGAAGGCAGAACACCTTACTAAACAAAGGAATAAAAATCTAGCCAATTATTTTGTATTTAAAGAGTCTTAAAGGAATATGCTTACATGTGAAGAAATACTGCTTCTCCTACTGCTGCATGCAGAATCCAGAGGCTCAAGTTTTGATATCAGTTCTTCAAGTTGAGCAATGATACCACTTTGAGTTGAAAGATCCAACTGTGCTTTCAAGTGTTCTAGCTTATCTATAGGAAGAGCTTTTCTTGCCTATTGATACATAAAATGAAATTTTGATTAGACAGAAAAATACCAGGCTTCTAAGTGTGTTAAGGTTGCAGAGGAACATTAAGTCATACAAAAGCAGTTAGCTGTGATACTATGTGTCACAATATCTTAAATCAAAAGATCAAATTAATTTAAGGAATCACATAAAGAAAGCCTCACTTTCTGTCCCTTCTCTTTAGCCTTACTGAACTATGTGGGAGAAGCTGTCAAAGGCTGGGAAAAGGAAAAGTGCAACATTTAGATGACTATAACTCCACTTTACACTGAACCAACCCTGTACTGCTTCAGAAAGCCTCCCTAAAATGTTCTAAAGACCTGGGAGGAAGAAGAGAAATTAATTCTGTGAATTTCCTTCAAGTAAATTAATGGGATAGAAAAAGATGTTTACACTGAAATATTACTTCTTAGAAAACACATCCAAGAGAACTATTTAAAAAGGGTGGGAATAATAAAAAAAAGTTCATTTTGGTTACCCGACACAAGGCAACAGAATTTTGGAAAAGACAGCAGATTTTGGCTGCAAGGGTCCATAAGCTTCGCCTAAGTAAACGTTCTATGCATTTTTCAACAGGCAGAAGAGAAAGATGGGAGACTTTTCCATTGGTGTGCAAACAGAAGAGTTCATTTTTATGTACTGCAATATCTTGAATATCTAGATAAAACAGATGATCAAAGGCATCAGTCTGGATACAGATTTCTATTACAGCACACAATGTTTCGCCAAATCTTATTTCCCCCATTAAGCCTTTCTGCTAACAAATATATGAAAGATAAGATTTGTCTTCTGTCATTGCACTGCCTAAAGATCATAGGCATAAAATACCCCAACTATGCAATAACAAATTCAGGGCTGCAAACAATGCAAACTTCACATCGCTTCAGTCTTAATCCTGGGGAAAGGTACCTCCTTAGTTCTCTTACGTCAGTGCTGCCTCTTTGAATCCAGTGCCCTCCAGACTACTACATTTCTATTCCCATGGTTCTTCACTAATATTCATGTTATCAAGAGCTGCTGAAAACTGCCCCCCAAAATATGTTGTAGAAAGCTAAAGTAACGTCAATCTGGTTCTTTTCCCCTTCAAGTTTTTATTAGAAAAACCACAAATAAAGAAAACAACAATGGCTGTAAATAAACATAATTGGACATTTCTCTAACCAATTCACATCCATACTCTAAGTAAACATAAATTTAAAATTCAAACATAAATACATAAATTAGTTTTTTAAAAAGATATCCTATATCCATTTTGTCCATTTCTTTATAGTTTTAACATTTTCTCTCCACCTTATATATAACAAGTTATTTACTTCTGTCTGTTTTGACATTAAAAAATGAAAATCTCAACACTATATATTTCCAAATGTGGACTTAACCTCATTCTGACACCTAAGGAAAACATCATGTATGAATCTAAAGTACTCCTATGTCCATGTATGCTGATTTACAAGGATATATTTCTGTACATGCAAAGAAAGGAGGTGATAATATACTTTCAATCTATAATAAAATTTACTTTCTAATAAGATAAGTTTTAATATTCAAAATTTCCATTGTAACATATGTTCCTAGTAATGTATGTAGTATTATTTCAAAATCACATAAAAGCTAACTTTTAAGAACTGAGTTCTCTGGGCAACATATGCTTTACCTTTAATTTCACTCCAGAGCAAAACTTGAATATTCTGGGGAAGGAAAATATAAATGCCTCTTTCTGTCCATGTCATGACACAGTGGTCACTGTAAACAAAAGATGATGCAGAAG
Organism: Anolis sagrei; assembly: GCF_037176765.1. Classification (NCBI taxonomy): domain Eukaryota; kingdom Metazoa; phylum Chordata; class Lepidosauria; order Squamata; family Anolidae; genus Anolis; species Anolis sagrei. The sequence goes on along the minus strand of NC_090021.1, from coordinate 247,173,501 downwards.
ATAATGTGAGTATCCAGAATGGTTTTCGATTTCTCATCCAACAAGCCAAACAACAGGAAACAACAGGAAATGAAGAAGTAAACCAGAGATAGGTAGACTGCAAATTGACTTAAAAGATTAGATTTGTCAATAAATCCGCATAAATTCAGTAAGACAAATAAAAAAGTCCAAATGCAATTGACTTATTGGTTGGTTAAATTTACCATATATACTTATACATAAGTCTAGAAATTTTAGTCAAAAAATCCCAAAAAACTGAATCGACTGAATCTACAAGCTAATGCAAATACTGTACCTTAACTCTTATCAAGAAAGGAACCCCTTCTCTGAGTAGTGTAGCAAAAAGAGAGAAAATCTAAAAAAGAACACCCCCCCTCCCCCGCCGCCCTGCACTCTGCTGTCCCATCTCTCTTTTTTGAATACCTGAGTGGGAAAATGGGAGTGATGTTCCCAAGGCAGCATACTTCTGGCCACAAAACCAGCTCTTGATTCATACATGATTATATATAGTAGGTGAACATGTTAAAAATTAATCATTTTGACTTAATTTATTTACAAAACATACTACTGTATATTTACTTAATTCTTGATAGTTTACTCAAGTTTGTTTTTTTAGTCAAGCCTTTTATTTCCTCCTTTCTCCTCTTAACAATTTATCATGGTTAAACTTGACCCTTGGTTCTAAATCCTAAAACAAAATGAAAACACTGTCCATACCGAGAAGGAAGTCAAAGCTTAACCTAAGAGAAAATAATGGAGGGGAGCTCCTTCTTTCAGTGTTCCATACAAGGAGAGTGAAGGTAGTTCATACATATGCGGTGTGCCCTCTTACTTGAGAGTAATGCCTACAAATATTAGTGGAACTTACTTCCAAAAAACATGCGCAGAATTAGACTACAAGTGTGTGAAAACCAGCTCTTTCTGTTTGCAGGCAAGATAGCAAAGGTACTGGCGTTCAATTTCCTGGTCTACCCTCTTACAGAAACTGTCGCTCAGTCAAGAAAATATGTTTATTTATAAATAAGAAGACCATGATTTTTTCTGACATTCTTATAAAATTAACAGGAATTATTCTGTAACAAGCAGCAACTTCATGGAGTCATCAAAACATCAAACACAGGGCAGGGGCACCTGCGTTCAAATCTAACCTAACCATGAACATTACTAAGTAACTTTTGTTGCCACTCAGCCTAACCACTCTACAGGGTTGTTCTGTTAACAAAAATCAAGAACAAGAAAAATAAGGATGCCATCTAAAGCTCCTTGAAATGAAAGTGAAACAAAAAAGTGATTTATTATGTTATGGAAGAAATATTTAAACATGAATCAATAATCTGCCAATAAATATTAAACAATTGTGTTCTGTTTACCTCAAATAAAGCAGCCTGGGGAAAGCCAACGACTGAGGGGAGCAGGCAGAAACAGTACACTCCAAATCCTCCCTTTAAAAAAGAATTATTTTATGTTTGTGTTAGGCTGGTTCTATCTTGTTTACTGAATCAAACATTACTTCTATATGTGTGAGAGAGAATGCATGAATGTTTATAACATCTGCAGAGCCCAACATCAGAAGAAGGTAACTATAAGCCCATTCTATGCAAAGTGTTTGCACTTTGGCTGGCAGATGAATCCAGCTGTATGACTATGCAAATACATCCTGAAGTGTCTTTTTGATATTGACTAAAAGAGAACAGCTTATACCACAAATTTATTTCTCTCAGTTAGCCTCAAATGTGCTACAAGTTCCCTTTTACACACCAATGTGAATCTGTGGAATTGTGTAAATGAATGACATAGATAACACTGTCTGAAACCACATTTGCACACCGTTCATTAGAAGACAAGGGTGCTAAAGAATGAACAGTTATGCATGATAGGTATGCTACTTGAAAAATATTCTGATCACATTTAACAGACTCCATGCTTTAATTTGACCCAGGTTCCCTTCACTCACATATGCATACAGCAGGATATTTCCTCCTACAAATGAACCCAATTAAATGGAACTTAACATCTAAGGATTTATGATAACCATTGACACTACATAAGCAATTCCCTGCCCAGTACAGCCTATGAGTAAGACCAAATACCTTAGAGTAACAATAGGGAGAGGCGATGATGAAAGAAGCTGCTTGAACTGATGTGTACTTAGCACGTCTCCTTCAAAGTTCACCTCCCACATCCGTGAACCAGGACGTGCACAATATATCAGAGACTGCTGGCTTCCACACGTCTTTCCAACAGGGAAAAAACATGCTCCATATTCACCATCTCTCTCCTTATTTCCAATTTTCCAAAACTTTTCCCTATTTAACAAAAATGCAAGAAAAGAACATTTAACTTTATAAAAGATGACAAAGAAAAAAAACAGGGGTGTTGTGTGGTTTCCAGACAATATGACTATGTTATAGCAGTGTTTTCTCCTGATGTTTCACTTGCATCTGTGGCTGACATATTCAGAGGATGCATCTGCCAGACACAGATGCAGGCAAAATGTCAGAAGAAAATACTACTAGAATCAAATAGGTGTCGTCTTCCAAATGAAACCCTTTGATATGGATTTTCAGAGATAGTTTGTTAACTTATTTCAATAATGAAAAAATGAGTGTTGTGTTACCTTTTAAGAGTCATTTAAGCCAGTAGTTCTCAACCAGTTTGTCCCCAGATGTTTTGGTCTTCAGTTCCCAGAAATCCTAACAGCTGGTGGAATGGCTGGGATTTCTGGAGTTGTAGCCAAAACACCTGGGGACCCACAGGTTGAGAATCACAGATTTAAGCATAAGGTTAAGAAGTGAGTTGTACCCCATGAAAACATATGCCGAAATAAAATGGTTAGATTCATTCTTCCTTTCCTTTCCCCTGTACACTAAGAATCTTTGAAGTGGATCGTGAAAGCCTTCAACAATACAACAAAACACAGTTTTAAAAGACCTTCAAGACCGCACAGAAAGAATTAACATACATACAATGAATAGTGTTATGGCACAATACTGACACATAAAATACCAAAGATGGGATCCAGAAACAAACAAACAACTGCTATATAAATAAGATTTTCCTGCAAGCTCTGCAACCTAAAAACCCATTCATGATGATTAAGAAACACAGTGAACACAACTTACAATGGGGCATCTATAAGAGAACATGAAAATCAGAAGAATTTGGCAGAGCTGCCTAACATAAATAGGAGTGCCTTTCTACTTGTTGAAGACTCCTACAGATGTATGCCTAGACCAGGCATGGACAAACTTTTTGTGATGAGGGCCGCACTGCAGGGCAGGAAAGAGGCCGCAGGAAGTTGGCACAGAGGAGAGGGAGGCGGGGGGGGGGGGTGCTTGGAGAAGAGGCGGGGAGAGGCTGCTGCGCCCCCCTGCTAAAAGAAGAACCTGCAGCCGTGTGTACCTGCAGGATCCTGCTGAGAGGAGGATTTCATACTCAGTTGTCCACTCAGCACAGGTATGCATGGGTATGCAGCAGGCCAACGCATCCTCATATTGAGATAACAAAGAGACAAGCAGCTGCCGAGAGCTCCAGAAAGCTCTCAGCAGACATGTCTCTGTCCTGGCTCTCTTCTCAGGATGGGGACATGTGGGCCACCACATCCTCATGCTGAGAGGACAGATAGACCGAGGAAGCCTGAAGAAAGCAACCCAAGGGGCCACATCTCACCCATGGGCTGGGGTCTGTGATTGCCTGAACTAGACCCTTTTTGTAAACAATACATGTTTCCTTTTATGCATCTATTACTTTACATTCTCAACTCACTCATTTTTTTCATTCAAACTAATCTTGACCACAGGGGAACTATTACAAAAATACCAAGAAAGGTTCAGGGGAACAACTTTTTGAGGTCTAGGAAAATGAAGGGGAATTACAGTTGTAAAGCTTGTATTTTAATGTACTAGAGAACCTTGGATGACCTGGTCACAAAAACAAAAAACAAAACCCAAGATAAAATCTAATGCATAAACTGTTATTACCTGCAAATAACAATGTGACAGAATTAGTAGTACTTAAGGTGCATAGCATTATAAACACTGTTGCAGATGGTCTAGGCAACATCTCCAGTTATTTGGGGCATATACACTCAACATTTAACCGCTCCAACCCACAATCCATGCACCAAATTCTACAGTTTTTAAACTTTTTTTATAATGCTCACAGGCTCCAAGGAGAGACTAGTTGCACCAGGTCTGCAGAGTAATTTGCTTGGTTTAATGATCAGATTTTTTTTTTTTGCCAAACAAGAATTGATGAAAAATTGGGGAAAGCATTACCCATCAGCTTAAAACATATTGTACACAACCTCCAGAACTCACCAAATTGACCCCTAAAGCCCAGAGTGAGAGAGTTTTGTTTTTTTGCAGTTAAAAATATTGAGGGGTTTTAAAACAAAATTTAAGTAATACTGGGGATAGCTCACGAGCCTACAGTGTATCAAAGTTATATCCGAGACACTACTGTTATGATGATTAATTAATTAACTACTATATCTTCTAGAACATGGCCATATAGCTCAAAAAACTACAACAACCCACTACTATAATGATGATTGATTACCTCTCTGTGTCACATAAGTAACAGCGAGTAAGAGAAGAGATAAGCAACCTGCCATCCAAATAATCGAGCTGAACAACACGAGAGTCAACAGTGGTTATAATCTGAACAGGAAACATCACAAACGAGGTGGTGGCCTATAGAGAAAAAACAGAAGAAATGCACACACACTGGATTATTACAGAAAAACAAGGAAAACTGTACCAGATTTCAATCCTAAAATTTACCTTTCCTTGTTTAGATGTATTAATTTTGATAGCAGATACTTTCCCCACATGATCTCCAACAAAAACACGTAGTGCGTTAGTATCCCAACACAGAGCTGTCACTTTTCTGCCTTTGTGCTCAGATGAAATATAAATTCTCTCTGGCTTCCCACGACGTTCCTGATTCAGTTCCCAGACAACAACGAGGCCTTGACTGTAAAAATAAGGTATACCTGTTTGTTTGTTTTGAAGATTTAACTCTCAAGCCAACAGACTGTACAATGCTCAATAATAATGACCATATAATAAACATAAAATAAAACATAATGTCAATGATAAATCAGACAATCCTGCAAGTTTAGTTTTGAATTAAAAAAAAAACCACAAATTCAAGAAAGGACAAAGCACCTAGCATACCTACAGTATTAAAGTCCTGTACTTAAAACTCCCATGAACACAATTATGGATATGAAACTCCTGCTTCCCTGCTTTAAGAATGGAAGCTGATGCTACGAGTTACAGGGTGAAATGTATTTCCCCCAACTACAGGGTGCCTCTGTACATAGGAACATTTTGTAATTAATATTTTGTACGTAAAGGTACATATGGCTACAAATTCCCATTTTCCCTATGTATGTTGTCTTTTGGGACACCCTGTATATCCAGTAAGAGTGTCCAGTGGATATTAATGTAAGTTCTTCGGTTAAAAAAAGTATCAAACCCTAAGCTTTCCACAATATTTAAATCCTATTTACAAACATTATGTTACAAAATCCAGTCAACTGGTAATTCCAAAGAAAAGATTATTTCAAATCACTCTCTTCATATTCCAAATCTTTTGCCACATGCATTTTGTCCCTCTTTAATCATTAACATACAGTGGCAAACCTGTGGCCTTATAGTTGTAGTATGTAACTCCCATCAGATTGTCATAGCAAGGTCAATACTAAAAGTTTACTAGATGCAGAAAAACATATTGGGATGGAGAAAGAATCAAAAAGGCAATGGCATACTTCAGATGCAGTGACGAATCATGGCTTTGTAACTAAGGTCATGAACAACACAATGGGCTCTTGCATTCCTTCCATCTCATCTTCTTCTACTGTTTGCAAAAGGGGAGGCTGACATACTTCTAATATTAGCTTTCAGTAAACCACAATTATCATTGTGCTTAAATGTTGTGAACATTGGCCTGTGGAAACCAGCTTATTATCTGACCAGAACCTGTAAGAGCAGTTTGCATCAATCATAATTTGATAGTTTTGGGCATAAGAAAAAACTGTAAGTGGAAGCTTAGTTGTACAGTATTATTTATTCGCATTGTATCATTTATTACATTGCACTATCCATGCAAATAGCAAACAAAATCAGTACTATAACTTAAAAACATAAACTAACTTTTCATAATGTTCCCACCTTGTAGATACAGCAACATAGTCCTCATCGTGTAAGCAAAAGGCAATGCGGGAAATGGCACCTTCCTATTGAAAAAAAAATTGTCAAATTTCTCCTGCTAAGATTCAATGCCACAGCCATGGCTCCCAACTGCAGCCCAAGTTTTCCATGTTAATTTTCCACCTTTAATCACTTTTTAATATACTTTTGATGACTCAGACATCTTCATCATAAATTCTAGTCCCCATTATTGAACTAGACACTTTTTATTTTTTTGAAAGTATGTCCCAAATAAATAAATGAGAAAGCATCTGCAAAGTCTGAGCTTTACCACTGCTACAGTACTTAGTAAAAAAAAGTTTTGATATGTTTCTTAAATCAAAGACTTATTTATCATTGGGGTTTTTAATGAAACAGCCTTCTCAGCTTTTTCAAATTACATTTTATCCTCTGTCTGAGATTCCTGAAAATTTCTCCTCAGTCTTACCTTATGAGTGAGAAAAAGCCTCTGTTTCCAGCTCTCCTTCTGAATAAGGTTCAGACCTCCACCTGAACTACCTAGTGCCAGCCATTTTCGAGAAACTGCTACACACGTGCACTTAAAAAGAGAAAGGTGATTACAAGACATTGTCTCTATGTTCGAAGTCATTATTTTAACATAATGCAGACTAACCATGCTGATCTCTTAAGACATATGTCTGTTTCTAGCATGGATGTGACATCGGACACATCAGCTTCTCTTTTATATTAACTTCTTTTTTTTATTAAGGACTAACATTTAGGTAATAAATATCCAATGCAAAAGGAATTTTACAGGGGTTTTTTTTTTTTTTTTTTTGCAGGAGATGATTGAGAAATGTAAAATATATTTGCAAAGCAAGAGCTATCTGTTTCACCTTTTTAGACATTTTTTTTCAAATTTCACATTTGGATTGTGACTTTGACAAATATTTCTGATGGAATTGTTGAGTTTTTTATTATCTTCCCCTCTAAAGTTTTCTGTAGTTTCTAAACTTTGTTCTCTCTTTCCTTTCCCCTATGAACATTACATATAAACATTTTCACACATAAAAATATGTGTGTGCGTTAGAGTGTACTAACACCTTTCCCAATGTAACCTGTTTTTTCCCTTAAAAATAAGTATTGCTATTCCATTTATTTTCATTTTTTGTGAAACAGGGAGTCTCAATTGCCAAAATTTTAATCAAGGGGATCATTTAGCTGGAAACTACCAACGAATCCTGGATTCTAAATCAGAGAAATAACTACTGAACTCTGCTTAATTTTACAGTCAAAACCAGATTTACTGAGATTAAATGAACTTATTTACTTCTTTTGAATGATTACTGATGGCACAGGCTGCCCCATGTATTTCCTAAAATCATTACTATAAACTGTCATATTTTCCTTCCACTTCATTAAATACATAATTTGTAATCTACACAATTCTTTCTTAAATAAGACAATCAGAAAAACAATTTCTCATCAAGATTTCTGCCTACTTTTTCAACAACAATTTATCATCCCTTGTTTTTAATTATTTTGGGGTTTTTTCAAGTGAAAAAGCTGTAAGGTTCTACTCAAAGGGTTGACAACCAGTGGCCCTCCAGTTGTTGTTGGACTTTATCCAGTATGATCATGAGAGTTGTAGTCTAACATCACTTGGAGGGCCACAGCTGTTCATTCATTTTGCCCAAATTAAGTTCAAATGATATCTTCTGCCTCTGGAATACATTCAAAATCCAAAATATCCCAAATAAATGTGCCCCTCAATAACTGTCATAAAATACAAGGATATTAGACTTTTAAATACTGCGAGAGTTCTACAACAAGAACTCAAACGCACCTTGAGACGACTAGAATCCAATCTGAGAGCAGAAAGCAATGGATCAAGGCATTCAAATTCTGACAGTACATGACTGTAAGATTCAGGTATCGCTGGCACTGACATAACTCACACACAAAAAGACAATGAAGTACACTTGTTACCAATTCATTTTCCAGATCCACCTGTAGGAAAGAAGTGAGAAATATGATTTCTGCACTGCTTAACTAACACCTGGCTCTTTAAACATTTATTTTTCCCTCTGGGTCTAGCATTCCTAACACTTCAATAAAATCACCAAAAATTATATTTTTGTCTAGGTTATATTCCTACCTATGCCCACCTGTAAAAAAGGGCCTTCTTTTCTCGATCAGCAATCTGCTGGAAGACCATCTGACTGAGACACTATCTAGGCCGGAGGCAGGTATTTCTGGAAAGGTTCCCCCTCCCCCAGCCCCAAGGCCCAGTTAGAAAGTACTGATATCACCAAGAGAGAGGAATAATTCCACTGAACTCATTCATGTGGCAATTGCAAGTGCTATCACCTATCTGAATGGTGCAATAGTGCGTACAGTCCTGTTTTCTTGGCCTGGACACTATCTAGCCCAATAGGCAGAAGATGGTATCCAAGGCAAGTAGAATCTATTTAGACATTATAGTTCCTTTGCTCAAGATAAAAGGTGTAAATGTGAGGGCTCACCCGTGTCAAAATAATTGTAAAAAAATGTTTGCAAGCTATCTTTTACTATTTATTTTTACTATTTACTATTTTGAGATTAGTATATAAATATTATAAACAAATACATTTTGTTCTGATTTGATATATAATTGAAACATTGGTTACAGAGAGCTTTTAATGCAACTCTTGTTGATCTACAGAAATATTTTAAAATTTGTACATGGTGCAGCCTATGGGCCACTTGAAGCCATGAAATCCACATGTGGTCCCTAAAGGTCTCCAACTCCAAATTCTAGTCACGGTTTTGGGAAGGACACCAGCAAAGATACATTTATTTGGGAGCATCGTTGAAAGAGAGGTAAGGCCTGCAGTGGGGTTTAGAGAGAGAAAATGTTTCCTGACCCCCATACAGTTGCATACCTGTGATTTGAGATGAGCAAACAAGCTATGAGCTGCTGGTGGTCTTTTCAAAAAAGCTAGCATTAGCCACCGTTTGTGGTGACATTCCCAATTTTGGCTTGAAGGGCAAGTGCTGATTCTAGTTTAATAATGATGGAGAGGAATGTAAATGCTTGTTTATTGCACTGTCGTGAGAGAACAAGGAGAAGTGTTCATTTTTAGACTAATTTGGAGTAAATTGAACAGCTACCTACAATAGCCCCTGCTTTGCAGCATGTACTTTTTCAAAGGAAAAGCATCAGGAGACTAATTATATTATTTATGATAGATGTGTTATTTGCTTTAGAACAGGAAATAACATAGTTTGCTCATATGCATTTTGTGCGAGTTGCAGAAACTCCCACAAAAATGTATTGACCATCTCATCCTCTCTGCAAACAAGAAATGTTGCAAAACTTAAAACTCTCAATAAAGTTGTCTCAACATATCAAGACACTTTGAATTGCCAAAAAAAAAAAATCAGCTGTTTCTTCATTTCCCTATTCATGGTAAACTATGGCAAATTTGGCTGTACTGCAAAGTAACGTATGACCTAAATGCAGGGTCAGAAGAGGAGAAAGAGTAAAGAGTCAGTAGAGTATCTTCAGAAGCCTATGATTTTTTGAAGACATACTGTCATGTGGAAGCATCCCAAACTATCATGTGAAAAATAATCTAAAACATGCTAATCTTAGTTCCATCACAAGACTCCAATTGAAACCATAAACCATATTTCACAGAGAATTACAGAGGCAAACTAAGTAATTCTGCTTCCTGTATTAAGAGTTGTGTATCCTATGTTATTTTCCTTTTAGTGACAGCCAGTTGCAATTCAACCATATTTGCCACAGATTACTATTATCGGTGAGAAACTGAATCTACTCCTAAGATTCTGTTTGAAGTTTAAAGAGTTAAGCATTTCTGACAACTTTTTTGAAGAACTGACTACAATCAGAAGCACGTTCACTTGCTTACTGGCCTTGGACCCACCCACCACATGTTGTAATGAATATGCCACATGTATTTTTTCTCTCTCTTAGAAATGCATCCATGCAATGCTCAAACTTGTGGGAGGAAAATATATGTGAATTAGCTCCTTCATTCAGCTCAATCTACATCTCGAGCTAAATATGGGAACTGGAACCCAAACTGAAATTCAACCATATGCCCTAAAATGGCTCCACAAATTGCTAAAGCCTTTTCAGGAGCTCTTGCCTACGTCCTACTCTTCTGAAGATCACACAGAGAATACAGCTCTAAACCCACAAGAGCAAAACTGTACAGTTCCTGTGTATTTCTTTCAGTCTCTTTAACCATATGGCGCAATGGGTTAAACCATTGTGCTAGCTTATGGTGGCGCAATGGTTTAAGACCCTGAACGAAAGGTTGGCAGTTCGAATCTGGGGAGCAGGGAAACTTGCAGTTTCTCAAGTTGCTCCTGAAAATGAAAAAAAAATGGCCACTCACCAGCCAATCAAAACCACACAATACATATTTGATAAAGATTTCTCACAAGCGCCAAGCTGACTGACATGCTGAACCTCCGGATGTTTTTCTAATCATTACAGACTTGCCTTGCTCTACTGCAAGCTGAGGAAAGAGGGGGCAGAGGTTTTTTTAAGCACAGTGGTGCATTTGATAAACTTAAAAAGAACACAGAGAGGTATTTGATAAATTTAAGAAAAATACAGAGGTGCATTTGAGAAACTGCACCACTCACAGACTGAAACCTGGCTCTGAGTTCCTCGGATCACTTCCTACTTCCCTCTGTGACTCTAGGGCTTTGAAGTGGCAGCTCATTTGGGGGGGACACACAAACTGCGCCAGAGTCCAGCTGCAAGGAAGCTTCAGTTCATAGCAACACATCTGGCACTCGCAAAAGGACTATTTATTTACCCATGAAGAAGGAAGTGACCTCCATATCTTCAAATTTGATGCCATTTAGTGTTATAAGGCCCACTTTAGCACACTTTCAAGGTATTTTTGAGGGGGTGATTTAATTTACGGAATTCATGTCTGCATTGAATGCATTTGTGGAATTTATTGTTGATATATTGAATTCCTTTAGTTATTTAATATATTTTTTTCGTGTCAGGAGTGACTTGAGAAACTGCAAGTCGCTCCTGGTGTGAGATTTCACTCATGTCCCCTCATGGGGAGCTGGAGCTGACAGAGGGAGCTCATCTGTACTCTCACCGGATTCGAACCTCCGACCTGTCAGTCTCCAGTCCTGCTGACACAAGAGTTTAACCCACTGCACTACGGGGGGGGCTCCTCCTCCCAAAATGGGATTCAACAAACTGAGGGTCCAGCCAAATAACCCAGAATACCATGCAAACAATCTCACACGTTCTGCTTTGAACTGGAATATATGTCAGTGTGGACTCAAGATAACTCAGTTAAAAGCAGATATTGTGCGATTTCCTGCCTTGATAGTTTGGGTTACATGACTGTGGGGAAGGGCCCTGACTGAACCTGGGGAAGAGTTAGAAGCCCGGACAAACTATTAAAGATAACGCCTTATGTTATATTTCTATGTCATCTTCTCGTCGCTTTAACTCGTTCACGAGAGTCAGATAAACAAACAGATAAGAATAGAAAAGAGAAACAACTTAACTGTTAAGTTTATCTTACACAGGCCCAGAAAGCTCTCCTACTAGAGGCAGCACACCACGACCCTTCGGCACACAGCTGACTGACAGCAGAGGAAGGAGGGAAATCTCCTCCTCCTCCTCCTCCTCCTGGCCCCTCCCTTCTGGGCCCCCCTCCCCTTCTTCAGCCCCGCCTCTCCCTCTCTGCCCAGCCATGACGTCACCCGGCGGCCGCCCCCTTCCTCGCGCTCCCTCCGTCACGTGGAGGGTGCGCGCGCACAGGCGTGCGTGCTCCCCCCGCCCCTTCGGGCCGTTGCTCAGGGAAGGTTCCCCCTCCCCCCCTCCTCCTCCTCCTCCTCCCGACCTGGAACGCACCCGGACCCTTTTGACGTCCCGAGAGAAGACCCCAGGTAAAACAACGGATTCTCCAGCATGGCAGGGGAGGAAGGCACGAGGGAGGAGGGACCGCGTTTATTATTATGGTCGAGTCACCCTCTTCCCCTCCCCTTTTTCCCCCTCCTCAGGCACTGTCATGGCGGCGGCGATGAGGCGGGCCGGCCTTCACGTGACCAGGGAAGTGCTGCGGCAGCGCAGAGGTTTCGTCACGTGAGCGGGTGAGTCTCATGGCGGCGGCCGGCTGGCCCGTCCTTCTATTCTATCACGTGATGCAGCGTTTGCCCCCCCCTTCTCCGCGCGTGGAGGCGCTGCTTCCGGTCACGTGGTTTTTCTCTGCCGAGCTTCCCGGCCACCCCATGGAGGCCCAGGAAGCGGCGGCGGTGGGGAGTCCTTCGGGCAGGGAGCGAGGCGGAGCCGCATGGTTCTCTGCGCCGGCCCGCCTGTGAAGTGAGCGCGCTCCTGTTGGCGAGCAGAGCAGGAGGCGCCCAGGGGCCACGGTAGGCAGAGGGACGGAGGAGGAGGAGGAAGAAGAAGAAGAGGGGGCCCTTCAGGGCGAGCCTCCCTTGAGTCCCAGCGCGGGCTTCCCTTCCTCTTGGCCAATGCTCCCGGCCCCCTTCGGGCTGCATGAAGTGGGCCGGGAAAAGCCAAATGAATATCGCTCGGGAAGGAGGGGGAGTGTGCCTTTCCTTTGTGCCATGCTGCCTTCCCGGGAGTAGCCTGTCCCCTTTTCCTGAGGATTCTTTTGTTTCTATGCTTTTTTCATTGTTTAGAAAATGGTGTAGTGGAAGGCCAAGAAGCCGAGCCCTGTGAGGAGTGGCTTAGGGAGCTGGATATGTATAGTGTGGAGAAGAGAAAGCTTTTTTTGGTTGGGGGCGGGGGCATGATAGCCATGCTTAAATATTTGACAACATGTTATGGCATGTTTTCTGCAGCTCTGGAGATTTAGGACACAGAGCAAAGGGTTCAAATTGCAGGAAAAGAAATTCCACCACAACATTAGGAAGAACTTCCTGGCGGTTCAAGGTTCAATGGCCATCTGTCGGAAGTGCCTTAATTGAGTTCCTACATGGAAGTTGGTTGGACTGGGTGGCCCTTATGGTCTCTTCTATCTTTATGACTCTCAGCCCAGCATATTTTAAAGTTCTCCCATTCCTTATTTTGGCCCTTGGTGGAGAGTTGCAAAACTGTACAGCATACCTCCAAAGGAGGAGTTTTCCACTGTGTTGAGACGGTAGTATGAAAGATCATGGCTGTTCTGAAGCATGGTATTGTACATGAATACCTGCGGCTGAAAAAGAAATCTGCAAAATATCAGAAAATGTATTTTGACTCACGGTCTTGCAAAATACAGTATTCATTCTGTTTTGGCATATAGTAGTGGACATTAAATGTTATTGCACTTCACCTCTTAGTATTCTTCACTATTTTCAGGATAGGTTAGTACTGCTATGAATGACAGGTTAATAAAAATCTAGAGGTTTACACATTTTCCAATTATAGAATCCTGGCAGTGTTGGCAAGTAGTTTTTCAAAGACATCCAAATGATTTGTAACTCACTCATCAGCATTTAAATATTTATGACCTAAAATGCTAATGTTTATCTAGTTTTCTGCACAGCTGTAGCAAGACTTGTTATTTACTGCAATAACAAGTAGAACTAGTTAATGTGAATGTATGTAATTTAAGAATATAAGTTCTACAGACATGTCAATTCTTTCTACAAAATGGCAACCAACAGGTGTGTTTACTTAATCATTAAAGTCTACATGTGCCATAAATAATATTACATGATGGTGTAAATGAGTGCATGTAGTTTATTTTAATGGTCTGTTCATATGTAATGTTTCTCCTCCTTTAAAACCGTAGCTATGCAAATTGGGGGGGGGGGTGTTTTCCCTGTAGTACCTTCCTTATCTGTTTGAAGAAGTTGTACTTTGCCATGGTGATATTCAAATGATGTCAGTTATGATTTCCCAAACCATGGGGATTCAAACCACCTGTTGTGGGTCAACTGACAAATGAATGAGCCCAAACCAAAGCATAAATTATGTTGTCTTGCCAAATATTCTGATGCTACAAGGCAGTGCAGTTTTTAATATTTTGCCTGGCCTGTGATGTCATGTGACATTTATTCTTAGCACCTGAGAAATCTAGCTTTGCCCCTAAAAAGTGTGTTGAGGTGATTTAACTCAATTGAATGGTTATCTTCCCAGACTAAGTTAGGAATTCTGTGATCTTCCAAGTGTTCTTGGGCTGCAAATATCAGCTCTCCCAGTAAATATACAATTTTGTGAGGAATGATAGATATTTCAAGGGTTGCATGATTTCTTCTATTTCTTCTATTGCCCTATTTGAGCATCATTTTATAGTATTTTGAAATTGGTTTTTAGAGCCATGCCCTCAGAAAGTGACTTTGAGCATATAAACTAAATGAACCAAACGTAAAGAAGCAAATATAAAGTAAAGAACCAAATGTAATAAAATAGCATAAAGCAATCAATGTTTCATTACAACAACTCAGCATAACAGCTGAAAAATCAGTGTGGTTCAGAAAACAAGATTCCAGCATAAAATGTTAAATCGATATCCAGATTACTGGAATATCATAATATTATTTTGAATTTCTGACTAACGTGGAATGCATACATTTATTAGTTGAGATTTCTGACAGAAAACTGACATGTTCTACAAATTATGGAAAACAGTCAAAATACATTGAGTAAAAATGACTTGAGGAAGAACATACTGGCACTCTCGCAACAGAGATAAAGGAAAAATTTGAGAGATGTCATGCTCCCAGATTCTCCATGGGGAATGTCAGCATTCTTACATACCAGCTGCTCTATGAGAAGAAAAGAGAAGTAGAGCTGTCCTCTATGGCCATGCAGGGGTTGCTTGATGAAACACGCTTTACATGACATGGGCAGACTTTGACCCTACAGGTGTTTTGGACATTAGTTCCCACAATTCCTAATGGCCAGTAAGCTGGCTGGGATTTCTGGGAGTTGAAATCGAAAACAGCCAAAGGACCAAATTTTGCCCATGCCTGCCTATCAGACCCTTGTGTGGAAAAGATAGCTAGATCAACACCGAGAATCAAAATCTTGCTGGCAGGCGCTAGAAATCAGAGATGAGCTTGAGTTACTAGTTGTACACTGGTGGAATGTCTTGTCAGCACCACAAACCTACTAGGCTCATTTTTCTCAAAGTGCAAGCTACTTGAAAGATGTGCATGTTAAAATGGGCTTGTGTGCACTGATAAGTACAAACTCTGGTAACCAAGACTTGAGGACAGAATGATAAGCATCTATTTAAAGATAAAATAGCTGATCATTATGGTTCCTTATTTAAAAGTGATTATGTTAGACCATATGAACAAGAAAAACAGTTTTTAAATTTTTGTTTATAATTGACAGTGCTTTTTAAAAAAAAAAATAGCTACCCAAATTTAACTCAGTCATATTTACTAACAAACACTCCTAGTGAAATCAATATGGAAGTATCATTTGAAATGAGCCAAAGTGTAGAATGCAGTCAATTTGGACTACCTTTTTAGAATATTGATGTCTCAAAAGGGGGAGCTCCTTATGAAGATAACATATGATATTGGGTATCATAACTTGTATTTTGTAGTTTAGGGGCAAATTAATGATCTAAGCCATTCATACAGCAATTTGTTGACAAATGACCTCGATACCAAATCCAGTATCATAAAAGACACATAAGCCAATGATAGCTGCAATCTAATCACCTTTTTCTAACAGTTAAACTCTATATTTTGCAGATTATTCATTATAGTGTATCCAGATGGGGTATCTCTTATCTGAAATGCTTGAGATCAGAAGTGTTTCATATTTTGGTTTTATCAGATCTTGAAATATTTGTATGGCCATATTGAGATACCTTGGAGATGAGGCTGAAATCTAAACATAAAATTCTTTTTTTTTTCATATACCTTATACCAGGGGTCCTCAAACTTTTTAAATAGAGGGCCAGGTCACAGTCCCTCAAACTGTTGGAGGGCTGGATTATAATTTGAAAAAAGCATGAATGAATTCCTATGCACACTACACATATCTTATTTGTAGTGCAAAAAAACACTTTAAAACAATACACTAATTAAAATGAAGAACAATTTTAACAAATAGAAACTTATTAGTATTTCAATGAGAAGTGTGGGCCCGCTTTTGGCTGATGAGATAGGATTGTTGTTGTGTTCTCTCAAGTCGTTTCCTGTTGACCCTGAGCGAGGGCTGGGTAAATGACCTTGGAGGGCCGCCCGGGCCTTAGTTTGAGGACCTCTGCCTTATACACATAGCCTGAAGGCAGTTTTATACATAATATTTTAATAATGTTCTGCATGAAATAGTTTGTGTATACTGAACCATCAGAAAGCAAAGATGTCACTATCTCAGCCACAATTTGGGGGTATTTTGGAATACCTGGGTAAGGAATTTTCAGCATGTACAAATTTTGATCCTGGTCTGTGTGCTAAGTCATATAGCTTAAATGTTTACAAACTATGTTTGAATACTGTACATGAGGAACAAATTCAAAAATAACTTTTTTTAATGCAGCGCTCTATAGTCATCATGGCAACATCATCTGAAGAAGTTCTATTAATAGTAAAGAAGGTGCGTCAAAAGAAACAAGATGGGGCTCTTTACCTTATGGCTGAAAGAATAGCCTGGGCACCTGAGGGAAAAGACCGATTCACAATCAGCCATTTGTATGCAGATATAAAATGTAAGTCACGGCTTTGTTAAATACTGAACATGTGCTGAGCATGCAGCAATTGTTTATAGAGTTTTCAAGTCCTGTTAGATATAGTACTATTCCTCAAATCAGTTTGTGCATAAATTAGGAAAACCACAACTTCTCACATTATAAGGCGTTTTCTTAAAGAACCTGAGAAAAACAGGAGCATATATATATATATATATATATATATATATATATATATATATAATCAGTCCAAGAGAAATGGTAAATGTATTGCCCAATATTAAGAAGGGAACAAATAAAGAATTATAACAATCATATGTATACAAAATGGGTTGAAACATAATTTCTGTAATTGAGATCAAGGGAAGATGTGTACTGAACTATTAAAGAAAATTGTTGAACCCAGTCTTTATAATCTACAAGAAACACATGTCCTCCTAAGCAACTTTTCGATGCGTTCAAAATACAAAAACATGAGGCAGATTTTTGGTTTTCCGAATACCTTGCATACATTCTTTTAAAAGGAGGTTCAAAGGAGCTTGATTCAGCTTAGATTTCAGCCTGAATGTAGTACAGTTCCTTTGTTGATGAAAATCAGTGAATCCGTGGAGAAATTTCTATTGTGTATTTTATTTCTTTTAACTATAGGTCAGAAAATTAGTCCTGAAGGAAAAGCTAAAATTCAGCTTCAGTTGGTACTCCATGCAGGAGAGACAACCAACTTCCATTTTTCTAATGAAAGTACAGCTGTAAAAGAGAGAGATGCAGTGAAGGACCTTCTTCAGCAGTTGTTACCCAAGTTCAAGAGGAAAGCAAACAAAGAACTGGAAGAAAAAAACAGGTAATGACGGCTATACAACAATAGAACACACTGTGCCTTCAATACGATACCAGATATTCCTTGTAATTTGTTATATCTGTCCAGGTAAGACACTGGGTCTCATCTGCCAATTTCTCCTGATACACCGTGCATGTCGTATTCATGGAGTAGGATCTTTTTTCCCTCTCTGATTTGTCAGAGATGGAACTTGTATCTCTTGCTACAAAAGTTATCTGTTTCTCCCACAAGACTTTTTTTTACAGAATACACAAGTTCACTTGTGCACACACATACTAATAGACATTTAATTTCCTTTTTGGATAAATGAAGATTTTTCTTGGGTTTAAAGCAGGAGGGGCACAAAAGTAGCCAAATTCTCCCACAATCCTTATAGTTTTGGGAAAATCCAAAGTGATGACAAAAACAATTGTTACTTTAAAAATGCTATTTTGAAATGGCATCTATAATTTGGTTTGAAATCATTGATAGTATATATGTGGAAAGCTAAGTGAAAAGTGAGGGATTTCCCTCATTATTAAATTGCTCTTTGGCAATTAACTATTTTTAAAGGGTTATCACTTGTAGTTCTTAGTTGCAACCTATTGTTGTTTTAAATAACCTCTATAACATTCATAGAAAATATAGTTACTAGACTCGAAGAAACACAACATTAAAATATTTTAAATTCTTCTCTTTCCAGAATGCTGCAAGAAGATCCCGTTTTATTTCAGCTTTATAAAGATCTTGTTGTGAGCCAGGTTATCAGTGCTGAAGAATTCTGGGCCAACCGTTTAAATATAAATGCCACTGATAATTCTGTAACATCTAATAAGCAGGATGTGGGCATTTCTGCTGCTTTTCTGGTATGTTCACTGAGTTTATATGTTAGTTAATAAAGGAAACAGCTTTCACCAGAGATTTACTGTAATGTCCGCTTGGGATAGAATTTAAGCCACAGTTGTCTATGGGGTTATTAACACTAACAATTGAATGCAATTTCAAAGTACATTAAATGGTAAGTGTAGATGTCCCCATACACAACTGTTGTGCAGATTATTACATAGAAAATGCTGGACCAGTTTGAGGCCTGGGAGATTATTACACAAACCACAGAATACTAATGCCCACTGAGAACTTTCTTTCACACACTTTTGTGAGTGTTTCTTGTTTGGCACCACGGTTTGAAATTAGTGTCAAGAACCTATGCAGAAATCCCTGCCAAAGAAGCAGCTCACCAATCTCCATGTCAGTTAGTCCAGGATCATATGCACATTAATCAGTTCATCAGAGACAAAGCACAGGCATTGTCAGACTTCAGTCCAGGGTTCAAGCCATGCAGCATCAAGAAATCCAAACTGTCTTCCAAAGCATAGTTAAATCCAGCAAGAGTTAAGGTTCAAGCCAAGTGTAGTCAATCCATCAAAAGTCCAGGTTCAGAGCAAGAGTTCACCATTAGGGATTCTGGCTGTACTGTTCAATGAAAGTTGCTCCCAGCACAGAACCAGTCCAGCCTTCAGCTCTTTATGCCACTTTCCCAGTTTCTCTCCCTTGTTGACTCTTTGTTGAGCCAGCCTATTAGTTCTTAGCTGAATACCTTCAGTTCTCAACTGCAGCCAAGCTGGGATACTCAACTCCTGCTCTTCTACTGAGAGTTCCTGATCCTGCCCTCACTCCTTATTTGCTTGAGGCTCCTGAATTACCTCTGTAGAGCTAGTATTTCCAGGATCAGTTGCAGACTGTTGCAGACTCAGAAGCTGGGCAGAGAGGCCCTTCATCTTTGTCTTCATCACTGATCCTGACAGGCAGCTAGACAACAAATTAGCTTCAAATTCCTTTAATTCTTAGTATAGAAGGGGCCTATATTCTTAAACATGTCTCGTGTGGCTCTTAATCTCTCTTCTAAACTAAACAAACTTCTGAAATAAAGTAAAAATTCTGCCATGTTTTGATTGATGTATATATTTAAATATATTTGAATATTTAATATCTTATAGTGTTCAATTGTTAGTGCTTGTAGGAAAACCTTAATATAATTTGTCAGTTCTGTGGAGGTTTGCAAGGTGTGGAAAAATCCATATTTTGCTGGTGATTGAGACTGAGACCATTTGATTTGCCCTTATGATTTAAGGAATCACTTCTCATGTTGCATAGGCTGTTTTATGAACCTGCACCTGTTGTGCTGAACGTTAATGTGAAATAGCCTGCTCTCTTTTGAAAACATATCCAAGACCAACTCATTCTTCTACTGTGATATGTCATAATCTAATACCAGTACATCTCTCCTCATTGTTTGTGAGGCAGTGGTGATGTTGATGACTAACTGTATTTATACCCTACTTTTCTCCTAAATTGGAGTTCTTGCTTATTTCCAAATTAACATACATGTATATCTTTATGTATTCCCAAATTGTTTTAGTATCTTAAAATAGTCTTTGCCAGCTACAGGAGAACTAAATTACTGAATGCATAAGGTTTGAGCTACCCTTTTAACAGCATCATGAAACTCAACTGATTCCAAATGCAGCAGTCAGAAGATTGAATCGGAGCATTAGTAACATAAAATGTGTCTTTCATCAGCACCTAATTTTTCCAAGTTCCATAACTTAGGCCTTGAAACTACAAAAGAGCCCATAGAAAGTGTTTGTTTCATATAAGGCAAGACTGAACCTGAAAGAAGTCCAGTATATTTTTTAAAATGTTTAAGTATATGTAAACAATTACTCAAAATGGCCAGGACATGGGGTGTCATAGTTTCTGTATGAGGTGTTCATTTCTTCAGTGACTTCAGTGTTTTTTATCTTTTACAATATTGAATATAATTATACAATTTACAATTTAAGCAAAAGGATAATAATTGGAATACTCATATCGTTCACTTCGGTATGACAGATTATAAGAACTGGGTGACCCAATTGTTCAACTTTGGTCTGGCCTCCAAAAATAATTCAAATTCATTAATTGGATTCTAGAAAACACTGATACACCAACAAATGCTGTGTGTGTTGGTGATATATCTTGATTCCTCTGTTATCAAGCCCATATACTTTGGTTGTGCCCACATTGGAATTAAATGGTTGTAAATGTTTAGTACTCTCCCTTACAGCATGTACCTTCTGTAATGAGGAGTAAAACCATATTTTTAGCGGAGTTATATTTAGAGAGGGATTATGATCACATCAAAAACTACGCTCTCCTTTGAAACATAGTATTGACATAGGCTGTTAGTTCAGTGTAACAATTGCATTGTTATTGTTAACAATAATAGCCATAGTAGGCTAACAATCTCTATTTTAATTTGCAGGCTGATGTTCGACCTCAAACAGATGGATGCAATGGGCTAAGATATAATTTAACATCAGATATAATTGAATCTATATTTAGGACTTATCCTGCTGGTACATAATTTATTTAATAGAGTTATATGTCACATTTTGCTTGTTGTAAGATACAGTAGTTTCTGTTCCAGGTTTCTTTTTAATGTCTTTTTTTCAGGTCATTCATCCAACATTCACTAGTGTGGGGAAAAAGAAAACACTACTACATTGTTTAAAAAAAATAAATAACAGAGTTGATGGCTGCAGCTATCTTGTACCTGAAATGTGCAACTGATTTCTCTCTACTAGAGAGAAATGAGTTGCTCCTTTTATATATGAAGTAGGATAGTGCATTATCTTTAATCTCTTTGAAAAAAATATTTAGGGCCAGCATTTGTTTGTTCCCATTAAGTATTAGTGATTGGAAGGGTTGTAGTCTTGACCTCAGTTCACTAAGAGGGAAAGCGTGAGACCTCTATCTTATTAAAAGCAGTTATGTATAAGCTGTTTTCAACTATAGGCAGTGCCTGAGTTACAGACATCCGACTTACAAATCACTCATAGTTAAGAACAGGGGAGACAATGGGAAGTGAGATAATTGGATTATGTTATTAATGGATGTAATTACATTAATTGATTAATTATGTTAATAATTGATGTAACTGTTTTATGTGTTTTAATTCTTTGTTTTCAATGTAGATTTTTTTATACCAATTGTATGTTTTTAAGGCATTGAATTGTTGCCAATATGTGAGGCCACTCTGAATCCCCTAGGGGTTGAGAAGGGCGAGGTACAAATATAGTAAATAAATAAATCTTCCTCCTGAAAGAGTTATGGGAAAAGGCGCCTCTACTGAAACTTTCTCACCAATTCCTGTACCCAAAACAAGCCAATTTTTTTCAAAATCCAATTATCACAGAGATTAAAAGTGAGATGAAATCTTCTGAATAGGGGCACAGCAAAACAAATATGACAGGTGTTAACTCTTCCCTGTGCTATCGATATATAGGTAGGTAGGTAGATTTGGCTGGAGTTACAAACAAATTCAACTTAAGAACAAACCTACAGAACCTATCTTGTTTGTAACTTGGAGACTGTGTGTAATCCTATTAATGTTTCTAGATAATTGTCTTTTGTTCCAGTACCAAATTGTCACTTTATTTTCTATTTTCGGTACAGTACTCAAAATGTGTACCTGACATTCAGGAATACACGGAACCCTTATATCAGCTATCTTATGAAAGAACGAATTATACCACTCAAGGTACTCATTTAAGCAGTTCACTCCAGTCGTTTCTGAGTGGAGGATGACGTCCACCATTTGGGCTGTAGAACTTAAAATTATATTACATGGATGCAGAGGAGCCCAACAAATTAATCAAAAGGTGTTTTATTTTTTCACTTCTCAAGAATTAAACAAATTATGAACAAAGGTCCAGTAGGTGTGTCCTGTTAACACAACATTCATAACTTGTTGAATGATTCTTCCTGTGTTTGTTCCAGGATTAATTTTACCATTAGATAGAGTGACGCACCCTCCTTAGGGCCCTTCCACACTGCCCCTATATCCCAGGATCTCATCCCAGATTATCTGTTTATCCCAGGTTTTCTGGCAGTTGGGTCTCATATTCCGGTTTCAAAGCAGATCATCTGGGATCAGATCCTGGAATAAAGAGCAGTGCGGAAAGGCCCTTAGATGGGACATTCTAGAGGGATAGATCTTCTGTGGCAGCAGCTCTGTTCTCACCATTGCCATTCTCCCAAGCCAGTGTTTTAACAAACCTATTGCTGCCCTTACTAGTTGTCTTACCTAGTTGTCTTCTCTACATATGTCAAAAATAGAAATATTTGAAAAGATTTTTGACTGAACAAGCAGAAACAGATGTGGCCAGATTCATTGCATACATTACATTGGTATGCTTTGCTTTAAGAATGTAATGCATGCTGAAAACAACATCACATTGCATTTGAATAGGTAACAAGACAGAGAGGAAAATAAACAACATTAAGGTATTTGAGCATAATAGCTGTGTGTATCATATAACTTTCCCTGTTTGTGTTAAATAAGCTGATGGTGTTTATTCATAATGTAATGAACTGTCTACTCATCAGTATTCAAGTTAGTCTTGTGCTAGACTGTGCTCCTTTTGTATGTGTAATGTGGTGGTGTGTTACCTTTAATCTCTTTGAAAAATATTCAGGACCAGCATTAGTTTACTCCCATTGAGTATTAGTTTTTTATCATGCCTAAACGAGTTTTCGATATATGTTGTGTGTCCATATGCCTTCAGGTTGCATGTTAACATATGATGACCCCATGAATTTCACAGGGTTTTCCTAGCAAAGGGCACTCAGAGGTAGTTTTTCCAGTTTTTTCCTCTGAAATCTAGCCTGCGGTGCCTAGTATTCCTTGCGGTCTCCCATTCAAGTGCTAATCAGAGCCAACTGTGCTTAGTTTCTAAGATCAGATGGAATCTACTTCACCCTAAACTTTGAAATTATCTGTATATAAATATTTTGACAAATTATTGAAATTGCACATTATTTCATAGTTTCTAATTTTTATATCACTTGTCATATTTGTTTACAGTAAAACTGAAATATGCGGAAAATGTTCCTCACAATATGACGGAGAAAGAATTCTGGACACGATTCTTTCAATCCCACTATTTCCATAGGGATAGGCTGAATGCAGGATCAAAAGACCTTTTTGCAGAATGTGCCAAAATGGATGAAAAAGGTATGTTATTAATACATAATACTTGTTTTCTAAACAGAAGAAGTTAATATTTCTAGACACATCAGCTTTGTGAATTTTAAAACAGAGATAACATCAGTTAAATATGTCTACGATTATTAACTACTGTTAAAATTACGAAAACATTTGCTCACAGATTATTTAACTTCTAATTCAGTACTCAGAGATACTTACCCACACTTCATTTCTTGGCATTTAGAAATATTGAATTCAGCATTCAGTTTTAAAAATAATGCTATGCTTAATCCAGTGATTCCCAAAGTGCCTCCTGTGGGGCAGTGAAATGATCCAGTGAGGTGGTAGCATGGGTGAAATTGGGGGGGGGGGGGGGGTGAATAAAAGTAAGAGGGTGCTGGAAACAAAAGAAAGAAGAGATGGAAAATTTGAAAATTTATTTGTATGTTTCATCTGTTGTAAAACCTAGAGTTAAAGTTGTAGTTATTATTTTTCAAATGAATACATGAACTGCAAGTTATTACTGATCAATGGCCAAGTCCGCTGACAAGTCTTAATAGCAAGTGTTGGCAGGGAGCATGTCGCACATTGTCGGGAAGTCCAGCATGCATCAGCAGGAATATGTACATGTTATTACTTGTTTGCAATACAATACTATAAATATTGTATTGTAATCTAATTTAGATTATTTCTTAACTGTGTGACAAGCAAGGGGAAGAAGTATTAGAAAAATGTAATTCATGTTCCTGACAAAAATACATCTGATCGTTAATAAAGTGATAGGAGTGCACCAGATTTTCATTTGGGATTATTTTAATGTTATTATTAATTTTTATTTTAATATTATCCTTTGTCATCTTAATGGTCTGTGTGTAATGTGAATATTAATTTGGTTGATTTTAATCAACAATTTTATAATTTCAAAGTTTCTTATTTACAGCAATGTTTTTCTTTACCTTGTTGTAGGATGTAAATAGAAATAAAGATATATAAAACAATGCAAATTTGTCACTTCATCTTTCTGTTTGTTTGTTTTAAAAGGTAGATTTCCAGGAGAGGCTCTGAGTAATTTTTTTGAAAAAGGCTTGGTAGTCTAAGTTTGAGAACCTCTGATAATAGTTGAAATTGAAATTGTTTAAGCATGTTTTAGAATTACAGTATAAGCCGTTACAAAATAATCAGAATCCTATAAAAACAAATGTTATTTATTGTTTTCTTCTGGTGACACTAAGCTGGCAGTCAGGCTTACTGATGGTTTTCTGAACCTTTTGGTAGAGTTGCCTTAAAGATTTGTGCTCTTAAGATGAACAAAATCTTTGCTCAATCTCAATTACAGCATTCATGGGTCTTACCAGGTTTGACAGCCCCAGTGCTTTGTGCTATCCCCATAATATATATTTATTGTGGGTAGAATAAGTAGCAGGGGTGTCAAATCATACACAGCTACTGTTGACAAGGGCAGGGCAAGGTGTCTCCAGAAGCAAAAGTAGTTTTCGAAGGTAGTCTTCCAGTGTACCTCTGATGATCCACCCAGAAGTTTAGCATTGTGAAAATTGGCTTCTTGGGAACTTGAGGATTTCTCTCCAGATCCTGACTGCCTTCTTTGTCTTACACTTGCCACCTTTGCACAACCTAGAAAAAAGTGCTCTATGCCAGTATAAAAGATCATTGCACTAGTATATTGAGACAAGAAGATTCAGGCATTAATCTTAAAAACATGTGTTTTCTATTTTTAGGTTTGAAAAACATGGTATCTCAAGGAGTGAAAAATCCTTTATTAGATTTAACAGCCTTGGAAGATAAATCATTGGATGAAGTAAGTGCAGCTAATATGAAACTGTATAATGCATATTATATCAGGGTAAAGAGAAAGTGAATTGCATGAGGTTCATGCCATATCAAATGTGTTGCATTCTGACAGTTGTGCTAAGCCCCAGGTGGATGAAAACAGCTCAGCTCAGCTCTACTTGACTAGAGACCACTCTCCAACATTAGTACCAAAAGGGTTACAAATGAGTTTTTGGTCAACTTTAGATTCGATTTGGGGTGCTGATTCAGAAAATTGCATTGGATAGACCACATCAGCTCTAGTTCTGATACAGAACATATGGTATGGTCAGTGACAGGGAAGGACTGGCAGACAGTGTGAAAGAAGTGGAAATTAAAAAAATAAATAATGAGGAAGGGTGCTCGTGGACCAGATTTACGTCCTCACAGCCCACAGGTTAAGAACCACTGGTATATCGTCTCCAAAGTTACTACAATTGATACACTTCTTCTGCTTTACCAAATCTATGAATTAACATAACCTACAGTAAATGTATTCTCTTTTTCATTATTTCCTTAGTACTTCTTCCCTAACATATCACCTCACAAACAATATCTTGTCTACATATTGCTTCCCCGGCCCATCAAACTCCTATTTGAAAAATGCTTTGTCAATAAAATCCTCCACAGCCGCCGTCTGTGCTTTGCTATAAAATCCCTTGCTCATGACAAATTCCTCCCGATCAAACTATAAGGGAGAAGGATGTGTTCTTCCTTATCCTTATTAGGCACCACAGTCATACAAATTTCAATTTTTCTTAGGATTCCTCTCCAAATTGTCATTTGATTTAAATCTCTTTTGTTGATTTCACCTCCTTTAAGTATTTCAGACAAAATTTCTTGATTCTGTAAGTAATCTATATCTCCTTCCACACATTCCTCATTTTCTTCAGACATTTCACCTTTCTTGTGCAAAAAATTCTTTGCACACAAAAGTTAGATGCACTGTGGTCTAAGCAAAGTATAGCACATGTATGCATAAGACAAGGTCACAGTGATACAAAACTAAACCTTTTCTGAAAAATAGTAAGTGAGCAATTTTTAAAGAAATACATAGATGCACATTTTTCATTGATTTTATTGAGTTATTGCTTGCCACTGAATAATTACAGTTCAGGCATTAGTAGCCTAATATTTGAAAAGTGGACTAAGTAAACACACCCTGATAAGCACTGTACAGCCAAGTTTGATTTTTCATATGTTTAACGAACACTGAATGTACACCCTTTTATAAATCTTTTGCATATATATTTTTTCTTTTGTTCACTTGGTTTGTTTCCTATATACACTGTAAAACAATAAAAATATATTTTTTTAAAATAATGGTCCTTTGTAGAATTCTGTTACATTGAAGAGCAGAAATCTTGCTGCTTAAATGGCTTCAGTCCAGTCAATCAAACACAGAAAGATGGATCCTCTTGATAATTTGAGTCCCTGGCAGGTGATAAATGCAGGATAGAAAGGAAGTAAATACATAAATAATAATAAACTTCCACTCTAGACAACATTGTAAAACCAACAATTCAGTGATTCTGGCTTTAAATCTGTCTCCATATCCCATGATTCATCCTCTCTTGTTTATAATTGCTTCCTTTGCAGGGTTATGGTGTTTCCTCAGCACCTTCTACATCGAGCTCTAGTAAATCAATCAAGGAGAATAGCAATGCTGCCATTATAAAACGCTTTAACCATCACAGTGCCATGGTTCTTGCAGCTGGGCTCCGAAAACCGTAAGTTGCAGCAGATCCCAGACTAAACGCAAAGAGCTGTAATCTGGGAAGGAACCTCCTTATCCTGGAAGCATTCTTGAAATGAAGTGGGCAGAGTCCCTCATCCTGAAACATGCACTCAAGTTTATATGTAGAAAACAAAGAATACAAGAATCCCAAACATTAAGTGAATTAAACAGTCATTTTAAGGAATATCCAAAGGCCCAAAGAACTGGGTGAATTTATTCCTGAAAGAATGCCATACTGTCATGGCATATATTAGCCACTGAGAAGCAGAGGAAAGTTACAGACTTTGTATTGATATGGACGTCTCAGATAGTTAGTTAATTAAGATATCATGTTAAGCCATGGTTTGGGAATGGGGTGCTTGTTAGGGTTCTGAAATATTTCATTTCTTTCACTTGTGGTTTTTCTTCATCGCTTTTTGGTTTTTTCTATCCATGATTTGCTGTGACATCATAATTGGCAAACCTCTAAATCCATTTAATTTATGCGCTATTGTCACAGGGCTTGCTGCAAACCAACACAGTCTTCCAATCAGGTTGTCACAACATACTGTGGTCATCAAAATCTTGAACAGAAAAGAAGAAAAGTAGAAGAAATGGAGTAAATGCTCATCCCATACCTTAGAAGGCCTCTTAACCAAAACGTAGCCACAGATTTGAAATGATAAAGTTGTTCATAGCTTACTTTTTTTTTTTGAGATTTTGAGTTGAGAACTATATGATAGGATTCCTTGCTCAAAAAAGGCGGAAATCCTCTGCATAGAAAACACCTGAAAGAATAGTAGACTTGCTTCATTTGCAGCGACATCAACCTTTCTGCATTTAGCAATTACTTTATATATAAGAACATTCAAACATGCAATCCCACCTGCAGTTTGAAACAATAGAGATCAGGACCAATATTATCTTACTAGAACATGAGTTAATACATTTTCTCTCATGTAATTCAAGACAGGCTCATTGGTTCTCAGATTAACTACCATCCAAGCATTGATCATACCCAAACATTCATGGTTTTAGCAAAGTAGTCGCTTCATTTGTTTTCATTAGATCTTGATACAGCTTTGAGCTCATTTGGAATTTCCATTTTGTTTTCCTAAAGATAAAAGTGTAAGTCAAGGGAATGCAAAGTTTACGTAGATAGGTAGCTGAGAAGAGACCTGAAAGGTTTATCTCCATTAAATTTGCGGCAGGTAGTCTGTGTCATGTTCTTTGAAATAAGTAAATTAAGGAAGAGGAGATACTTAAAATATAGCTGTTTAAAGCACCATGTAAAAGAAACAGGTGTTTCCCTAACATGTGCCCCAGCATGGAAATGCTCCCTCTTACCAAGTAATGAAATTTGTCCTGTGTGTAGATCATTGTGAATTTTGGTTGAACAACTTGAGAAAACTAATAAAATGTGTTAACTCTTGGTTTTTAGAGAAGCACACGGTGATCATAACAATGAGGCCATCAGTACTGATGGAAGTTACAAGGATTTATCTCAGCCACCAGTAAAAAAGGTAAAGTTATCAGTTTAATTTTTTTTTAAAAAAAAAAACCTACCACATGACACCCCCCCCCCCCCAGTCTCTCTCTCTCTCTCCCAATTCCTTCTTTGCTGCAAAGTTTTGTAGAACAATAACAGTATATTTTCTTTCAGGTAAAACTTCAAGAGTCCATTGAATATGAAGATTTAGCAAGCACCGACAGCATTAAAACAATTGCACTAAACCTAAAGAAATCAGATAGGTATGTTCTGAAGACAAAGAATTTGTCTTTAATTTTAAATGTAATTGCTCACTTTCCCCACTAGCCTATCCTGTTTTCCTTGGGCAAATATAATTTTAACAAGATAATCATGCTTATATATAGTGTCTTCATTTATGCATAGTTTAAAACATGGAATTCAGAAAAAAAGCATGCTCTAATAACTTCCAGTTGCATTGTATGATGTTTTGTGATCTAGCTAAGATATTATTCAATCCCAGTTCTGGATTGTGCTTATCTGCCATGTCACAATTTTCCTTTTTTTACACAAATCAAGTATAAATCTAAATTCTGGTTTTACATCTCTATGCATGAATGTCTTCAAAAAAAACTCATAATATTGAAATTGACATATGGCCTGTGGAAATAGACGTGATCTCTATATTGGTGCTTACTTAGAGCTAGCAGTCCTTTTTGAGAGGAAAATAAATGGTATGATACTGATAATTAGCTTACTAATGATTTACAATGAAAGACAGCAACAGGGTGCTTAAGCTTGAAAATTACCTTTTTTAACATTTTATTATGAACCTTTATCTTATCAACAGGTATTATCATGGTCCAACACCAATTCAGTCTCAGCAATATGCAACTAGCCAAGATATTATTAATTCTTATGATAGTATTCAAGGAGAGATGGAAGGCTATGTGTCCAATTTAACTCAGGTAGGATACTTAGATTTAGTTCATTTAAAACTAGAGGCTGAGTCTGGAACCATCTTGATACTGAACTGTGTATTTTACTGCATACTATATTTTTTTCCAGGTTACACAGGTAGTGATGAGAAATCAGATAAAGCCATTCCCATCAGGAGCAAATCCCCACCCTTACACTCACTTGCCAACATTTTACTTGTCTTCTGTCAGTTGTATACTTAAACTGGCCAACAGAATTTCAGCTTCATTCCAGTTTACTTGTATGACGCTCTGCTTGCATATCCCTATGGGAAGAACATTGGGAAGAAATCTGTCCCAACTGTCTTCTAAAAACTTCATGCACACTAATAGTGGATAAATCCATCAACATAAAAAGGATTACACATATGCATTGTGTAATTTGCAACCATCTCAAAAATGGCTGTTTAGAGCATGCGAAACATGATAATGAAAAGTTTTATAAAGTTAACATAGGAGCTAAATGTTCTATGCTTGGTAAAAATAATAGCTCAGTAACATTTTCTTAAGACGTAATGAGAAGAAATGAGAGATTCATACCATACATGAATTATCATTCTAGGAAGGCTGAAGAAACAATCCACATAGGTGGGTTATTATCTTGTGCCAGCAGCCAAGGCATAAGGAATTGCCAAAAACTACTACTGAGCTTCCTTTGCCTAAGAAAACCCTGTTCAATTCTGCTATGTCTGTTGAGTCTCAATTCTCTCTTCAGTGTAATTAAATAGGCATCCTCCCCAGGAGATAGAGTAGAAAAGAAGGGTCAATTGGACACAAGAGTGGGAATGATTGCCTGAAGGATAGATTTACTAAAGGTTGCCTGTCTGGACTTAAATTTGTTTGTTTTGTAGGATCTGATGAAAGTTGATGGATCTTTACATCCAGTGACGTTAGAGATCTCTAACAGTGGCATTGCTCTGCTGTTCTCACCATAGATCTTGTTGAATGAGCAAAGACTGGCTGAGGCCTTGTTACTCTTGCGTGATAGTAAGAGTTATATATTGCACAAATATATATCTTTGCCAGTCTTACCTGGCAAAGCCAGTGTTAGAGGGTTTATTTCATTGCTTTCAGGACACAAAGTGAATCCAAATTACAGGACATTACCCACCATACCGGTTGTGACAGAGTATGTCCAGGAGACGACCTTTTAAATAATAATACCTTTTAAATATAATAGAAACACCAAATTTTGATATTGAAATGGATGGAGTTCTATACTATATGGTCACCTGGCATTTCTAACCTAAGCTTCCACTTTAATATATAACATCTACTGTATTACATAAACAACACAGCATTATAACTGGTGCACCTATCCACCTAAGTCCTTAAGATTGAGCCTGCGTTGTTTTGGTTTGTTTTACTTCGCTTAAAGTGAGTGAAACTGAAATTGTTGTTTTTCAAGGTTATTTCAAGTGAGGATGCAAGTAGTACTATCACAGCCCTGTCACCTGGGGGAGCACTTATGCAGGGTGGAATACAGCAAGCCATAAATCGTAAGTATTTGATGTTTCGCTTGCTCATACTTTACCAAATATGGAAAAAAATCTCAATTAATCATGTAAATATTGCACACGAATCATAATTTTAATTGAGGTGAAGAGAATTCTGCCAAAGACTGAACAGTTCAAACTTTGGCAAAATTCGTTTCATGTCTAGCTCAGTTAAAACACTGAAGCCAGTTTCCTGACAGACGTTCTCACATCAGAGTTATGACAGATTTATATATTCACTGCCTGATACCATTATCTAAAGTGAATTGGGATTTCATACATTTCATTTTAAATATAACTTGCTGTAATTTTTTTCTAACTGCAGAGATGGTGCCAAATGAAATTCAGTCTGAATTAAAGCACTTGTATGTGGCAGTTGGAGAACTGTTGCGACATTTCTGGTCCTGCTTTCCTGTTAACACACCATTCCTAGAAGAGAAGGTAGGCAAGATCTGCAAAATGACTTCACTTGGCAGCACAAAGAATTGCCAAAACTACCACTCAGCTTTCTTTGCCTAAGAAAACCCTGTGAAAGTCATGGGGCCATTATGAGTTGGTCAGCTACTTGAAAGCATGCACATACATCCAGCCCAAAATGAACACTGATTAACAATAAAACTGTTCCCTACAATGAATAGTATATCACATGCAAAAATTCTGCTGGTGAATAGAAGGAAAACCATATGTGAATGTTTATAGAATAGTCTGTTTATAGAATAGTTCAAATAAATGTCGTGCTACCTGATGTAGCTTTTATCTCAGAATTTTTTTAGATTTGAAAAGGTGATGCTGCTTTTTTGAATGTTATGAAATATTTTAAAAATAAAGAACAGTGTACAATAATCAAAATTGTTTCAGCATGCATGTTGCTGTAGATAAGCATACTGTTTAAATTTGTCATTCAACTTGAAATATTATCACTGTTTAAAAAAATTAACGAGAAAATAGAACGTGTATGTAGTATTTCAAATAACATACATAAAATCACTAATAAGCTTGAAAAGACAACATACATAAAGGCGATGAGCTCTATTCATTTGATGTTTTCTCCTTTTCAGGTTGTGAAAATGAAAAGTAATTTGGAAAGATTTCAAGTTACTAAACTCTGTCCATTCCAAGACAAAATTCGAAGACAGTATTTAAGCACAAATGTAAGAAAAATGCCACTCTTTTCTTTTACATATCATAAAAGTGCACGGTGCTAGTAGGGTTGTTTTTTGTTTATAAAAATCAGATGCTCTATAAAAATAAGGAAGTACACTGCCAGAACTAATGAATCCATTAGAGGTTCAAGTCTTGCAAGCAGTGATAGTGTCTAGCAAATGCAGGAAAGCATCAGTAACAGAAAATCATAAAGAGCCTTTTAGTTTCTGCGAAAAGCCAACATTTTAGTAACTTCTTCCTCAGCCAATATCTTGATTAGAAAAAAACACCTCCTTTTACAGTTCAATTGGTTGTCCCGTTTTGTTTTTTTTCTTTTATAAAGCAGATGCCATCAACTTCAAAAATATATTTTATTAATGTTTTGTTTTTTAAGTGTGTAAAAAGCATTCCGAGAATCAGTAGTTTTACTTTTCGAGGAACCAATTGATATCTGAGCTACTATATCCACCTGTTTGTTGCATTATAGAATGATCAGTATCAGCTTCTAATTTAAAATTTGGAGACTAAATTATCATCCAGGCAGATGAAACGTTACGTAGCACTGTTTAATCTTGGGTCATTTCTTATTCCATTCAGAATTCCCATGTATTCGAATACTGGCTATAAAATAGACCATGCCCACAAAAATGTTTGTTGGTGTAGAATTTGAGGTTATTCCACTATACTAAGCATTCAGAATAATAAAGTGAGGTGCAATATCTGCAGGGTGAAAATGTCTTAAATACTATAATTGTCTGAGGGTATTTTTAAATGTACATGGGAGGAGGCTGAAACTCAGAGACATTATTTTATGTCAACATTGTCGCTTGTGATGGCATTGTCCTAAAAAGCATACTTTCTAGATCTCTCCCTGGATGAATTGTGCATCAAAACGTAACAAAGGGTTTAAAATGTCCTGACTGTCTCGTTAATATAGTGTTAACTTTTTGAGTTACAGTTGTGTGTCTACGCATCATGCTGGGGGAAGTTCTGTCTATATATTGCCCCTGAATCAGGAGGGTTTGCTAGTTGCTGTATTATAGCTATTTGTACATCGCTTCTCTCCTGAGACTAAGACCCAACCTAAGTATAAGGTTGTTATTTTTTGTCAGTTCTTTAAAATGTCTTCTCTTTTAATTTGCAACTCTGTACTGGCTGTATTTCCTACTGATGTGCAGTTTTTGACAAGTAAAAACCAGTTGAAACATTTTAAAAATTAATCTTAAAATGGAATCTTTGATTCTACTTTCAACATCTGAACTCTTGTCATTTCTGCTTTTTTGTCTGTAATACTGCTAATTGTCACAATTGTTGTGTCTCTTTCAGCTGATAAGTCATATAGAAGAAATGCTGCAAACAGCCTATAATAAATTCCACACGTGGCAATCCCGCCGTATGCTGAAGAAAACGTGAAGGCCCAGCGATGGCAAAGTTTCTGGGTGGGAAAACGTTTGCAATAGCTGTATGAACACAACTAACCAGTGTGTACATCTTGCAGACATTGCATGGAAAGACAGCATCATGTGGACTCTTGAAAATGATGCTAACTGTACTTGCACACTTTCGGGAAAGGAACAGAGCTCTAACTTGAAAATTAGGGAATTAAAAGGAACCAAACCAGAGAAGAGTTAAGTGGCAAATATATATATTTTAAAAAGACACTGTTTACTGCAGTTACTCAGGAACTGCTTTTGATTTTCATAAAGAGCTGCTTTCAGAAATAAAAAACTTTTTTAAAAGGTGTATTCATAAAATCCAGTATCGTTTGTCTAGTTTTTTTAAGTGTGTGGCACAGGGTAAAGCTTATTTCTTTTTCACCTTAACCTGGCATTTTATTGGATTCTGTTTGTACTTCTAGAAACAGGTTTAAAAGTCTTAATTACAACGGAGGCTTTTGCCTCAAATTCCTAAACAGCTTAGATACTAGAAGATACATTTCTGCCATTTTCCCCTACAGGTCAGCAGCCAGTGCACTCAGAAATGCTTGGTGCTCAAAGGTGGCACTTCGCAGAGAGAGTGCACAGTTTTCTGCAGGATTTTTACCAGCCATTGTTTGCATGTTTTCTTTGAGTGGGAATGTGTGCTATTGCATTTTTTTTTTTACATCTGATACTTGTTTAGAGGTGGGGGTGTTTTTTAAAGTAAATTTAAGAAGGTTACAAAATTAATAACTTTTTATAACATTAAGGAAAAACTATCTTAAATGTGCTCTTCTAAGCTTTCCTTATGACTTAGCGCTATATCTGGCGACTAGATAATCACTGCAGAGTGAATAGACAAGATACTTGGAATCTGTACCAATTCTGGTCTAAACATGAGGTAATTCACTCTTACATAAGATGTACCTGCCATGTATTAAATACTTGACTTATTAAAACAGAGTAAATTTGTTTCATATAGTCCTTGGAGTCAGACTCCTTATATTTCATTGTCTTAATGCCTTTCTCATTAACGGTTTATCCTAGGACCAAGAAAATGGCTTACATAATGTGTAATGCAATGCATTGTGATATTTCATAAACCAATTTTTATGCTGCCACATGCCATGGGAGTTCTTATTAAATAGGAATGTTATATTCAAAATAGTTCATGCCCACAAAAGGGAACTGGAGTTATATTACACATTTACAGTGTGTTGCCATGGGAAATTGCTACCCATCTGGAATGATTATGCACTTAGCACTGGCTAGTTTTGTAAGCCACAAGAGTTTCTCCTTATGTAAGAATATGTGCTTGTCCACATGCTTACATAATATGTTTCAGTGATCTGATATTCTGCAACAACCAGAATAAAACAGGTTTATTAAATCTATACTGAAATACTGTGTAGAGTAACTTTAAGATACTATTTTTAAACTACATGTCTTTTCAGAAAGGCTGCATGTTATGTTCTGCAAAGTGATTCTGCTGCAACCCAGACAAAAGTATTTTTCTTTTGTTGGATCAAGCAAATTAAAATATGGAGTAAAAAGATGAAATCAACAATGAATAATAAAAACTAATGCTGCTATAGGCATATAATCTTGGTGAATTGTGGTTCTGGTAGTATGTATATATGTATACTGTATATGTTTGGAAAGCCATGAAAGTAATTAATTCCAATAGCCATCCTGGCTTTACATTAGTTGTAGACCTGACCCATACCTATTGCTGAGCATCATCTTTGGAACAAAGGATGTATTTCTGGCTTGAAGGATAAGTTGATGCACACATTCCAGTTGATCCTGTAACTGTGAAAGCATGAAAAGTAAAGTACACATTTGCACTGAAATTTCCTTAAGCAATAAATACCTTATCTGAATTTATGAATCGGAATTACTATCCATGCTAGATTAGATGATTAGAATAGACACTCACTTGGCAAAATGTTTCCTGGTGTTAACATATTTATGGAGAAAAAACTGATTACAGAAATATCCCAAAATATGACAAAGCATTGATACAGTTTTTCAACTATTTGATAAAAATTATCTAGGCAGCTCTCCTGCCAGAAGATGGCAATAGCAACTGCCAGACATTTTCCTTAAGGCAGTTCTTTCCTATTTTTGCTATCTGACTGTTACCAAAACTGCTGACTGACTTAATTTATTAACTGTGAATTGTTTTTCACTAACCATACAGTCATTGGAATCTGAAGATGGACTTGTATTTAGTGGAAATTCATATAACCTGTATCACTGATATTGATCACAAGCTGTAGAATAAACCTGAATTGTGTAGCTTTGTCTTTTCTGATAGTAGGATGTGTCTTTTGTGACTTTTCTTAATCTCAGAGCAAACACCAGCATTGGAGAAACAGATGTCCAAATAAGCAATAGTAGTTCTCAACCTGTGGGTCCCCAGATGTTTTGGCCTTCAACTCCCAGAAGTCCTAACAGCTGGTAAACTGGCTGGGATCTGTGGGCATTGTAGGCCAAAACATTTGGGGACCCACAGATTGAGAACCACTTCTCTACAGGTTAAGCATCTTTATCCAGAATTCCAAAATCAAAATACTCTGAAATCCAAAATATTCATCATAGGTGGCTAATAGAGATTTCTGATGGTTCAGTGTATGCAAACTTGTTTTAATACAAAAATTCAATAAATATATTGTATGAAATTACTTTTAGATTTCATTTATAAGGTATATATGAAAACTAAATGAATTTCATGACTTGGCTCCCATCTCCAAAGTATCCCATGTACACATATGCAAAAATAGGTATTCTAAAATTTGGGGAAAAATACAAAACACCTCTGGTCCCTGCCATTTCAGAAAAGGGATGTTCAAATGTGCTTGTAATATTCTTAGACACACAAATCTGTAATTGATTTCAAATATTTAGTCCCATAATTTTTTTTTTAATATCTTTATTAAGAAACTTTTCAATTACATAAAAAGGGGGATGAAAAGAACAGGGAGGGAGTTCAAAGGGGGTAGGGAAAAGCGTGGGTGAGTGGGGGGGGGGGATAAGGGATAGGTACAAGGTTGTGATGAAAGCACAAGGGCAGAAGGGTGGATAATGGGGAGATAGGGAAGGAAAATGGGGAAAGGTGGATAAAAGGAGAGCGGGAAGGGGGCAGGGGATTTTTGGCTTCCCAATCTTCTCATTTCTGGGATATGTGTTCTCTCTTTGCATTTCTTGTATTCTTTGTCCTCACCTTTTTCAGAAATTTTAGGGAATAAAGCTTCTTTTCCCTATAACTTTTATATATAGATTTCTATTTTTTCTTCTTCCAATAATTTATTTAATGAACTCCAGTCTACTGCTGTTTTCTTTTGTTTTTGTCTGACTTGTTTAGTCAGGTTGTCTATATTCCTAATTTCTATCATTTTAATCAACCATTCTTTTAAATTAGGAATTTCTTTACCTCGCCAGCATTGAGCTATTCTAGCTGCTGAAATTGAGTAATTAAATAACATCTCTTTATTTGTATCCTGATCAAAGTTTATTAAACCCAGGAGGTAATATTCTGATTTAAATTGAAATTTTATTTCAAGGATTATTTGAATCGCTTTATGCATCTCCCTCTAATACTTATTGGCAAATTCACAGCTCCATCACATGTGGTGGAAAGTTCCATTTTCTTTTTCACATTTCCAGCACTTCCCATTTGTATTTTTGTAACATTTTGCAAGTTTATCCAGTGTTATATACCACCTAAAATACATTTTATACCGGTTTTCCTGGATATCATACCAGTATGTCAGTTTTATTTTTCTGGTCCACATTGTCTCCCAATTGTCTAAACTTATTGTGTGTCCTATATTAGCTGCCCATTTTATCATGTAGTCCTTGACCCTCTCCTTTGTTTCCCATTCCAGTAATTTTTTATATATTTTAGTGATAAATTTGTTTTATCACTAAAATTATCCCATTGAGATTCCTTGCCCATGAAAATTAGTTCTTTATCTTTTTTAAATTGTTCCCTTATTTGAAACAATTGATACCAGGAAATATTTCTATTTAATTGGTGTTTTTAGTACGGTGGCTCCATTTTTATGGTCAACATTTCTTTATAAGTGGGCC
The DNA here is from genome assembly GCF_037176765.1 of Anolis sagrei. Classification (NCBI taxonomy): domain Eukaryota; kingdom Metazoa; phylum Chordata; class Lepidosauria; order Squamata; family Anolidae; genus Anolis; species Anolis sagrei. The sequence continues at coordinate 247,135,699 of NC_090021.1, read as the reverse complement.
ATTTTACTCCTCCCATTTCTCTTAATTGGCAAGCCTCCATGGGAGACACCCATAAAGGAGTTTTGGTGTATATTTTGTTTTTATACTTTTCCCAAGTTCTTATTAGGGCCACCCTAATAAAGTGGTTGCTGAAATTTTTCTCGTTGATTTCTTTTTGTTGTACCAAAGATATGCATGCCATCCTTGTCTTAAATTGTGTGTTCCAATGTCGGTGTTCTTGAATCGTTTAGGAATATCCAATCCTTTAGCCAGTCTAAAACACTGACCTCATAATATAATTTAAAATCTGGTAGTCCCAGATTTAGTCCCATAAGTGCATCCTCATGTAGCCCATTGCTATTAACAGGCACCAATCTAGAACTGAAAGTTTCCTTGGATGGAGCAGGAAAGAAGAGATCCGAATTAGGAGTCGTCATACTGATGGCATGAGTCACCAAAGCTCTTTAGCAGCCTAAGCCAGCTGGTTTGTTTTTTTTCTTGTAATGTTGTCCAGGTAGAACAGACATGCTGTAGTAAGATAGCCCAGAAGAATACCATGGTAAAGAGTTTGGAAAACCACTGAGAGGTCCAGCAAATTCAACACTCCTGTCTGGCTCCCACAAAAGATCATCCACCAAAGCCATTTCTCTTCCACAACAAGGCCTAATTCCATACTGAAACAATTCTTTTAAAAAAAATTATATGTTTATTTTAATACATACACAACATTTATAGTTCCCACCACCATGGGGATCACACTGAAACAATTCTTAACAACTTCATCTTATCCAGAAAGCCCTGAAGCTGGAAGGCCACTGCATGGTCCAGTAGCATAAGTGGCATGACAATCATCTTTGCTATAGGAGAACAGTGGGGACAATTATGTTCCCACTTCCATAATTAAGTAGGCGTTTTCTTCCAAATTAAACCCTTTGATGCGGATTTTCAGATATGATTTTGTTAACTTGTTTCACTAATGAAAAGAGTTGTATCTTTTAAAAGTCACCAGTTCATTTAAGCATAAGCTTTGATGGACTGAAGAAGTGAACTGTAGCCTATGAAAACATGCTGAAATAAACTGGTTTGATTCCTTTTCCCCTTCCTTTCTCCTACGCTAAGATTATTTGAAGTGGATCATCATATCCCTGTCTGGTGCATGGGTAAACTTTGGTGACTGAATGAATAAAGATTTAACCAGATTTAACTTAAATCTCCAGCTTTGCTCCTGCAAAAGTTCTCATGTACCTCTGGGCTGACTCAAACTTATGTTTCAAAAAAGGCAATGAATAGATGAAAATGAAGGCAATATTTGTGTTTAAGAAACAAAGAGAAGCTAATGGTTCTTAGTTGTAATGTACATAACTTAGGCTAACCAGGTATTTGTACAATTAGCAGTGATTCCTTCGCTATTCCTAGTCTATGTCAGTCCTTCTGGTCACAACATCTTACCTAATTTGGGGCCAGGCATGTAGCCGGGGGGGGGGGGGGGGCTTGAGGGGCTTCAGCCCCCCCCCCCCCCGAAATTCTCATGGTGGTTCACGAAAAGGCCTTACTGGTTTATTCATATCATGATCTGATCACCATACTCAATATATCCCATATGCATGGGGGTATTGGAGTAATGATGCAAAAGGTTTGCTAGAGTAGACCCTCTTTCACTCAGACTCAGCCCCCCCCCGAAACCCCCCCTGAAAAAAATTAACCCCCCCCCCCCCCCCCCCCCGGAATCAAAATCCTGGCTACGGGCCTGTTTGGGGCATTTAAAATTTCAAGGGCTGCCCTATATCCAAGATCTGATCTCGGATTATCTGCTTTGAACTTGGTTTTTTCATTAATTGTATTTAAATACAATAGATTGTTTAATTGTGTTCCAACTTTATGATCATCACTAGGTTTCTAGATCTATCTTCTTTAACTTTGCTGTAAGGCACTTTGGGTCCTTTGTTAGTAGATTGGAAGGGTACAAATTGAATCAGTAAAAAAACAATCTAGATTTTTTTTTTCATGTCAGGAGAAACTGCAAGTTGCTTCTAGTGTGAGAGAATTGGCCATCTGCAAGGACGTTGTCCAGGGGACGCCCGGATGTTTGATGTTTTTACCATCCTTGTGGGAGGCTTCTTTCATGTCCCCGCTTTGGGAGTCTGAGCTGACAGAGGGAGCTCATCCGCGCTCTCCCCGGATTCGAGCCTCCGACCTGTCTGTCTTCAGACCTGCTAACACAAGGGTTTAACCCATTGCTCCACCAGAGGCTCCTAATCTGTAGATATTGGTAAGCGCCAAACTTGTTTGTCTTTTTCTTTACTCTTCCAACAGACAACACTACCCTTTTCCTGAGATGCAATGCTATTGAGTATTCACATGGTGCAGGGATCTATACTGAATCTGTGGTGACCACAATCCCATGAATGGGTTTTGTAGGGAACAGAAGAAAAGAAAAGGTTTAAGACTATTCACATGCTGATTGTGAACTCCAGTCAAAAGCTATTCAGCAAGTCTCTTTGCGGTGCTATTTTAGAATCTTCCCTACCAAAAGTTGCAGTTTTACACTGAGGGAAGTTCTGATACAATGGATGGTCTTTACGTTTTTATGGAATACAGATATATGTGGTTGTCTCAATATTTTGTATGTAAGTCTCTATGTGCAGGGCTTGGTCCATTAATTAATTAAAACACTCCTGATTTTTTTCCTCCCACAGTTTCCATTCTTTACCAAGAAATGTGTGAGAAAGGTTCTCTGTACTTTGCTGTTAAGCAGGAAGCATGCACTCAGCTGAATGAAGATTATAGTCATTGCTTTCCAGCCATGTACCCCGAGGCAGGCACCCTAAATAAAGCATTGCCTTTATGATTTCCAAAGTAGTTAACAAGTTCCAGGACCAGCACTAGCTGAATCTGTTTTGTTTTGTTTTGGGTTTTTTTTGATAACATAAATTTTCTCACCAAATATTCAAACAGAACATGAGACACTCCTGCAAGGCAAAAGGATCAGCCTAGGGGCATCTTAAAGTCTAACCAAATGTATAATGGTGTCAGTTTCTGTAGACATGGTCCATTTTATGAAGTATAAGAAGCGGTAATCAATTCAGCAAATGAATATATATATATACATGTCAAGGGGAGAAGCAGGTCAGGAGAAACTGAAATACAAAAACTACAGGGAATAACAGTAGCCACTCAGAAAATGGACATACAAAATAAAATTAACATAGAAATTATGCCCCCATACCCGCTCTGGCAACATTAGACAAGGCTTAATAATAAATGGTCCATGGTCACCAATCTTCTTTCAGTTAAAGATTAATACCCAGCAAAAATTCCCATCTATCGTTACTTAATTATTTGGATTATATGTTTTTATACATGGGCTAATGATTGCTTGAGATATTTATTACACCATTCTAATATTTCTTTAATGTGTGTGTGTGTGTGTGTGTGTGTGTGTGTGTTTTCATTCATTCATTCATTTATTTCCTGGCTGTTTGTTTTTGTGTTTGCAAAACCTTCCAAGTAGTTGTTGATAGGCTTTATCTTTGCAAGTTAACTGCCCATTAAGCTGACATCCATGTTAATTATTCCTGACATTCTTGAGTGAAGGCCTCAGTTTCTGGCAAACCCCATTTGAAAGCTAGAAACACAGAAACCTGAAACAAAAAAGCCTACCCGTTGACATAAAATCCTTCATGGAACCAGTCATGACAACAATGCAAAATAAGGCAAAGTACCTGTTGATGGGTTGTTGTAAGATTTTCAGGCTTACAACAAACCCGTGATTCCGGTCATGAAAGACTTCAACAATACCTGTTGATGCTTTGGTCATTCAGTGAGGATTCTGCATTTTTCCATTCATTCATAACAAAGGGGGATACAGGAACCTTTATTTCTTGGTAATAATTCAATGTACTAATTATGTACTAAGATATCTCTCTCCTGTTGTGGCCAAAAACATGGCCATTGACATGAGATGGCACACTGCTGATTTTTTTGAAAGCACAGATGTGGAAGTTGACTATTCTTGTTGTTGTTATTGTTGTAGTATCATGCAAAAAGATAAAATAGAATTAAATTATTAATAAAATCAAAATCATAATTAAAAAGAACAAGAAATACAAAGAACACAACATACAGGATAGATCTTTTCCCCAAGCAGTTAGCCCTCAACGTCCTGCAGAAATAAAACAGTATTTGCCTGCTTATGAAAAGATAGCAAAAGTCTAACTTCTTTAGAAAGGGTGTGCAATATCTGGGAGCAGCTACCAAGAAGGGTAACTAACTCCTATATTCCCAGCTAGATGCATCTGTGAAGATGATGGAACCGAGAAAACAGCTTAAGCAAAATATCTCAAGACACAGGCAGGGGCGTTTAGGGAAATATGGATCTCCCAATAAGGCACTTTAAAATACTTGAAGGTAACAATTTGGGGGGGGGGGGGGGAATACAACATTTGTAGAAATATATACCTACACAAAAGGTTCAGCAGACTGGCTGCAGCTTTTACCCTAGAAGCAGATTTTGAACACCTTGCAAACAATATACTCTTGTGAACGGTTGAGCTCCTTCAGTACATATTGGTGATTCCAAGCATGCCTGGTAGCAATAATTATAGTAACCTTTGTTCAAAGAATTGCTGTGTTCAAAGTTCTAACTATCACGCTGTAATTATTGCATTTACATGCATACACATTCTAGTTACTGGTGTGTTGGAGCTAATTTAATTCTCGTCTACTTTCCAAGTAATAACCCACCCTTGGAATGCAAAGTGAATCCAGTCCTTCTGCAGTTCAGTGAAGCTCAACAGATGGGAAGCTATAGGAATAATGCAAGAGAGATAGCAATCATCATACCTTCAATTATATATACCTAACTGCAAATCAACGTGCAAATTGACTCCTTTTCATGGTTGATAAACTGTTACTCCATCAGGCTGTTTCTGCTGCCGCTCCAGATAGTGATAAACACAAATCAATTGCTGGCTCCTACAAAACAGTCTGGGTAACTATTCATTTTTTTTCTTTTATGCTTTCCTAATCATTAATGTCATGATCAGTGCTTTCTTCTAGTGGAGGCCACTTCACCATAAGCAAACATTGTTAATAAGTCATTTAACTTGAGCCAGGCATAAGGAGCTATCAGACAAAGCAACAGACCATCTGTAGAGGTTTTCTGCTATATAGCTAGTCAGTGTGGCAGGATCATTTGAGCCTTGGACTGATCAGCTGAAACATCCACAGCTAGCCCCAGCAAACAAAAGTCCTTTGTCACACCCTGGTCATTCCACAGATATATAAACCTTGTTTTTCCTAGTTCCAACAGACCTCATTACCTCTGAGGATGCTTGCCACAGATGCAGGCGAAACGTCAGGAGAAAAATTGCCTCCAGAACATGGCCATATAGCCCGGAAAAACCTACAACAACCCAAGGTTTGGAATAGTTGCTTGGCTGTGAATACCCATTGGGTGCCCTTGGGCAAGTTACAATTTCTCTCCCTTTTTGTCTTTTTCTTCTATGCTCTTTTTCTTTTAGCAGAAAATATGACAAAGCTAAAAGGGGTTTGTTTTGCTGTCAATGCTCTGCAAATAGTTACTAAATAATGCATGTGTTGCAGTTGGATAAGTGATGTAACTATATTTGTCATGCAGTACAAAAACAAGCAAAAGTTGTGTCTTCTGCTATGTAGTCAAAAACCAGAAAGCTCTTTCAACTCTGAATGAACTTAATGTCTGGATGCGAGGTTGAAGAACACTGCATTTGTCTAAGGCTGCAGTCTTGTACACACTTATAGGGGAGTAATAAGAACGGAGACCTATTTGAAATAAACATACACAGAATTGGACTGCAAAGATCTCTCCCTGAGATCTTTGATATAAAGTGTGATACAAATATTTTGGGGAGCCAGCATGGTATAGTGGTTTGAATGCTGGACTATGACTCCAAAGAACAGGGTTTGAATTTCTGCTCACCCTTTGGGTGACCTCTGTCAAGTCACACTCTATCAGCCTCAGAGGGAGGCAAAGACAACCCCCCCAGAAACAACTCTTGTCAAGTAAACCCTATGATATGTTTGCCTTAGGATTGCCATAGGCTGGAAATAACTTGAAACAATAAAAATGTTTATGTGTGTGTCCACCAAAGTATGTATGAATGTATGTATGTATGTTTATTCATATGTATGTTTGAACTACAAACATCCCTACATTGCTTGATGGATCTGAATGGTGCACATACCATTCATGAGCCAGCTAAAAATACTGGCAAGGTTCTGGGAGGGGGGTGGACTAATAGATGATGGTGTGAATTGGAGTCCAGATATCACGGCTCTCCTAACCGATCATATAGCTCATATAGCCTAAGGCTGATGGAGTTGCAGCCAGCCAGATCTGGAGCTGATGGATAGTTTAGCTTGACCAGGCCTTGGACTGATGGGAGTTGCACTGAGCCAGATGTGCAGCTGATGGGAGTTGTCTTGGGCTGTTTGAAGTTATTTCTGTTTTACCAGTTTCTATCGGTTTTGGTTAATTCTGTTTGTATACCTTATGTGTTCTGTTTTGCACTGCTGTCTTGTAGGCCACCCGAGTCCTCACGGGGAGATGGGGTAGGATATAAATAAAGTTATTATTATTAGTAATAGTAGTAGTAGTAGTGTTTTACCGACACAAAAACACAGTATGTCACAGCAAACAAGATATATATGCTGGATTTTGTATCAAAAAATCACAAGTCGAACACTTCCCAAGCGTCTAGGACTGTGTGATGTATTTTCAAATGATGCGCGCAGATCCAAGTAAGGTGGTCTTTGTTATTACGTATTATTATTATTACATCAGAACAGCGTACTGAATTAGTGAACAGTCATGGGATTGATCCAGCTTCCATGCCAAAGGCCCCAGAGGGTTCCCATGGAGACTCATATCAGCAGGCAGTGGTCAGCACCTGAGGGACAGAAAAAGTACTGCTTTGTGTTTTAGTGTGGTGAATAATTGGGTTTCTTTATTGAAGCAAGGTGGCTGTGTAATGTTTACCCCCTCCATTCTTTGTTTCTGGTCAGACTGCTATTTTTACACAGGTTTCACTTACACTTTCTTTTTTCCTTTTCTGTCTTAACTGTGCTGCTGCTTCCAATATAGTGCTTCTTCTCTGAAACAGAGCATGCATAATCTTATTAGCCAAATGAGGTAGAAGACTGTTGCTGTTTTTCCACTAATGCTGCAAAGTGAATTTAACTGAACCTACAGAAAACAATGCTTGGCAAGTGCTTCAGTCACAAATCTGCTCTTCAAAATATTAAAAACTGTAGATGGGTATACATATATAGATAAATAAATACATACAAATGCAGATGGAGGTGATCTAGGTATGGATTAGATATAGATAACGTTAGGCACAGAGAGGTTCTGACAAAGATGTCTCTAGTTCCCATCAATATTGAAACAGAGATGGCATTGTGCCAAGCAGAAATGTGGTTGTTCCCGAGGGCTCAGCAGCAACCTTGGATAACCTGCATGCCAGTTCTCCGTGAGCTTCTGGGCCTGCTATAAATGAAAAACCTTTGAGCTAATATCCAGTCGACAATCCTTAATAACCTTACTATCTCATTTTCTCTCACTGCACTAAGGCAGTCAGCAAAACAGAGGGTAGATTTGCTGGGCTGATTCAAAAATGGAGGGGACACAGACAGCTATTTCTATGAATATTTTCAAAATGCAAGTCATTAAAAATAATGGGTTGTTGTAGGTTTTTCCGGGCTATATGGCCATGTTCTGGAGGCAATTTTTCTCCTGACGTTTCGCCTGCATCTATGGCAAGCATCCTCAGAGGTAGTGAGGTCTGTTGGAAGTAGGAAAAATGGGTTTATATATCTGTGGAATGACCAGGGTGAGACAAAGGACCCCTGTCTTCTGGGGCTAGCTGTGAATGTTTCAGCTGATCACCTTGATTTGCATTCAATGGCCTGGAAGCGCCTGGGGGGCGCAACAGAAAGGAGGAAACCATAAAGATGAACAAAATCTGGCTACCAGTATTAAAAAAAACTCTAAAATTACAACAGCAAAACAACAGAGGGGAAACAAACAGGCACATAAAATCACTCTCAACAAGAGATTCCCCCCAGGTGAAATTGCCTCCAGAACATGGCCATATAGCCCGGAAAAACCTACAACAACCCAGTGATCCCGGCCATGAAAGCCTTCGACAATACATTAAAAATAATGTTTGTGACATGTATAGCTCAGTCCTATGGACTCACCAAGTTAAATGTGATTTCTAAAAAAAATGTGTGTGTGTAGGATTATTACTGCACCAGGGTTAGCGGTCACAAAAGATCCCTCATATTTATGGAGTGCAAATTAAAACTGCCAGGCTTTTCATATGGATGGAGATAGGAGAGAACTTTTCTTGACCTTCCAAAAATCTATTTTGGAAACTCCTATATGCCTGATATCTCTTACAGGTTACAAGCCAGATACAGTGTCCTCAAACAGCCTTTGCTGAAAGGGATTTCTCACAGTAAGGAAGCAGCCTTCGGTGGCCAAGAAGATGTGAAGGCGAAGACATAAGAGTGGCATATCTGAAATTTGCTTGCCTTTTCAGCATCCTCCTGTGTCCTTCTGTATATATGTAAATATAACAGGCTAAGACAGTAATGGATGGATGCAGCGTCACCAGTGAAACAAAACCTCAGGCAGTTATTTTGGTAAGTTCCATCCTTACAGTGGAATGAGTAGCTAAGCCTTCACAAAAGACCAACTATTTTTCTTGGACTTACCTAATCATAGGTAAGTGACACAAAAGGGAAATGGTGATTACCCAGTTGTACACTGAAAAATAGCTTTCCAGGAAGACTGAGCTCTTTTCATTGACACACTAATCTCAAGGAAAGAATTGGAGGGGGAAATTAAACATACGTGCATTCAGAAACACAATTTTGTGGATATGGTATAAATCTAGGGAAATGTTAATATACAAAATGGGCTGTCAATCAATAATCAAGTAACTATTTTACCTAAAGGTTTGATGCTGAGATTGAATTATAGACAGAGAAGGCAAACCCTTCCATAACCAACAGTGAGATCTGGAACTTCAGTGTAATTCTGATGGCCACTTCTGCTTTCAGAGTTAATGCAATTAATACCTACAAAGGTCTCATACATATGTAGTTACTCAGAAACAAGAACAAATGCCATGGAGTAATTTTTCCTCCATTCTAGCAAGCTTAGGGACCCACCCCACACCACCCCAGTACACACACATATACCCGAGCTGTAAGCAGCACCAGACTGTATTCATATTAAAGAGACAAAAAGTTATATCTGTATGAGCTTAGTTTGTGACACTGCACAAACCAAAGGCTTCCTAGCTTCTGTCAGAGTCCAATATGTGCCAATACGGCTACTGTCTGGCTGTATTTATTCTAACCAAGGATGCAGCCTGTAGAACAGTGTCTATCTCTACCCTCTTTTGCCATTCCACAGTTAAAACAAACATTCAGTGGGTCTTTAGTATCCCCTGGGGTTTGGTTCAGGACCCCCATCCCTAGGTACCAAAATCCATTGATGCTCAAGTCCCTCTAGACTCAATGGCATAGTATAACAGCACCCCTAGATGAAATGGCAAATCAAGGTTTTCTTTTTGGTATGTGAAAAAATATTTTCAAGTGTGTATGACTGAATCCATGGATGTGGAATCCATGGATATGGAGGGCCGGCTATACATGACAATAATGGGACTGAACAAGTGGAGCAGATTCTTCAAGCAGGTTTTATTATTTATACTGCCTGAGTCAATAAGAATGTCTAGAATTAAATTTTAGAACCTCGGCTAGCCAAATTGGTTTTGGAAGGGGAATGTGCTAGAAATTGCTAATGTGTGCCCTTTCACACTATACAAGTACACTTGAATTCACTTTATCTGCCATGGCAACATCCTATAGAGTCCTGGTATGTGCTAAATGGCAAGATGGATTTGCTTGGGCCAACAGCCTTAATTGCCCCATTAACTTGCATCCATTAGGGAGAGGTGATCCAAACGATTTTGCTGCCTAAAGCAGAGTGACAATTCACACACAAACACAGATGTATATGCCCATGGGAATATTTCAGCATGAGGGGCAAAAATTGAACATATCCCCTTCTCTGCTTTTTCTGACAATGGATAGAATAATAAAACTAATTATAAATGCCCCCTCGTGAAGCACCTGAAATGGCCACCTCCCTCAGCCTCATAGTAAGGCTGGCTCTGTGCTGACCACGTGAAAAACAAAGTCTAAAAAGATCATTTTATTTATTTACATTGCCTTCCGCTGTTCATGTTCAAAGTCCATAGAGAAATTGATAAAAAGGAATACTTTACCCTGTTTAGTCAAACAAATGCCTCAAGCGGATTCAGTTCTGGTTGGATCTACACTGCCATATAATGCAGTTCAATGCCGTTAAAATGCATTATATGGGTCTACGCTAACTATATAATGCAGTTCCAAATTGCATTATGTGACAGTGTAGATCCAGCCTCAAAGAGACAGAATGCTTTATTGGTGGCATACCAGGAATTATTTTATATGTAACCATATTACTCAATAAATTCATCAAATTCAAGACGTATTTATATGTAACTCTTGCTGTCATTTTTGCTTTTTATGCATTGTTGCCAAATAAATGGCAATGGCAATTGTGTCAATTTCTTTGCTGTTTCTGGGACTTAATGACTGACAGACAAACACGGCCAACTGTTCTTGGGGAAAGAAGTGAATGTCTTTGCATAAGAGAAAGAGGGCTGAAAGACTATGATGTAAGGAGAAAACTTCAAAATGCAATTTTGTAATAAGCAATGTTGTTGAATTTATGCTTGCTTTATGTCACTTCATTTATTCATATATATAAGCAAACTTCAAACACTTATATGCCAGAAGGAGGAATAATGTGGCCCTTCAGATGTTATTGAACTGTAGCTCCAGCATTCCTTACCATGAGCTATGCTGGCTAAGGCTGGTGAGAGCCACAGTCCAGCAACATCTGGAGGGTTATACTATTCCTGTCCCTGCGCTGTGCAGTAATCCAGTTGAAGGCAATAAGCTTCCTCTTGAGTGACCTCTTTTTTATTGCAGATTCATCATGAGACACTCAGAGAACGGAAGAAGCCAGTCCATTAAATACTTCAATGTGTAGCCTTAGTCCATAGTAAAGCCAACCAATCATAAGCATTGGGGGAAATGACAAACACAGTGGATCTGTCACAATCCAAATAGGCAGAAGTACCTTGGTTGGTTTCAATCAAGCAGAAACCATCTGTTGCTACTGCTAAGAATGCAATTTGACATACTTTCCCACCACTGCACAGCAACGTAAGTGGCTTTCAGCTGAGGCATTCAATACATACTGCCTTGGAAAGGATAATGGCATGCTTATGGTATCCAGAGGATGAGAAATACTAAATGTGTACAATCTATTTTACGTTTCCATCTTCAAACAGTAATATAACAATTTAATTAAAATTTTAAAATGAAACAAAGTGATGGAATAAAAGGTAAGATTGCAAACAAATAGGTCAGAGAAAGGAAAGGTAGCTATAAAAACAAATATCCAAAATGTTATATTAGTATAATACCTTTGTCAGACTAACACAAAGATCATAAAAATGTGCAAGCTTTCTGGATATCAAAGTCTATCAGGCAGAATGTGACAAAAAGGTGAATCTTCCCTTTTCAGTGGGAGTTATGCCCAAGTAAGCACCCATGGGAGTCACCAGCCACTACTGTCAGAGAGCAAGTGCAAACAGACAGAAGGGGAGGCGTATTCCCCACAAGAATCAGCTATGGACTCCCTTTTTCAGCTATCCAGCTGCACCAATGCAAAGGGTCCACAAACAGGTGAGTCTGGCAGAGGGAGAAGGCAAGTAAGCAGCCAGAGACAGTGGTGGTAATCACCACTTGTCAAATCTTTGTAGGAGAGAAGGATAAAGCTACACAGTGGTATGTGTTGGAGTTGTAAATGTAAAATAAACAGAAGCTTTACCACAGTTTCTGAAGCAAACTATATCCTGCAGTATAATAATGTGTCACTCAGATTTGTGTAACGAGTAACAGTAACTTTACGTCTGTTCAAAAAGTAAAACAGAGCAACAATATATACAGCAGTCTCTGAATTCTTAGAGAGAACAGAGAAAATAATCATATGCTTCATGCCTTAGAAATGATTAGGCTTCAGAGAGTTGGCAGCCATTTCCTTCCGGACTGTTTCCGAGGTGAAAGTGGCAGTTAAAACCATTTGTCTAAGCAGCAAGCCAGCGACAGTAGCCAATCAGAACTCTGGCTCCTGGCATGCTCAGCCAATCAGCTGCTGACACACACCTTTCCAGCCAACCCTTTTAATCATGGAGTCTTTTTACAAATCCCCACATCCCTCCTTGGGTTTACTGGAAAATAATACATTCTCATTTAAATAAGACATTAAAAAATACATAAGCAATTTAACATTGCCAAATGTCTTTGGGCTCCTAGGGATTTTGTAAATATGTCACCCAAATTTGAGTTTGAGTTACAGTACACTAAATCTATTTCTCCATTTCTTACTGCATCCCTAACACAAGCATATTTAATATCTACATGTTTGCTTCTTTGTTTAATCCTGGCCTGTGTGGGCATATGGATGCATGTTTGATTATCTTCAAATATGGTAGTGGGATCCCCCACTGGGATCTTCAAATCCCGTAATAAGTGGAGCCAATCAGCCATCAGCTGCCTGCCGACATACCCCTTTCCAGTCAACCCATTCCATCATGGTGTCTTTTTATAAATCCCCACAGTATGAAGGCAACCAGAAAGTTGAGCATTGGACTATATATCTGGGTCTGCATTCCCGTTTGACACTAGAAACTCACTGGGATCTCTCAGCCTCAGAGGAAGGTGATGGCAAAACCCCTCTGAACAAATCCCACTGCCCAAAAGGTATGACAGAGTTGTCTTTTGCCCTAAATTGGAAATGACTTGAAGACAAACAACAACAATGGAGGCAACCAACGAATACTTCCCCTCTCTCTCTCTGGATGGCATCTCAAGCTGGACCTGCAGCCACTGATGAGAATGACACAGTGCTCCAGATGTTGCTGGACTTAACCATCATCCTCCATCAGGCCGCCACGTAACCTTGCCAGTATTTTAAATTGGGTCAGGAAGGCTGTGTTTAGTTCAGTTGGTTTAAATCCGTCTTGTTTGGAATTCACATGGCTCTCTGGATGTGGCTGGACTACAACTTCCACTGTCACCCCCTCCCCCCCAATATATCTTGTAGGATAATGAAGGGTGTGTGTACCAGGTTTGGTCCAGACCTATCAAGCCAGGTTAGAGTCTTTGTGGTTCAAACAAACATATCTGTAAACATACCTATTTTGAATTGTAGACTGTATGTATACTAGCTTAGGTTACTTGCCAAGGTCACTACAGGGTTACATGGCTCAATAGGAATTCAAACCCTTGATCTCCTAGTCAAACACTCAGACCATTACAACTGGCTGTTAGGAATTGTGGGAGTTGGAAGTCCAAAACACCTGGAGAGCCCAAGTTTGCCCATGCCAGTTTTAGACATTTTATTCAAGGTAGTGAGTCAACTTGAGTCCCAAGTCAGGATGATGATGATGAGTTGAATTTTAAAAATATTATTTTAAAATACAGCTTAACATTGGAAAAAGCCACAAGTGGGCAGGATCTTTATTAAGATGAATCACAGTTTCATAATCACGTGTTGGTTTCCAATTTTCCCTTGTGGGATGTTGCTTTTTGTGTGAGTTCTGAGACTCCTTAACTGCTGTCAAGGTGACTTTGAGTTATGGTGATCCTATGCATCTGTCGAACTCTTCTCCAGCAGCACATTTCAAAAGAGTTGATTTTCTTCCTATCAGCTTTCTTCACAACCATTCACAGAAATGGGAAATGATCATGGTCATAATGTATTTATTATGCAATGCCATGTTTAGTTTTTTTTTAATGCACCCAAGAATACTCCACTGTGCAAGATTATGAACTGAGACAGATTCTTCTCCAACCTCATACAAAGATTCCTTCATTTGGTTGCTGTGAGTTTTCCGGGCTATATGGCCATGTTCCAGAAGCATTCTCTCCCGACATTTCACCCACATCTATGGAAGTCATCCTCAGTAGTTGTGAGGTCTGTTAGAAACTAGGCAAGTGGGGTTTATATATCTGTGGAATGTCCAGAGTGGGAGAAAGAACTCTTGTCTGCTTGTGGCAGGTGTGAATGTTTCAATTGGCCAACTTGATTAACACAGAATGGCCTTGCAGCTTCAAAGACTGGCTTCTTCTTCTGAGGATGCCTCCCATAGATGTGGGTGAAATTGTCAGGAGAGAATGCTTCTGGAACATGGCCATACAGCCTGGAAAACGCACAGCAATACAATGATTCTGGCCATGAAAGCCCTCAACAACACATTCCTTCATTTGCCTTAATGCCTTCCTTCATCTCCCTTAACTGGGAGTAGACTCCCAGTTAACTGGAATTCAATCCACCCAAATTCCTTAGCAACCAGTAAAAAATTGAAGAAAAAATTAAATGTAATAATAATAATAATAATAAACTTTATTTATATCCCATCACCATCTCCCCGAAGGGACTCAGGGTGGCTTACATGAGGCCAAGCCCGTCAAATGTAATAAAGAAGTTATTTTTATAATACAGTAAAACTGTGTTACATGAAGTTGGTCTTTATTTAATGACTAGGTAGAGGTAAAGGTTTCCCCTGACATTAAGTCTAGTTCTTTCCGACTCTGGGGTGTGGTGCTCATCTCCATTTCTAAGCCGAAGAGCTGGAGTTGCTTGTAGATGCCTCCAAGGTCATGTGGCTGGCATGACTGCATGGAGTGCCATTACCTTCCTGCAAAAGCGGTACCTATTGATCTACTCACATTTGCATGGTTTTGAACTGCTAGATTGGCAGAAGCTGGGGCTAACAGCGGGAGCTCACCCCGCTCCCTGGATTCAAACCGTCAACCTTTCGCTCAGCAAGTTCAGCAGTTCAACAGTTTAACTGCTGCACCATCAGGTTTTGAATGTGTCCAGAGGAAGGCGACTAAAATGATCAAGGGTCTGGAGAACAAGCCCTATGAAGAGCGACTTAAAGAGCTAGGCAGCTTTAGCCTGAAGAAGAGAAAGCTCAGAGGAGACATGATAGCCATGTATAAATATGTGAGAGGAAGTCATAGGGAGGAGGGAGCAAGCTTGTTTTCTGCTGCCCTGGAGATTAGGACACGGAACAATGGCTTCAAACTACAAGAAAGCAGATTCCATCTGAACATTAGGAAGAACTTCCTGACTGTGAGAGCTGTTCAGCAGTGGAACTCTCTGCCCCGGGGTGTGGTCGAGGCTTCTTGTTTGGAGGCTTTAAAGCAGAGGCTGGATGGCCATCTGTCGGGGGTGCTTTGAATGCGATTTTCCTGCTTTTTGACAGAATGGGGTTGGACTGGTTGGCCCACGAGGTCTCTTCCAATTTTATGATTCTATAACTTTCCATATTAATATCAGCATAGAATTCATTGGGGGGGGGGGGTAGAGTATGGGGTATAGTTTCTACTTAGGATTATTTCTCATAGTAACTCTCAAGCAACCAGAAGCAACATTTATCCCTATGGGTGCCGGTTAAGGTTTTTACAACACGCAGGGCTGCCTTTTCACCTCTTTTGACCTCCGTTTGCCTAAAGCACCGCCCCTCGAGGCTTGATTCACAAGTGGAGGTCCAGGGGGGGGTTACCCCCTGAACCCCACTTTCCATGTAGAGTGAGGGTGGGGGGGGGGAGGCGACTCGGCTAGCAGTCCATCCGGGTATTTTGGAGCCTCCTGGCTGCCAGGCGCCGTCTCTCTCTGCCTCTGCCCCCCCCCCCCCCTCGATGGACTGTCACCTTGTCGTGGTGAGGGGGCTTGCGTGTTCCGATGAACCTGTAGGCACAACAACTGGAGTCGTGCACTCCCAGGAGTGGCTGCGGGGGAGGTCCCAGACCAAGCACAGTCCGAAGACCCAAAGACCTCAACGGCGGAGCAGGCGGAGGATAACATGGCACATGTTACAACGGCTGCGAAGGCGGAAGAAGGCTGCAACAGACTGAGAAGCCACGGTCATTGTGTTAAATTACATCACCAGTGGAACCTCACTCTGTGAAGTCTGTGTGTTGATCAGTTGTGCACTGACCTCCACACATTAAAAAAATCCACGCACAGGCGTCTTCCACAGAAAATAAAAACCAACCAACCAAAGTCCCATGGCGATCAGCGAGTGGCGACGGGGGCAGGACTGTGAAATCTGGAAGCCCCTAGTCACAGACTGGCACATGGGCGGTGGGTACGGACTCAGTCGTTCTACCTCAAGGTCCGAGGCAGTTGAGTAGTTCGGCAGCTGTATCCACGACTGAGCAGCCCTATTGAGGACCCACTCTGCTCACCCCACATGGGGAGGGGGCTAGAAAAGGTGCCCCAAACATAGTCTGCCTCACTCATCCCTGACTGGACTGCCGCGTCCAGTGGGGTCACCACCCTGCGGCCAAAAAAGAAAAATGAACTTCGGTACGTGGAACGTACGGACTCTGATGGACAACAGTGGCAGTGAACGCCCCGAACGCAGAACTGCCATCATCGCAAGGGAGCTGGGACGCTTCAACATCGACATAGCAGCCCTTCAGGAGACCCGGAGAGCAGGAGAGGGACAGCTGAAGGAAGAAAAAGGAGGCTACACCTTCTTCTGGAAGGGACTGCCCAAAGAAGACCAAAGAATGCACGGAGTTGGCTTCGCTATAAGAAATGATCTGATGAAACATCTGTCCGAAGCACCCACTGGTATCAACGAACGTCTCTCCACCCTCCGAGTTGATCTTGCCAAAAACCAACGGGCAACCATCATAAGTGCCTATGCACCAACACTAGACGCTGATGAAGACATCAAGGAGAAATTCTACTGTCAGCTGGACACCGTCCTATCGGGGATACCTAAGGAGGACAAAATCATTCTCCTGGGGGACTTCAATGCAAGAGTCGGGCGAGACTTCGACCTGTGGCCAGGCACCATAGGAAAAGACGGGGTTGGAAACAGCAACTCAAATGGCATCCTGCTTCTCACCAAATGTGCGGAGCACAACCTTGTCATCACCAATACGCTCTTCCGCCAGAAAAACAAGTTCAAGACATCATGGAAGCACCCCCGGTCAAAGCATTGGCACCTCTTAGACTATGTAATCACACGCGCCAGAGACCGCCGTGACGTGCTCCTCACAAGAGCCATGATAGGTGCTGACGACTGCTGGACTGACCACAGGCTAATTCGATCCTCGATGGCTATCAAGATCGCCCCCAAGCGCAGACTCCAAGGAAGGAAGACAAGGCGCAAAATGAACACCCAAGCCCTTCAGGAGCCCTCCAGACGAGCCCACCTCCAAACAGCACTCAAGGACCATCTACCCACAGAACACCCCGAAAATGTTGAGGAACATTGGAACAAACTGAAGACCTCCATCATCCAAGCCTGCGAAGAAACTATTGGATACCAAGCCAAGAAACATCAAGACTGGTTTGATGAAAATGACATCGAGATCCAACAGCTAATTGACAAGAAAAGGAAAGCCTTCCAAGCATGGCAGAGAGACATCAACTGTGCTGCTAAGAAAAAGATCTATGCTAGTGCAAAAGCTGAGGTCCAAAGAAGGACAAGAGAACTCAAGAACATCTGGTGGACAAAGAAGGCCGAAGAAATCCAACACCTGGCAGATACCCATAATGCTCAGGGATTCTTCAAAGCCACAAAGGTCATCTATGGACCAAGAAACCATGGCATACAGCCTCTACGCTCATCAGATGGAACCAAACTCCTGAAGGACCAAAACTCAATTGCACTACGTTGGAAAGAACACTACCAAAGCCTCCTGAACCGCAGCTCCAATGTGGCCGACGAGGTCCTCTCACAAATCCCACAACAACAAACCAGGGATGAGCTTGCAGCACTGCCTAGTTTGGAAGAAGTCAGCAATGCCATCAGCCAACAGAAGAATAACAAAGCCAGTGGACCAGATGGGATCCCTGCTGAAATCTTTAAAGAGGGAGGACCTGAGCTAACACACCAACTCCACCAGCTCATAGAAAAAGTGTGGGTGACCGAGAAAATCCCAGCAGATTTCAAGGACGCCACCATCATCACCCTCTTCAAAAAAGGGGAAAGAACAGACTGCGGAAACTATCGAGGTATCTCCCTTCTAACCTCCGCTGGGAAAATCCTCACAAGAATCCTTGCAAACCGCCTTCTGCCCCTCTCAGAAGACACCCTCCCAGAATCCCAGAACGGCTTCCGCCCCTCCAGAGGAACCGTGGACATGATCTTCACTGCACGACAGCTCCAAGAAAAATGCAGGGAACAAAACCAACCCCTGTACATGGCATTCATCGACCTTGCAAAGGCATTTGACACAGTGAATCGCAGCGCTCTCTGGACCATCCTCCACAAAATCGGGTGCCCTAACAAATTTGTGAACATCCTGCGGCTCCTCCACGATGACATGATGGCAACAGTTTTGGACAGCAGTGGCTCCCAAAGTGACCCATTTAAGGTGGAATCCGGTGTCAAACAGGGATGTGTTATCGCCCCAACTCTATTCTCCATCTTCATCGCTATGATACTTCACCTTGTTGATGGGAAGCTTCCCACCGGAGTGGAAATCATCTATCGGACAGATGGCAAGCTATTCAACCTCAGCAGACTGAAAGCCAAAACCAAGGTTACAACAACATCTGTTATAGAACTCCAGTATGCTGATGACAATGTCGTCTGTGCGCATTCAGAAGAAGACCTACAAGCCACTCTAAACACCTTCGCAGAAGCATACGAGAAGCTCGGCCTGTCACTGAACATTGAGAAAACCAAGGTGCTGTTCCAGCAGTCGCCAGCCAATCCCTCTCCAATGCCAGTAATACAGCTTAATGGTGTCACATTAGAAAATGTGGACCATTTCCGCTACCTTGGCAGCCACCTCTCCACCAAAGTCAACATCGACGCCGAAATACAACACCGCCTGAGCTCTGCAAGTGCAGCATTTTCCAGAATGAAGCAAAGAGTGTTTGAGGACCGGGACATCCGTAGGGAGACCAAGGTGCTTGTCTATAAAGCCATTGTCCTCCCAACCCTGCTATATGCCTGTGAGACGTGGACAGTCTACAGACGTCATATGCAACTCCTGGAACGATTCCATCAGCGCTGCCTCCGGAAAATCCTGCAAATCTCCTGGGAAGACAAGCGGACAAACGTCAGTGTGCTGGAAGAAGCAAGGACCACCAGCATTGAAGCGATGGTCCTCCAACATCAACTCCGCTGGGCCGGCCACGTTGTCCGGATGCCTGACCACCGTCTCCCAAAGCAGTTGCTCTACTCCGAACTTAAGAACGGAAAACGGAACGTTGGTGGACAGGAAAAGAGATTTAAAGATGGGCTGAAAGCCAACCTTAAAAACTCTGGCATAGACACCGAGAACTGGGAAGCCCTGGCCCTTGAGCGCTCCAGCTGGAGGACAGCTGTGACCAGCAGTGCTGCAGAATTCGAGGAGGCACGAGTGGAGGGTGAAAGAGAGAAACGTGCCAGGAGGAAGGCGCGTCAAGCCAACCCCGACCGGGAACGCCTTCCACCTGGAAACCAATGCCCTCACTGCGGAAGAAGATGCAGAGCAAGAATAGGGCTCCACAGCCACCTACGGACCCACAAGGAAATCCATAATGGAAGACCATCTTACTCGTCCAACGAGGGATCGCCTAAAGTCGCCTCTGCCCCAGACGTGTGGGCTGGCACGTCCCAGGCTAGCCATTTCGGCCAGGCAAGCCCCGCCCCTCTCCTGACGTCACGGGAGGGGTCCCTATTTAAGCGCCCGCCCGCCTCCCTTCCCCTCGCGGTGCTGCAGCGGGAAACAGAGGGAGGAGAAGCTTTGCCAACCAGGTAAGGACCGCGCCCGAGCAGTCACGCAGTTTGGAATTGCCCTGGCTCAATATTTATATGGACTTTGTGGGGTTTTGTAGCCGGGGAAGGCACCAGAAGAAGGCCGGGCAAAAGGACAAACTCCTCTGATTCCAGAGCACGGAGACACAGCTGTTGGGAGGTGGCAGAGTGCGTGCATTCAGGGACCCTCGTGGGAAGGAGGCATGCCATGCCCCACGCAGGCGGGCAAGCAGGCAGCAGACTGGGCTGAGCCTCCTCCTCTTCCTCTTCCTCCTCCTTTTCCTCCAAGGCAAAGGAATCGGTGGATCCCAACCCGAGCCAGGCTCTAGCATCACCTGTTGAGCCCACAGGCATATAAACTCCCTGCCTTGCCATTCCCGGGCTTCCGATGAGAAGCAGTCCGGACGTTTCTCTTTGGCGAAAGCGGTTATGTAACCGGAGAAGTTGCTCGGAGCGGCCCACGTCGGGGTCGGAAGGGTTGGGCACCCAGGGACGGGAAAGGGGAAAGGAGTCCTGCCGGGGTCTGTTGCTCCTAGGATCGAGTAGTGGGTTCTTTCTTGAGTGGGGTGTCTGGCTACAGTCCTAATCAGGGAAGCAGCCTCGCCCGACTTGGACTCCTTGCATTCAGATCATAGCGCCCCCAAACCCTCAAAAGCTTTGAGATCCCAGCCCCGAACACGCTTTGAATTAGGACCCCCCCCCCCCCCGAACCTTGCCTTCCCCATTTCTCTGGCTGCCTCGCCCGCAGGCGCTTCTGCCCGGGAGAAACTCCCACGGCGCGGCAGCGACCCCTTTCGGCCGGGGAGGGAACTGCAGCGCTGGCTTGGTCCGTGAGGCGGAAGAGGAGCCAGAGGACGTGACTGCGCCCCACGCGCGCCTTCGTGGCTAAAGCCGGGGCTGTGCCTAGACTATGGAAAGAAGGCACTTTGACACCCCTTTCACTGCCACGGCTCAAGGCTGTGGGATCGTGGGAGCTCTCCTTTGGTGAGGCACCCTCACTCCTTGGCAGGGAAGGCTAAAGAGATTGTGAAACCACACAGCTCCCAGGATTCCATGTCATTGAGCCCTAGAATCCTAAAGTTGGAAGATACCTCGTGGGCCATTCAGGCCAACCCTCTGCCAAGAAGCAGGAAAATCACATTCAAAGCACCCCTGACAGATGGCCATCCAGCCTGTGTCCCAAAAAAAGCTGCTGCTGCTTCATCTTCGGAGCATTTTCTTCAAAGGGGATGATTTATCCAACTCAGTTTGCCAAATTTAAGTACATTTCAGTTGTATTTGTTTTTTTTAATCTATGATTATGATTATTGCTATTACTTGTAGCCACTTTCCCCCAGGATTGGGCACCTTTAAAATTTATTTATTTATTTACAATATTTATATACTGGCCCTCTCAGCCCAGAGGTGACATGGAGTGGTTTACAAATTGCAACAATTTGATGCCTCAACAGTCATAATAATTTTTAAAATATACCAATAATAAAATACTATTAAAAACATTAACATACAATATAAAATATAAAACCGTACAAGCCTTAAAACATTGTTGTGAACGTCTCCATATCAAGTCATTAAAACTTTACAGTGTAAAAACATGGAAAAATTTAAATATTAAAATAATGTCATTAATTGACAATATAGAACAGCTTTCCAAACATTTCATATTGGTGTTCTTTTCAACGTGTCTCGTTTTGCAAGATGAGCATTGTTTTACTAACCAGTTCCTGGATTTGAGTATTGTTTGGATGGAGTTTTAATTCTAGTGGTTTTATGTCTATTTAACTTTGTTCTCAATTGGTCAGATGCCCCATTTGATTATGTTCTTATTTTAATTTTGTTTTTGTTTGCTGGATTGTTTGTTTAATATCTTATTGACATTTGGTCACATGTAAGCTGCCCTAAGTCCCTTCAGGGAGATGGTGGTGGAGTATAAAAATATAATAATAATAATAATAATAATAATAATAATAATAATTCAAGAAGGCGTGCCCCCCACACTCCAAGTGGGGCACAGAGTCCCTATTGTTCAGGTGGAATCTCCTTTCCTGTAGTTTGAAGCCATTGTTCCATGTCCTAGTCTCCAGGGCAGCAGAAAGCAAGCCTGCTCCTTCTTCCCTATGACTTCCCCTCACATATTTATATGTGGCCATCATGTCTCCTCTCCACTTTCTCTTCTGCAGGCTAAACATGTTCAGCTCTTTAAGCCACACCTCATAGGGCTTGTTATCCAGACCTTTGATTATGGCAGTTCAAGCTGTATCAATTCTATGGTGTAGATCGGGTATGACCAAACTTGGGCCCTCTAGGTGTTTTGAACTTCAGTTCCCACAATGCCTGCTACGAATGGTGGAAGTTGAAGTCCAAAACACCAGGAGGGCTAAAGTTTGCCCATGTCTGTGCTACAGACTTGTGCTGCCCATTGGGTGGTGCATTTCCAGAGGAATCCAGCTGAATCCCAGGGCGATGTTCCTCATAACCATGTGGAATTCTGACCCACTTACAAATAAAATTGCAGTCATCTCAGCACATCTTTTCAGTTTATACCAGTTGCTTTCACAACACACAACTGTAGCACCGTGAAGCTGCTTTGACTGCTGGGGCATATTCTCGTGGAACCGAGAGATTTTGTGGTTGAGGAAAGCTTTGAGTTGAGAAGAGCTGATGATTTGGAGTCTCTTGTTGATGAGTTTGCCATAAGTTGAAAATTGCTTGACAGCAGTCAACAACAACAAAAGCATGCATAGAAGTCTGACCCTGCCATAGCTGCATGCTATGGAATCAGGGGTTTGTTGTTTGATGAGGCACTAGATCTCTCTGGCAGAACCTTCTAAGTACTGTATTCATCCCTAAATTACAAATCCTTGGGTTCCATGGAATACAGCCTTGGCTGTTAAAGTGAAATCAGAATGCTATAATTGTGTGGTGTGAGAGAACCTCACAATTGTGAGTCACATGGTTCTTTGCTCAAAGAACTTCAATTCCCACAAAGACTTCTCTATGCAACAGTGACTGAAGCCAATTCTTAGTTTCCTGACTAGAGTAGATCCATGGACTCCCATTGACTCAATGGGTTTGCTCTCTTGGAGACTAACAAGGTGTATCAAAAGAGGCCAATTTGGTACTGTTAATGTTGATTGTAGAGCAAAGAGTTCAGGGAAGTATTGCAACTTCTTTTGTAGCTTGCTTACATATTCGTTACAAGGTAGTGTACTGGTTCACAGCCATATCCCATCTTTTCTTCAGTGAACTCACTGACTTTGCCCTTGCAACAGTCCTTAAAAGTGGTCCAGGCAGGGAGAGACTCGGGGCCCTTCCACACAGCTCTATATCCCAGAATATCAAGGCAGAAAATCCCACATTATCTGCTTTGAACTGGAATATATGGCAGTATGGACTCAGATAACCCAGTTCAAAGCTGATGTTGTGGGATTTTCTGCCTTGATATTCTGGAATATAGGGCTGTGTGGAAGGGGGCCCACTTTACTAAGATCATACACTGTGAGTTTAGCTGAGAAAGATAATTCTTTTTTTCAAGATGGAAAATCAGCTACTTGAAGTGAGCTCCATGTTCTCTCTTACTCATCGCATTGCCTGTTGTGGCCTCAGGACTAATGCCACAAATATGATTCACATTCATGTCATGATGCAGATGCCGTTAGCTGGACACAGAAACAGACATAGAAAAACCTGACATGGTTGCCAGTACAGATGCAGTTCTGACTGAATTAACCTTGAGGCAGTGAGTGGGTGGATTTATGTCTGTGCGGAAGTGATTATATGATGGCTCCTGCTTAACATTCAGGGCCCTTCCACACAGACATGTAACACATACTATCAGGGCCGGAAATCCAGCAATTTCTGCTTTGAACTGGGTTATCTGAGTCCACACTGCTATATATTGCAGTTCAAAGCAGATATTGTGAGGTTTCCTGCCTTGATATTCTGGGTTATAGAGCTGTGTGGAAGGGCCCTGAACTTGCTTTTGCTGTGCTGTGACTGAAATCCCAGTCCATCCCAGAATATCAAGGGAGGAAATCCCACATTATCTCTCTCTCTCTCTCTCTATATATATAGAACATGGCTCTATAGCCCGAAAAAACCCACAAGAACCTAGTGATTCCAGCCATGAAAGCCTCCGACAATATATATATATAGTTTTTGCAAGTTAAAATTAGATAGAAAGGAAAAGAAAAAAGAGAAAGAAGAAAAAAAGAAAATAATAATAATAATAATAATAAGAAGAAATTGAGATGAGCACCACCCCCAGAATCAGACACAACTAGACTTAATGTCAAAGGGCCCTTCCACACAGCCCTTATATCCCAGAATATCAAGGCAGAAAATCCCACTGATTGTGGACTCAGATAACTCAGTTCAAAGCAGATACTGTGGGATTTTCTGCCTTGATATTCTGGGATATAGAGCTGTGTGGAAGAGCCCTCAGTATTACTTCCCTGTAAATGTGGATTCTGTTCTGTTTTCCATGCACAAATTTTGGATTCCTGTTCAGGTGGATTTCTGTGGACAGGACAAACAACACCCTTTGCAATCCAGTTATTTGCCTGCTATGGGTCGAAGAGCTGTGTGTTTGAACCAGTCCATGTGACTTTGTCCCCAGAGGCTAGTAGAAGCTTGCTGCTTTGCAAACTGAAAGCCAGACTCTGCTGATATCACCCCGGATGTATAGTTATGGGAAGCGCCACTTCGATACAAAGGAAGTCTGTAGTAAGGGTGTGGCTTTGGAGAAATAGTTGCAATATCTTACATTTAAAAAGCAACAGTCACCACATTGCGCCACACTTGAGTTTCCTGCAATTGCAGAAATGAAGTACAAAGTTGAATTTATTCCCAATTTTACTTATCTCACACCAGTGACAAATTATATGCACGCCACAGAGAAATAGGTGGACAAGGGAGTCAATTCTTGAATAATTATATCTTTGCCATATCCTTCCTCTTAAGGTGGGGTGTGCAAAAAGAGAGAATTAAAACTATAATTACATTCTGGAAGCCTGTTAAAGTGTATTCTAGATTTGAATCTTAGTTCAGAGCAAACTGGCACACATCCACTTCCATGCTGCTAAAGCTTCACTTAATTCCAGTATCACCTCTATATGATTTTAGAGCATTCAAATCCAATCCACACCTGCTTTTGTTTTCAGGATAAAGAGAGGACTTCTAGCCCCATCCAGTCTTGGAAGGGATGCAGCTCAGTCTGGTCTTTGGAGGTGGGAACTGACCTGCACATCCCTAGAACCTGCCCACTTCTTGTAGGAGCTCAGAATAGGTTGCCTCAGGCTGCCACCCCATTTTATCTCGAGAGAGAATGATTTGCACAAGGATGAGCTTCATCATTTGGATTAGGAATTTACACTGAAGTTTTTTGGTTTTAGCCTGAATCTGGCTACTATACCGCATGATAAATTAAACATTAGCACATGGGAATGGCATGCTGCCCACCTCTGTTGCTTATCATTCGGGGAGGGATGCAAAAAATCCACTATCCAGATCTTTTATTTTGAATACAACTTGGGTTTCTTAGGACCCTTCCACACATCCATATAACCCAGAATATCAAGGCAGATAATCCACAATATCTGCTTTGAACTGGGTTATCTGAGTCCACACTGCCATATATCCCACTTCAAAGCAGATAATGTAGAATTTTATTCAACTGTGTGCAAGGGGCCTACATCTTATTTCTATAGAACTAGCTATGTTGGAACAGGGGAAGAGGCGCTGTCATGGCTCCTGGCTGCTGTAGATGTGCAGAACATTCAGAGTCTCCTGGTTTTTTTAAATAAGTTGCCACAATTAAAGTAAAGTGGGGAAATCCTGCTTTGTTGAATCCAGGGTATAAGGAAGATGCATTCTCAGACTTAAGTCCCATTGTTAGTCCGAACTAGAGTTGACCCATTTAATTAATAGATCTTACGTAACGGTTGCTTTACCAAGTTGCCATTTATATTAATGGGTCTGGTGGGACCAACATTTTTAGACCCCAGACTGCAGGAGGGTTGGAAATGTGATCTCTTAAAAGGCCAGGTGCCTGATCTCATAAAATTGTGACTCAGATGAAAAATTTACAATGCTGTAAAGTCTTGTGGAGCCTACTGGTGAGTCATGTATTTGTCTCTACTGCCTAGTTCTGAATTGCACGAGTATTAATGCAGACTTACTGGAAGAGATAATAAAGAAGTACTTTTAGTATAGCTGTTGTGAGTCACCTTGTACAACAAAATAGCTTATTCTATATTATGATCTATTTTGCAAAAAAATACTTAAATCTTACATTCTAACTAATTCCTATACTATTTGCTTTAAAATGCACCTTTATGGCATGTCATGTAGTTGTTATATTGGATAAGCAAAGACCTAAAAACAGTTGACTGCGACACTTCAATCTGTATGTTAGTCGTAAGGGATTTTGTT
Organism: Anolis sagrei; assembly: GCF_037176765.1. NCBI lineage: Eukaryota > Metazoa > Chordata > Lepidosauria > Squamata > Anolidae > Anolis > Anolis sagrei. The sequence continues at coordinate 247,109,336 of NC_090021.1, read as the reverse complement.
TTTGTTTTTTGCAAAACCTACCCAGTGCCACAAATTTCCCACATACCTATTAATCCCAAAACTAGGAGGGGTTATCATTTAAATTCCTTCAGTTAATATATCCAGAGTTCCCAAATTTGGAGATGGCCTCGTTTCATGGCAGTATGTTGATTTGTGCACTATATGTGACTGCTCAAGCCTGCTCAAATATGCAAAAGGCCCCAGTTCCTGTTTGAGCATGAAAACTAATCAGTGTCAGCCCTGGTTAGCACTTGGATGGAAGATTGCCAACACATACCAAGTGCTGTAGGCTATATTTCAGAGCAAGGAACTTTCAGAATTAAGCATCTCTTGTCTAATAAAACACCATAAAATTAATGGGGCTGTCACAAGTTTATGAGTGACTTGAAGGAACATATACATACATGGCTAACCAGTTGTGCCAAGGTCAAACTACTGTGCTTTTCACTCCTTTTTTTAAAAAAAATTGAGACAAATGAGTGCATCTGCATTGCACAGTTTTAGAAATTTGATACTGTCATGGCTCAATCCTACAGGATTTTAGGATTTATTGTTTGGTGTGATGATTGCAATCATCTGCCGAGCTCTACTTCATTCCCCTGAGCATTAGCACTTTGCAGGAAAGAAAGCTAAACACTTCATTAAACTACAGGTCCTCAAAACTGTAGAATAGAATCAAAACAGTCAACAAGATATCAAAACGTGGCTGTGCAATGTGGGTGCATTTGTTACATATGTGGGGATTGCAGAGCATTTCATGCTTTCATCTTCCTGCAGTTATGGGCCTGCAGTGTGCATGAGAATCCTGACTATGGGAACTGCTGTAATTTAAGCCAGCAGTCTTTGATAAATCAGTGAATGATATGTCATCTTACGTTCTTCTAAATGTTAGTCTTGAATAAAAAAGAATGATTTCAGTGTCACCCGATCCTCTATCTCTCTGTTGATGTTTCAATGTGCACATCCACAGCTGCTTCTATAGACCCTGGGCACTATCATGCTGGGTATATAAAGCTCCAGTGTTTGCTAAACTATAGATACTAGGATTCCATGCCATACTACCATGGAAGTTAAGAAGGGATCATAGTTTTATAAATATGTACTGTAAAAGGATCCCTATTTGTTACACCAATTTTTGGTTGAGAATGCTATGGTTTGGATTCTGATTAAGAACAAGCTGACACATTGTTTCCACTTTCATGTTGCTGAAAAAGTAAAGGTAAAGATTACCCTGACATTAAGTTTAGTTGTTTCCGACTCTGGGGGTTGGTGCTCATCTCCATTTTTAAGCCGAAGAGCCGGCGTTGTCTGTAGACACCTCCAAGGTCATGTGGCTGGCATGACTGCATGGAGTGCCATTGTCACCTACTTACATTTACATGTTTTCAAACTGCTAGGTTGGTAGAAGCTGGGGATAACAGCGGGAGCTCTCCCTCACTCCCCCGATTCAAACCGCCAACCTTTCAGTCAGCAAATTCAGCAGCTCAGCCTCCCTTAATTCCAGCATGATCTACCTTATACCTCTTAATCTGCTGCTATATATGTCTTATGTAATTTTATGCTTCCGAACCCCTTGTGCCCCTGCATTAGTAGGCATGCACTCCGCCCCCCACAAACACACATACCCTCACCCCCCATTGGCACAACCCAGCCTCTTGTTTTCCTGATGGTTAGTCACTGCTTCCTTTCTGGCAAGTCCTAACCTCTTGACTCAGCAGGACATCCTGTTTCGACTTTGGACATGCTTTGGGATTTCCATCTTTCACACTGCCAGTTTTCAGATCAAACCTTGCATCTCCAACTTATGTCCCTGTTGTTGAAGCAGCTTCTCTAGTTTCAATTATCAAAAGTTGAATAGAAATGCACTTGTCAGTTTTTTCCAAAGCATGTTTTTTAATAACTGGAAGGATATTGCCTTTAAGTAGTTGCATAATCCCACATGAAAAGCAAGCCATCCAATAGAATTCCAGCTGTTTCAGCACCCCAAAATGCTAGTAGAGATGAGTAAGGCACATTTTATTCCCAACATCAAGTGGCATAGACTTTTGTTCAAAAGACAGCTGAAATGCAGACTAGGTTAATGTGTTGTTGAAGGCTTTCATAATTGGAATCACTGGGTTGCTGTGAGTTTTCCTGGCTCTATGACAAGAGTTCTTTCTTCCATCCTGGACATTCCACAGATATTTAAACCCCATGTGCTTAGTTTCCAACAAACCTTACAACCTCTGAGGATGCCTATAGATTTGGGAGAAACATCAGGAGAGAATGCTTCTGGGACATGGCCATACAGCTTGGAAAACTCGCAGCAACCCAGACTAGGTTACTTTAGACTGAGGTTGCCAAAACGTGGGCCACATGACTAGCTTTGTGGCTTGCCAAACTTTTTTTTTTTTTTGCCCCAAATGCAAATGAAACTGGTCTGTTAGAATCATGTTTCTGGGAGGACAAACATGCAATCACTGGTCTCGTGTTCAGTTATCTGTGTGATAATTATTCCAATATTTTTATTTATTTCCTTGAAATATAGCATCGTGGTGCCAGTGAAAGGCACTAATGTTTGTTTTTAAAAAAACAAAGAATGAAGATGCCTTTTTCAGAGAACAGAGAATTGCACTTAGTTCCGTGATTCCACATACCTTGCATTTGGAAGACTTGCATATTTTTTGTAGTGATGCATCAAAGTAACCTAAGAAAAGAAGAGCTGCCATTAAGGTCCATTGATGGTTTAATTAATATCCAGGTTGTTGTTGCAGTGGAGTTAATATCCTGGGCAAGGTTTCCTTGGATCGTACTATGAAATGTGGCTGACTTTATAACTCTGCAGAATTGTGGACTTTAACTCTGGGCATTCTGTTTGCACTGTGCCAGTTATGTGATCCACGCCTGAAACAGTGCATTTTATCCGAGTTGAACCATAGATTGATTTTGCTCCTTAGATTTTTATCATTCTGTGTCCTTGAATTTCTTAATCATAGGCTAGACTTTGTCTTTAAATGTGCACTGAACTAAACTAAACTAGCAAGACATTGTGTAATGTCTTTTGAAGCAGAAAAAGGAAAAATTGTGGTGAAACTCATTTCCCCACTTTAGAAAGTTTTAAGAAGAATCTGAAAATCTCACTTTTCCACTGTTGATTAATCATATAATCTCATATTGCCAGTAACCCCCAGTATTTGTTTTTAGTGCACACCCTGCCCCCTGTACGAAGGTCCCTTTTTCGATCCCATCTTGGAAGAGTTCCTCACAAATAATTCGCTCCACTGCTATCTCACCCCGTTTTTATCTTTCGTATTTTATTATATGCATGTGGCCCGCTCACTGTTCTGTGTTATGAATGATTTTATTGTAATTTTATATTGGTTGTAGTATTCTTATAGTTTATGTTTTATGTAATTGATTATGTTGTTGTTTATGTTTGGATTTTATTTATTGTATTGCGTTCTTGGGGTTGGCCTCATGTAAGCCGCCCCGAGTCCCCATTGGGGAGACGGTGGCGGGATACAAATAAAGATGATGATGATGATTATTATTATTCAAAGGCAGCACACAGTAATATCTCTCCCAACTGCAGCTGAAGAAGTGGGTTTATAACCATGAAAGCTTATTTAGATTTTTAAAAGTCAGAGTATGTTTTTGAACCACACAAACTCCTACATGGTTTGATGAATCTGAACCAAACTTGGTTGACATGCCCTTCATGAACCAACAATAACCCTGGAGAGAGGAGGTAGATAGAAGATGATGAGAGTTGTAGTCTAGCTACATCCAGAGAGCCATGTTCAGATGGAGCTGAACCAAACTTGGGACATATACCCTTTATTACTCAACTTAAAATATTGATAGGGTTAGAGGGACCCTGATAGACGATGATAGGAATTGGAATCCATCTATATCCAGAGGCCCAAGTCATTCCTACCCACGACTGAGAGTCTGTCTCCTCCAAATCAGTCAGACAGCTCAGTCAACTTGCCAAGCAGCATCTCCCATCATCCTTACCCAGAGGCAACCCTAGGTAATTTTCAACAGTAAGCAAATAGTATTTTGGCGCCCCCCCCCCCCCAACCAATCACTGATATATATTTTCTGTTTGACGTGGGAGTTCTGTGTGCCATATTTGGTTCAATTCCATCATTGGTGGAGTTCAGAATGCTCTTTTATTGTAGGTGAACTATACATCCCAGTAACTACAACTCGCATATGTCAAGGTCTATTTTCCCCCAAGAGTGCCTCAAGAGCGCCCTTGGGCAAAATCAACTATACTGCAAATGCTTACTTCACGTAATGGGTTGAGCCGCCCCTGTCCGTACCCTTTTGCAAGGCAGGTTGAAGCTGGTGGGAGTTGCAGCCCAACAAGAAGGCTGAGACCTCTGACCGGTTAGGAAAGCTCTGAGTTGCAGCCCAGCCAGATGTGGGGCTGATGGGAATTGTAGCTGGTCAGATCTGGAACTGATGAGAGTTGCAGCCTGACTAGGTCTTGGGCTGATGGGAGATACAGTCAAGCAATGTGATCGGCAGCTTTCTCCCCCCAATTTTTACATTTTCAAAAGCACACAATTTGATGGCCCCCAAATAATATAAAGTAAAATAGACAAATTCCTGACCATTGAACAAGCTGACTAGGACTTCTGGAAGTTAGGAGGCCAAACAGCTGGAGGACCAGAGTTTGGGGATGTCTACACTGAAATAATGGAAACACATGAAATCCTCCCTCTCCACCCCTCCCCCACCTCTGTAGCTTCAACCTTTAAAAAAAGAATAAAAATGAAAAAGACATAAAATACATTAAATACACAGTTGACTTCTCTCCCGTTCAAGCCAAGGTGTCTATAAAAACATTACAATGTACTTCTAATTGCTTTAACTTCTGCTATATTTAAACAAATATTGTTAAAATCAACAAGTTGTGTTAATACAAACAATTTGAACATGTTTACTATAATTCCGTTCTTATAATTTCATGTTTTAGTTCTCATCTCAGGAACCCCTCAGATTTTTTTCCCTTTTAATCTCAATTGAATTTACTATATTTTAACAATTCTTTCAATATGTCTTGTATTTTCCCCTTCATTTTAAATGTTATTTCATCAATCTCACCCCTATGTTAAAAAAAATTATTTTAATTCGTCCACACGTAATCTTAATACTAGAGGTCTGAACATTTTGACTGTAGTTGAATTAATGTAATTTCGCCTTTTATATTTTATCTCAATATCTCCTACATTTTTTTCCTTTTAATCTGGATTGATCTTGCTATTATATTTCAGCAATTTTCTATATATTGCATTATATTTTCTATTTTATTCTCACTATTCTTATTTCATTGAGTTATTATTTTACTTTAGTTCTTCCAGAATTTTCCATTTGTGTATCCTAATCTAGGACCGTTTTTTTAAATACACGATTCTACAAAATTCTGGATATTTTCCTTAACCTCTCTGATTTAACTATCCTTACAATCATAAAGCTAGCAATTAGTTTTTCTAATAATTAGTATTAGAAAATCCTTAACCTGGGCAATCCTGAGTACATAACTAGTGCTAAAATAAAACCCAGTCTTAAAAGCACACATTATATCACCATTGCCTGGAAACCTCAGTTTTCATCTTGAGTATCTAATGTCTTTATGTTCACCAAAAAATAAAGAAGTGCAGGCATTAGTCCAGATGACATTGAGTTTTCATTACTGTTGAAAAGGTAGCAGCAAACAACCAGTGGTTCCATTCCTGTTGAAATTGTTTGGGGGCTAATTTGTCCCAGTGATTCAAGCAGTTTAATCTAGATTCATCTGTTTTGAAGATTGAGGAGAAGAATGGAACAACTGGCTGCAACATCCATTGTAGCAGATGTACGGCCCTAACTTCAAACTTGTAGACTATTCTGTTCTTACATTCACATTCTTTGCAAAAACATTGGAGCCTTAGTGTTGAGCTAACCCCCCCCCCCCCCCCCCCCCCCCCCGCAAAATGAGAGTTTTAAATTTGCTCAGTAAACTCTTGGCCAGGTGGCATGCAATGAGTTATCAAAGTGATGGGGTGGCTATTAGAAATATCTCATACTGGACTACATATTCCAACAAGCAAATGAATTTACATTTGGGAGAAAAGTGGGATATTATTTATGTTAATTAAATATTTTTCTTCTTTCTTAGTACTACAAGATGTCTCTCAAGGAAAAGCTGATTGCAAATGTTCACAAGGATGAACAACCCCATGCCCACAACAAGATCACTGTTGTTGGGGTTGGTGCAGTTGGCATGGCTTGTGCCATGAGCATTTTGATGAAGGTAGGTAGATTTTGCATCATTTATTGACAGGCCCATTGGCTATACTTGAGTGTCTGTTACATGTCAGTTACATGTCTAGCTCTTTTACACAATCCATTCCTCAGCTGTTAACCTGACAACTTCCAGATGTGTTGGACTACAGCTTCCAGGGCTGGGGAAAGTTGTAGATCAAAATTTCTGGTTACATCAAGTTGAGAAAGTTTTGTCCTAGAAGAATACATTTTAGGACCCTACAAGATATTTAGGAATGATAGCATTGCTGCCTGTCTAGAACTGCAGAAACAGAAGACTTATCAAGCCGATTGATATGCTGCTTTTGGAAGGATGCTTACCTGCATTTGACATGGGTGCTCCTGAGTTGTACAACTTGTTACAGCCACAATGTTCACATCAACGGACGCTGGTGAAGTTGACATTCTCTTATTACTCCTGACATTTTGTAGGACTTGGCAGATGAACTTGCCCTTGTTGATGTCATAGAGGACAAGCTGAGGGGAGAGATGTTGGACCTCCAGCATGGCAGCCTCTTTCTCAAGACACCAAAGATTGTCTCTGGCAAAGGTAAACATTTCTTTCTTCTGCCCTGACCATTTAATTCAGGCACTAGTTGCAGTCATGCAACATTCAGTCCCACTCTCTCCTAGAAGAAACCCTTCTCTATGTTGAAACCAAAATGATTCTTTCCTTGCATGATAGTCCCTGGGAATGTAGTTGAAGTGTTCTAGCACTTTTAACAATTATGGGTTCTATTTTATGGAACCTTGGGATCAGTACAGACATCCCTTCACATTTGCAGGCTTTCCTTTTGCAGATTTGATTATTCATTAATTGGATTAATACAACCTCTTTAGGAATCTTTAGGTCCTCCAGTGTTACTCTGTGGTCAATTTCTGGTGGAAGTTGACTGTAAAACCACACTGGAGAATCTCAGGTTAAACAAAAATAATGGTTCTTTTCTTCACTATTTTTCCACTTTGGGAGGAGTCCTGTGTTCCTAAGGCCAGCAAATTTGGAGGGCTTACTGTAGTTTGGATTATGAATATAGCATTCTCTATTGGATTGTTCTAAGTCAGATGAGTACACCATCTTCCGTTAGGGACAATTCTGAGTATCTCACTAAACTACAAATCCAGTTTTTTAAAAAGGATAGAGCCATAGCAGTTAAGAGTGGTATCAGATACAGTCCAAATGAGGTGCTTGAAAGCTGATTTAAGTCTGAATCAATGGAACTAAAGTGTTAGTTTACAAAGTTTCCATTCATTCAATGAAGCCTTGTCTAGTTGGGACAAATAATTGGATTTAGGTTTTAGCCAGAACCAGGCATGTGGATTTCTAATTAAACAACAGAAATTCGCCTATGTTATATTTAAATTGTAATACATTTGAAATGTAATAGGGCACTAGTAAACTACTCAAATGTATGCCCAGTGTGAATCAATTGCCATAGTTCTGGAAAAGCTACACATGCAAAAAGAAGGGTGTTGCATTATAAAAAAGTCTGGCTGTAAATGCTGCCTAATGGAGCTTCTCTTTGTTGTATTTCCTATCCATACATCTGTCTATATAATTGTAATTTATCCTGTGATAAAATAACTTTGAGTGACTTTGCCAAGTGCATTTGCCTCCTTTTCTTTGTATTCAAATCAAACCAGAGAGGTACAAGTTATGCCTGGCCTTTTTAATTCTCTTTCTAGTGTAATAGCGCTGAAAACTGTAGATCTCTAAATGAGCTGAGATTTTCACAAACATATCTGGATATGTGCCCTTTTGGCTATGTTTGAAAAGAGGGCTAGATTAATTGTCAGGTTTTCCATGCACAATAACTGTTGCAAGAGTGTCTGTCTGAAGTGGCAGTAGTGCTTCTTTGTCTCCATATATTAGAGTGTTTCTGTGTGAGTAGCAATTTTAGGATGGAAGCATACAGTGAACTATTAGGAATTTTGACATGATTTGGAAACCAGTTTCTAGCCACCCTAGAGAATAAAATAAACCATTGGAAATGTGCACACTGTAGGGAAAATCTGTATAGGGCTCCAGGTCACCTCAAGCAGTTTCCTTGCACACAGATTCCGAGAATCTGTAGTCTTTCAGTGACTTTATATATCTGTCTTTCTCGATATGGCTGCTCCTATCTTCCCCCATGATACTTCGTCTTGACCACAACCATATTGTAGAATGTTGTTTTGACTAAATGCAATATATCTTCTTTCCTTTTCTCGGTTCGCAGATTATGCTGTGACTGCGCACTCCAAGTTGGTCATCATCACTGCTGGAGCCCGGCAGCAAGAAGGCGAGTCTCGTCTCAACTTGGTTCAGCGCAATGTGAACATTTTCAAATTCATCATTCCTAATGTTGTCAAGTACAGCCCTGACTGCAAGCTGCTTGTTGTTTCCAACCCAGGTTTGTCATTTCCTAATATGTCTGTGTCTAGACTGCTGTTGGTCCTCCTGATGCTGAGAGCAAGGAACAGGTTCATTCCTGTGGAAGGAAACCAGGGAATTCTGAACTACAGTTTCAGGGGAGGGGCCACAATCTTGCTCCCTGTGCATTGGAGGTGAGCCTTTGGTAGGTCATGTGGACTTCCAAGCCCTTTCTCTCTTTGGAGGATAACTATTCAGTTTCAGTGGGCTTTCTTTCAGTACAATACAGCTCCTGTATCTACATGGAATATATTTCTAGACTTAGCATGGAAATGTGAAACTGCAGTTAATAGTGACCCCTATTAAAATAAATTGACTGCCAGTGGAACCATACCATAGAATCATGCTGAAGAACATATAAATCCCTCTCTAGCATTCCTGATGGAGCAGTGGATTAAACTGCTGAGCTGCTGAACTTGCGGGTTGGCAGTTTGAATCTGGGGAGCAGGGTGAGCTCCTGCTGTTAGGCCCAGCTTCTGCCAACCTAGCAGTTCGAAAACACACAAATTTGAATAGATCAATAGGTAGTGCGTCTGCGGGAAAGTAACAGCTCTCCATGCAATCATGCTTGCCACATGGCCTTGGAGGTGTCTATGGACAACACAGGTTCTTCAACTTAGAAATGGAGTTGAGCACCACCCCCAGAGTCGGACACGATAGACTTAATTTCTGGGTCTTCCAGTGTGAATCTCTGGTCAAGATGTGGCATAGAATTGTGCTAGAGGACATAGAAAATGTTTGAGATAATACTTCTCTAGCATTTCTAGATCCCGCCAGCATGATTAGGCTGGTGGAAGCATATTACAGAACCTAGAAAATGCTTAGAAAAAACATGCTTAGAAAAAACATTTTTGGATGTGGATAACTGCCAGCACACTCTTGATTCAATCCATTGAGGCTGCCAATTTCTCACCAAGTAGTGTTTCTCCCCCTTTAACAGTGGATATTCTGACCTATGTGGCATGGAAGATCAGTGGATTCCCTAAGCACCGTGTTATTGGAAGTGGCTGCAATCTAGACTCTGCCCGTTTCCGCCACCTGATGGGCGAAAGGCTGGGGATCCACCCACTCAGCTGCCATGGCTGGATTGTTGGGGAGCATGGAGACTCTAGCGGTAAGCACAAAAACCTGTTTATTGCCTGAAAACTTTTTTTCTATCAGATAGTGAAAATCATTTAGCTATGTTTTAAGGGAACTCACCAAATCCTGGCATCCTATAGATATGTTGGATTGCAACCCTCATCACTAAAGGACACAAGCCTTTTCCGTATTCTTGGGAGGTGGGCAGAAGTGTTTTGAAGATAACTGGCTGTTTAGTAAAAGGGAAAAGTGGCTGGACATTTCCTTTAGCCAGACTCAGCTCTTTGAATTCAGACTTACTGTATTAGTGTTGGGCAGATACAAGGGAAAATGCTGCTCTATCAGTATGAAAGTTAGCTTAAGCCTTTCCTGCTTCATGAAAGTAACACTAGATGATCTATATTTGACTTGGGTAGGTCTGTTCAGAAAAGGTCAACTCTGTAATCCAAGAAGACCAGACCCTGCTGTGCTGAATGCTGCCCTTTACTCTTAACAGAGGAGTTCAGAATATAGCCTCTCATTTATGAATATTGCTGCCCTGTGAAGTGCTATTTTTTAAAGTCTCTGTCTTGACTTTCCGTCATCCTATATTTAGAAGTTAAAACACACAATCAGGTTGTATTTAGAATACTTAGTAGGAACTGGTAGGCACCAAATACAGTGATGTGAAAAAGCTTTTAAGAGAAACCTAGTATTTATAGCTCTCTCCCCCCCTCCCCAGTTTTGTTTTGTTTTTGAAAAGGCATATGATGGGGAAGAATGAAGGGTTAAAATCACAATGTAGAAATTCCTCAGTCAGAGATAATCTGATATGGATGTATCAAGTGTGTATAGCTATTGTCTCAGTAACTGTAAAGATGCAGGACTTAAATCTCTCTCTCTTTCCCTCCTGGTATGGGACCCTTGTTAGTGATTGCAAGTCTCAATTCAATATGAATACCATTGATTCTCAGTATCCACAAGTTCTGCATCTAGGGTTTGAAATTCCTAAAAGCAAACCTTGATTTTGCCATTTGATATAATGGGTACTATTTTCCTCTGCCATGTATATCATGGGAATAGAGCATCCACAGAATATGGTATTTGTGGAAGATCCTGGAACCAAGCCCTAGCAGAAACTAAAGGCATACTGTACATGAAATCTATATTCTGAAGGGCAGGATAATTTCCTAAATTCCACTGAAAATCTTGTCATTTTTTCAGTGCCTGTCTGGAGTGGTGTGAACGTTGCTGGTGTCTCTCTGAAAGGCTTACATCCTGACATGGGATCTGATAGTGACAAAGAGAACTGGAAAGAGGTCCACAAGCAGGTGGTAGACAGGTAACATTTAAAACTCATCAGGGTGTTTCAAACCCACATTTCTCAATGTTTTTGCCAAACTATCCAATTATGCAGCAATAGCAATTATCATGTTACGTAAGTCCTTGAGATTAATCAGAGTACTTCACCACTGATCAGTAGCTGTGTTTTATATTAACATACTGATACTGAGAATGAAGTAAAATTCTGAATTGAGAAACTTATTTCTGCATTTGAAAAATAGATACTATATTCACAGGGGGATATGTTCCCAGACTTAGTTTGGATACGCAGAACTGCAGATAGTAGTGAACGGTATTGAAATAAAAGATTTCTGACCCAAGAATACTATAGAGCTGAAAGCCTTAAAATGCCTCAAAGGGACGTATTTTGTTGGACATGGGTAAATTAAACCTCAGGCATCAGCCCTGTGTATATGTGGATTATCCAGACTGATATTTACCTGCGTGATGAATGTGGTGAACCAGTTCTACCTTTTTATAATGTTTCTATGAGAAAGTTAGTATTTTGTTTTTAAAAAGTAAAAAGACAAAAAGATCTTACTTTTTGTCCTGAGTAGAACAGATGCCAAGAGATGCCCCCAACAGGTAGAAAGACAGGATACACATAAATATAGTAATAATAATATGACAGGAGTGTGAATTTCTTAGGCTACAGGCTGGACCCCAAGATCATTCAAAGCCCCTTCTTTTATTTTGCAGTAATGGGAAGATCATGCTCTCAGGGACAAAATCTCCCTAAAGCAAAGTGGAGGGCGCCATTCCGTTTCTAAGGTTTTCAGCCTGACATAGAATTGCAAAACATCAAAAGCCACAAGCCTAGCAAAGTTTATTGATTGATTGATTGATTGATTGATTTACTGTATTTGTATACCGCCTTTCTCAGCCTGCAGGCTCCTTAGCAGACTTGGATTTCTGAAACATCTGGACATTGCTTTTCTTAATAGAGTTCTTTTTTAAACAATATTATCTACTTAGTGCTTATGAAGTTATCAAGCTGAAGGGATACACATCTTGGGCAATTGGTCTCTCTGTGGCTGATCTTGCTGAAACCATCATGAAGAATTTACGAAGAGTGCATCCAGTTTCTACCATGGTCAAGGTAAGTCAGTATGTTCTGAATTTTGAGTGTTGAGCCACAATACAAAAACTACTCATGGCTGCTCCAGTTCCATTGAGTCTCCCTCTCATAGAACACAAGTTGGTTCATACAATAGTAGTTGGGCTTTAAAGAACTAAGCATCCATACTCCGCATGAATATTGTTAGATGGCTGGAAGAGCAATCCACTTACACATGGGTTGTCTCCTTGTGCCAGCTATCAGGACATGAGTTCATAGTTCTTATCAGTTGCATCTGTTGACTCTTCTCTTTTCCCTGGTAGTATTTAACACATACTCTTCCTTTCAGAGAGTTTTACTACTGTTAGCACTCACCGATCTAAATTGCTGCCTTCTTCCTAAGAGTTGCCTGTAAATCTTCTTGGCTGTTGTGACAGTTATTTTTATTTTTTTTGTGCAATCTGGAATCAGTTTCCACTGACAACTGGCTGGATAACCCATATATAGGTGGATTGCTCTGATGTGCCTCCCATACGTTGGATATCCTTCCTCTCATGACATACATTTGAATCAGTCAGATCAGCCATTATTTCAGGTTCCTCTCACAAAACTTCAGCACACATTATACAAATATTTGATACTCAAGTCAGCTTTAAGAAAAGGAACCAGTGTACAACTTTATTGACCAGAATCCAGTGGTATAGTTCCATTGACATAAACAGATCTGCTACCAAGATTCCTTGATTTCACAATTTTAAGTAGGAAGCTGGAGCCATAAGCAAGGGAGTCCCATTGAGACTGGAGATAGACTGCTAGGGAAATGAATCCCACACTTCCTGGTTCCACTGCCAAAAATGCCTCCAGCAGCAGACACACACTGTTGGATCCTGGCCAGACACTACTTGTATAGGAGGGGGCGGAGAGAGGGAGGGCAAGGGGGGGAGGAGCAGCAGCAAGCCGCATTGCCATGGAGACCAGCTTGGGGGTGATGGCCTGCTGGGCTGTTCCTGCAGCCCCCGCTGCTCTCCCCGCTCTACTTTCAAGGCTCTCCGCCACTCACCTCCTACAAAGGCCACTGGGCTTGTCTAGGCCCAAGGAAGCTTGGATGTGCTTGCTGAGGCATTCTGGGAGCTGTAGGAGTCAGGAACTATGGCTCCCAGAATGCCCCAACAAGCACATCCCAGGCATGCTGCCGCCCAGGGCTGCTGGGAGCCATCGTCTGGGGGCACAAGGAAGGATAATGTTTTCAATCTTTTCCTACCAAAGACTGAGGCTACGATAAGGAAATATGACCAGGATCCTGTTTCCATGCTCACTAGTGGGAGGAGATTGAAAATATTCTTCTTCTTGAGCCGTAACTGGCAGCTAAACAATCCTCCTTTGACTGATGCAGCTTCTGTAGTCTTTCAATAGGAATATATGGTATTTCTGAATAAAGAGAAGTCATGCCAGACATTCATTTTATTCTTTTCATTATTCCTTTTCCCAGGGCATGCATGGAATCAAAGATGATGTCTTCCTAAGTGTCCCTTGTGTCCTGGGCTTCTCGGGAATTACAGATGTTGTGAACATGACTCTGAAGAGTGAAGAGGAAGATAAACTGAGGAAGAGTGCAGATACGCTCTGGGGAATCCAGAAAGAGCTGCAATTTTAGACCTGGCGTCCTGTCACGTCACTGCGTAATAGTGTTGAATGGGTCTTAGTGGATTGTTTTGTTGCACTTTCCAAATAGGTCAACTCCTTTATGGAGTTTCAGCTACAAACACGTGCAGAGCTAAAACTACACAAACACAGTTTCCTATCCAGTAGGAAGCTTGCAGCTCCTGTGTAACAGTCCTGAGCTGTGGGGATAAAATAACACCAACATGCACTGAACCAACACTGCTGAAGAAAACCACCTGGCCTTTTATCTAAAGTTACCACGTTTGAGTCTTCCAAAAACCCAAGGGTAAAAAAAAACCCTAGAGTATCTTGTGATCAAAAAGACAAATACAAACCAATACTCTCTGCTTACTGGTAGCTTGATTCTCCTATTGAGCAGCTCCAAAGTATCTTTCCCAACACTGCTGCTTATCAAATCTTTGTGCATAATTTTCCAGAGACTCTTGTGTAGTCTAGTTGTCTTAAATGTAAAGAGGAAAAAAACCCTCAAAACCCTCTGTATGCAACAATTACAACTGATGCAATTGTCCAACTGTAGTACCAGCCCAAATAATGAAATAAAGAATTAACGGTTACTTCTGTTTTGTCTGTCCTATATTTGAGCACAAAGTATCACCCTAACCCTAACATTACTGGGAATAAACCACATTTGCTACCTACTAGTTACTAGGTCAAGGTCTAGCTGTTGACATAAAGGTTGGAATCCAGTTGGTGATACTTGCAGATGTAAACTTTGTTCATACCTTTGTATGTGTTATCAAAGATGTTGTGGAAGGAGTGCTCAGTACCTCCTTTTCTAACTACTTCCATTTGTACAACTGCCTTGATCACTCTTGGCTGGGGTAAGGTGTCCAGACAGATTCCTCAAATTTTGTATCTAGGAATTTAACATTATCCTCGGATTGTATTCCCAGCTGCAGAAATTCTCTTCACGCAGGTTACTAATTTGGTAATGGGGGCACATTTCAGCAGCAGTTGGGCTGGTTGCGCACATGAAGTGCACTGGAAGAGTGTTATGCTTCACCAAGTATATGTAAGGCTGCAGAGGTAGGCTACCTGGCATGTCACCTTCACCACTTTTTGGATTGTCCTGACCCCTTGTATTCAACAGGTATCAACCATGATGTTCTTCAGGGTGCAAGCAGACCAATTTTTTTTCATCCAGGCATTCCCAAATTGACTGCTGTCCAGTTTGAGAACTGTGTACTGAGCCTCATTATTAACGAATCACTTAAGCATTACCCAATGTGTCTTTGACTGTTTCAAATGTTAACTTTCATCTGTTATAAACATTAGTGGTAAGCAGTGACTATTAATACAGACATTGGATGTTAATTTGATCATTTCATCCTACTCTTCTGACTCAAATACTTTCTAAAGACTTATGAAATTGTTTCAGATAAATTGTTGTAAAAACATTTCTAAGGCAGGAGTGAGCAACTTGTGAACCTCAAGCTGTTGGACTACAACTCTAATCATCAGCCAATTATGAGGGATAATCAGTTGCATAGCAACATCTTGAGCCAGAATAAGCAACTGTGGAAGGATAGTGGTTCACATTACGTGAACAACCACTCTGCATCTTTTAGGGATATAGAGATGGAACCCTTGGTGGCGCAATGGGTTAAACCCTTGTGCCAGCAGGACTGCTGACCAACAGTGGTTCGAATCTGGGGGGAATGGGTTGAGCTCCCTCTGTCAGCTCCAGCTCCCATGCGGGGAACATGAGAGAAGCCTCCCTCAAGGGTGGTAAAACATCCAGGCATCTCCTTGCAGACTGCCAATTCTCTCACACCAGAAGTGACTTGCGTCGCTTCCTGACATAAAAAGATAGAGGGACAGAAGGATTTTTGCCATGTTTTGGAGTTTATCTGAGTCAGCCCCAGAAAGAGGCCTTTTTTTTTAAATAACAAGAACTAAACAGAAGTAATTTACTTTTCAGTTTTGGTTTCAAAAAAGGTCTCATAAATTTACCTGAGGCGTTGTTCCAGTTCCTTCAGTAACCAGCAGATGCCCTCAGGAAGCCCAAACTCACTGCTCCACATTTTTGTACCAATTTCTATTCAAGGGGAAATCTACTTCTGCACTTGCTAGTTTTCTACACCAATCTATGGCTAATGCATGGAAGTATCCCTACCCCCCCCCCCACTTTAATTTATTTAATTCTACTTTTTAATTGCATGTAAATTAGTAATTTATTAGAAAGGTACAAAAACATGTGTCTACAGGGGACTTACCAGAATAACACTGGGCAACAACATTTTGGTGCCTCAAATGTTTCTGGGTATATTTGACCTGCTGATTCTGAATGACACTATCCGGCCCCCACAAGCTCTAGTTCTTGAGATAATATATGCCACATGCCAGTCTTCATCTGCTCCCCATATATAATCATGAAGTATCTAAGAAACTAGAGATGATGTGTTCTATCCAATGCAATTTTCTGAATTGGCACCCCAAATAATCCCAGGAACAGACCTAAAAATCAAGACACCAAGAATGTTTTTCTGTTGTGCTGTGTAATCTGTAGGTGAAAGGGAAGACTTATTGGGATACCATAGGTATTGGTTCAAAGACTGCAATTTTAATCTGAATTATTTGGAATTGAATCCCAATGCACAGACATAAAACTAGCCTAAAACGTAGTTTTATAAGTTTTTTTTTAAAGACACATTTTACCTCAATCTCCTACAAACTTCTATGCTTTTATTACAAATTAATCTTAGAAGTACACACATGAAAATTCCAGCTGTATTGTACAGATATTATATTAAAGCACATAAGTGATACTTACTGCACAAATGTCTTCACAAGAAAAAAGTGTTATGCAACAAATTATATTCAGTCATCAGCCCACAAATGCAAAAGGTTTACAGAGAATAGAAAGTGCATTAATAAAAGCTAGTTCTTACCCCTCCCCCAAACAGAAGAAAGAAAATATATTATCCATTCAAAATATCTTACAGTTGAATGATGTAATAAGTTATTCTGTCTGTCTACTGATTAAAAGGAAAAACGAATAAGAACATGAACACTTAATGTATATCACTACTTCATTCTGTGGGTCAGTAGAGATCACTGAGTCCTGCAGTTTTTCTTGCTTTCTGCATCAATGCTCTCAGTTGGAACTGCTTGCGAGACAACAGACGGACATGCTGAGAAGAGACAAAATGGGCCACAGAAAGTCAACCAAGCATGACATAAAAAATTGTTCTACCCACAGAAATGTTGATAATTTATTTAATGAAATTACAGAATCTGCAGATCCAGATTCTGGAGAACTTGCAAAAGAATGAAAACTACTTGTAAAAGTGCACCCACAACTACCAAAATGGATTTTAGTTTAACCATCAATAATATCTGAGATTTTAATTTCCCATTACATTTGTACATTTCTGATAAAGTATGTATATGTTCTGTGCAATTCCAACTCAAAGACACACAGTAGTAATTGGTCTCTAGAGACATAGCAGCAGAGAAATCTGTTGGCAGAACTGCTCTGCCTGGTTAGAAGACCCAACTGAAGAGCAAAAAATGGAATAGGAGAAGAGGCAAATTGCGCCAAATCCAAGCTGCCTCCAGGTCAAGTTCACAAGCACAATGCCAGCAGAAGGGAAGGTCAGGACAAGTGTAGTACTCTCCAATTTTTACTATCGCCAGATCAGTAGCAATTCAGATTCAACAAAGCTTTAGCTGGCTCAGAGAGACCTTGGTCATGTGGGCCAGCAGGTATTTTATTGTAAGCCAATTGTGTGTTGTTTTATTTTTTAAAAAACCAAATTGACAGCTTCTATGTTTCAGTAACAATCAGAGGGAGATGCTGTTAAGAATTCACTGTGCAGCAGAATAATAAATAGGAAACAAATAATTCTTATACATTTTAGTTAGGTATCAATCCATCTTGCCTGGAATTTATTCATTTACTGAGATAAAAACCAGAATATATGGTTAATAATACATTATCGGAAGTGTGTAAATCTACGCTTACATGCCTGTCTCGTAAATCTACGCTTACATGCCTGTCTCTAACGATCTGCTATTAATTACCATTTTCATTCAAGAACACAAACAGATATATAAAAATAAGGGACAAAATAAACACAATACAGCATAACTGAAATACGCCAAAACTATAGATAGACAGACAGACGAGACAGTAGTGCTGTGAAAGCTTGCTTTATGTATTTGGTGTTTTTAGTTGGCCTCAAAAGAGTATCGATGTTTTATGGCCAACAAATCTACCCTGAATATGTTTACAACTTAATGCTACCGTTTATGTAGCATGGGATATGTGAGAAGGGTAAAACTGAACACTAGGAATTCATGCTGAATTGTGTCTGGTGGGCTCTTTCAACTCCCATTGCTTTCATTTAGTTACACAGCACTAATTAGGGTTCAGTCAAGTCAACTCCACCTAGGGTTTAGTTCTGCTCAATTAAATATGAGTCTGGTACTGACTGTGAATGCTCACTCTGAGATGGCAGGAGGGGTCACCCATTTACTCATTCCTCGCATGCCAACTGATAAAGCAGGAGACTGAGCTCCTTCTGTTGTGACCACTGAGATTTGCTTTATATAGCTACCCATAAATAAATAAATAAATAAATAAATAAATCTTGGCCATAACCAAATTTGAAATCAAACAAGAGAGAGACACCTCTGGTTTAAAGCTGGAATATGTCTCCTAGTTCAACTCTCACCCCAAAAAACTGTTCAGGTGCCCTTCCTTCTCCAAAAGACAACCAACAATATAAATCCTCAGGGAGCTCCTGGGAAGTCTCAGAATGTCTCTGAGGATTATATTGTTACTGTGCATCCAGCACAAACAGCAATGGCTCTCCTTCTCAGAACGGGGATCTGACACACTGAAGAGGTGGTTTAGACACTGGTTTTGGGTTTTACACATCCAAAACAGAACTCCAATCTCGGTAACAACCAACATGGTGGGTTTATTCATTTATTTGTTGCATTTGTTTTTTAATTGGCCTCAAAGGAGTATCGCTGTTTTTCTGGTGTAAGCTATGCCATTATGATTCACAAACAGAATGTCAGCTATTAACTTGCTAAATTCTGCAAAAGTTATTCACAACTTGGGGGGAGGGTGTCATATTAATGACCTTGATAAAACCACATGTATGTATGTATGTATGTATGTATGTATGCTAAAGCACATATTCTTCTATCGAGCCACAAAAGTTTGATTAAGATTACGACTTGTCATCTTGGGGGGTTAATTATGGAACGAGGAACAGAGGAGCACAGAACACAGGAAAAATACACAGAGAGAAAGGGCCAGAGAACAAATAGTGGCATAGAAAATGAGGGGCAATCTCTCTTTTTTCAAAGACTTGTATTTTCCTGATTGTCTGTCTAAACCAGTGGGGGACTGGCAATTACTGCTTTCCAATGTGCCAGGAAGCAGCACAAATGTGTGTGCCCAATGGCCCAAGGATGAGCACTAATCCTGAAACCACCCCTTCTGAGTAGCACTGGTCTAAACAACAAGTTATTTCTTTTTTTATGGTTATAACAATCTTTATTTAGTAGGAATTGCAAAGTTTTTTTAAAAAAAATTATTGCATTTATTCAATTTAACATAAACACATTAAGAAAAAATACCTTTATCACTAAATTACTCCTATACTCTATAACTACTACAAATTCTAACTAGCTATAAATCAATTCAGACTTCTCTCAATTTACAAAACAAAATAATAATAATTCGAATCTGACCTATCCTTATAATCAAGTCACTCATTCACTCTCCAAATACAATATAATAGTAACATATATGCAACATGCAAATTCTAGACACGTCCCATCATTCAATCTTATTCTGTTTTGGAAACATAATGATGAGCACTCTTTGAATACTGACCATGGACCATTCCTGTTGTTTCTCTTTGATACTTTTCTCCCCTCCCTCTTCCCCTTCCCCTTAGTTTGTGCCCCCTCCACCAGGACCAACCAACTCATGTTGTTTCACCATTCCAAAATATCATTGTTTCTCTTGCTGGCTTATACCCCTTTCTCTCATGAAACACATACTTGATAAATTTTCTCCATATTTTCCAAAAGTCTGTTAGTTTACATATTCCCCTTTTAATTTTAATATTGCAAGTTAGTTTATCATTAATCGCTATATTCCAAGTTTCCCTATACCATTCTTCTAATTGAATTTCTTTTTTTTTCCTTCCAATTTTTTGCTATCAACAATTTAGCTGCTGTTATCAAATTAGAAACCAATTCTTTTTCTTCTTTTACGGGGATTATATTATCATGTATGAGTAATAAAGCTAATTTTGGTGTAATCTCAGTCTCTATTTTTATTATTGCTCTTATTTCTTTGAATATGCTTTCCCAAAATTTTTGTATAATATCACATGACTACCACATATGAAGATACGTCCCTATTTCCTGACAACCTCTCCAACACTGATTTGAATATTTTTTGTCAATCTGATTTAATAATAGGGGTTAGATACCACCTCCATATCATTTTGTAGTAATTTTCTTTAATTCTGATAGGCATATTTTTTAGTATTCTCATATTCCATATGTTTGCCCATTCTTGATTATTCATTTTTCCCCCCAAGTCTGTTTCCCATACTTCCTTCAAATAATCTTGTTCCTGTTCATTCATTAATAACAGTTTATAGATATCACTTACTGTGCCTTTTAATATTATATTCTCTTCTTTAGTCTCCCTTTGAGTTATCATCTTTTCTATTTTTGTGTATTCCCTACCTCCATTATACTTTTTCCTTATATCACTTGACCATTTACCCAATTGTAAATACTTATACCAATCTAAGTCTCCTAATTCCTCTTTTATTCTTTCCATATTTACCATTTTCAGATCCCAGTCTTTTATTTTCATTAAACCTCTTCCATTAAGTTCTACTTCAAGTTCTTTTTTTAAATTTTCTGGGAAGTTTTCTGTCATTAAAACTGGCATGATAGGAGAAAAACCTGGCATTAGGGTTTTTTTTATATCTCCCCCAAATCTCTAAAATATTTTTTAGAAAAGGATTGTTTAAATTGTTATACCATTTCTTTTTACCCTTTTCTCTATTACCCCTATAAAAATGTATTCCAATTTCAATTCTAATTTTTTATCATCTTCTTCTAACCACTCCAAGCTCTTGTTATTTCTAAACAAGTTATTTCTAAAGTGGGAGAGAGGCCAACAAGGAAATATATATACCCCCAATTTGTGATAACATATTCCAAAGGGTATTGGAATTACACCATCAATCTTACCTTTAGAAAGATGTCAAGATCTATAACTCCACGTCTCAGTGCTTCTCCCAGGTAAAAGATAGTGTCTTCAATGGCATTTTCTTCAGCATACAAGTTCAGAATCTGTTTATAAAGTGGTGCTGTAGGAACAATGACTTCATCTATGTCATTATTTTCTGTTTGACTTTCCATTTTTTCTAAGGCAGAACTCAGTTCTTCATCTTTCTTTTTCAGGAGGTCAATGTTCTTGTCAACTTCAGCCTAAAACATATGCAAGTCAATACACTTGTTTGAAAATATGCTCATATTCTTTAATAAATACCCTAAATTTCAGTGTAATGCAACTAAAGCTCAATACACATCATTTTGAAAATATTATAGTAAAATGAAAGTCATTAGGATCAGATCTAAGACCTAGCTAGTACAGTGTCCTGTTTGCTAGTGGCCAACTTGATAGCTAGAAAGCCTAAAAGGAGGGCATGAGAATGCTCTCCAGCAATGAGGGTTTCAAGATAGAGACCCTTTGAGGGTGGAGACATCATAAATTAATCCAAATTAAGACCACAACATCTAAGGCTAATAGTCCTATCTTATGCTATCCAATTTCCTATCCTATCCGATCCTGTGCTATTCTTTTCCCTTTCTGTCTGAGTTGTTTAACCATTGGTTCATCCCAGCGAATACGAGGTCTGCCCAAACACCACTTGTGATCTCTTGGTATCCAGTTTGTTAGTCGACATGTCCATTGGTTGTATTTTGTTCATGCTATATGCCCTGCCTATCTTCTTTTTGCCTCATAGATTTCATTGACCACGCCACATATCCTGGTTCTTTGACAACACCTCTTTATTGCTGACATTATTTCTTATTGTCATGCCACAAATCCTTCTTTCCATTGCTCTCTGAGTCACCATCAGTTTTTCCTCCTCTAACTTTGTTGTTGCCCATGTTTCAGATGTGTATGACATTGTCAGTAAAACTGTAGCATTGAAGATACCTGCAGTGCTCTGACCTTCATTGGCACCTAATCAATAACCTGTTAGCACTGTCCGGTCTTGATTAAAAGCCATCCAAGCAGCCTTGCGTCTTATTGCCCATTTGCCATTTTCCAAATTATTCAATTGTACTTGCTGTCCAAGATAAACATATTCAGTCATTTTCTCAATTTCATCTCCATTTATAATGATGTGGTCCTGGACACACTGTTCATTTTTCATCCATTTCATTTTCTTCAAGTTCATTTGTAGTCCTACTGATTTTGGGAGTCGAGCTAGTTATTGGAGATTATACTGTATAGTTACAGATTCATTATCATGATCAAGATCATCATCATCTCCATCATCATTATTAGACCATCTCTCCCATGACTATCACAGCTTTTCTCTGTAACCCTTAAAGTAGGATTATATCTAAAGCCTTTTGAAAGTTGAATGCCATCCATATGTTTAAAAATCACAGAAACATCTAAAACATTAACGAGGAGGGATTTCCATTTGCAGAATGCATGTTCATTCTTCTTTGGCAAGATGTGCCAAAAAAGTCTGGAGCTTTCTCTAGTAGCCACTGTTTGCTTCAGTTCTTCAGACTCAAATGCGCTTATTAAGATGTCCTTAGATTTTCTTCAGTGAGGAAAGATAAAAGAATTCGCATTGCTTCTACACAATCTCCCTATTCTTCTTTGGCTCTACTTTTAGTTTCTTTGTCATTCAACAAGTTAGTTTGTCTGGTGCTTCCACTTTGTTTTCAGCAATAAGCACTTCATTTTTGTGTACAAACTTGTTATCAGCCATTCATTTTTTGTTCTAATTTGAGTGAGACTTCCATTTTATGAAGGAAGAGTCTTGTAGTCACTATAAGCAGTGCAGCAAAAGATGCTTGGGAAGAGTATACTTTTGATGGTTTCCATGATCAGAGTCCAGGAAGCTTTGCATGTGGTGCAGGACACTAGACCATGGTACATGGTATAGGGAATGTAGTAGGTTACTGAAGGCCTGGCCACCCACTCACATGCTTCTTTGGAGCTTTGCAGCAGGGCTGGATCAAGGAAGCACCTTCTTGGCATAGTCAATGGAGTGTGTGTGTAAAGAGATGCTTTGTGGGTTGTGGCGGTGAAGGGAGCTGCTCCATGTAGAGCCGCTTCCTTGGCTCTGCTTCTCCATTTCTTCTGGCAGGGTCTCCTTAGTGCCTCCCATACTTTTCTCCTCAATCAAGACTACCCTCCAACCGCCTGTCCCTTCTTGTCTCCTATCAGTTTTGCTGTACCAGCCATCTCCTTAGTTCCCACAGCACTGTTTGAGGGATGCACATTGATGACTGAGAGACTGGTAGCTGGTAACGTCAGCAGACATTTGTTCCACCTTTTTTGGATCAACTTTGCTTGCTAGTCATGCTGCGATTATCCACTGCTTAGATATTCACAAAATTTCACTATCATTTATGCTAAAATACCTGTGAACTATTCCTCTATAAAATAAGCATAGTCAGAAGTACTTATTTTTCTTCCAAAACCTTTACAACATACATTCTCCATCATAGTTAATGCAGCGTGGACTCAGATAACCCAGTTCAAAGCAGATATTGTGGATTATCTGCCTTGATATTCTGGATTATATGGCTGTCTAGAAGGGCCCTCAGTCCATTCTCAGCCTTCATATCTCTGCTCAGCATGAAGCTGCCCAACTAATATAAAAAAGTAACCAAGTGACCAATACAAATTAACTGGTAGACCACTGGTGAGCTGTTAACATTTGGTCATGATGCTAACAAAGACTCTGAAACCCATCTGTCTCATGGCAGAGACCTACCTCATCACAAGGGTGAATCCTTCATCCCTTGTGAGTACTGTTGCTTCCATACAAAAAAAAGTCTCTTAGTTAAGCACCAGGTGCTGCAACCAGTAAAAGCACTGGCAATGAAGGAGAACCTCTGAACAAAGTTGTGACAGGACATATGAGGCCAGGAAACCCAACATTTGATAGTCTAAAAGGACCAACTCTGTTTGCTTACCACTTCCTGGTCAAGGCGAGTTACCATCTCTTCAAGCTTTTGATGGCCCTTCTTCAGATCTTCCTCTGTCCGCTTCAAAGCATTGAGCTCTGCCTGGGCCCGGTCCATCTCTTCTTTCATTCGCCATCTCAATTTATCACTGACTGCTGAAATAAGAGAAGCTCTAATAGTATCTTCACTAATTGTGCCATCTCTGCTGGGACCTGTGGAATAAAAAACATAGTAACAAAAATAAGCTCTTCTAATTGCAAAGAAGCTTGCACAAGGCAACTGTTCATAATTTTTGATCTATATATGTATTAATTTTTCAGCAATATAAGTATTATACAATTTATAAAGACAATAATTGACCAGTATATAAATTATATTGTTATATACAACAATTTAAAGTAGTTTCCCCCACCTGCCCTATTGAAAAACAGTAATCAAAATGAAAATAAAATTATTAAGATGGACTCCCCACCCCCAAAGACACACTGTAAAAATATTGTTATAACCTCACTGATCTATCATTTTAGACATTTTCTTCAGTCAACTGTTCATGTTTTTAAAGAATAAAAGCTACAGAATATTATACTACTTTAATTTGCAGAATTTACATTTCTGAAGGTACATACATAAACTTCCAAGTTGCTCAAAATTCCATGTCTATGCTCCTAGCTTAGCAAAGTCCCGATTATCTTATCACAGAGTACAACTATAAATATAAAAGATTTCTACATAGATTTTTACATTCAGAGCAACAAGCACTAATGAACCTGTCTATTCATCATTTTAAATGAATTGAAGCAGAGCTGTGTGACATATGCAATAAAACACTACTTTTTAAATAGCAAATATTTATTTTCTTCTATATTCATATGTCATGTAAAATATGATACAACAGAGGCCATTTGACATATAATTCCATGTATTTGTCATGGGCAATTGGCATTCTTTCTTTTTCTCTCTTTTTCAAACTGACAATCTAGAAATGCACACCAATAACCGCAATCTATAGCTTTTTCATTGTCTTCTGGTGGACATTATTTTAGAAAATCCTTTATAATTAGGATTTCAGGTTTTATAACCATTAATATCCTATTTTACATAGTAGTGTTACATCCTATGAATATATTTTCTGTAGTGTTAACTGTACTGTGGAAGTCGATACACAGTGATATCAACTAACAGAAATTAGAAAAAGAACTCTAATATTAAAATTATTTTACCTTATCATACCAATTCAAAGTGCCTCACAGGTTTCATATGTAGTCTGAGCTTGCTGTCATCCATTTTGCTCAATATTAAAAATTTTCTTCTTAATTACTGCCTTTTTCATAACTCTCAGTCCATTCTCTTTGTCCTTTTAACAATTTCCCTTGCTATAAAAAGCATCAGATTCCTAAAGATCATCATAATATAGTCCATCCCAGCAATTTCTCAGTCTTCAATGTTAACTTTTTAAAATGTCCACCTAGAAACTATAACTGAACTAGTAGAATTCATCCTGTAGTTTTTGGATCTCCTCTGTGTTGCTTGTAGATTCCTTCTTTATGCCAAAATGATTTTGGGAACCATTGTCTCTGATCTGTCTTTCCAACTCAAGACTTGGTACTTCACTTGATGAAAAATAAAGGATATTGTATTATTCCGTTTCAGAACTTTTCCTTCAACCTTTCATTTTCTTTTGCATCGGTTTCAATGATACTGAACCAAGATGAGTATAAGCTTTTCAATGTGAAAGTTCTTAAAATTAATGTTGACTATTTTCTAGATTCTCGAAACACATTTCAAATTTAGTTATTGATTGTAGTATTTATCGATGTATTCTTATCCACTTTCATTATCTTCATTCCATCTTCAGCCTTGGACTCATGTAAGTTACAGTTCATAGTCCTAAGTAAACATCCAGTCCATAGTCCTAAGTAAACATCCCATATGATGCCTTAAATATTTCTGCTCTGCTCTTCAAAATATATCAGCTTGTAATGTCTATGGACACTGAAAAATGTTGTCAAACAATGAAATTCTTTTGCACAACAAGCTTCAATTAAACAAACAAAAATTCTTTTAATGAAAAACATTAATATGTCAGTTCTGCTGGGGGCTTTTGGGGGGGGGGTTATTTCAAAGATTGGCAGTATTACCTTTCATTACATTGGAAGACCATATTTTTAATAAGTTAAGAATATGGAATAGATAGTTCCAGGTTCCATTCTCCCTATAAACATGCTTAAAATGCTATCAAAGAAAGTATGACGAAGAAATGCGCCTTACTGATACCGAACATTTTTCATACAATACTTTTGAGATAAAAATCACATATATACTTCCAAAAAATAAATATGTACAGAAGAAATTTAGGTTGCTACATGCTGCTATATGCATACAATCAGTTATTTCAGACAAAACAAAACATAACAAATTGTTTTTAAGAAATTCATCCAAACTCAAAAATGAAACTAAGTTAGATCAATGAAGAAGCAAGGACCAGGATGAACATCTATAACAGAATATAGCTTGTCTGCATGTTTTCGAACAAATCACAATTTTACCCATTAAATAGAAGCACATATTTGGGAGTTACACCTACACAAGGGCAAGTGTAATTAGAAAACTAGGAACATACCTATTCCATTTTCTTTGCTTTTAGCTTTAAAATATTGTTATTAATATGTTGTGTGTTCCACTAGCAACTGAAAACTGCAAATGCTGGGTTCAAATCAGTATGTAGAAGTCATTCTTTTTTAACACTATATATAATCTCAGGTGATTTGTGCAAAGTATGAGTGAAGTATGGCTATGCAATACGCATAAAGTTGCTAGGCTTAACTAGCCAAAACTAAGTAAGAGTGATTTGTGACCTAATAAAAGCTGTTTAATAAGTACATCAATAATTATATGAATTCCTCTCACCTGACATAAATACAAAGTCAAAAATATCTTTTACAGACTAAGAGCAGAATGGAACATGGTTTCAGCTGGAGCAAGAGCAGAACTTTGTAGAAAGAACTATTGTAGTTCCTCCTCCCAATAATCCAGAAACACTCCAGCATTAGTTATCTGGCAGTTGAGGAAAGGGAAGTTCAGTTGTTCTGGTGTAGAAGTGTGAGGTGATAGCATGATTCTGGATTTAGGAGCAGACATTGTATTTAATGGACTAAATGTGTGGTAAGAATGCCACAGAATAAGTGAGCAAATTAAGCCAGCATTCTAATACAGTACCTTTAAAGTAGATTGATATCGGTTTCCTGCTGTCAACATGTGGTTCCTCCATGCCAAACCTGCTGGCAAGGCAGCTTGCCATAGATACAATACATGAACTAAGAAGATGTCTCTGAAAAGCTAACACACAAAACAAACCCCTGTGCAAATAGTGGACTAACAACTGAGTACAATATTCTCTCCTACAGATGTCTGTTCCTCATGTACAGGTATATTTAATTATTTACTACATTTATATCCCAACCTTCTCAACCCCGATGGGGATTCAGGATGGCCTTACAAAGGCAACTATTCAAAGCCATATATTCATAAGTACTGCTTATTCCATAAGTACTGCTTATTCCATATACACATAACTCACGACAATATTTTAATCAAATATAGTTACTTATGTCCAAAACATAAATAAAGTAGAAATTTAAAAGTGGCAATCTCAATGTGTATATACAATTTTACAATGTACAATTGTCATAATGTATTCATAAGAGAACTAATAGCTTACAGACCTCTTTTAAGTACATGAGTTAAGAGTTTCTATCACTTCCATAATTAGCTACTCTTTGAGGAGATGTAATGGCATACAGCCACTTATTTCAGAGAACATTCAAGACATCTAACCTTTGCCATATAGAGTCTGATTTCACAAATGACCTTAAGATATTGACCTTACAGTACTGCAGATGACCTTCTGAATTAGAAAGAAAAGCAGAAGCCAAGGCTCAACTTGCCAGCTAAAGAAGTTAAGTTATAAGCATTTAAAATATATATATTTAAAAATTTCTATCATCAAGCAGATTTCAATATAGCATATAATCTTCAACACCATAATTGAACAGTGTTGTAGTGCTAAACTTAGGGATCCCAAACAAGGGGATAAATAAATGTCAATTCTAACTATAGAGAATTCATCTAAACCAATGACATTTGCACCAGTGGTGACGAAATCTAGTGGGGTTAAATGTTAAATATAATTTTATTAGAGTGCATTTATTCTTAAAAGTAATTAGATATGAATAAGAGCTCCAGAACAGGTTGAAAGCAACCATTTTGCTAACTTCCAAAAATGCCATAGTAGATCATTATTTAGCTGAGCTTGCCATTATATTATCTGCCATCGATTTCAAACTATAGCAACTCTACAAATGGGAGAACTCCAGTCAGCAATTACCATGACTCAGGTCTTGCAAACTTAAGGCTATAGCTTCCTTGGCTTAATCAATCCAATGGTACTGATTTTCCTCCTTTCCTACTACCTTCCACTTTACCATATGTCCAAAGTACAACAGCCTTAGTTTAGTCATCTTCACTTTTAGGGATTGTTGAGACATGATTTGCTCTAAAACCGATTTGCCTTTTTAGCAGTACATGTATCATTAGACCTTTTCTCCTGCACCCTATCTTAATTAGGTAATTTTCTTCCTTTCAGCTTTCCTCAATATTCAGCTTTCACAGCAATGAATAGGAATGAGAAATACTACACTCTGGATAATTCAATGGATCAAACTTTACAGTAACCAACACGTGTTAAAATAAGATACAGCCAACAACATGAACTATGAACATCTTAAACAACTCAAGAAGGTTATTCAACATTGTAACTTTTAACATGAAACGTTACAGCCTTTGAGCAATATAATAATCTGAAGACAAAAACCTAAAAGTTAATATTGACACAGTTGATCACCACCTTTGATATGAAATGACCTTGCTTCCTGAAGAATGCAGAATGTTACTATTCACTTGGCAATATAAAACTGTTCTAGTATTGCTTTGTGTAAATGGAAGATATTTATGTAACAAAATCTGAATAAAATAAAACATACTGATTTATAAAAATAATGGTCACCAATTACCCATTATAACACATATTTACAGTTTAACATTATTATTATTATTATTATTATTATTATTATTATTATTATTATTTTAATACAGTGCTTTTCAACCAGCCAGTTTACCAGCTTTTAGGATTTCTGGGAGTTGATGTTTTATCTGGGGACCCACAGGTTGAGAACCACTGCTTTAATAGAATATAATAAATTTTGGGGAGTGGATATTCTAATTGGTAGCGGATTGCATCAATAGAGAACATTTAGCAACCTGAAGAACATTGCAAGATAGGTTTAGGGGGAAATCATTCACATCATTCAATTTTCAATGCCTGCTAACATAACACATAATGATGAAAAGAGACAGACTATTTTATTTTAAAAACAGAAAATCCAAATGATACAAATTAGATGGATCAATAACTCTTACCAACAACGAGATAGAAAAAAAATACTAGGTTTTTACAGAATACTGGAATTCAAAGCCCTATTACTAGGAAGTATACAAAACACAAACCGCTGCAAGTGCTTTTAAGTGGGGCTATGTGTGCTCTGGAATCCAGTTCTTGTAATACCTAAAGGCTATATCATTCTTCTTGCTGGAAAATCCCAGAGGTATTCAAAAGAGAAGTTGAATAAAATAGCAATGTCCACTTTCTTCATCGTAAGTTGTACTAAAGTTCATTTTCAAACATGCAATATTTATATGGATGTCTGCAGTATTTCATTTGTGTAGTCCTGCATTCCTCAGTCAAGCTTGTGCTGAACTACAGCTTCAAAATTCTACCTCCAGAAAACTTAACAGGTTCAGAAGTTTGGTCATTAAAGCCATCAGCTATATTTCTTCTGTAATTTGGCTTCAAATAAGTAGAGAAACTTGTCTCTCTTTCATGTATGTGCATGCATGCACACACACACTTGTGAAAGAATTCAAAGGCACAATGTTATATGAAAGTAATTTACATGGGATTCTCATCAAAACACTGAGACTTCTTTTCTTCTGAAACTTTTTAAAAATACAGAACTGTTAATTCTATTACATGGTTTTGCTGTGCAAATGTTTTCCTATCTTTTATTCTCCTCTCAACTAACTAACAACATTAATTCCAAGATATATAATATATAGAATTGTAATCCCACCACATTTGGAAATTTCTTTAGTCCAGGGTGATATAACCATAGCTAAAGCACACTGCTTTGCATTTTAAATCCTTTATAAATGTCATTAATTGCACTGAGAATATTGTGGTGATCTTTTACAACAAAATGATGCATTACAGGAAGTGGAAAAAGCAAATATTTATGTGTTTCTCACAACCAAGGCATACCACTCCAAAGCTAAAAACACTGCCACCTATAACAACCTTTCCATAAATTTCTATGGAA
This sequence comes from Anolis sagrei, assembly GCF_037176765.1. Taxonomy (NCBI): domain Eukaryota; kingdom Metazoa; phylum Chordata; class Lepidosauria; order Squamata; family Anolidae; genus Anolis; species Anolis sagrei. The sequence continues at coordinate 247,078,840 of NC_090021.1, read as the reverse complement.
AAAAGTACATTTTTTTCCTTTGTGAATACAGATCTATCTCTGAATCAAAATGAATGTGATCATATAATTTCTCAATAGAAGTATCAGTTTTCAGGGCAAGACTAAGATCAAGCTGATATAAGTTTAAAATTACAGTAACTTTATCTCATAATCATGTGTATAATGTGCTACAGCAACACAGCTCCAGAGTCAGGTCAGATATTACAGAAACCAGAGTTCACTAAAGCTGTAAACATGCATCAGACACATACTTTCCCCTTTGTCTTCTTTCTTGTCTTTTGGAGCTACATTTCCCATTATAGTTGAAATGGGAACTATGGTTTAAACCTCAATCTATTAATCAGCATCTGAAGACAATCAGGGATCTCGTGTGCTCTTTCTCTTTCTCTCTCTTTTTCTTCATCAATCTCCTGAATATATTAGGAATCTTCTTCAGCTGACTTACCTACTCATATCACCTCATTAAAGATTTTATACAGCATTTCTTAAATTTATTGTAATATTAAAAACCAATACTGATGAGTAGTCCAACTCATACGTTAGGCTGATATATGTATATGCATTCCTCTGTGAAAGTTAGGCTATAAAACAGAATTAAACGATTTGGCACTGTTTCTAAGGAAACATCAGAAATGAATTTAATATTTAAAAAGTGAAGCAAAACGTAACACAATTAAATATATGGGCAGATGTGCAGCTGCATCAGCTGCCGGGCAGCACATGACACTACAACATTACCAACCCATGCCCACCACATTAATAATAGATCAATTTTCCTACTTGCAAATTCCACACTGCTCACAATCTTATAGCAATCTTTTATCTGTAGAGCTTCAACACTAGTAAAAATCACAAATCCTCTAGTATAAGTCAAACCAAAGTCTCCAAAGCATTCAGTAAATCCAGGATGAAGATTTCTGTTCCACTTTCCGACAAAAGGACACCGTTGAGATGGAACAATCCAGGAGATCCTGGCACAAGTGTATCATGTCGAACAACTACTCCTCCAGTACGCTCAATAAAATGGCCAATTGCTTGATTGACTTGTCTCCTGCTTTTCTCCATCACTTCATGGTGTATCTCTTGGTTCCATACTTTACGGGGCACAATATTCGACCAGACCAGAATGCTATTCTTGAATATTTGCTTAAGATGTCCCAGATCCTTCTTCATTTGGTTTATGATATCCATATTTCTGTCTGTCCCCAGGTCATTTCCCCCTAAATGGATCACCAGAACATCAGGATCTGGTAGACGACGTCGCGCATGCAACAGAGTGGGTATTAACTGGTCCCAAGTCATGCCGCTCTTTCCTAGCCAATGTATTTTGGCATCCTGCAGCCGAACACCCAATTTTGGGCCAAAGCTTCTTTCAAGTGCTCGTTTTTCTGCCCAAAAAACATAAGAATGACCACAAATCCATACCTGTTTCTGCTTTCTTCTGCCATCTGCTATTAAGAGAACAAACATACATTAATTCTTTGTAAACGCTGAGGCTTAAGCACTTTCTGAAAACTTTACCCAGCGTGGTTTTATACTATAATATTTGCTGTAACAGCAAAATCACACCATGAAATGGTTTCCTCTACACCAAAATGTATGTCTTTTGTATCCATTAAGCAATATTTTTATCTGAATGCCAGTCTAGAAAACTATAACATAGTGGTGTTTTATGTTAAAACACCTGTGTCTGAATAATATCAATTGAAAGGAATCCATGCTTATTACGCAGGGCAGAATGACAGAGAATCTACTGCAAAAAGTTGTATTTATTAAATTAAGAGTTTAAAATGTATGCATTTAGCAATCCCCCTCTTTTTTGTTGGCATATTATACCTCACTTAAAAAAAATTGAACTTAAAAAAAACCTCAATGTAGAATTATATGTATTAATTTCCTCATATTGTTTTTTATGGTTTCTGATTTTTGTTGCTACGTTCAATTCCAACATAGCACAACAAAAACAAAGCCCACTTAGTACTACCTTAGCAGAATAGCAATTTGGGCCCTTCTAAGTACTGCAAATTTCCAGACCTAAACCATAAGACCGACAGGGAGCTCTGGCGTGGGCTGGTCCATGAGGTCATGAAGAGTCGGAGACAACTGAACTAATGAACAACAACAAACCATAAGACATTTCTGGTAAGTCTAGTCCTTCCATAAAAGTGAAAAAGTATGTAGTTCAGATATACTGTAGTACTGCAAAATTACAGGAGAAAAAAACTTGTTTTGCATGCTGAGTAAGATTGGACCTTCTAAATTAAATATCGAGGTTTTCGAGTTTTAATTAGTCCCTCTTTACTAGAGGGCAAAGGCATCCATTATTAGTGACAATATATAAAATCCAAGGTCTAGCCACTGAAATTTATTAGGGCATCCTTTCTAAACAAAACTAATTACTAATATTTTACAGTATTTTGCGTAGCACTCATCTAAGAAATACATATAAGTACCCAGCAACCATATTGAGAAATCAATGTACGATGAAACATTGTTGCTGATCTGAATCTTTGGCTTATATATGTTAAGTATTCCTTAGAAGAAATGTTTTGGAACAGAAATATTTTGTATGTTGGATATTTTGGTATTTTGGAATACTTGTATTTGCACTTACATATACACTTCCTGCTATTTCAGAGATCTTCAGTGTGAAGAGAATTGAGGAGCTATGAAATGGCAGGAATCCAAGCAAACTTCTAAGTGCAAACCCATGTTTCCAATAATTTCAGTTTTCAGTCTCTCTTCAAGCTTGCATTTCACTGGTGCATGAGACAAAAGGCTGTACTGTAGAGACTGAGGGTCTGAGAGATGAACAAGCAGGAATGTAGCAGCTGCTCTCTTGAAGGCAGAAGCAGAAAGTTGGTGGCAAATTTTGTGGGTTTGTGGAGGTTTTTGAATTTCCAGATAAGGGAGGCTCAATCTGTATATACATAAACTTCACAAAGTATTTCCAGTAACAAAGACAGTGAGGCATTTCATGTTTCTTCTACAATGACTTCAGCTCTTGCATAGCCACGCAGAGGTAGAACCAGTAGTTCACATACTGGAGAAAGTAGTTATCAGTCCAACTCCAGTTAGGTGTGATAAAAAAGGCTGGTGTACCGATTCCACCACAATCATGTTCTTCCATGTTATTATTCTATACCTTTGAAATGAATGCCCTTAAAATTTCCCATTTTCAACAGACACCAGGCAGGAGGTTCACAAATCAACTATAAGACCAACATCTGGACTTCAGTCACTTCACCTAAGCTATACTTCTTCGTTCTTCTTGTGCCCAAGCAGTTGTTCTTTTCAGTTTCCTGTCATGTTCAGCAGTTTAATAAATCATCTCCCAACATCTAAAAACTTATTAATTACAAAATCGGCCCGCAAAATTGTGACATTAGAGAACAAAATAAATATGTATTTTTGATTTATTTTATTTCTGGCTTTAATTCATTTTGGATTTGTTAGCATCATTATTTCCAGCAAATATCAACTTCACTACACAGAGCTGTTCAGTAAAAATATGTTATTTTGTTAATAAAAGATAAAATATAGTTAATGATTGTACTGTAAATCAAATAATGGAGAAAAACAACACCTGTGAAATCCTTACTGGCAATAAAATTGATCTTTTTAAGAACAATATTTTACTCTTTCTTTACAATAAAATTAATGGTCATCTAGAAATATGTTCTTCCATGTTATTATTTTGTACCTTTGAAATGAATGCCCTTCAAATTTACTCACCCACAGTGGTTACAGGAGGTTGAGATGGATAGTGTTGAGTGCTAGTTGTTGCTGGAAATGGTCCACTAGGTTGAGGAAAAGGGTAGGGATAACCACTTGAAGGGAGGAAAAAAGGGAAGACAGAATTTTAAAGAATGTTGGTTTTCAGAAGTCTCAGCAGTATCAATCAACAGGATATTCTTTTGAAGATAGCCAACTCTCATTCATATTTCAGAGGGCATGTTATACACATACCTAATGATATGACTGATGCCAACACTTTCTAACAATCTTTAAATTTATTCTACATCAATCTGTAATAGCCTTGCACACAACGGCACTGTTTCCATATAGAGAGGCACATATTCTGATTTCAAATATACTTGTGAGAACCAACGGAATGGGTACATATTTTATGGCTTTCACAAAACATGTTCTCACCACAATTCTAAGTATGTGCTCTTTTTTCTCTGCTCCCATTCAACTGGATTAATACATTCTTAAATACACTTTCTTCTAGGTCTCTGATTCTTTTGATGCAGTGCATTCACTGTCCTTTTTTAAACATAAACATCCTACAAGGTATCTTATGACAGTATATAAAAACTACAAGCTCCTTAACAGTACAAAAGTATCAACAACAATGTTGTAGAACATTGAAAGCAGAAATATAAAAGATTACAGTCAGCCCTCCATGTTACGTAGGGTTAGAAACAAGACTCCCACACAATTTTTTAAAATGCAAATAAAAATATTACTTTTTTTAACCCGAGAGAACAACTGTTTACAAATTTCTAGGTTCTTCAATATGACTCTATGGTCAACTTCTGACAAACATTAACTACAGAGTCACACTAAAGTACCTAGAGATTCCTAGAGAGAACATTTTAATCAAATCCCTGTATATAATCAAATCTGCAAATGTGGAGGACCGACTGTATATGTATGCAAGCTCCAGCATTCAAGGCTATGTTCATTTCTTACAAGCTTAATCTGCCTATTTTCATATCCTATCACTATTAGCTAAAAGGTAGAAACTAAGGAAGCCTATAAAAAAGGAAATATTTCTTAGCTCTCTTCAGAAATCAGTTCCATCCATACAAAAATGCATGGAGAAAGGAGTAGGCCCTTCTATATCTGGGGGCAAATATCATTCCTGTTGTCCACTGCTACATCTTTCCTGAGATCACCACATATTTGGTAGAAGGTCTGAAGAGAGAGCCTACATGTTGATATAGAGGCACAGCATCTTTCACACTGAATACAGCTAGATTCCCCTTTAGGGTGTTCTTCCTAAGATATTGAGTTCAGGGGTTGAAGCCAACAGAGACAGTTTGATTGTGGTCAGGGCTACTACATACAGCAATCTTCCTTGTGTGCCTTCAATGGATATTATTTGATTTCTGCAGATTTGTCCCAAGAGAAGTCAGCAAATGAAAGAGAGATAGACATTATTTTAAAGCACAAGGGCAGTCTGGTACGCAAAACCGTTATTTCATAAGTCAACTTATATTGACACTTTTGAGTTTTCAGTTATGATTGTTGACACCTTTAGTTTTTATTAGATTCAAAACTGAGTTTTTGAATGCAACCCAATTTTAGATGTCATTAGTGAAATAAACCCATTAAGTTCCTGTTTCACTGAGCAGATACAACTGAACTAAAAATGAGTAGACTCCAAACACTATTCTTTTTGGTCTCTATCACAGTCTATTCACTGCCTATATTTCCTACCGAACAGGTAAATTGACCAAACCATTATTTACCTTGGATTAGGAGGAGGCCCTGGGGGATAAGGAGACATTCCACTTGGCATACCTGGCATGTAGGAAGCTGACAACAGTAGCAATTTTTAGACATTTTAATAATTCAGAAGAACTATGTTGTTCATTATATCAACAGTCTGCTTTTATAATGAAGTACTTTTAACAATAATAACTGTAAGAATGTTTAATTTATGTTTATACCACGTTATGCAAACACAAGAAAGTTTTGATGCCCATCTTCAAGATAGGCAACCAGTACTGAAGGAACAAGCTCAAGTTCTCAGAACCTTCTCATTTGGTCTCCAGCATAATAGGATTATTTAAATGGGTCTTTTCAGTATGTTACATAGCTTAAAACACTTAATATGAAACAATCTAAATTATTGAACTATTAGGATTATTTACTTTCTGGAACTAATCTACAAAGCCAAGGTTTGAATGCCCATAACAATCTCTGTAGGGCTGGATCAAGAGCAATGCAAATGTATTTTAGCAAAAGAGCTAAATGTTGTACTGCTGTTCTTGTATTTGTGTGAAGGAGGGAGGGGAGAAATCCATGAAAATTGGATGGATGCACCTTACATTAATTTTTACTTCTGCATTCTATCTTAAGAAGTCAAATCAGATATTTTTCATTTTGACAAATTTTGTCTCTCATTGTAGCAACCCTATGTACATGAAGAAAGTTCTGGAGAGCCTTCTGATACGTTAGGTGGTTGTACTAAAGGTATTAGCTTGTTGTGGCTAATATTATTTGATTTTTGTCTAAAGTTACAAGGTTAAAGCATCAGTGCTGGTTCCAAGGATGCAATCACTTTCTGTATTAGCAGTGTTTCTCAAACTCTGCTCCACCAGATGTTTTGGACTTCACTTCCCACAATTCCTAACAGATACTAAGCTGGCTGGGATTTTTGGGAGCTGGATGGCCATCTGTCAGGGGTGTTTTGAATGAGATTTTCCTGCTTCTTGGCAGGGGGTTGGACTGGATGGCCCATGAGGTCTCTTCCAACTCTATGAGTCTATAAAACACCTGAAGGAGCACAGTTTGAGAACCACTGCTTTAGCTTATATTTGACTGACACCTACTGGCCAAACTGCTGCAATGTTCTCATGTTGCTGTTATCTAGAAAGCCCCCTCACAGGGAAATTACAATGAAAAATACAGCGTATTTCAAAAAAGATGAACCCAAATATACAACACAGTGATAAAGCAAGGGACCTAAAATTATGCTTACATTTTCAGCATTCACATATAGCTTACTTCATAGTTTCTCAAACTGTACTCCTCCTGATGTTTTGGACTTTGGATCCCACAATTTTTAACAGCTGGGAAACTGGCTGGGATTTCCAGGTTAGTTATGCTAGTTATTTACATGCATAACAAACATAGGTTTCTTACCGTTTGGTGGTCCTGTTGCCTGATAAGGTGGATAGCCTGCTGAAATAGTAGGCCGAGAAAACACTGGAGGCTCCTCTCCAAACACCACGATCATAACTTGAATCAATCCTATCAAATCTGATTGTGGCTAGGAGTTAAAGCACAGAAAACATACTTTTTTTCTCCCACCAAGGTAGTTCAATTGTTCATTAGAACTGACAACAGATCAATCACTTCTTTAGGGACAGCAGATTACTGTCTCCTACTTAGAAGGCTCATTCAATTCTAGTTCTTTCAATTCAGTCAGCAAGAACTGAATATGTTATCCCCAGTGAACCAGATTGCTTATGGATAAAAAGAATTTTGTGAATGAGCTTATCAATTCCAAACCTGGTGATAGCACAGTGAACATGACAAATAACAGTATTTCAGTCAATAAGAGGCTCCAGGTTTTCAAGTCTATGCCTTTATGTGATACTAAATGGACAAATGAGAAACCATCCTTTTTCTTAAAAAGTAAAATAATTCAGAATTAAAGTAAAAATTAAACATTGTACTTACATGTTTCCATTCATGGAGATATGGAAGATATATCTTGCCATTTGCATCAACGTGTTTTCCAGTTTTAATTGTCATTGTACTCGTTGGTTTAACAAAGCAGATAGGGGGATTGAATGGATATGTATCCAACAGCCAGAGACATATTGGAATATTGTAAGTATTGCCTGAAGATATTTAGAAAAAAAAGCAGTGAATGAATAATGGGTTGTGGGGGAGGGCACACATGATAATGTTGTAAAACAGTGAGGCAAAATACGTTGGCTGTAATGGTGAATTCAGACACACAACAATTGCATTGAGTGACTAGACTACAATACATATATGTTAGCAAATGCTTCTAACAGTAAAAAGGCAGATGTACCTGCACATTTACAAGGATGATACACTGCCTCTTCACATATTTAAAAAGCAAAGCCACTTGACATTGATATAGCCTGTCCTAAACTGAAAGCCTTACCCCACTTTTTTATCTTTTTTGGGAACCCCTCAATTACATATTTTCTATTTCTACCTCATCCAGGGTTTTATCATTTTACCTTGTCCATTTGGCCTGCTCATCCTGTTCGATTTTATATTGTGTTAATTTGCTTTATTTATTTTATTTTGCTAATATATGTATTTTATTCCGATGTAATTTTATTGTCTGCATTATGAATTTTATTTTGCTATATTGTATCTTTGGGATTGGCCTCATGTTAGCCTCCCTGAGTCCCCTTTGGGGAGATGGTGGCAGGGTATAAATATTATTATTATTATTATTATTATTATTAGTATTAGTATAATTATTATTATTCACATTTCAAATTTAATTATGAGGGTGATACTTGCATTTCTATTTATTCACATATCTATTTTCTGATCCTGGGATGTTACAAAGTTCTAGAATTATTCTGAAGATCAGACTGTAGACAAGATGGAGGTCAGTTGAGAGTTTCAACCATATACGAGTAGGCAGACAAGATTGAGACATTGGACTTTGCAAAGCCATGCTTTATCTAATAACTTCCATATTAGACCAACTACTATCATTATCACAGGCGGAGGTTGAAAACAGTTCAGAAAGTTGCAAAGGTCCAGAATGTGCCTGCCGGGGTGTTACTGGACTGCAGAGAGGCACATATAGCTAGTTACAAAACCGGTTACTAGAATATTTCAAAATACCAGATTTGGTCTTCAAAGTACTAAGGTACTGTTGAAGCTAAGCACATATGAACCTGATCTTTCCTGGGTGAGAAGATCAAGAGCAGCTAGACTTTAAGAGCAGAATATAGTAAATAAATCAATGGAAAAAAATACACAAACACACATGAATGAAGCTGTGTAAATTCACGAAAGGTCTTCTTATGTGTTTTCTATCATGAGTCTTATGATAAGTGGGGCCTACAGACAATGAAACAACCTTTCTAGGAAAGTTTATCTGCTCCCATTTCGGTTCATCTTTCTGATTTTGCATTATTGATATATTTACACTGTTTTACAGTTATTATTTTGTGACTTGCTTAAATTCTAACTGTATACTCCCCCTTAACCTTCTTAAATCCTTAGTGATTATGCCCTGATAATTTTAGTTGGTTATTTCTGTATGTTAATTCCAGTTTGAAAAATCATATGGGGCAGTCAGAATAATCACAGTATATTAAAATGTTGGTATATCACAATTTGTACTGTGACAATGCTTTAGGGTTTATTTTTTAAATAATTCTTGGGATCAACTTCTTTACCACAGCTTTCAAGTGAGGTACCATGGCCTACCCTTTCAGCAGTAATTTCCTATGTTCAATGGAATGCTACACTGAAAGATCTTTCAGCTTCTAGGAGCAACTGCCTGGAAGATACTAAAACACTTCAGACAAGGCACATCACACACACTTTTTTTAACTTTAGCCACTGGATATGCCTTCTTTGCTTCCATAGTGCACAGACTGTCAGGACTTGGTTCAGCATTACTTTTCAATCTCTTATCTAGCCAGTTTCAACTAATTCAGTGCACTGTAAGAAAATAGGTTTTAATATCAGCTTTCCATTTGCAGAGCTTTCAATCACCACAACAGGAGCAGACACTTGGCATGCTAGTAGAACTCCCTAATCTATTGAAAAAGAAACATTGTATTGTGTTAACTGTGTATTTAAATATAAGTTAATACTGTTGATGAATCAAACACTTGCAGAAATTACCTCTGGGTTGACACTAAATTCCCTTTTCACAGTGAAACCAGAGCAAATAAAGAGAAAGAGAACTTTTTGAAAGATGTCCTCTATACCAAATCAACTCTACTCCAGAGTGCTTCCATAAAAACCTCTCGAAAAGAGACGGGGAATTACTCATACAATGCATAAAAACATTTTAAGGTCACAAGAATATTGGGTGTGCTTCCGTTTTCTTGTATTACATTCGCTGACTTAAGGGATAAAATTGCAGCAAAGCACAGGTGTCTTTGAGTATTATAGAACAATCACACAAAGTTACGAAACTAAAAACATGGTATTTGAAAGTGAGTGGACTGTCAACAGTGATAAATACATATATTTTCAAGTCAGGTATGCACAAACAATTCAAGACACACACATACCTCTGTAACTTACAGGAATAGTTCCAGTGAGGCTCATCAACTCTCTTGATGAACCATCATTAAAAACTGAAAAGAAGAATTAGACATTCTGTTTATTTTACTGACGAAAACAATTCATGCACACACACAAATGCATCAAATGTTTCTTTGTCATGTACATTTCCACATATAAGTAAGCACCTGCTAAAAATGGCAACACTACACAATGCAACATGCCTAGCATATTATTTTGTGCTTTATGATTACATATCGCTAAATATTCTATGACCAACCCAGTTGTTAAACATACACAACTACTAAAGTTGCTATGACAACCTCCAAAACAAAACTGCAACTCAAATCTCTAGGTCAGGATCAGTAAACAGTCCAGGAACTGTTTTTACTTTAAATCCCAGTATTCCTTGCCATGAGGTATAGTTGCCAGGTTTAATGGGAGTTGCTATCTGATAACATCTGGTGAACTGCATTTTGCCCATCCCAGATTTAAATGAAGATTCAGTTCCCTGTTTTATATTACATGGACAATTTTTCTCAAATAGGAAGAAATGTTTCTATCATAAATTTGCTGAATAATACACTTCAAGTAATTAATCTCATAACTTTTCATTATTCTCCACAAAAAATCATTTGTGCAAAACAGAATGAAATAGTAAGAAATTAACACTGAATGGCCGAATGCTAGACAATTTATTTTACAGAACAACCATGTTAGAAAGAATACAATATACTCATCCATTATAAACATAAAACAGTGCAGATTATATAAGACAGGAACTTACCATAGCCATCCATTACAGGTTTGAGATCTTTATACTGGGCAATAACACTGATAGTTTCTTGAACAGACAGGTCTCTGTATTTGTACTATACAAGGGAAAAGAATTTTGTAAACTTAAAACTCCATTAAAGGCAAATTCTATTAATAAAATATGAACTTACTTCTATGTAAGTCCTATGACTATGTTCCTGCCTTTTCACAATCTCACTTTACAGGTGATGATAGGTGAGATTTTATAGAATGTACAGCTTTTGTCCTTTTATTTACCCAAGAGAGGGCAAGAACCACTTTTGCATGCAGAGCTGCTTTTCTGAATGAAAACTAAATATTATAGAGAAAATATGTTATGTGTACCATAATACGGACTCAATCACAATGCTATGTTTACTATGCTTATGGCAAATGAGATCATGCCCAATACAATATTTTATGCCTTATATATTGACACAAAAAAATGCAAGTCCCCAAACAAAACTGTATCCTCACCGTTCATACCCATCATTTCAGGGTAAGCCTTCCCAATGCAACATAGAACAATTCTAAAACACAATAAAACAATGACCAATTATGAAGGCAAGTTTTATTATTGCCTAATCCATACAAGTGATGGCAACTGAAGAGTAACAAAAAGGGGGTGCATGTCACCCCAAAATCTGTTACTGTTTACTGTTTTTTAAATTCTTATATGCTGTCAAGTCAGCTTTCTCTTATGGTGACCCTATGAATGAGAAACTCCATGAGACCAGGTTATTGGTAAATCAGCTTTGGCAAGCTCAAGACTATGACTTGGTCAATCCATTAGTCTTCTTTTTCTTTCACTCGTGCCTTCCACTGTATTTCACATTAATGTACTTGATAATTGACCCCAGCAAGCCTTAATATCTAAAATATGATAACCTCAGTTCTATCATTCTGGCTTCTAATGGGATATGGTATCCCAAGCTTGATTTGTTCTTGGATGCATTCATTTGTCTTTTTGACAGTTCATGGTATCTATCAAACTCTCTTGAGCATCACAATTTAAATTTGTTTGTTTTCTTCGGTTCAACATTCTTCATTGTCTACCTGGAGCCCCCGGTGGTGCAATGGGTTAAGCCCATGAGTTGGCAGAACTGAAGACAGACTGGTGGGAGGTTCGAATCCGAGGAGAGGGAGAATGAGCACCGTCTGACAGCTCCAGCTCCCCATGCGGGGACATGAGAGAAGCCTCCCATAAGGATGGTAAAACATCAAAACATCTGGGCGTCCCCTGGGCAGCGTCCTTGCAGACAGCCAATTCTCTCACACCATAAACGACTTGCAGTTTCTCAAGTCGCTCCTGACACACACAAAAATGTCTACCTTTCACTTGCTGTTATGTGCCTTAAAGTTGTTTCTGCCATATCATTACTCCAATACAAACTTAATAGGATTTCCTTGTTCAGACAATGTTTGTCTTTGCCTTCCTCTAAGGCTCAGTGAGCGTGATCCATTCAGATTCCATGGTTAAGTTGGAATCTGAATCTTGATCTCCAAAATCAGTCTATCAAATGGGAAGCATTATGGCAGAGCTTTTCGAACTGTGTGTTGAGGCACGTTAGTGTGTTGTGTGAATTCCTGTTCAAAAAGGAAGGGTGAAAACAGAAGAACAAGCTCAGTCAACACCAGGCCTGCCTTCCCCTTCTTTTTTTCCTGTTCTCCTCCTAAGTGCCTCCTCCTGCCTCTCCCTGCTAATTGATGCCCTCTTCTTAGTGCCAACCTCAAATCCCCCAAGCCTTTCAACTCCAGTTTTTATCTTTCTTCTTCTCTTCCCCTCACTATCTTTTCCCTCTCCTCAGAAATGCCTCAGCACAAGTTTCAGGCCCCTTTCTCAGAAGCCCTCCTAGGACAGCTCTGCTATAGTAAAATGTTTTCTAGTTGTTTTTAAGGACATTTTGGAGCTTTTGGAGTATTTGTTTCAAGTTCTGTATTGATCTCATATTAAAAGAGCATTAAAATGTCTTAAGATGGTTATTTTCAAATAGAAAAGTAGTACAAGTAATAAATCATGTAAGAAGTTTTTAAAATCAGTTAGTACTGTTAAAAGACGCCACTCTATTTTAACTTCTTAATTTGAATTTTATTGGTATAAATGATTTGAATGCATTTAATCTTATGTCTTTTTTTTAATTTATGTGTTTTAGTGTCTTATATTTTAATCTGTTTTGTACCCCACTTCAAGCCTTGAGGGGAGGTGGGTAACAATAGCAATAATAATAATAATAATAATAATAATAATAATAATAATAATAATAATAAAATGTATTAGTGTTCACAGTGGACTCAGAAGAAAGTGGTTCAGCTATATTTCATAAAAAGAAAAATAAACCTGCCTTGTTTAGGAAGTCTTGCAAATGCTGATTTTGCTTGATAGTTATCTTTTCCATTTCAGAAATACTTCCTTTCAAATTTTGATTCTAAAAATCTCCCAACACCCAGAAGCGCTTGCCAGCTTGTCCAACAGTCAGAAATTCTGGGAGCTCAAGTCCGAAACAACCTTGAGGGCCATACATTTGACACCACTGCTCTAAGGCCATATGGATCAATTCTTGATAATGGCTACTGACATTCAAGACATGATGAACATTATCTAAAAAGCCTGTTTATTGTGCTTGTGAAGGAAAGAATTTCTTCATCATTGAATTGAGTCCAGACTGTAACTCTGGATAGGAAAGTAAGAACTCTTTTCCACAATGGTGTGACAGAAAGACAATGGTGCCTGATAAGATCATCCATAAATGTCTATTCTCATTTTTCTGCATTTGTTCAAGATTACCAGCTGGGGCTGACAAGATCTTCATGGAAGTCAGACAAGTCTAGAACAGGATACAGGGTAATGGATCTTTCTGAAGAAGAATCAGAAACATCCCCTGTGTGATGTGCAAAGAGGAAGGTAAACTTCAGAAATATATGGCGGCTATCTGAATCAGAGCCATCAATAAGATTACCTCGGTAAGGTAATTCTGGGAACACATTAATGTTTCCCCAAAATTATCTAACAAGCCCAAATTTAAGTCTGTAGGGCTGGGGACTTTCTAAGACTCTCAGTGGCACAAATTAATTATCCTCAATTAATTAGTAGAACAATCCCAATTGGTTTCCCTGCTGTTTGCCTCCAGACTCCCTTCTGATAGGACCTTGAAAGATCTGTAGTGATGAAGAGAAGATGAAGCTATTATTTTAATCTGGGATTATTTTGCATTGCCTACCGTTTTGGTTTTGCACCACCATGAAATCCCATGATAAAGAACAAAAAACAAATTGATCCTGGATCAAAAAGATTATGATTTGGAGTGGAAGTCATTTTAGAATGGTTTGTGTTTTTGTCTTTTTGGACCTTTTTTTTCTTTTTTTTCTTTTTTTTCATTTTTGGCCTTTTTGGTCTCCTTTTTTCTTTTGGGGTGACTGGGTTTCCTACTTTTCTATCCTCTTTATTATTGTTCTCCCTCTTTCCCTGTGTTGGTGTTTAAAATGTTCAATAAAAAATATTTTTAAAAAGATTATGATTTCTTCTTTGATGCAAAAGACAGAACTTGCAATTACAGACTATATCGAACTGAAGGAGAACAGCAGCAGCTTAAGACAGAGGATGTTGGGACATATAGGGTTCCACGTTGAAACCAAAGACTGATGAGCATTCTCCTCCTGCCTTCTCAAAATACATTTGACAAACCCTATCTCTGCTGACAAAAGGGAGGATAACTAAAAGAGATACTAAACCAAATTAAAGACATAAGGGCAAAACAAACCTTTTACTCTCTAGTTATACAAGCAGTTTTCCATTCACCTATAATGCAATCGAGATGGTTAAAAGCTGCTTCTGGGTGTGGGCATATGTCCTCCCTGAACTCAGAGCTGACCAGAACAGCTAACAGAATGTTGTCCAGAATGCTTCACGTATGCTGAGAACTACCTTGGCCTTTTGCAATGTTACAACCATGAATACTGTAAAATAATTATGAATGGCACCAAAATGCCAGGAAATGCTAGTATGAATTTTTTTGAGGACACTGTTAAATATATTCAAATATTCTTTCCTTCCTTTACTATTACTGCAATGAAAAACAAAACACCAAAAAAGAAAAAATACACCATATATTTATGAATAATCATAAAATGAACATAAATAGTCATCACTCTCAATCGGAATTATCTACCAGAGAACAAATCCTTAGTCAGTAACAGAACAATGCTGCATGTCTGCATTCTTTCTGCTCCTGATCATCCAACCATTAGCTAATCAATTACCGTGTTTTGCAGTGTTCTTGCTAATCAAGCTTAAGTTGTATTTGAAAATAGCTCAATGAGAATACAATCTTTAAATCCATTTTTTTAAATGGATCTCAAATTGTATGTATAGGTGTTTTCAAGTTGCCTGTTGACTTATACTAACCTCATACATTTGATAGGGTTTTCTTGGGCAAGGACTATGCAGCGGTTATTTGCCATTGCCTTCCTGTGAAATTCAGCTTGCAGCACCTAATCCAAGTTCTAAACTAGGGCTGACCCTGTTTAGCGTCTATGAGAAGATGAGATCTGATGCCTTCAGGAGACAGTTAGGTTGAAATTATGCTATCCTCACCCAAATAAGCACACAAAGATGATTCTGTTTCATTTATAAATTATATGTAGCAAATTAGCTCTAAATTCCAGACAACTGGATGAAGCTTAAGTCTATTCTTAAAATAACCATCAAGGTTTAATTCTAAGATGGCTGATGACAAATTATAATACACTAGTCTTCTCTGAAAAAAGTACTCTGCATTTGATAACCAACTAATTTTAGACAACAAGGCAGGACAAACACATATTCACTTTCATCTAACACTATTAAAATGTTAAGACAAAAAACTGAATTCTTACGAAAAGCCACATTTGTTCCTTTGTGCGACAAAAACAAGCCCATTTCTAAACCACTGCTCACCTCACCTAAATAATGTGATTTTAACGTTCATACGTTTTTAATTCCACGTTTTAATGTTTAAATGTCATTGCATTTTTATGATTTAATTGATAGTTTTATGTTGTTATGGTTTAATGTTAGGTTTTATGTATGTGAGGCATTGAATTTTTCAATTTATATGTTGCAAATGGCTTTGACCCCCCCTTGCATAAATAAATAAATGCAAGAGAAAATGGACACCATGTTATTCATGTTTTCTTTTTTTCTTACTTTCCCAATTTCCTAGGACTAAAGCTTTGTTCTACTGAAACATATGTAAAGGATATTTCATTTAATGTAGACTGCATGGGGAAAAAGCAGAGAGAGAGAAAAAACTCACTGTGAAGAACCAAATTCAGATCCATAACTTATAACAAACAGCCCAAATCCAGCCCCATTGATCCAAATGCACAAGGAAGTGTCAAAATCCAGCCCTTCTACTCCTTATTAAAAGCTCGAACGAATCCAGCCCCTGTGGTCATAATAAAGAGCCCAAATTCAGCCCCATCATCACAATAATTACGATTATTATATATCAGGCATGGGCAAACTTCGGCCCTCCAGGTGTTGTGGACTTCAACTCCCACAATTCCTAACAGCCTGTTAGGAATTGTGAGAGTTGAAGTCCAATACATTTGAAGGGCCGCAGTCTGTCCATGTCTATCCCAGAGATAGATATTCCGCTTTTTTCCCTATTGCTGGAGACACGAAGAGCCTCACAACATTAAGCACAGTATTCCTAAACAGACCAAATTCTGGCCCACGATATATAACGGAGAGTCCGAATTCAGTCCCACTGTGCCTTCTGAAGGGCCTCAATTCAGCTTGCTGCTCCAGTTCACTTCCTGGCGGGAGGGGAGAGGAGGCCCAAGAGGAAGGAAGCCCGGGCAGGCCTTCCGGGGCCCAAAGTTCTCCTCACGAGGCGGAGAGGCGCCGTTCCCCCACCTCAAAGGCCGGCTTCATCCCTGGCTCCACGCGAGGCGACGAGGCCAGGAATATTTCAAGGAAGGAAGGCCTGCCTTCACCCTGCCTCCTCTCCCGAAGCTCTTGTGCCACAGGCCTCTTGTGCCACTTACCTTGCCCAGCATTTTCTTCAGCTGACTCTCCGACACGGCCATGGCGGCGGAGGTGGGAGCGGTCCCTGCCCGCGGCCGGAGGCGACGAAGGTGGTCGTCGTCTTTCCTTTCTCCCTTTCAGCCTCCCTTCCGCCTCCCGCCGCGCCCCGCTTGCACTCGTCGGCCAGCAAGGAAGCAGCTAACTGCCTCAACCCACTTCCGAGAGTTTGGCCTCCGTCGGGGCTACGGCGTGACGTCACTTCCGCCCTGTGCTGCGTCGCGCGGATGGGAGCGTAGACTTTGCACGCTTGTCAAGATGAGCGAGAGGAGGGGGGCCTCCTGGTTGCTGTGTACCTTGTGGCGCCACCGTCAGGGAGCCCCCGGTGGCGCAATGGGTTAAACTCCTGTGCAGGCAGGACTGAAGGCCAACAGGTCGCAGGTTCGAATCCGGGGAGAGGCGGATGAGCTCCCTCTCAGTTCCAGCTCCACATGCCGTGACATGAGAGAAGCCTCCCACAAGGATGATAAAAACATCAAATCATCCGGGCGTCCCCTAGGCAGACGGCCAATTCTCTCACACCAGAAGCGACTTGCAGTTTCTCAAGTCACTCCTGACACACACACACACAGGGTTTTCCTGGCCATTGCTGTTCAGAGTGGGTTTGCCCTTCCTTTGAGCCTGACAGAGAGTGTCACTTTTGCCCAAAGTCCCTTCAGTGGGTTTCTGTGGCAAAGGCTAGATTCAAACCGTGGCCTGTAATGCCCCACACCACACCAGCCTGGCAAGGGGAGGTTTCGCTTGTGAGGTAGTTGGAGGAATGACATTGGCTTGCTGTCAGTTTTCCGGGCTGTATGGTCATGTTCCAGAGGCATTCTCTGGAACATAGTATATGCTTTGATTTTATTGCTTTATTATGTTGTCTGGGCTTGGCCCCATGTAAGCCGCTCCGAGTCTCCATCGGGGAGATGGTGGCGGGGTAGAAATAAAGATTATTATTATTATTATTATTCTCTCCTGATGTTTCATCCACATCTATGGCAGGGTTCCTCAGATATTGCCTAGTTTCCAACACATCTCACAACCTCTGAGGATGTCTGCCATAGATGTGGGCGAAACGCCAGGACAGAATGCTTCTGGAACAAGGCTTACAGCAGGGGTCCTCAAACTTTTTAAACAGAGGGCCATGCCACTATCCCTCAAACTGTTGGAGGACTGGATTATAATTTGAAAAAAAATTGAATAGATTCCTATGCACACTGCACATATCTTATTTGTAGTGCAAAAGTCGCCCTAGGGCTGAGAACGGCGGTCTACAAGTGCAATAAATAAATAAATAAATAAAAAAATAAAAAACACTTAAAAACAATAAAATAATTAAAACGAAGAACAATTTTAACAAATATAAACTTATTAGTATTTCAGTGGGAAGTGTGGGGCTGTTTTTGGCTGATGAGATAGGATTGTTGTTGTTGTGTGCTTTCAAGTTATTTCAGACTTAGGTTGACCCTGAGCGAGGGCCGGGTAAATGACCTTGGAGGGCCGTAGTTTGAGGACCCCCGGCTTACAGCCCAGAAAACTCACAACAACCCAGTGATTCCAGCCATGAAGGCCTTCAACAACACAGGAATGACATTGCTTATTACACGAAAAAGATGTTTTATTCAACCAGCTGCTTCTTGGGAAGGAGTGGTACGACTAACAGACTATATGTATTTGGGTATATGTGCCTTCAAATCAAGCTATGGCAATCCTGTGACTTTCACTGGGTTTTCTTAGGCATGGAATCCTCAGAGGTGGTTTTGCCAGTTCCTGCCTCAAAAATATATCATACCGTGCTGATCTGGCTTTCAGAATCTGATGGGATCTGGTTCCTGGTAGTCAGGTGGATGAACAGACCAATATCCCTTATTGTTTGCAAAGCCACGAAATAGGTTTGTTGTTATTCGTCATCAAGCTGACTTTGATTTCTACATTGCCATATAACATGCCAAGAATACAATTTGATAGGGTGTCCATAGATTGAAAACAACTTGAAGGCACACAGCATCAGAATCTTCACTCTGACGTGCTGATACAGAATGGTCATTTTAAATCAATAACAAAAACCAGTAGACCTTTATATTGCCATAAAAAGGATATGAGGTTATATTATGTACATCTTAATAATAACTGATATTATAATTGGATATGCATAAAGTAATTGTGTTCTATGCAGTCATGCTGGCCACATTACTTTGGAGGTGTCTACGGACAACTCCGGCTCTTCAACGTAGAAATGAAGATCAGCACCACCCCCGATTCGGACATGACTAGACTTAATGACTTAATACCCTTACTATGCATAAAATAAGTTTATCACCACCTAGAAAGGTTGCATTTGATGCATCTCCCTCTTCTGGTAAATGATGGGATGTCTTCAGTGCAGAACAACCCTTTGGATGCCCTTCCATGGACTGCAGCATTGTGTCTGTGCTGCAATAAGCCAAAATACCGAGTTCCATAAATAAAATACATTTTCTGATAATTAACCAATGAAACTGAAGGCCAAAAACAATAACACAGATCAGATATTGTTACCCAGTTCTTTAGGCTTTTATTGCGATTACCCCCCTTTTCTATTTCTCCCCATAGGGTATTTACTCACATGTACAATGCAAAATGGAAAGGCAACATTTCATCTGGTCATAACAAAAATACAAAATGCATATATCATATATTGATAATCAGCCTGGCAAATATTTACCACTGTTAAGGCTTACTGCGAGATTTCACATCATGATTCAAAAATGCTAAAATCTATCAGTGCAAAATGCTGAGCAGTGCATTCAGGTCCTTTATATACCACTAAGAGATGTTTAAAAAGGATTACCCAGGTATATATTTCTAAAAATATTCCAGTTTTATCATGGTCTGGGTTCCTGAATCACTATTTAAATTAAAATATAGCATTTACGTCCTTGCTTCTATTGTATTCAGTTGCCTCTGGATAATCCCCTATATTTCTGTGGAGTGTGGCTCTTTAGGGAGTAGTGAGCAGAAGGCATAAAGCAGCAGTGCATACGAAGAGGAGTGCATATGGTTCCCCAACCATCACCGCACAGACCCAATATATCCATTTAATGTAACCCTTATAGCGCTGCAGTTATCTGTCATCTCACTCTAAATCTGAATGAATCCCAGAGTCCTCTAAGAAAAAAATTCTGACATGTTAGGCCTGAACAAAATGTTTGTTGAATGCCACCATCTACCCAAGCTTTAGGTGATTTTATGCAGTTTTATTTCTTTATTTTTCTAAAATTCTCTAATATAATTTTATGAAGAAATAAAGTAGCCTGAATCATGAGTTTGGATTTTGGACAATTTCGTGTTATCAGCTCTTTCCATATCTAGACTTTAGAAAAGTATAAAATTTATATTTGCCAGTTCTCTCCAATACATACAAGGTGGTAATAGAGTATCTGTACCAGATGTGTCACAACTGGTTGAAATAAGATCTATGGTCACAGTCCATTACTCTTGGATGGACACTTTGCGAAGGGAGTGTAGTTCTGAATACTATACCTGACACAATGAGAAGAGGATGAAAACACTGTACACTATTGCTACTAGAAAAGGTCTGTATAGGCAAGGCCCAAGAAGAAAAAACGACAAAGATGACACTATTTGATGCAGAATGTAAAACAGACACATTATAAAATAGGCATTCTGTTGACACAGGACATTGTGATAAAACATTTGTAAACTGGTATATTATTCTGCTTAATTATTTTGACTGTCAAGAAAACATTGTTAGAGGAGGCTTTGTACCTATTACTAAAGATGCTGGAGTGTAGTAAAGCTTCAATGTTGTGAGGTAATGTTTCGGCAGCCATGCAGGCACTGATGGTGTCTGCTTCTTCTTCTTTAAATGTGAAGTATTTTTAGGAACAAAAGGATCCTCCACACTATTCAAAGTTTCAACTGCTGTTGAAGATCATGAATTGATGCAGCACTCGACTGCAGTTTCTCTGCTACAGCATCCTCATCTGATAGTTTGATCATTTCAATCACTCCATTGATTCCAAGGGCACAAGGCACACTTAAAAATACTTCACAGTTGATATTGTAACAGCCCTGGGGGAGGGGGGGGGGATAAAAACATTCAAGTACGGAAAACATATTGTATGTACATTATTTGAGCTTCATTCATAAGTGGGTAAATATTGTTAAGGCTGTGGTATTAGAAGTAAATTTGAAAACAGATTGGCACTTGTTTTTGAGAACACAATCGCAGTGTAAATGATATGATTATACTCTGCGAGGCCAAAGACTGCACAAGTATAATGTAACTGGCATCCAATCAACATGTATCAGAAGGTGTGGGTGAACCCATACCAAACAAAACATTTTATTTTTAAACAGCTGTCCCTGTGATATGGAATTACTTGTGCTACAAAAACAGTCTCTGATACAATTTTTGGAGATCACATTTTAAAAAGTCAAACATATATTTTTTAAAAAGGCTGAATGCAATGGATTCAGCTTAAAAAAACAAAAAAGCTCTTTAAAGTTGAAAATTGGGATATTTTCCAACTTTTTTCACCTAAAAAAGGGAACACAACAGATTTGTGACTTATGTTTGGCATGTAAAATTGAGCAAAATGTAGTACGCTCTGGTTAATATAAGAAACATATGGCTGTAAAGCTATGTTATATGTTTGCTGTTCGTTTCTAGACCATAATCATTTGTATCAGAATGTATTTATTTAGAATATTTATACTTCACCCTTGAGTCAAAGAAACTCATGTTGGGGAACCTTTCTAGCTATGCTGTGAAACCAGTCTAAATCTGAGGTTATGTCTGTTGGGGATCCTCTCAGTTTTGTGCTGTCAATTCTGCTATTGTTCAAAACATTAGATATTTAAGGAATATCGATTCCTCAGGACACTACTTAAATGATCAAATTAAATCTATCTGCAATTCTCACAAAAACCTCTCTTCATTTCTATATATGAGCATTGCGTAATTTAGGTATTTATGTATTTAATTAGGTGCAATATAATTCTAATAATCAATATAAGAGTTTTGTTTTAGTATCCCTGATGCAGAGTAATTCAGGTATCACACTGCACTTCTTTATAGCAGGGTTTCTCAACTGACGTTTAGCAAGAAATTGTGGCAACTTAAAGCACATAGAATCAAAAGGCCTACAGTACTACTCAGGCAGCCCCTCCTGAGTAGCCTTCAGACTATGGCAAGTATATAGCAGAATTTTAATATTTCTTCCCTCATCTTCTTGAATGTCTCAGAAATTATTAATCACAATTTAAGGTAAGCTCCCACTGGCAACAATGGAAGCTTTCTTATTCCACACAAAACAAGAAGTATTTACTTCATATCATTAATTGCCTAATGATTCCTTCTGTCTTAAAGAATATTTTCATTTTGAGACATATTCCTATTTAATTATTTTTATAGTTTTCGAATGAATACATATAAATGCTTCCTTTGCTTAAAAAAACAAACAAAATAGAGCTAGACCCATGCTTACCTTCATCATAGTTGATATGGAATGTACTTTTCTTTTATTGTTTAGTATACTGTCAGACAGATCAGCTATTGACAGACCAACAGACCACGCTCTTTGGCCTTTGCCTTTCAAAATTTCCATTGCTCTACAGAAAAGCAAACAAAGAAATACCTAAACAAACCAAATATTTAAAATGCCCCTTCTCAGCCAGTAAAATGTTTCCTTTTAAAGAAAACAGGTACTTAAAAAGAGTAGTACAAATGGTCTGTATTTGAAAGGGTAAAATGGTAATGGACTGGATGAGGATAAACAAACTGAAACTTAATCCAGACAAGACAGAGGTACTCTTTGTCAATCAAAAGGCAGATGAGGGAATCAGATGAAGCCTGTGCTTGATGAAGTTACATTCCCTCTGAAATTTCAGGCTCACAACTTGGGCATTGTTTTGGACTCCATCCTGATCCTGGATGTATTTGGACAGTTAAGCCCAGTGTGCTGGTGGAGCCTATTCCAATTATGCTAACGCAACATGCCTTGATTACACCCCATTTGGACTATTGCAACAAATTCTATGTGGGATTGCCTTGGAAACTGGAAACTTCAGCAAGTCCAAAATTCTGCAGCAGAAATTTTAACTAACAGCTTAGTTACAAGGAGCATGAGACTCACTCATTAAAACAGCTTCAGTTTGCTTCTGATACAATTCAGTGTTGGGCATGACTTATCAAACCCTATACGGCTTATATTTGGACTATTTGAAAGACTGTATCTCTCAATACAAACTGCCAAATCTACATGGCGAGGCTTTCTCTTGATCCTGTTACCACGACTGGCTTGTTTGAAGAGAACCCAAGAAAAGCAGGACTTACTTCCTTTTGCCTGTTCTTTGTTTAAATGGGTTTTAAATGTGTAATTTATAAGCTTTAAATGCCTTTAAATAATATTATACTGTTCTAATGAGATAATTTTGTTTTTGCAAAAGATAGTAATTATAATAATAACATTATTTTTGGTGACCCACCTTGGGTCCCACTCTGGAAGGAAGGAAGCATATGAGTGAAATAAATAAATAATAACAGTGACTACATTACTACTTCAGATGAGATAAAACTGCAAAGGTACCACTCCGTTATTACTCCCGACAGCAAGCACTACTGAATTTAGAGTACACAGTATATGTATATGATTATAATAGAGATGCTTTACCTGTTAGTCAATAGCTTCTCAGCATTATCATTTATTACATCTTCATCCTGATGATCTGCTGCTACATTAGTCGCATTCCATGCTGTCACTGAATAAGATAATAATGATAATTCTTGTTGCTTTCAGATATTTGCATTTTTACCTAAACAAGGATTCCTCTTTAGAGCATTGCTTTTCTTCTTTTTAAATTTAACAGGTTTAAAATGTAAGGGTTACAGGACTCTATGAATATGGATTCCTGCTTTTCCATTTCTTTGAACTTGATTAAGAGGCCTGTATTTTATAATACATTTCACAATCGCCATCTTCCCTTTTCTTCACTGCAATGCAACATTTTAACTCTTTTGTAAATACTGTACATTATAGAGCTAGAAAAAAATGAATTTTTTACTTTGTTGACATTACAATAATGCAACATGCATGTATCCATGTGCTGTATAAATAATGACATTCTCACACAACAATGTAAAGGGGCAGTAGGCAATGTAAAACCTAACTATAAAATATGTAATTGGGAAACCTGGTCACAGCAGTTTATTTATTTATTTATTTATTTACTGTATTTGTATACCGCCTTTCTCAGCCTATCGGCGACTCAAGGCGGTTTCCAACAAAACAGTATACGTAATATCATAATACAGATTAAAACATTAAAACAGTATAAAACACAACAAAGGCAATAAAAAACATCATTAGTGTCTCCTTATTATCAAGCATTGTCCAGTTCCATCATCAAGTCATTAGATTTCCTATATCAGTTACGCTGCATTTGTAAACGCTTGCTGAAATAACCATGTTTTAACTTTCCTCCGAAATGTTAAGAGGGAGGGAGCCGATCTAATCTCCCTAGGGAGGACATTCCATAGCCAAGGGGCCACCCCTGAAAAGGCCCTGTCTCTCGTCCTCACCAGACGTACTTGTGACGACGGCGGGACTGAGAGCAGGGGTTCCCCGGACGATCTCAAGGGGATGACGATGGTTCATAAGGGGAAATGTGTTCAGACAGGTAAGTTGGACCAGAACCGTTTAGGGCTTTATAGGCCAAAGCCAGCACTTTGAATTGGACCCGGTAGCAAACCGGCAGCCAGTGGACCTGGCACAACATGGGGTTGTATGCTCCCTGGCTGCTGTTCGTTGGACTAGTTGAAGCTTCCAGACCGTCATCAAAGGCAGCTCCATGTAGAGCGTATTGCAGTAGTCTATACGGGATGACCACTAGAGCATGGACTACTGTGGCCAAGTCAGACTTCCCAAGATACGAGCGCAGCTGGCGCACAAGCTTTAATTGTGCAAATGCTTCCCTGTTCGCTGCCGAAACCTGAGGTTCCAGGCTCAGCGATGAGTCCAAGATCACACCCAAGCTGCGAACCTGTGTCTTCAGGGGGAGTGTAACCCCATCCAACACAGGCTGTAACCCTATGCCATGTTCAGCCTTGCGACTGACCAGGAGTACCTCTGTCTTGTCTGGATTCAGTTTCAATATGTTCAACCTCATCCAAATCGTCACAGCAGCCAAGCAACGGTTCTGGACCTGAACGGCTTCCTTAGTAGCAGGTGGGAAGGAGTGACAGAGTTGGATGTCATCTGCGTACAGATGACACCGCACCCTGAAACTCTGGATGATCTCCCCCAGCGGCTTCATGTATATGTTAAATAACATGGGGGACAGTATAGAACCCTGAGGAACCCCACAAGACAACGGTTGTGGGGTTGAACAGGTGTCTCCCAGTAACACCATCTCCAGAAAGGACCAGAGCCACTGCGGGACAGTGCCTCCCAGGCCCATTCCGGCGAGGTGTCCCAGAAGGATACTGTGGTAAATGGTATCAAAGGCCGCTGAGAGGTCCAGCAGAACCAACAGGGACACACTCCCCCTGTCTAGTTCCTGGCTTAGATCATCAACTAAGGAGACCAAAGCTGTCTCAGTTCCATGTCAGACTGTGCCGGATCCAGATAATCAGTGTCTTCCAAGAATACATGGAGTTGTGAGGCCACCACACGTTCCAGGACTTTGCTCAAGAAGGGGAGATTGGAAATAGGCCGATAGTTGACGAATTGAGTGGGGTCCAGTGATGGTTTCTTCAACAGCAGTTTTATAATAGGGTTGTTTTAAGCTCGCTGGAATGTTGCCTTCCTGAAGGGAGGCATTAACCACCACCTTCACCCACTCGGCCAATCCCCCTCTGGCTTCCTGTAGAAGCCAGGATGTGCAGGGGTCTAGGATGCATGTGGTCGGCCTCATTCCTCCAATTATCTTGTCCACATCCTCAGGTTTCACCAATTGAAATGAATCCATTAAAATCGGACAAGCAGGTGCTCGTGTTACATCCTCAGAGACTGCCATTAACATGGTGTCCAGGTCAGAACGGATCAAGGCAACTTTATCCGTAAACAGGGGCGGCCCGTCCATTACTCGAAGTAAGCGGTGGCGGAATACTTTTTTTGCCAGGGGGCGCTGTTCTGTCCTTAGGCCACGCCTCCTCCTGCAGGCCCCATGCGCCCTCCACAGCCTTCTTCTAATGGAGAAGCGCAGGCCCCGCCCACTAGGCGAGAGGGAAGTCCTCCCTCCCTCCCTCCACGTGCTGCCAGGAGGGAGGCAGCCAGCCAGCCAGCCAGCCAGCCAGGCTCTTTCGCTTTCCCTTTCCTTCCCTGCTGCAGCTGAGCCTGGACCCCTCTCAGGGCAGCAAGGAGGCCTGGTCAAAAGGTACTGCAAATGTCATCTTCTGTACATGCCTCCCCCAAACCCCTCTAGTATTTGGTAATAATGGAAGTCCTATATGCCAGGCTTGGTTCAATTCTATTGTTGGTGGAGCTCAGAATGTTCTTTGGTGCTTGGTAAACTGCAATTCCCAAATGTCAGGGTCTATTTTTCCCAACCCCCTCTCCAGTATTTTCTGTTAGTCATGAAAGTCCTGTATGCCAAGTTTGGTTCAGTTCTATTATTGGTGGAGTTCAGAATGCTCTTTGGTGCTTGGTGAAGCATTCTCACCTGATGTTTCACCCACATCTATGGCAGGCATCCTCAAGAGGCTGTGAGGTCTGTTTGTAACTAGGCAAGTGGGGTTTGTATATCTGTGGAATGTCCAGGGTGGGAAAAACTCATGTCTGCTTGAGGTAAGTGAGAATGTTGCAATTGGTCATCTTGATGAGTATTTAATGGCCTTGCAGCTTCGAAGCCGAGCTAGTTGCTGCCCAGGAATCCTTTGTTGGGAGCGGTTAACTGGCCCTGATTGCTTCATGTCAGGAATCCCCCCCCCCTTTTTTTAGTGTTGCTCTTTATTTATTGTTCTGATTTTAGAGGGTTATTTTAGAGGGTACTGGTAGCCAGATTTTGGGCGAGGGGCGAGCGAGGCATTCTCTCCTGACGTTTTGCCTGCATCTATGGCAAGCAGCATCCTCAGAGGTAGTGAAGTCTATATTTATAAGGGTTTATATTTATGTGGAATAATGACCAGGGTGGGACAAAGGACTCTTGTCTGCTGGAGCGAGGTGTGAATGTTTCAACTGACCACCTTGATAAGGATTTGATGGCCTGGCAGTGCCTGGAGCAATCTTTTGTTGAGAGGTGATTAGATGTCCCTGATTGGGTTGTTGTAGGTTTTTTCAGGCCATATGGCCATGGCCTAGAGGCATTTTCTCCTGACTTTTCGCCTGCATCTATGGCGAGCGAGAGGGGCGAGCGAGGCATTCTCTCCTGACGTTTTGCCTGCATCTATGGCAAGCAGCATCCTCAGAGGTAGTGAAGTCTATATTTATAAGGGTTTATATTTATGTGGAATAATGACCAGGGTGGGACAAAGGACTCTTGTCTGCTGGAGCGAAGTGTGAATGTTTCAACTGACCACCTTGATAAGCATTTGATGGCCTGGCAGTGCCTGGAGCAATCTTTTGTTGAGAGGTGATTAGATGTCCCTGATTGGGTTGTTGTAGGTTTTTTCAGGCCATATGGCCATGGCCTAGAGGCATTTTCTCCTGACTTTTCGCCTGCATCTATGGCGAGCGAGAGGGGCGAGCGAGGCATTCTCTCCTGACGTTTTGCCTGCATCTATGGCAAGCAGCATCCTCAGAGGTAGTGAAGTCTATATTTATAAGGGTTTATATTTATGTGGAATAATGACCAGGGTGGGACAAAGGACTCTTGTCTGCTGGAGCGAGGTGTGAATGTTTCAACTGACCACCTTGATTAGCATTTGATGGCCTGGCAGTGCCTGGAGCAATCTTTTGTTGAGAGGTGATTAGATGTCCCTGATTGGGTTGTTGTAGGTTTTTTCAGGCCATATGGCCATGGCCTAGAGGCATTTTCTCCTGACTTTTCGCCTGCATCTATGGCGAGCGAGAGGGGCGAGCGAGGCATTCTCTCCTGACGTTTTGCCTGCATCTATGGCAAGCAGCATCCTCAGAGGTAGTGAAGTCTATATTTATAAGGGTTTATATTTATGTGGAATAATGACCAGGTAGGACAAAGGACTCTTGTCTGCTGGAGCGAGGTGTGAATGTTTCAACTGACCACCTTGATTAGCATTTGATGGCCTGGCAGTGCCTGGAGCAATCTTTTGTTGAGAGGTGATTACAGATGTCCCTGATTGGGTTGTTGTAGGTTTTTTCAGGCCATATGGCCATGGCCTAGAGGCATTTTCTCCTGACTTTTCGCCTGCATCTATGGCGAGTGAGAGGGGCAAGCGAGCGGCGAGCGAGAGGGGCGAGCGAGCGGCGAGCGAGAGGGGCGAGCGAGGCATTCTCTCCTGACGTTTTGCCTGCATCTATGGCAAGCATCCTGTACTAGTGAGGTCTGTTGGAAGTAGGAAAAAGGGTTTATATATTTATGTGGAATAATAACCAGGGTGGGACAAAGGACTCTTGTCTGCTGGAGCGAGGTGTGAATGTTTCAACTGACCACCTTGATTAGAGGGCCCGCCAGAGTGAGTGCCTGCCTTCCCTCCTTAATAATAATTTTAATTTCTCCTCCCTATTCTACTAAATTAATAATTAAATTTAAAAAATATTGAAAAAATATTGAAAAAATATTGAAAAAAAAGGGCGCCATCTTTACAAAATGTTTTGTAAATATTTACGAAATTTCGTAAATACTGAACTTTTTTTTTGGAAAATTTTGTAATTATTTTAAATATCGAAACAAAAAAAAACCCCAATTACAAAACGATTTTAGAAACAAATTTTTGCGTTGTTACCCAGGCCTAATAGATAGATAGATAGATAGATAGATAGATAGATAGATAGATAGTGATTGGTTTTGGGGGGGGGGGCGCCAAAATACTGTTTGCTTACCATTGAAAATTACCTAGGGCCGCCTCTGTCCGTAAAGAACCGAGCAAATGCTTCACAGCGGGCCGTCAAGTTGTCAGGGTTCCCATCCGGAACGATGGGATTTAACAGACCTCTGACAACTCGAAACAGATCCGCCGGACAGTTCGTTGCGGACACAATATTGGCCGCAAAGAAATATTTCTTTGTGGCCTTTAATGCTGCGGCATATGCCCTTAGCAGGGCATCAAGCCTTCCTTGATTTGGCCCGGTTGGATCTGAACACCACACACCCTCTAGGCTCCCTTTCCTTCACTTCATCACTGCCAACTCCTCGTTGAACCAAGAAGATAGTTTAGCTCAGCTACTTTAGAGGGGCCATTCCGGAGCAATTGTCTCTATTCCCCTAGCCATTTCCCCATTGCAGAGAGTGACCAGAGCATCGACAGAATCACCTACTGAGGTGGCGGGGAACTCCTCAACAGCCGTCAGGAAACCATCCGGATCCATAAGCCTCCTGGGGCGGACCATCTTAATGAGTCCTCCACCCCTGCAGAGGTTAGTGGGCGCAATGAGCCTAAACCTGATCAGGTAGTGGTGGGTCCATGGCAACGGAGCGGTGGTCAGCTCCTTTATACCATCACCATCCCTCCATCCTTGGCAGAAAACCAAATCCAATGTGTGTCTAGCACTGTGAGTAGGGCCAGTTATTAGTTGGGACAGCCCCATGGTCGCCATTGAAGACATGAAGTCCAGAGCTGCTTCTGATAGGGTGGCCTCGGCGTGGACATTGAAATTCCCAAGCACAATTAGCCGCTGAGACTCCAACACCAGGCTCAAGACCACCCCGGCTAGCTCAGGTAGGGAGACTGTAGTGCAGCAAGGTGGATGATACACTAACAGAATCCCTATTCTGTCCTGGTCACCTACCCTCAGGTAGACATATTCAAAATTCATTGACTGTGGGATGGAGCACCTAGTCAGGGAGATGAAATCCTTATAGACCACTGCAACCCCTCCTCCCCGCCCTCCAGATCTCGGCTGGTGCTGCACGAAGAAAACTGGTGGGCAAAGCTGGGTCAGATTTACACCTCCACCCTCGCCCAACTAGGTCTCCACTATGCACGCCAGATCTGCCCATTCATTCAGAATTAAATATTGGATGAAAGCTGTTTTTCCATTAACAGATCTTGCGTGCAACAGCACCACCCATAATCAGTTTAAAGCTCAATATTCCGATCTTCAATTGTATTAAAAATTCAATGTTTCCTTGTTTTCTCAAAGGAAAGTGCAGAAATCCTGTTGTTTTCTAATACAAAATCCAGAGCTGATTTAAAATACAGGGTCCATTATAATACACATAATTATACATTTACCTTTGTTTTCTCCTTGTTCACCAACAATCCAATGCCCTTTGTCTCTGGTTTCAGCTTTCAACAAGTTTGTAATAATATGTTGAAATCTTGCAGAGTCCAGATTACAACCAATGCCAATGACTCTGCTTTGAGGAAATCCACTCATCTTCCAAGATATATATGTCATTATTTCCACTGTACATTAAACACATATATATGTGAAAAGTCATAAACATTACACTGTTAGTTCGATACAACATACCAGTTTACAATCAAATGAAAAGCTTGTATAGAACTTTTAACAAGCACCGGAGATTGGATAACAACAGTTCTACTTATTTAAATAGAATCTTCTACAATTATCATAAAATATTTCAGCGTGGCTTTTTAAAATCCTTACATATTTCTTTTCAAGTTTCCAAAGCACTCTTACAATGAAATATTCCATGCAACTTGGTGAACAAAATCACATTGTTCATTACTATTGTGTTTATTTTACTTGATAGCTTGCTTGGATGGCTTCTACAACTGCATAAGGATTGCAACATTTATCTTTGGCTAAGCTGGTGCCTTCTGATCTGAGGAGGATAAGTATTCATTCTCTCTAAACATACATCCCAAAATTAAGCATGTTTGTTCAGTTGGGGCAGCCATTTGGTGTCTCTCTAGCATATCAATGGAACAATGACAGCAATACTCAGTGATTTTGCTTTCTTCTCATTCTCTCACAAACTCTGTCTGTCCACTTGACTTCTGCTAGTGGAAGGAGGCTAATTGGTTAACATCCCCTGATTTCAACTGGAAGTTTATTTAGGATCATAGTGTTTATTTGTTAAGAAAACAAGCAACATGAATTAGTATGCTGGACATTAAACACTGTTTTATGCAACTCTTTTGAATCAAGGAAGTACATTTCCCAACTTAATATCTGTCCATAGCAGAGTACCAAAAGTACACTTCCTCATATATCTATGCCAACACACACACACACACACACACACACACACGTGTGGATGTGCAGATCACCTGTTGACTTATATCAACCCCATAGATTTCACAGGATTTTCTTAGACAAGGAATACTTAGAAATGGCTTTGTCAGTTCCTTCCTCTGAAATATAGGCCCTCATTTATACTAATCATTTAATGCAGTTCAAATCTACTTTCCAGCAGTGGTGGCCAGACAACAAACATCCACAAAACATGCAAATTAAAGCTTTTAACGTGCATCGGAAGCTCAGGTAATTCAGGTTATAAGCCAGAGGCTGTTAAATCCAAAAAGTAAAGCACTGCCTTACCGGGCTGAGAAGCGACAAGAAACACACTGTTTTGACTATAATGTGCTACTGATGGAATAATGTTTCTGAATAATTCCACATTGCTCTGAACAACATCCAGATAAGAGTCAGCATTGCCTAAGGAATTCACTGTAAGCACCACCAATTTTGAGTGTGCAGAGGCAGAAAAATCTAAGGAATACAAATAAATAATGTTAATCCATTTCTGCAATTTCAGTGTAGGACTTGCTTTTAAAAAGTTAACAGATTAAAAATAGAATTTGCTTATCTATTTATTTTTTCCTTAAATGAAAAATATGGTCTGTACTATCACAAAATTAATGTTAATATTCAGACAACAGAATAGCAGCTAATACTACGTAAGCAAGCAAAAGTACCCTACACAACCTAGGCAATGCTTAGTTAATATGGTTTGAGTTTAGTTATGAAGAAGTACAGACAAACAAGATGAATGATGCCTTTTGTTACTTTTGTATTGCACCTCAATATTGTCATGTTTTAAATTACAATTGCGAAGTGAAATATTCTGACAAATAATGCTGAGAATTACTTGGAAAAATCACTTAAAACATGCAAGGAAAAGAATACACACACAAAATCAGTGTGTATGATTACCTTTGCTGATTTCCACTTTTGGCAAGGCAAAGATTTCCAGGTCCATTGTACCTCCTTTTACAGTACCTTCAGAGCAGTCCAAAACTACCACCTTGTCAACAATATCCTGTAAGAATTTTAAAAGGAAGTTGTTAATCTAAGAAATTATTGTTGTGTATTCTGAAGGGAAGTCCATGGGATTCAATCTAATCAAAGTACTCACAAAGCAACCAAAAAGCAGATTTGCCAGATAAAAAGGGTAAAACTTCTGTATTTTTATTAGTTGCATAGAAAAGGAAATTTTATCCAGTGTTGCTTATTATGCAAGTTTCACCTACTGAAATTTCCTCCTCTATATAACCATGAATCAATACAGGAATCCCCATCTCTTATTTTATTTGGCAATGTGACCAAAACATTGTGCAATTTCTGTAATCAATCATACTTAATTATAAATATTAAATGAAAAAATCTGAAATCTTATACATTTCTACTCAGCTTGCTAAAATCTGGCCAGTTTAAATTAAGGCACTGATAAAAATACCCATTCCACAATTTATGATGTCAAGGTGAACATCAGCATGGATTGCCAGATGATGAAAGGCTGTACAGATTGGGTTTTGCAGAATAATCCTATTCAGTTTTATTCAAAAATGTTCAGTGTACCTTTACAGAAAAGTATATATGGAACCTTTTTGGGAGTAAGTCCCTTTGAATACAGCAAGACTTAATAAACATTTGTAATCATGATCAGTTAATTATGTCCAGACCTTATTTTGTTGAGAAAAGCATTTGTTCCCTCTCTTTGTTTCTCACTCCATATGCACACACATACCATTTTAGATAAAAGCTAAATTCTATTTGAATTATACTATATGTTTTCTTAAATTATTCTGTCTCACCATATACTTATTTCTAATAAATTATGTACCTTTGCTGAAATAGCCAGTGCACAAGCAAGGCCCAGATCTCCAGCTCCAACTACTGTAATTTTGTTAAATTCTCTGTCATCTTCTTTCCCATTTCCCTTTGATTGTAGGTTATTTTCACCTAAAACAACACATCATAACTCATTTAATCTACAGACCTGAAAATACCACAGCTGCTTGAAGAAACACTGATTGGGTCTAATGAAACAAATTTTAACTAAGACATAATGGTTAGAAATTACAGCTAGTGGGCAAGGAATTGGAAGACCCAGGTTCAAATTACAAAGCTCACTGGATGACGCTGAACTAGTCATCATCTCTTGGCCTCGCCTACCTCACACAGGAGTTCTGAGCATACAAAATAATCAGTTACAGTGATAGTAATTTAACTTTACATTTATTCACAGGAAAAGTTATCCTTTATTACCAGTTATTTTATATGCATGGAAGCATATAAATGTTAACTGTTGACTTTTAAAATTAACTTTCCAAGTACAAAGTTGGGAGGAAGAGAATTGTAGGTATTATCCTAAGCTCACTTAAGCACATTTTCTTATTGAAGAAAAGGAAGCAGATAAATGCATTATTAATAAACTAACAATAAAACATGGTCATCTGTAAAGAACGAACAAACCTCATTTGTACATGAATATGTAGATGTAAGTCCCTGTGTATTCAATGGGTCCTGCTCCCTGGTAAGTATGCATTCCTAACATGTGACTGGCTAGTTTTATGAATGTGAAACAAAACAAAAAAAGCTGCAAACCTTCAGTAATTTTGGCAATGTAAGATAGCAACTCCAACTGTCTGGCAGCATCAGCAGATGATAATGAGTACAGTGGAAGCTCCTCTTCAAATTTCATGGTCATTTCCTTTATCAATCCTACAATCATTGACTGTGGCTGAAATAAATATAGAATAACGAGAACCAGATTTTATTTGGCAAATGTTCTAATACAAAGATATCCTAAAGAAAAAAAGATAGCATTCTCTCTCTCTAAACACTCTCTGTGTGTAAGTTAACGTGAACTAACATTTTATGTTGAAAGGAGCATGTTAACATAATAAAATATATATTACATCCATGACATCAAAATTGAAGAAACCTATCTATACAAAAACTTTGAACTGATTTTAGTAGCATTTAATTTAATGCACACACATCCTTACATGGGTCCAGTTTTGTAGATATGGCAAGTAGATCCTTCCCCGGGCATCCACATGTTTTCCTACAGAAATCCCCATGTTTGCTGTGGGCTTCAAGTAGCAAATTGGAGGAGTAAGAGGATGAGAATCTAAAATCCATAGCCAAATTGGAATGTTGTAAGAACTCCCTGTAAAAATATAACACATAAGATACAACTATTACTTCTTGGTTCATCACGTAAAGGTTTTAAAATGCACATGTAATTTTTAGCAGGCTCTCCATATGCTGAATCAACTTTATCCACAAGGATCCCATGGCTTTCAAACAGAAATTACATATGTGCAAGCTAGCAATATTGAAGAACAGAGCTAGACAGTATCTAGAATTAAGGTACAAGAGGCCTTCTTTCATATTCTATGATTTTTTTCCAATACAGTACCTCAACTGCATCCATAGTCTACCTTAAAGAAGTCACTTCCCTGTCCACCACTGCACTGTCAAACTCTTATAATTAAAAAAAATGTTATTGGTACTGAAGGAAGTTGCTATTTTACACTCTGGCTCTACTATCACAAAAAATCTGACTTACTCAAAGAGTATATCAGCAGTCCAATAAATACTTACCAGGCAGATTACAAATAAAAAACTATAATCATTAACAAAATGAAAAAATTACACATAGAAAAAGAATAATGAACAGTAAAAGAAATAAAGCCAAAAAAAGACTTTGAGTAGACTAAAAGCCATTATTGTGTCAGATGTGGTCCCCGGGGAGAGTATTCCAGAGCAATGGGGCATCACAAATTAGGAAATATCCACACTACAGAATTGTAGCAGTTTGATACCACATTGACTGTCATGGCTCAATGCTACAGAATGATGGGATTTTTAGTTTTGTGAGACACTTACCCTTAACTGTCAGAAAGCTCTTGTGCTACAATAAACTACAAATCACAATATTCCATAAGATGGAGCTCTAGCATAGTGTTGTCAAATTGCCATTATTCCACATATACACTCTAGAATTAATTAAGTTTTGCACCATTTCAACAGCTATGACTTAATGCTATGGAGTTTGGGGAGTAGTAGTTTCTTGGAGCTCTAGCACTCTTTGGCAGACAAGGTTAGAGGCCTTGTAAAACGACCACTCCCATCATCCCATAGCATTGTGCCATGGCAGTTAAAGTGGTGTCAAACTGCCTTAATCCTGCAGTATAGTTGTACCCTTTGAAACCCTTTTCTCCCACCACCATTTTGCTACTGATATAGGGGTCATCCAGATAAGGGCTGTGGAAGACTGTCCTGGTGTCCCAAGATTAAGAATCACTCCCTTTAACAATAAATTACAACAGTTTGTGCCAGCGTCTATGCTGCCAAAACTTAACCACCAATAATTACCTCTGGGTGCTACAGAAAGTTGCATTTTGGTTGGAAAACAAAAACTGAAAACACATTGTATCCTTGTGTGTGAGCATTAAATGGATTGGAGACTTTACAGGCTACATTGCCTTCCCAATGTCTACATATAGCCAATCTGCCTTTTGAAAAAATCTTATTAAGATTACAAAACACTTAATTATATGGGAGAATATAAATGTGTAAAAAGACAAGAAAACCAAGAGTAAAAGTTAAGACAGATTATAGTATTTTCTTAAAATGATTCCAATAATCTGTTATGAATAATACATACACATATAGTTACCTTGATATTTCACTGGAACTGTACCACTAAAATTCAGAAGGTCTTTCTGGGACCCATCCTTAAAAGCTAAAATTCAAAATGTTGATATATGTATTTCATTATTTTTAAACTTTAAAATCCTTTTAATATCAATACTGTCTGGTCTACTTTTGATATCAGAGGGAAGTTAATCGAACAGTGAAATAGTCAGAAAAATAAAAAGTGTTAAAATGTTAAATGTAAAAAGAAGCACAGTCAATATAGTTGTGACAGTATAGTATGTAATTCAGAAGCAGCAACAAGAAAACAAAACAAATAGTAGCAAACCAATTCTCTCATAGCAGAAGGAACTTGCAGTTTCTCAAGTCACTCCTGACACGGAACCCTCCCCCCCACCAAACCCCCCCACATTTATTATTCTTACTATAGGTACTCATGGCGAATCTGACGTTGGGATATAATTCATTTACACTCTTCAGTTCTTCTATGGTCAGATCTCGAAATTTATACTGGAGACAAAACAAACATAAATGTTACTTTAAATGTATTATTCTTAAGTAATTGGCCAATAGAGTTGAAATCCGAAATACATGAGAATGCAAGCTTCTGTGTCTTCTAAATTGCAAGTCAGGTGTAATCCTGATTCATTTCAGTGTCAACTCAAACCACTGCTATATGCAATTTGGGTCTGACTACACAAGGATGTTATTACCATTGATTGCTTTGGACTAGGACTGGCGACTATGGTTCAAATCCCAGCTCATTCATGGAAAGCCACTGGGGGACCTTGGGCAAGTCACACTCTCTCAGCCTCAGAGGAAGGCAAAAGCAAACACCTTCTGAAGAAATCTTACCAAGAAAATGTCATAGTAAATAACCCTGTTGGGTTGTTCTAAGTTAGCAATTATGTGAAGGCACCAAACCTCAAAAGATAATTTCAACAGACATTGTTACATGGCCAGGGGGCTGTACTGTTCCATTAACCCCGCGGAAACCAAAAGGGGGTGCTAGACAGAAAATGATAGTCCATTTTATTGGGGGGGGGGGCTGAAGGAGGAAAACCATTTCCCCTGCTTTTGCTGGTTATTCCACCTCCCTACTTAACAACAACAACAACAACAACTTTATTCTTTTATCCCGCCTTCATCTCTCCAAAGGGACTCAGGGTGGCTTACATAGGGACCAAGCCCAAAATAAAAACAAAGGTTACAAAGTAACCCA
This sequence comes from Anolis sagrei, assembly GCF_037176765.1. Taxonomy (NCBI): domain Eukaryota; kingdom Metazoa; phylum Chordata; class Lepidosauria; order Squamata; family Anolidae; genus Anolis; species Anolis sagrei. The sequence goes on along the minus strand of NC_090021.1, from coordinate 247,041,855 downwards.
ATTAAAAACATATAACATATTAAAACAGTAAAACCAATAAAAATAAGATATCATAAAACATAGACCAAACATCAAACAACCAGCAGCCAAAAAAAGTGGGCATGTGCAGATTTAAGACTAATAGGGCAGGACAAGGGCTTGTGCAAATGCAAACTATAGGGCCAGGTCTGGAAATAAGTGCTGGAGAACCAACCAAAAGATAGGGCTAGGCAGACTTAATCAGTAGCTAAACCATTATTCAAAGGCACATTGGAACATCCAAGTCTTCAAGTCTTTCTGGAAGGTGGACAAGGTGGGGGCTAATCTAATCTCCCACTTCATAATAAACTGTTGTTTCCACTGCTGTGATATGAGTGGGGGGACAGGAAAACAGGGGGCATATAAAATGGACTATCCTTCTCTGTCTGGCGCCGCTATTGGGCTTCGGCCCAGATAATGGAACCAGGGCTGTAGCCAGAAAAAAAAATCGGGTGGGGTTGAAAATTTCGGGGGGGGGTGTGAAAATTTGTGGGGGGGGGGGGTTGAAACTTGCCAGCTAGCTCACGCTGAAGCAAAGATCACAGCAGGGGGCAGAGCAGCCTTCCATAGCCTGCAGCTCCGCCCCTGTCAAGCACCTCCACCAAGTCTGGCCTCCTTAATGAGAGCATTCAACACTCCCCCCCTTCCCCCGCAACTTGGTTGCTTCACTACATTGGCTATTGCTGCAAGTAATGACAGTGTGAATAAATTGTCAATATGCTTGAGATAGTGCTTGCAGTTCTGGAGGGACTTCATTTTTTGCATCTCATAGACTTAGCATGGGGATTTGGTTAACCAGTTAAAATTCATGAGTAAACCACGTTTTTTTTTACCTGAAAAAATTCGGGGGGGGGGGGGTTGAACCCTAACCCACTCCCCCACCCCGCTACAGGCCTAAATGGAACAGTACCCAGGGGAATTTTCACAGTATAAGTTATGGCGTTATTATTCCACTTTACCAGCTGGGGTTCCACTCTTGGGAATTGTGGGGTCTGTAGGCAGATGGTGCATCTGCACTGTAGAATAAATTCGGTCTGACACCACTTCAATTGTAATGGGTGAATATATTGAATCATGGGAGTTGTTTTACAACAGTCATGGGCAAACTTGGGCCCTCCAGGTGTTTTGGACTTCAACTCCCACAATTCCTAACAGCCGGTGGCCCAAGTTTGCCCATGACTGTTTTACAAGGTCTTTAACCATCAAAGTTCTGGTGCCTCACCAAACTACAACTCCCATGATTCCATAGCATTGAGCCCTGGCAGCTAAAATGATGTCGAATGCATGAATGGTCCAGAGATGCATGCTGGGATTTGTGGTCTGTTGATCCCTGGCGCCAGGATCTCTTTGGGCCAAGCCCAAGTGGAGTAACAGCGCTACCATGGCTCAGTGTGAATAACAGGCACCAGGGCAAGAGCAACCATTCGTTCTCCTGCACAGCCATTTAAAGGGACAGGATCCCTAACCGGTTTCCACCCTAAAAAAGTAAAAGGAGGTGGGCAATGGGGGCTCCCCCTCCTCCTCCTCGTCCCCCAGAAGGGGCTGCCATTCTATGGGGAGTGCGCCTTCCCGCTCGCCTTGCTCAGCCACTTCCTCAGCTTCTCCTCAGAGAACTCCATGGCAGGCCTCCCAACACGGCACCGGCACTTCCTGTTGTCCCGGCTCGAGCGGGTGCGGGGAATGGACGGCAAACGCCAAGGAACAAAATAACTCGGGCGCCCTGGGTCGGGCGGGGCGCCCTGACCGGCTTGGCGACTTTTCCCCTCCTCTTTCCGCTCCTCCGCCCCGCCCCTCGCGTATAACATTACACGCAGGACACTCGTTCCTTTTCTTTCCCTCTGCTCTGGGCCACAAAGGGGTTTTTGTGCCAAATTTGATCCAGATCCATCAAGCCATGTAACAGCATAGACATACTTTGACTTCGAGATATAAATACAGTAGAGTCTCGCTTATCCAACATAAACTGGCCGGCAGAACATTAGATAAGCAAAAATGTTGGATAATAAGGAGGGATTAAGGAAAAGACTATTAAACACCAAATAATAATAATAATAATAATAATAATAATAATAATAATCTTTATTTATATATCGCTCCATCTCCCCGAGGGGACTTAGAGCGGTTCCCAAGTAACATCACAAACCATACGGAGTAAAAACAATATAACCATAAGATTAACAAACAAAATATAAGCATAAAAATTGTCACCATCACACACATATATTAAAAGTAATCCTGCCTGTTCAAGCAATTAAAAATTTAAAAGGCCGGGCCAAGATTTGTGCAAGCCCAAAAATTCTAGGGGCCCCGGGAATTAAATGCAATGCTATGGCAGGCAACAATAATATTACATTATAATTTTACAAATTAAGCACCAAACCATCATGTTTTACAACAAATAAACAGAAAAAGCAGTTCAATACACGGTAACATTATGTGGTAATTACTTAATTTACGAATTTAGCACCAAAACATCACAATGTATTGAAACAGCTGTGGATCCGGGTGATAGGCAGACTCTGTTGGATAATACAGTTGGATGAGCGAAGGCTGGATAAGCGAGACTACTGTATAAAGAAAAATTAATTTAGGCTATATATATAAGGGCATATAATAGCCTAATTGTAATTCTATACACAGTTTGTGGTTTGTGTTAAAGGAGATGGAAAATGGAAAGGGTTCAAATGTAGGAGTGAAACCGTTTCTGGTTGCTTGAGAGTTACTATTAAAACTGGCCTAACTAATATTATACTCTGTACTATACCACGCCATAAACTCTGTATTGACTTGATATTAATATTGAAATGAAGTTCTTTTTGGTCGTGTCAGGAACGACTTGAGAAACTGCAATTCACTTCTGGTGTGAGAGAATTGTGCCATCGCGCCTGGGGCTATAGAGAAAGAGGCATGGACGTGACTTCTTTCCCCAGGGGATTGCTTCTTGCCCTCCTTTAGGGAAACTGGAACTCCCAAGGACCAGAACACAACAGTTAACTCGAAATGATGTTTATTGTTAACAGTTAGCTTTCTTTCTTAGGTACAAACTTTATGTTTCAACAGGGAAAACCACTTTATAAACTCTAAGTCCAGGGTCCTAGGAGTAATAAGCTGAGAAGCTTTTCCTGTTCCCTCTCTCTGAATGGTTGTGGATGCCGGAGCAAACCACAACCCCAGTTCAGTGGCCTAAGTTGAAGGACAAGACCTTCCTATGGTGCCAAAGAACCGGTGTGAAGGCGCCTGAGATCTTCACAATGTCGTTCAGGGGGTTTGAACATAAAGTATAAGACTCAGGGGTAAAAACCTAAGAGTTGATAGTAAAAAATGCCTTGACCAGGGGCTTTGGGCCAAGCTTTTGGACACGTCCATCCAATGAGTCTTTTTCTGAGGTAAAAAAGGTGAGAGAGATACCTTCCCTTTCTCCCTTGGAAGGGGTGGAGCCTAAACAAATGAACTGGGGAAACAAGCCAATTGGTGCACAACAACAATAAATTGACAGCTATAATAACCAATGAAATGTAACTATACATATACAAGGTAGACAGGAATAAAATGGCAGTTTAAATCCTGCAACTAACAGTTCTAAATATATACAAAGGACGATGCCCAGGGGACACCCGGATGAACTGATGTTTTTATCATCCTTGTGGGAGGCTTCTCTCATGACCCCGCATGAGGAGCTGGAGCTAATAGAGGGAGCTCATCCACTTCTCCCTGGATTCGAACCTGCAACCTGTCGGTCTTCAGCCCTGCTGGCACAGAAGTTTAACCCACTGCGCAACCAGGGGCTCCAGTGCAGTAATTAAAAGCAAATAAAAACAAATAAAGGTAAACTTAATGTAACACAGTTTTGTATTATAAAAAAACCAAGATTAATTAATGTAAGTTATCATTTCTTCAACTTTTGCTAGTTGTTTGAGAGTTCCGGTTGCCTGAGTTCCAGTTAACATAGGTCCCTTCTACACTGTCCTTATACCCCAGGATCTGATCCCAGATTATCTGGCAGTAGAGACTCATACAATCCAGCATTTTACCACCATTGGTTGATGTGCGCAGTTTTATTGAGTTTAGATTGGTGTTTCATATGCGTATTTGTTTGATTTGTATTTTATACTGTGTTTATTTTATGTTCTGTTTTTAGGCACCTTATGCCATGTGAGTCTACCATATAATACTTTGAAACTGGACCCCTCTTCCTCATATTTGTGTGGGTTAGGTACCCCTGTTTAGTGGTCTCCCCTTGGTCCTGTTGTTCCTCTTGGACTGGGATCAAGCAAAAAAGAAGAGAGCAGACTGCTTGTAGCACTTTAAAAGCAGAAGAAGAACTAATTAATTAAAGCAATAGCTGCAAAACTCCAGTGCAGCTGCAAAGTACAAAGTGTTTCAACACAGCATGTTTCAAGATGTTACAATTCCACAAAATGTTACAAATGGTTCAATGCATTGTCAAGTTTTACTAACCATTTGGAGCCAGAAACAAATTCAAAAACATATCTGCAGGTGGAGACTACCTTATGTCTGAGGCTAGGGCTGTGTGCGTGCTAGGAGAGGCATTTAGTGGGAATAATTTAAATTCTATGCCCCACCTTTTCATGTGGTAAAGGTTATATTCACAAGCAGTTCATGGTTGCAAAGGTATTGGGTCTAGCTTTTTGAAACACTATTTATTTTTCTTGTTTGGTATTTTTATTAGTGTTTTCAAATATGGTGGCCAACAATCACTGGAGATCAGAACTGCCCCCTCTATTCTGTCATTCAGAAAACGGGTGAAAACCTGGCTATGGGGTTTGGCTTTCAACGAGTGAATCAATATTTCTGTGATTGGATAGATGACGATGAATGATGGACAACGAATTCACTATGATGACTGACCATTGTTATTATGTGATTACATTTTGCTGTTATAACGTTTTAATTGAATATGTTATATGATGCTTTTAATTATTGTTTTGTGATTTTATTGTTGGAAACTGGCCCGAGTCCCCCGATAGAGGGGAGAAGACCGGTATACAAAATTGCTAAATAAATAATAAATCATCTAAACTTTCCACTATCCTCATTTCATGCTCTCTGCTTTCCCATTTTCCAAAATATATTCCATAATACTTTAAAGCCAAATGTAGATAACGTGCTATCTCTGTGGTGCACAACTTTTAAGAGATGAAATGATATGCCTCCCTATGGCATATCATTCCATTTCCTAAATGTGACAGGCCCTTTGCTCTCAGTAAACATTAGGTCTGTGTATGCTCCCCCATCTTTAAGAAGGCGATGCTCAGAAAACGCACAATGAATAAACACAAAAAAATCAATGCTATTCTGTTTACCTTTAACTTTATCCACATCAACCAATACCAGAGAAAGTGCTGCACATGTTCTATAACTAATGTTTCTATCTGTTATGCCCACATGGGTTTAAAGCCATTTGTGTAATGAGACATTTTGACAGCATTGTCATTAAACTATCCCTACAGCATTTAAAAAATCTGAACTTTAATATTTGAGAACTTAAATAGCAATAGACAACCTAGTATGATCCTGAAGTTCTTCAGAGATTAGAGTTAGGTCCATGTAATGAAAGCGACTTTTGCAGTAATACTTGTACCATTACCTCGAAAAGTAATATTTGGGAATCACAACTGTGTGTTAGTTTTTGGTTCAGAGCTGTATTTCTTTCTACCCAAACTTTTTTTCATGCAAATATTTATTTATTTATTTATTTATTTACTTTGCTTGTATACCGCAGTTTCTCAGCCCGTAGGCGACTCAACGCGGTTCACAGCATAGCAAAAACAATCATAACAAAATAGCAGAACGATTTAAAACCATGAAAGCACAATATACAATAATGGCACATCAACAACAACACAACAACATCTCGTAACTAAAATCGTGATCCAATTCGTCGTCTGTAATTCCGTTCCTATATTCATGATATTCATTGCGCCGTTTATCTGAATGCCTGTTTGAACAACCAGGTTTTTAGCTTTTTCTGAAACACCATTAACGTCGGAGCTGATCTTATGTCCATGGGAAGGGCGTTCAACAGCCGAGGGGCCACCACAGAGAAGGCCCTGTCCCTCGTCCCCGCCAGCTGTGCTTGTGATGCAGGTGGGATCGAGAGCAGGGCCTCCCCAGAAGATCTTAGAGTCCTGGTGGGTTCATAGGCAGAGATACGTTCGGATAGGTAGCTTGGGCCCGAACCATTTAGGGCTTTAAAGGCCAACGCCAGCACTTTGAATTGAGCCTGGTAGCAGATCGGCAGCCAGTGGAGCTGGTGCAGCAGAGGAGTTGTGTGCTCCCTGCGCTCCTGTTAGTATCATAGCTGCCGTGCGTTGGACTAGCTGAAGCTTCCGAGCCGTCTTCAAAGGCAACCCCACGTAGAGAGCGTTGCAGTAGTCTAGGCGGGATGTAACAAGAGTGTGGACTACTGTGGCCAAGCCAGACTTCCCAAGGTACGGGCGCAGCTGGCGCACGAGCCTAAGCTGTGCAAATGCTCCCCTGGTCACCGCCGAGACCTGGGGTTCCAGGCTCAGCGATGAGTCCAGGATCACACCCAGACTGCGAACCTGCGTCTTCAGGGGGAGTGCAACCCCATCCAACACAGGTTGTAACCCTATACCCTGTTCGGCCTTTCGACTGACCAGGAGTACCTCTGTCTTGTCTGGATTCAATTTCTATTTGTTCTCCCTCATCCAGACCATCACAGCAGCCAAGCACCGGTTCAGGACCTGGACAGCCTCCTTAGTAGCAGGTGGAAAGGAGTGACAGAGTTGGACATCATCCGCATACAGATGACATCGCACTCCGAATCTCCGGATGATCTCCCCCAGCGGCTTCATGTAGATGTTAAACAACATGGGAGACAGTATTGAACCCTGAGGAACCCCACAAGACAAAGGTTGTGGGGTTGAACAGGTGTCTCCCAGTAACACCTTCTGAGACCGGCCCTCCAGGAATGACTGGAGCCACTGCAAGACAGTACCTCCAACACCCATCCCCGCGAGGCGTCTCAGAAGGATACCGTGGTCGATGGTATCGAAGGCCGCTGAGAGGTCCAGCAGCACCAACAGGGACACACTCCCCTGTCGAGCTCCCGGCACAGATCATCCACTAAGGCGACCAAGGCTGTCTCGGTACCATGCCCCGGCCTAAAGCCAGACTGTGCTGGATCCAGATAATCCGTGTCTACCAAGAATGCCTGGAGTTGTGAGGCCACCACACGTTCCATGACTTTGCCCAAAAAGGGGAGATTGGAAACAGGAGCCAAACATATATATACCACGAAGGAGCCAAACATAAGGACAGCAAACTACCAACCTCCTTACAATTATCTCTGAAAGAAATCAAACTATTAATTGTACTATTCGCATTTTAAAATCCTTTCAAGTATGTTTAGTTTCTACATGGGAGGGTGGAGATACACTTCTAATTTTGATGCACATTCTGGCCACTTTTCTGCAGCTTAATTCCCATTGGAACAAAAATGCTTGCATTGCACAATCAAAACTAGGTTTGAAAAATGTTGTTTTTGCACTTGTTCCACCAGTCTTCCCTTTGTCTGCTTTTTGTGCAGAAATCACTCCATTTTCTCCCATCATTACCCACGAGACAAGTTCTTCAAACATAGATCCAGAAACTCAATTACTTTTTGCTTTTCCTGCTGGATTCTCACAATGCCCCAGAAAAACATGTGCTCTGGCATTCAAAGTGTTGGAGGGGCTGGAAGAGAGCCAAGGAAGACCTACAGTTAAAGAAGTATGCAGGAAGATTCTCAAGTGAAAGAAATACAACACCTAGAAGCAAAGCTATAATCCTTCATCCAAGTAATTTTCCCATCTGTTCAGTTGATCTAGATTTTACATCTAGATATCACCATAATGACAGCACTATGATGTATAAATACCCCTTCTCCCAGATGTACTACATACTTCATTTGCTTGTGTTCGATTGTACCCCACTTTTCTAATCAAAGTGGGTTAGATGTGTTTCATCTTCCTTATTTTATTCATACAACCACCCTGTTAGGTAGGAACTTGCATAAGACCATCCACTGAGTTTCATTGCAAACAGAGGCTTGAACCTGGTGTACACACACACCTATGATAACCTGAATGTACATAAGCTTAATGGGGGGGTCTTTATTTCACCAAGGAACTAATGAATTTTACTCTTCCCTCACTATGCAAATTCCTTCTTTGTTGGAATAAAAGAAAAAGTAAGCTTCTGTTGCTATCAAAGGGATGGAGAAGAGGGGACTCAATCCCACTGCCAACAAGTTTGTCACCCTAAAAGTTCATTATTTTTAATTCTCCTTTATTCAGATTAAAAAAGAAATTACACTTCTTGCTATTTTCTTAACTAAATTTCCTCCTATACTGTCAGATATACATACTTCAGGTTTAAACTGGTGCAAGTAAATGACATCATTTACTAGCATGGAGTAGTAGTAATACATTTACTGCTTGGAGTAGAATAAGGAAAATGAGGGCTAGGAAAGTTTGTTGACATATATAAAATTTGCAAACAAACATTTCCACAAAAAGAGACCATAGAAATCAAGCTGTCCATGATGATGGTGTAACTCATACACAAACGGCTGAACACAGGGCCTCCAGGGAAATAAAAAACTGGAGGAACCTAGGAACTCTACTGTGCCAAGAAGAAAAAAAATCAAGAGATAAAGCAAGACATTCCTCTGAGTATGTTTAGCTTGGAGTAAAGAAATGTTATATCCTGCTCTCAGGAATCAAGGCAGCAAAGAGAAAGAGCAGGTGGGAATTCTGGTACCTGAGTCTGAGAGTGGCAGCTTCCAGCAGCCTTAAAAATAAAGCATAGAAACACACCTTTATCGTAAATATTTGGCTCAGAGATTGAAACTAGACTATAAATCTATCAGTTGTATTCAAAACCTTTGGTGTTGACAACTGGTATGGAATTCCATATGATTTTACTTTGGTTTAGATGTTATTAATCTCTTAGGCCCCTTTTACACTGCCATATAATCCAGATTATCAAAGCAAATAATCCACATTATCTGTTTCAACTGGATATGATTCCACATTGTCATATAATCCAGTTCAAAGCAGATAATATGGACTTTATATGGCAGTGTAGGGCCCCTTCTACACTGCCATATAATCCATATTATTAAAGCTGACAATGTAGATTTTGAACTGCATTATATGAATCTACACTGCCATATAATCCAGTTCAAAGCAGATAATCTGGATTATATATGATAGTGTAGAATGGGCCTTGAAGGGGCCTTAGATTGCCCAGACATTGCTTGGTTTGTCTCCTCGTTTGAACCTTGGACAGTTTGACTATGCCCCCTTCTACACTGCCATATAAAATCCAGATTATCTGCTTTGAACTGGATTATACACCAATGTAGACTCATATAATCCAATTCAAAGCAGATAATCTGGATAATCTGTGAATTATCTGATTTGATAATCTGGATTATAAAGCAGCGTAGAAGGGGCCTAAGACCCAGCTTTCGACTTTTCTGTTTATCTGGTAACTTTTTGGTTTGGATTTTCAGGGAAAGGGAAATACCAGATTTCTGTAGCTGTTTGCTAGTTTTTGTAGAAACAACCTTGAATTGCCTTCCAAAATAGGACAGGAAGACTGAGAGGGAACTGGATAAATCTTTAAAGGAATGTCACATTGAGGAGTAAGTTTATTTTCTGGTGCTCTACAGACCAGAAAAGACAAGAAGCAATGGATTCAAATTGCAGGAAGAGATAATCCACCTAAACATTAGGAGTCTCAGTGTATTGTTGAATGCTTTCATGGCCGGAATCACTGGGTTGTTGTAGGTTTTTTCGGGCTATATAGCCATGTTCTAGAGGCATTCTCTCCTGACATTTCGCCTTCATCTATGGCAAGCATCCTCAGAGGTAGTGAGGTCTGTTGGAGATAGGGAAATTGGGTTTATATATCTGTGGAATGTCCAGGGTGGGAGAAAGAAATCTTGTCTGTTGGAGACAACTGAATGTTTCAGTTGGCCACCTTGATTAGCATTTGATGGCCTGGCAGTTTTTTGGTGTAGCTTGTTAGTGCCTGGAGGAATCTTTTGTTGAGAGGTGATTAGCTGTCCCTGATTGTTTCCTCTCTGGAGTTTCCCTGTGTTTGACTGTTGTTTTGCTGTTATAATTTTAGAGTTTTTTAAAATACTGGTAGCCAGATTTTGTTCATTTCTCATGGTTTCCTCCTTTCCGTTGAAATTGTCCACATGCTTATGGATTTCAATAGCTTCGCTGTGTAGTCTGACATGGTGGTTGTGAGAGTGGTCCAGCATTTTTGTGTTCTCAAATAAAATGCTGTGTCCAGGTTGGTTCATCAGGTGCTCTGCTACAGCTTATTTCTCTTGTTGAAGTAGTCTGCAGTGCCTTTCATGATCCTTGATTTGTGTTTGGGCAATTTTGCTGCGTTTGGCGGTCCCTCTGGAGACTTCTTGTCCACAGCTGCATGGTATACGGGAGACTCCTACAGAGGTGAGAGGATCCCTCTTATCCTTTGATGAACGTAGCATTTGTCGGATTTTCTTGGTGGGTCTGTAGGTGGTTTGTATGTTATGTTTCCTCATCAGCTTCCCTATGCGGTCAGTGGTTCCCTTGATGTATGGCAAGAACAGTTTTCCTCTGGGTGGATCTTCATCATTACTCTTGTGGATTGTTCTCAGTCTTGCAGCTCTTCTGATGTCTGAGGTGGAGTATCCATTGGCCTGGAGAGCCCAGTTGAGGTGGTTCAGTTCATCTTGGAGGAGGTGGGGTTCGCAGATTCTTTTTGCACGGTCTGCCAAGGCTTTAATGGTGCTTCTTTTTTGACTTGGGTGATGGTTGGAGTTTTTATGTAGATATCTATCTGTGTGTGTGGGTTTTCTGTAGACGGTGTGACCCAATTGTTGATCTGGTTTGTATAGTTTAACATGGTTTGTATAGTTTAACATGGCTTCAGCCCTCCCCCCCCCCCCCGAAATTTTCATGGTGGTTCGCGAAAAGGACTTAATGGTGCATTATTTAAACTGTTATGTTTATTCATATCATGATCTGATCACCATACTCAATATATCCCATATGCATGGGGGTATTGGGGTAATGATACAAAAGGTTTGCTAGGCTAGACCCTCTTTCACTCAGACTCAGCCCCCCCCCGAAACTCAGCCTCCCCCCCGAAACCCCCCTGAAAAAAAATCAGCCCCCCCCCCCCCCGAAACGAAATCCTGGCTACGGGCCTGTCTGCAGTGCCTTTCATGTTCCTTGATTCGTGTTTGGGCGATGCTGCGTTTGGTGGTCCCTATGTAGACTTGTCCACAGCTGCATGGTATACGGTTGACTCCTGTGGGCTTTTCTGCCTTGATATTCTGGAATATAGGGCTGTGTGGAAGGGCCCTTTGACAACACTCTGAAAAGGCATTTTCCGTGACGTCACGACTGATTTACACACCGTTAGCATCACGGAATTAAGATTAACTAGACCAATTGAAAGCTGTAACTTCGCGCGCATGCGTGCGACAGAGCTGCAGCCGCTCGCTTTTTCAAAGGCGCTCTATCACGTGACAGGAAAAAAGGGCCCAGCGTGTACGCTCTCCAGCAGGGCGGAAGTGACGTGTCCTCTGACCAAAGCCCTCGGTTTGACGAAGGCGAAGCGACGTAGAAGCCGGGGAGGCGGAGGGAGGGAGAGAGTGTGCGGGGGGCAATAGAGCTCTGGAACCGGAAGTGAGCGCGCCGAGGGGAGGCTGAGGAGGGGCGTCGGCGAGGAACTTTTCTTCGCCAGCTGGGTGAGCGAGCGAGAGAGAGGGAGAAGCCGGCGAGCCCAGGATGGAGTTCAACCACATCCTCAGGATGGCCTCGGAGCAGCAGGGGCTCAGCGCCACGCCGGTGAGGGGCACCAGAGGGAAGGGGAAGGAGAGTCTCCCCTCTTCACATGTAGGGGAGGGGAGTGGGGCCGGGGTACACCCCCTTGCCCAGCTCCAAACCCTCGCAGCACGGTTGGCTCAGGCTCCTCAGTCCCTTTGCTCTGGGGGTGACGCACAGGGTGCATCTACGCTGCCGAATTAATGCAGTTTGGCACCGCCTTAACTGCCATGGCTCAGTGCTGTGGGATCATGGGAGCTGTAGCTTGGGGAAGTGTCAACACGCTTGAGCTGAGAAGGCTAGGTGTCTTGTAAAACTACAGCTCCCATGATCCCATAGTTTTGAGCAAACTTGGGCCCTCCAGGTGTTTTGGACTTCAACTCCCACCATTCCTCACAGCCTCAGACCCCTTCCTTTCCCCCCTCCAAGTTTGCCCATGCTTTGTCTTGAGCCAAGTTTGGGTCCAAGTTTGCCCATGCTTTGTCTTGAGCCATGGCTGGTGAAATGTGTCCTCTTTACTTAACCGCTTCAGGTTTGGCTCACAGGCCATCTCTACATTTTAGAATTTGAAACACTTTGAAATTGCTTTAATCCTCACGGCTCAGTGCCGTGGAATCATAGGAGTTGTATTTTGGTGAGGCACCAGCACTTTTTGGCAGAAAATCCTAAAGATCTTGTCATACTACAATTCCCGGGATTGTATGACATTGCACCATAGTGGTGTCAAAAACCACATTCATTCTACAGTGTAGATCAGACATGGGCAAACTTCTCCCCTCCCCCAAGGCATTTTGGATACCAGGGTCTCATGGTACTAGGCTGGCTTTCTGGCTAAAAAAAGCCTTATCTATGTGGAAGGGAGAAGATCACAAGTGGGAACTAATCTTCATTCTCCAGCAGATAGGCAAGCTTATCCTCAAGTTGTACCCTTCTCTGTTCCTCTCCACCCTTTTTTGGCAGATTCTTTATGAAAGGACATTTTTTCTCTTTGTCATGACTTGGCATTTCATATGGTTTTTAATCTGTTTGATTGATTGATACTTGATTAAATTGCTTATATGTTAAGATTGTTTTATATTTTGATGAGATGTGTTTTATTATTTACCTGTGTGGCATTGATTTTTTGCTAGATTTTTAAGCTGCCTTGACTCCTCTCTGGGGTCGGGAAAAGTGGGATAGAAATGAAATAAATAATAATAATATCCATCTTCCTTTGTAATTATATGTTTAAAATCCCTTTAAAAAGCCCAGCCTAACCAAAGGTCTCGGTTACTGATATCTTTGATGTCAATGTAAGCATAGTTCTCTCCTTGAATTAAAATCCCTTGTCTTCTAAACCACTAGTATTAGATGCTGTGTTGAGACATACTGAGATTTTTGTCAAGGAAGAATGTGAAGTTGATAATACAAACGGTAGAGAAAAATGTATGCATATCCTCTCTGTTAATTGACTCAGTTCATCTGTATTGGTGGTTCTTTTGGACTCACAGACTCCTCTGTGAATCTGATTCAAAGATATAGGCCTTTTCCCAGAAAACTTTACTTGAACACACTTTTCAAAATTATAGGAAGAAAACGGAAAGAAAGCAGTAAACTTTTATACCTGATTAATGAACCCTGGAGGTCTCTACATGGACCTCATGCTAGGTATTCCTAGTTTATATTGTGCTAGTTTAGAAGGATCTCTTTCAGCTTTCAGTAAATGTGTAGCAAAGATGTTGGGTAGAATTGTCCATTTTTGTTGGATAAACCAGAAATTACTTTATTTTGCTTATTTTTCAGAAATATGTTTGGAGTAAATTAGGGCAAAAACATCAGAATCAGTCATAACAAAAAACAAACCCTTAATTTCACCTTTGCTAATACTATTAATTGTATATTTGCTTTGGTCTCAGTTTTCATACTAGTTGTTTATTTCAAACATATATTATGTTCAGGTATATTGTTTATATGTGGGTGTGCATTCTTGCTTCTGCTTGTCTGTTTTATCTAAAAGTTAATTACATATTAACAATGTGAATATGCCTACTTGTGCTTCACACAAACAATAGTTATAACGTCTTTGACTTAGATATGTATTCTAGTAATTAAGTTGTGTGTTTTATAATAACCTGACTTGTCCAAATTTAATTTACAGATTCTTGAGTATCTTTTGAAGAAAGTAAAAACGAGTACAAGTATAGATTTACTGTATTTCTTGGTTGCTATTTCAAAACTGCAATTGCAGTGGAAATTGTACTGTAACAAGATGTATTCTTTCCCTCAAAATCCTTAATAAGAAAACTATCAGTTCATACGCTTTGTTTCCAGCCATATCTCATCTTTCATTGTAACTTTTGCATTTCTTTTTTGTGATCATTTTGTGCTGTATTCCTCTGTAAAGTAGTATGATTATTAATGGTGTTTTATAAACATAAATTTCTAAAAAGTGAATTATTAGTACACAAACATAAAGAGTAGTAATGAGAGTTCAGGCAGAGAGTAAGATTTTCTAAACTTACATTTAAAGTTTCAAAACTGCATTTTGAAAAATATTTTCAACTCATTTTTTAGGTCTTGCATCTCAGTATGTTAAATTGTAATGAAGTAAGGTATTACAAGTGAAAAAAAAGGAGAATCCAGTATAGAAGCTATTTATTTTTTTAGAAATTCAATGCATGAGTCATTATAGCAAATCTGTTCCCTATTCCTTACTTCAGACCATTTCTTTGGTGGTGTTCCAGTGATGGAAGCAGTTCTGTCAGCAGTATGAAGTGAGGAGCAATGCCCCTTTAGCAGCCTTCCTCCACCCAGTCTCCCCAGATCTCCTCTAGATGGTTGGGAATATCTCTTTGAGCAGAGAAGAAATAAAGGGGAGTGTCATGTAGTGCCAAGGGTAGACTGCTTAATGTAGTGTGAGATCCTGATCTTTAAAGCATGGGTACATGTGCCTTCCAAGTTTCCTGTTGACATAGGGTGACCTCATGATTTTCATAAAGGTCTTCTTACTCAGAAGGGGTTTGCATTGCCTTCTCCTGAAATACAGTATACCATACCTTGGCATCACAGCCTGGAGTGAGTTTATTCTCTACTACCTTAGGTACTCGGTGATGCCCGGGTTAGGTAGTTCATAATGTTATTTATTATAAAGGTCACAGCTTTTGAATTTATGAATGGCCCCATTAGAAAATGCATAAGGATGTGGGTTAACTACATCTCCTATCATCCCAGTTCCATCCACCCCCCCCCCCCAAACACTGCCAACAATTAAATTTGGTCATAATGGGTATGTGAGCCAAGTATGGTCTAGATCCATCATCCTAGATCAATTCCTCCCAAACCTCTGCAGTACTAAATGTTGATTGTGATGGGTATGTGTGCCCAGGTTTGGTTGAAATCCATCGTTGTTGTGGTTCAAAGTGCTCTCTGGAGGTCCTCTCTGAAAGTGTGGTGAACTACAATTCCTATTATCAAAGTTCAGTCCCACCCCTCCATTATTTTGTGCTAGTCATGGTGGGTATGTGTGCCAGTTTGTTACAGATCCGTTGTTTACGGGAATCACAGGGCTCTCTGGAAGTGGGAGCCATCTTGGAAAATACATATATAGATACATACAAAAAAGCATGCATACATATTTTCACACACACGCACACACACATATATACACATTTACAAATATAGAGAGAGATGAATAGAAAGTAATATACTCAAAATATAGTATTATCAAGTTGCTCTGTATCCTGCTTTAATCGTACAGAAAACCATTTTTTTCTGTCTAATGAAGAAACCTTATTAGCATTCAGCTGAAATATATTGTTCAAACCTTCACTAATTTTGGCAGGAGAGACCTTTGTAATTTCTGCATTATGCAGCTGTAAAAACAAACATAGTAAAGGTGATGTGTTGCCACTGTTATTTTATTTAACAAAACATTTCTTAGAACTCTGTAAAACAATAACATAAAAATGTAGAACAATAGAAAAGTTGCATAGCTAAACTAATAATTGGGGGAGAGCTTGTATAAATTGTAGTAGTTTTCTTCTTGTGCCAAAAATGAAATGATATCAGTGAATGCTTTATCTTTTCTGGAGGAGACTTGCTACTACACTGAAAGCTAGCACTGAGTAGTCACAAAGTGCACATTGACAGCATTTGAACTACCAAATCTTCCATTTACCATTGTGGTTGGGGGAATTCCTGAAACTGAAATGTAAAAAAAGTTGTTTCCATGCTCTAGCTATTTGTTTGAATAGGTAATTTGCAACTCTGTACTATAAAGCTTTTGTTTATTGGTAGTACTGAGAGTATTAACCCTCCTGCAAATTCAGAACACACTCAAGAAAAAAAGAGCCCCTTGAATCCTCCTGCCCTTACGTCCTCTTGGGCATAGGATAGATTTCAGCATATGTTGCATAAAGAACAGCTGCAAGACTTGTGTGTGCATCTAAAAGAGAATGTGTTTGGCTATACATGCTTTTTTGTCTTTTGTAGAATCTGTCAATATGTATTTTAGAAAACAGATGTTCAAATAGTATATTCAGTATGATCTCTTCAGTGGACAGGATTTAAAGACGGCACAATAGAAAAATGTAATTCTTTAAATTTTTATTTTAAATTGCTCATGGTTAAAACCAAGAAAGGGTTAGACTAGAATTATATCCATACTGTTTACTTCTGGATGTTGCTCACTTACTGTAATGTACTTAATTTACCCTAAGGCTGCAGTCCTTAGCAACATAAAGCTGGGTTCAAAGGTTCACTTCTGATAAGAGTAGTCACTTTCCAATATGATCTGTGCTTTGCTTAGACTCCTTTTGTTGAAAGGGTGCCCTTGGAGCCTTCCTATTAACTTTGAAATGAATCCTACTTATTTCATGGGATTTACTTGTGAGTAAATGTGAATATATGTGTGCAAAATATTAACATTTACGCATGTATTATATTATCCTCAATGTAATTTCCAATTTGATACCTGAATGATCAATTACTAAGGAATAAGCTAATGCATACTTATTGTAAAATGTGAGGTTGGCATTGAAACTGTCTCTTGATTTATCACAGAGAGAATGCTTGATATATCAGCTTTATAGTAATACAATAATAGTATTGCATCATGTCTCACTGAAATTTTAGACCTATCGGTTATCTCCCTTGGGAAAGCCACAGTAAGAAATAATTACCTGTTTTTAAAGTGATGTGACTAGTAACATGTTTAGTGGTACTCATGTATGTCAGGAATTTTGGTCAAAAAATCATCAAAATTCATAATTTTGGCCCCAAAAGGTGCCCTTTACTTATACATGACTGTATATGATATTTCCATTACTAGAGATCTTCAACATCTGACCAGCCTCTGTTAGCTGTATTATCTTCTTACTCTCTAATAGTAACATATGGCTTGCATCTTTTACCCATCAAATAGTAACATAATACCTTCTATAGCACAAGAATTGAAACTGGCTATATATAACACAAGAACTTAAGAAAATGTTTCCGCTTTTTCCAGCTTCGTTGTTGCTTTGTGCTATGAGTAGTTTTGAACTTAAAGCAAGGTCAATCAGAACTGAGAGAGATCTTTGTTGTAGTTTGGACAGTTGAAAAGCAGTTTCGAAAGTGAAAAGCAGGTGCTGTTTTCACTTTAGTTTTTTTTTTTTTGTTGTTGAGGGTAACTCTGCTCATTGTAAGAAAAGGGAATTGGTTTGAAGTTAACATTGCTAGAGGTTGTAATTTTTACTAATGTTGCAAGACATGTGTATCCTCTTTTTTAAAAATTAGTTTTTAAATTTTGTGATTTTCAGTTTTTGTCATTTAAAGGTCCAGTGCTTTGCAATAACAGCTGTTTGGGGTGTTTGCATTGTTGTAGCATTCAGCCATTACAGTGGTGATCTGGACCTGCTAAGATATAACAAATGTATATAGTTTCTAAAAGCCACATCAAGAATAACCAAACTTTTTTTCCTTGACTAAAAAGACCAACTGTTGTTTTATGAAACAGAATGAAATAACAGTGCTGTCCACTTAATGGTAAATTATTAGCATTTAACAAGTTAACTGTAAAAGAGCTCAATGCCCCATACAAGCTATATACTTTATTAAGACTAAATATGCCTAAAATTAGTAAACTCAGGAGTTTCAAAACGTAAAATATATTTATTGTGCACCTGGAAATGTAATTATAGCTCAGTTTGTGAAAATAACAAAAAGCCTCAATGCTGCTTCTTTTAATTAAAATTATGTAGAAAACATAGTATTTTTGACAAATAGAGCGGTTACCCTCAGAAAGCAATCGCTGGTTGACTTTTGATTTTCTAGACAAGGAAGAGTCTATTGTTGGGTGAAACACCTGTTTTAGGAACAATGTGGTGAGGCCTACAGCCTCACTTGAAATATTGAAATATTTATACCTACAAAGTGGCAAAGTGGGTCCTTACTTATTTGTAGTGATGCATCTTTTTGGTTTTGTTTGCTAAAACCTCTCAATTTACCTACAGAGAAGTGTGAGAGAAGGGCTGTTGGGTATGATTTACTCCTGCATCAGTCTACATCTTTATGAAGTGAGGGAGCAACAGGTTGTACTGCAGTTTTTGTAAGGTAGATCTTAACATGAGGGAACCTCTATCACAGTTGTCAAACACCCTGAATATTGTGGAAGCAACTGTTTAAAAAAACTCGGATTTGGTATGAATTAACCTTATTCTTTGTCTTTACAGAAAAGATATAGCTTGGCAGTAGGCCCCCCTAAAAAGGATCCTAAAGTTAAAGGTGTTCAATCAGCAGCTGTGAGAGCCTTCCTCAAGCGGCAAGAAGAAGAACAGAAAAACAAGGGTATTGCTTAAAATTACTTTTATTATCCTTAGACCATTGTCAATTACTCACTCTTTGTACACATTCCATTTGGAATAACATTTAATGCATTTTAAAGTTGTTATTTTCATTATTCCTTTTGTTTTGGATGTTCAGTGGCTTCCAGCGTCAAATGAAATCTGTGACAAATTTGTCAAAAGTTGATAATTTTATAGTATCTTTTCCATATTAATGCAGAAATAGTTAGAAAATCACCTGTGCACTGAAGAGAAGCTCTGACATTGAGACCTTCTAAAGCATAGCAATTATTTTTTTAAAAAAATTCCAAACTACTATTTCTCCCCATTTATAGAAAGACCTTCTGGTCCCTGTGCTGCCATATCAGCATGGCTCTTTGAAAGTCCCCTCACAGCAATTTGCCATGTGGAATCAGGGGCTGCTGTTTGAAAAACTGAAGCCATACCCTCCTGAGTATGCCGAATTAATTATGCAGCTATTTGGATCCCAGCCGCAGTGTATAAAGAGAGGCTGTTAATTAAATTCTGTGTTGTTCCCAAGTGTAATGTTTAAGTTTCATCTGCATTTTGATTATTTAAGTGTTGTATAGCCAGAATATAAATATTTATGCAGAAATTTTCCTTCTTTCCAGTTCTTGAGGAAAAAAGAAGAAAAGAAGAGCTTCTAGCTAAGCGTATTGAATTGAAACATGACCGAAAAGCCAGAGCTATGGCTTCGCGGACAAAGGACAATTTCTGTGGCTATAATGGAATTCCTATGGAAGAGAAGCCCAAAAAGAGGCAGGGCCGTGGAAGCAGCTTTGATAGGAACCCAGAAGAAGCTGAACACATGACTGGCGATGAAATGGAACAGTATGAATATAGTCAGACAGAATCTGAACATGAATTAGAAGAACATGAAGAAAAACCAGCCAAAGCATCAGTGAAACCAAAGGCAGCTCTCAAAAGTGCACCTCCAGCAATGAATTTTCATGATCTTCTGAAACTGGCGGAAAAAAAACAGTATGAACCAGTTGAAATTAAAATAGTGAAAAAAACGGAAGAAAGGCCCATGACTGCAGAAGAACTAAGAGAGCGGGAATTCTTAGAACGGAAAAATCGAAAAGGAGTTGCAGTGAAAGAGAAGAGGGTAGAAAAAGAGATGAAACCTATAGTTGCATCCAGTTCTTCCAAAAAAGAAATTTTGCACAAGGCTTTAAAAAATGCTAAACATGGCAGACATTCAGCAAATGAACATACTGTCTCTAAAGGAAGTCTTCCCTCACACAGTGGTGTTGATAAGAAACCCAAAGGACCAGAATTAATTGAAAAGCAATCAAAGCTGTCATCTTCTTCCAAACCTAACCACATTGAAAAAGCAAAGCCTTCAGCAACTAAGGGGTTTTTAAAAAACCCAAAGAGCAACAGTGAGAGTAAACCTGTATCCAGTGAGGGGAGGAAATTGGGGCCTAGTTCCCATACTCAGGTCTTGAAAAGAACTGCAAATGGAACTCTCAAACAACCTCCTGCTAATGAACCTAGTCTGAAAAAAAAGATTAACCCTACGAAACCAGCTCATGTGGCTGCTGCCCAGCATGAAAATGTGAAAAATTCCAGTTCCAAGCCAGTAAGCAGCGGTTCAGCCACAGGAGTACCTCTTTCACAAGCAAAGGGCAGTTTACGTACAGGGGCAGGGAAGCCAAACAGCAGCTTGCTTACAGGACATGGGTCAAAAAGTATGGCTCCTGGGCAAACAGGGAACCGCTCAGGATTAGGGCAGCTGAGCAGCAGCTCAAATGTGGCAACTGGCCGGCCAGGCAGCACATCAGGCACAGGGTTCGGCCGACCCACCAGCACACTGGGTATGGGGTCTGGCCGGCCAGGCAGCAGTACAGGACCAGGGCGTTCTGCCAGTAATCAAAGTGTAGGACCTGGCCGGCCAGGTAGCAGCCTGAACACTGGACTGGGAAGAAGTAGCACCTTGGGATCCGGGCCGGGCCGACCAAGTAGTGCTTCTCTTGGAACTCTAAAACCAAAGTGCACTGTTGTATCAGAAACAATCTCTTCTAAAAATCTGGTCCCAAAGCTTGGCAGTGCCCAAATTAATGGAATGAGGCCATTTCCCCAGCAAAGACCTGGAATCCCCCCACAAGGTATTTCAACAGTTGATTATTTTAAATTGGCTGATATACATTCCTTGTTTTTCCCCCCATATATATGTTGTTTAATTAAAACTATTTGACATTGCATCCTCAAATTCATTGAGGAATAATCCTCATAATATCAAACACAAATTTAATGTATTTCTCCAAAAGGTAATAGACAGCTTAATCCATTAAATATTTACTTGGATTTGAGCAACCTTTCACACCATAGAATTATAGTGCTGTGATTCCAAGTATACATGAAGTATAATGTGGAAAATCATCTACATCAAACAGGGGCAAATCACATGATTGTGTATTTGAAAAATTGTTGGTGAACTTAATGTGACTTCTGGTTTGTGTAAGTTCAAATGCATGCGTGCATGATGAGCCCTAAGAGAGTTTAATTGATTATTCTTTGTGACAGACATTTCTGGAGAGGCTCGGAAAATTCCCTTGATATAAAGCATTACAGTTATTTCTGTTAGGGAGGAAATTATTGTTTCATTGTAGGCCACCTTCATTTTTGTGGAAAACAGCAGTGACATGATCAATACCATGCCCCATAGCAAACGTTTTCTGCTCACTGCATTTCTATGTGACACCATTTCCACAAAAAGGACTGCTAAGCCATTCTGGAAAGGAAAAAGATTGTGAAACCCAATGAGTATGCCAATACTATTTTCCATTTGAGCATCTCCTTAGTCAAACACTGCACCCAGTGCCAGATTTACCATTGTGCTTAGGTGTGCTTTAAAAAAATAGTCAGAGGGGCCATCTTCCTGCCAAAAAAAAGAAGAATTTTTTAACTGGATTTTGCTCATGTGGTGTAATTCTAAATTTGAAGGCATTCTGTTTCAGAGCAATTCCAGACATTATGATAGAGTTGATAGTCTACGAGAGTATGTCACAAAGCAGGCAGTGTAGGCCTACCTCCTTCAGGGCCTAAGTCAGAGATTTCCTAACCTAACTAGAACAGGGCCTCGTTTATCCTAAATCTGGCACTGACTGCACAGTTTTTGAGATCTGCTATAATATATCAAGTAGAAAAAACGAATACAAAAGCACTACGGTTGTAAATAATCATATCAGTAGTTTTTGCATCTAAGACCTTTACAGTGATTAATTTGTTGCTCTATATCTTAAACTGTGAAGCTTCATGACAACAAATGTTTTGTCCAAAAAATATTTCAATGCCACAGAAAATCAGACTTGTACTGTTTTATAATTCTGAATATTCTTTCCTCTAGGCTTTCCAAGGTCTTCTCTTCCACCTATTACTTACAAAAGGCAATATGAAGATGATGAAGATGAAGAAGATTCTGAAATGGAGGATTTCATTGATGATGAAGGGGAACCCCAAGAAGAAATTTCTAGGCATATTAGAGAAATATTTGGCTATGATCGAAAGAGGTGAGCAAAGAAGCCTTAGGTGTTTTTGCCATTGTGTGCGCGCCATCAGACATACATAATGCAACACCTTGATTTTCATCTAGAATACCTCTGGAACAATATATATATATATAGCATAGCACAGTTCTACAACATTTATGAAAATAACATAAAATATAACTAAAATTTGCATGGAAACGTTTTTTAAAAATTAAGATAAAATAGTGCATATTTTTATCTGCTAATGTTTTTTCGCTTTTGAAAAAGTTGCTCAGAAGAACAGAAATTGAGCAGAAGTTCTTTATGACTTCTGTCTATTATCACTTGCAGTAAAATAAGTATTTTTCTCACACAACATAATTCAGGGTCTTGATTCTGTGAATGCTAAAGTTTGCATGACATTTTGCAGGGATTGTGTGTGTGTGTATGTGTATGTATGTATGCATGTATGCATGTATGTATGTATATATATGTGTGTGTGTGTGTGTGTGTATATATATATATATATATGGCCTGCTTTCACGGATTTTAGAAAACGTGGATGTGTGTTTGCATGCACAGATAATATGCTTAATTGATAAAATACATGAGAGCATGAGATTAGTTAGGTTTAAGTTACTAGTCCCAGCAGACACATTTGGCACAGCTATTGTTAAGTATAACACTGGAAAAATCTGTTTTGGTTTAAGTATATTTGCAGTTTGGGGTTTGAAAAGCGTTCATTTCTCTTTTTACAATTCTGAGAATGCCCCATACTACTTATTATTATTATTATTATTATTATTAACTTTATTTGTACCCCGCTAGCATCTCCCGAGGGACTCGATGCGGCTTACACGGCCGAAGCCTCAGAACAATACAGTAAAAACATAACACAACAATAAACAAAGCAAATCAAAATAGTTAAGCAGAATAATAACAACAGTGACAGTACATCAGGACACTTTAAAAACTGGGCCGGCCAGAGCAGTGGGGTACAGGGTTAAAACTGCTGAAATGGCAGGAGGCATGTAGGATTAGAATAGTGCGGTGTGCAGCAATATTAATTATACTAAAGTGCTTCTAGGACTTGAGATGGGGGATTCCTAATCTGAGAAGGCACATTTATACTTCCAGGTATAAAGATGAAAGTGATTATGCGTTACGTTACATGGAAAGCAGCTGGAAAGAGCAGCAAAAGGAAGAGGCTAAGAGGTAAGTATTAGAGTTATATTTATCCAATTCATTAAGGAATATTCAGGTAATTCTAGATCATAATCAACCTGTAATCTTCTACCACTTCTCATTTCGTAAATTCATTTCATATTTATTTTAGCTTTTCTGTAGTATTTTAATTATATCCTCAGTTAACAGGAAGTATTTGAAAAGCTTATCCTCTGATTTAGAAATGAATTTTAAAATATCCCAAGACTGAGCTAGATTTTGACCCTGAATCTTCCATGCTTTGGAGAATGTCAAAATATTATTCATATACAATAGTATCACAAATATGGAGAACGCAAGGGATTGTGTGCTGCATTTGTCAAACTTGGAATGAGACATAATATTGCTTTAATAAATATCTGGCAGTGTGGCATACAGTGATTCCAAGGGACTTAGTCATGTTAGCATGAAGCATAAATGTCAGTCCTGTGTTAA
Organism: Anolis sagrei; assembly: GCF_037176765.1. NCBI lineage: Eukaryota > Metazoa > Chordata > Lepidosauria > Squamata > Anolidae > Anolis > Anolis sagrei. Next base: position 247,018,023 of record NC_090021.1, on the reverse strand, counting down.
CATTTGTGATAGTGACTTCCCTATCCAGTTTCAAATTAATGAGCTATGCCGAATCATTTTAATGTAAGTATGTTTAAATGTGAATCATACATTGGAAAATAAGGACAGCCAAGTTCTAGAAATGTAACACATTGAGTCTCTACCAGAAGGGTCTAGCACAGTCAAAATTAGTGTTTCATGTCAATTGCAGAACAATTTTATTTGTCTCAGTGTTCACAGTTGAGATTTTGACTCTAAGCTAGATTTATGTTCTAGAAGGCTGTAGATTTGAGATATACTCTTCTGTCACAAATTACACACCTTGACTGTTTAGACATAAATGATTGGTTCCCTGAATTAATTAACATAATATTTTCTCTTTGGTATCTGGTCATGATGACTAATATAAAATATGGGATGACTAATGTGTACACACTTGTTTCTTATTGATGCCTCGCTACCAATGAAGATCCAACTTCATGGGCAAAGCTTTAACAAATCACAGTCAGTGATTCTCAGTGGTCCCAGGTTTTAAATTCACATATAATACACTGAATGGGGACATAAAACTAAGAATTATGGCATGTATAAATAACCTCTAAGAATGCTGTCTTGACCATTCTTTCTGTACACTAAATATGGGGCTGCTTTTATGTGATATTGCAGCATAACTTATAAAAAAAATACTTGTGAACACATAGTTACAATTAAATGGAGAGATGCACTCATTTGGAAGTGTGGGTTGGCTGAAGCTTCCTACTGAATATGTGCTTCGTGGCAAATACATTTGTGGAATGCTGTGTCCATTCTGGGCACTGCAATTTAAGGGAGATGTTGACAAGCTGGAATGTGTCCAGAGAAGGGCAACTAAAATGATCAAGGGTCTGGAGAACAAGCCCTATAAGGAGCGACGTAAAGAGCTGGGCATATTTAGCCTGCAGAAGAGAAGGCTGAGAGAAGACATGATGGCCATGTATAAATATGTGAGGGGAAGTCATAGAGAGGAGGGAGCTTGTTTTCTGCTGCTTTGGAGACTTGGATGTGGAACAATGGCTTCAAATTGCAGGAAAGGAGATTCCACCTGAACATTAGGAAGAACTTCTTAACTGTGAAAACTGTTCAGCAGTGGAACTCTCTGCCCTGGAGTGTGGTGGAGGCTCCTTCTTTGGAGGCTTTTGAGCAGAGGCTGGATGGCTATCTGCCAGTGGTGCTTTGAATATGGTTTTCCTGCTTCTTGGCAGGAGGTTGGACTGGATGGTCCATGAGGTCTCTTCCAACTCTGTGATTCTATGAAATGTGGTTTTACCTTGGTGTAGTATTTAGGATGGAACTGAGAAGTTGACTTCATAATTTATACCCAGCTACAATATTCCCTAGCCTCAGTCAAAAAAATCGTGGCACAAATTTTGTTTAAAAGTACGATGAAGCTTATTTATCCCCAACCTTAACCCCACATTCTGAATAGCAATTCACTTTGTAATATACCACATAAACATATCTATGGATCTAGAAGACACACTCTGCATGTGTTTGAGAAGCTCCCTGTAGCATGCTGCTGTTTTCAGTAACTGCTACATTTCAAGCCTCACGTGTCTTAGAAAGATAAGTTAATACATTTTAGTTTCTGTTTGGTCATTTGCCAAACATAAAGCCTCCACTTTATGTAGTGTAAAACTTCCGTTTATCACATAATAGAAACAGCATAAACTATTCCAGTGCTGTTCCATTCCTTTAAATATTTGGGGTTTGCAAACATCCAATCCTTTGCAAAATGGCCAAGGCTACCTTGAGGCTGTTTGACTCTGGTAACTGGGAGGCAGGGAAGTTATTCTAACTTGGATTTTAATCTGTTTAGGATTATTTGGGTCACAAATACCTCATAAATTCAGTGCGAATATTTATTTATTCTTTAGCTTGAGACTTGGAATGCAAGAAGATTTGGAAGAGCTGAGACGTGAAGAGGAGGAACTAAAACAGAAGAAGCAGGCAAAGAAACTACGAACACGTTAACCCATTTGTCACAGCTGATTTTCCATTGTTCTTCCTTTCTCCTACATTATTCTACTTCTTCCAGATTTCAGCTACGGTTATATTTGGCATATGAGAGAGCAACTGTGTAGAGCATGTAAACCTAGACATATGAGTTGGATTCATACTATTACTCAGCTGGGTTTTGCAGTCATTGGAGGTCCGTGACTTGGACAGATGGTTGTTTCCTCACCTCCCACCAGCAGTCCCCATGAGCACTACCCCTCCTGTTCAGGAATAGGGGGAGGAAGTGGTTATGGTGAGGGCTCCAGGGAGGTGGAGGAGTTAGAAAAAAAATGGCATCTCTACTTCCTTCCTCCTTCAGGAAAGCATATATTGAAGCCCAGTTTTCTCACAAAATGGAGAGATCTTCTTTGTATTGTGGATGCCAGGATGCAACTGGTGATTTCTTGGTTTCCCCAACCCCTATCTACCTGCCTAGATTACCTTTTTACAAAATAAAAAATGCACTAATGGAGGATATTAGTTGGAATAATGGAAATGAATGATATTACTGCCTGGAGTAGTACAAGGATGCCAGCAGACTACTGACAGACTATGCACTGGCTTGCAGCAAGTGGGCCTACACAATATGCCAGTCTGCATTCTTAATTCTTAGTTTTACTTTAAAATTGAATAATGTCCATATTATCTTCTCTTTTCAAAAAATCATGTTGTCCCATGTCAAAATGTAGTTGTGGGAGTTTTTTTCCTGTTCAGTAAAGCACAGATTTAAAACATGTAGCTGATGTTATTTTGAAAGCAATATTAACATGTACTGTGATTTCTGTTTGAAAAAAAAAATCTGAAAAAGCAAAAATACCCTGAAAAATCAAGATCTTTGATTGCACAAATTAGTTGGTGGGTTCTATCTTCCTGCAAACAGCAACACTAAGCATGAGGAAAGAGCCAGCCACTACGTGTTTGACAACATACATTTGCTCTTGTCCCCTTGCTAAGCTATTTTGCTGACTCTAGATATTGTTTTTCCCCCTATACAAATGAAACTGTTCTCTTGGGGAATTGAGAAAATCTGTCCTATCTCTCTGTGCTTTAGGTTGAAATCTCCCTTCAGGTACTGAGAGTTTGACATTTGATCTCTTTCTCCGTTGCCATGCAGCTGTTTCAATCATGCAGAAATTATTTGAATAGAAATGGGACCAAATTATGAGGTTGCCTCTTAGAGCCGCCGCAAACTAGCCTCCTGCGGGAGCAAACCTTGCCAGCACGTCCCTGACGTCATGAGACTGCGCCTCTCTCCCCGCCCCTTTGAATTCTGCCAACAACGAGAGTACGCTGGCAATGCTGCCCTAGCAAAGGAAAAACCACTCTGGCACGGAGAAAGAGGCTGAGAAAGGGGCGGGGCGAGAGGCGGAGTCTCATGACGTCAGGGACGTGCTGGCAAGGTTTGCTCCCGCAGGAGGCTAGTTTGCGACGGGTCTTAGGCCTCAATTTCATTGCCACAAATAATTTTAAAACCATATGTGAAACATGCAAACTTTCTATTTTGTATATTGTTTCTATGGTTTTGGCTAAACTACATTTTAATAATATTTCTAGGTATCCTTAAAATGTAGTTTCTCCTATTTTTAGTTTTCTAATTGCAAATGAGGTGCTTGTTGTGTAACCTCCAAAGCCTTCCACTGTATATTACAACTAGTATTGGGCTATTTGTTATATACAATACCAATTGGATTGACATGTCTTGTCTACTTATGGGCATATTTATATAATTCTGTATACCTGCTTGATAGAACTGATAAATAGATTGCTAGATGAGAAATAATTCTTTATAGCTGATCTAAGAATTCATTTTAATCTGTTTCTAAACCATTGGTTATACACTGATTTTGAGCTATGCACTACAAATTAAATGTATCCATAGTAAATGTGTTTATGTAGCAAGAAGTACACATTCATTCAGTCCTACAAAATTGTACTCTGCAATTTCAGTCCCAGGTTCTATTTTTATTCCTACTTAAGTCACTATGGTGCACATCCTCCACATTTTCAGGTTTGACATTTGAGTATTTCTGGATTTAATTGAAATGTTATATCTAGGACAGTGGTGTACAACCTGTGGCCCTCCAGAAGTTTGGGCCTCCAACCCCCAGAAGCCCTAGCTAGTAAAATTGTTATGAATTCTGGGAGCTGAAGTGCAAAACACCTGGAGGGACCCAGACTGTGCTCCACTGTTCTTGGAATATCTAGGTCCTTTGTGATCCATTTCTACTGGAAGCTTATCTCAGTATCATAATGAAAGACCAGGGCAGTGGTTCTCAACCTGTGGGTCCCCAGATGTTTTGGCCCACAACTCCCAGAAATCCTAATAGCTGGTAAACTGGCTGGGATTTCTGGGAGTTGTAGGCCAAAACACCTGGGGACCCACAGGTTGAGAACCACTGACCTAGAGATTCATTGAGAGGTGTTTTCTCAGGTAAACAATCAAAGTTATTTTCATTCATGGTCCCCCCCCCCCCCCAATGTTTACATCAATAGAGGTCCTGCACCAACTAACCCCAATGAATGTGGAACACTGACTATATTTCAAGTAGCTCTTTTATGAACTTGATATTTTTCTCAAACAATATAAATTGAGTTCTAAAAATGACGGTTGATGAAGATTTGGGCACAGTAGCCAAGCAACAGGGTATTTTGGCAAGGAGTGGCTAAGGATTTAATAACTGCTGGTTTTTTTTGTTGTTTTTTTGTCGTGTCAGGAGCAAGTCGACAGAAGCGACTTGCTCTTAACTGCTGGTAAAAGTAGATTTGTCATAAATATCTGGAAAGCCTGGACTCTGTATTTTAATTATGTGTCAACACAAGAACTGTTCAGTCAGCAGAGCCAAAATGTAAACTATTCAAACTTTTTAAAATTGCATATTCTGAAATAAAATAGTTGGGCATGCTGCTTTCCAAGAGCTCTGAAGTTTACTGTTTTTCCTACTGCTATTTTTCCAGAGCTATGTGTATTATACTTTTTTCTATATATGCCCAAACTAATCTGTTTTGATATAATCATTATATATATGAACAAGTGTCCTGCACAACAACCATCGGGCATTTATCATTTTTTTTCTCATTCAAAATGATGACTGTTGGAAACATTTTAAAATATAAAGTTTTAAAATATAAAGTTGCTGTTCATTTTACAGTTCTGTTGTGAAAAAACTATAGCATCAGTGCAGATAATTGTTTTTAACAAGCCTTGGAACTTGTAAGGAATTTATAATAGTGCCCTATATAGGGCAGAAACCCTATATATACAGTAATCCGCATTTTGGTTTTAATGGTTTCTTTCAAGTTTAATTCAAGACTTCATTCTGAAACACTTCAGTGTTTTTCCAGCATGGCAGGGAGTTGGACTAGATGGCCCATGTGGACTCTTCGAACTCATTCTGTGATTCTATGAGTGTTGCTACTAATAATCTATCACTCATTAAAATGTACTCTTCATATAGTACTCTGAACCCCTGAGTAATTTTGCATTCCAGAGGTAAACTATTATATTTTCAGATGGTGTGATCTTGAATACTTTCCCTGTTAATCTTTCGTATTTCTTTATCTTACATATTAAAAAATGGCCACTGACTGATATCAATACTTAAACAAAAATATTCAAGGTTTCTCCTAAGGTAAATAAAATTACAAAGCTAAAAAAGAAGTTAGAGTATCTCCCTTCCTGAGATATCAAACATTGTTAGCAACTTCATAGATAATTATGAAAACTAACTTGGGTTGCATATTTGTTCAATGACTAGATGATGTGCCTTTTAAAATATACTTTACTTATTTTCATGACTGTTGAAACAGGGGTAATTCTGCTGTCAAATATGTTGTATTGAATAATGTGAAATAGGTAGTTTTTCATAAAGCCCTTCCAAGTTTTGCTTTGCACAAATACAGTAGTTAGTATTTATTGGTATTACTAAACAAAAATTAAGGGCACTTTATATTTATCAAAATGCTTCATTTTACAATTGTCTTCTCAGTATTTTATTAAGTCTGTACTTATACTTTTTTACAGAAGTATCTGTCAGAGACCAGGGCAGCGTGTATTCATTATCAGTGAATAACTCTGATTTTTAAAACAGAGCTCTTTCAAAATCTGTAAAATTGTATTTTTATATAAGATCTCATGTTTAGCTAGTTTATTTAGTTTTTATTTGGCCTTTGCTTTCTGTAATCTTAATTACCCCTGTAACTAAATTGTATTTCTACATATATAGCAAGAGACCAAACAGATTGGAAAGAAAATGCAGTCTTGAAGAGACTAGTGAATAAATTGTGATGACTATGTTGGGATTTTTATTTATTTTGTTGAGTCAGTGTGATACAATCAAGTGTTAGTGTATAACAAAGGATGTTTCTAGAGTCCATGCTATGTTTTCGTTAACATCATTGTGTTTTACACAATGTGACAAATCAGGTAAAAAACTGTTAAGCATAACCTTTTTTTCTGGTGCTTTTGTATGCTCTCGCATATGCACAGTGAAGGCTGAAGGAAGTGATGTATATAATAAATTTCTGACATTAAATATATTACTGAAATTGTCACTGGTCTGCTTTAATTTGAAGGAGATGCTCAAGTTCTGTTATACCCCTTTATCTAAGACCCATTGTAAAACATTGCTCCTTAAGAAGAAATCTTTGAGCTTTTATTCTGTTAAGAATTTATCTGTGGGGAAGAAGAAGGACTTTAGTTTATTATTAAAAATGATATTAAAATTGCCAAGTCCTAAATTAGATCTAATATAAAAAGCTTTATGTGATGGGCTGCAATACTTTAAACTATTGTATAAAAAGTAAAGATAAATGTTTCCCCTGACATTAAGTCTCGTCGTGTCTGACTCTAAGGGGTGGTGCTCATCTCCATTTCTAAGAGCCGGCATTGTCCATAGACACCTCCAAGGTCATATGGTCAGCATGACCGTTACCTTCCTGCCGGAGCGGTATCTATTGATCTACTTACATTTGCATGTTTTTGAACTGCTATGTTGGCTTAAGCTGGGCCTAATATTGGGAGTTCACCTGCTCCCCGGATTCTAATCACCAACCTTTCAGTCAGCGAGTTCAGCAGCTCAGCAGTTTAATCCGCTATGCCACCATGGGCCCTACAAAATACTGTTGTATACATTTGTAAATAACATATCAGTGGTCTGTTTTCGAAACGGAAATGGGTTTTAAAACAAGTTCATAGTAATACTGTAAGATCAGCTTTTTAGTTCAAACAGCAGAAATTCCACTAGGGTTTCTATATAATTCTGTTATTTGGATTTTGCTTTTTGTTCTTGCATGTTATAAACTGCTGCTCCAGCTAAGTCTGTAAAGGAATAAGAGCAGAACGTTTAAGGACATTTTTGAATACAGTACTTGTGTATAATTTAAAGCAAAAGAGATACATTTCAGCACATCTCAGCATAACCTTATTGGGATGTGGAAACAGCTGAGAAGTAGAACACTCTTTTACTGCCTGGAGATTTTTAGGATTGCTGATAATGAATCTTCAGATATTATTGAAGCAACAAAACCGAACAGTTCAATGAATTCATTAAATACTTTGTCCTATTTTAGCATCAGGAAATGCAGACATGCATCAAAAGCTTTGTGAGGTGAAGGGAATGGAACAGCCCAGGTGAGGCCTTGAGAGACTTCACCTTGCTCTGGGCCATGTGGCTGAATTCCCATTGCCAAGCAGTCACTCTTTTGTCACATGTAACTTTATTCAATAGCTAGTCATCCCTCTTTTGTATCCAGTAAAAAGACTTGTTGTTTTACATATTTAATTCCTTAGTCACACGTAGTTAAACTATCCAGTATTTGTAAGTGCTTGAATGCTGCCTTTTCCCAATGCCTTACAATAATAAGGTTTCTAACAGATACTAGCAAATAATATTACACTGTAAGAGAAGCTCCAATGCAACATGTGACTGGAAGTTATATGTATTGCTTGGAAGAAGCACACACTGAATCACACAAGTGAAAATGACATAGTTTGCGGATATATGTTTCAAATTTGGCATGAGATCCTGCATGTATCACACAGCGCTATGCATTGTATAAAGAGTTCCATCTCTTGCGTACAAAAGAAAAGCAGCCCGTTTTCAGGTCTGTCCAGATGTAAGAGTTTATTGCCTGCCTGTGCTTCAACAAGGTGGTAAATTAACTGACATAAATCATAGATAAGACTCAAAGGTAATTTCCAAGACCCTTGTCCTTTTATGAGAGCCCTGCATCATTTTAACATGTTAGGTTGTGTTTCAATACTGCATCCATTAGCTCTTGAGCACTCCTAAAGTCTCCTTTCTCACTGATGTTTTAAGCTGCACTTCAGAACTGGAACTTCTTCATCGCTTTTCAGATATTCAGGAATTTTACCCTGGGCTGTGTCCATCTTCCATATGATGCCAATTAATGCTTACCACCTTCTTTTTTTGCTGCTTCAGCCTGTAAACCAAACATGCAGAATGTTACCAAATGATCTGGAGAGAAATGTTTCACAGCTTGACCAGGGTTCATTCAAATCAGGTTACTATGATGAGAAATAAAGCCCCCCCCCCCCCCACCAAACAGTACTAAAATATGAATTGGTGGTGTCATTATTTTCCTTGGTTGCTCCATAAGAAATTAGAAGTGATATGTTTATATTCTCTCCTAAATTTTAGTGTTAAGCCATTCAAATTGAATAACTCCACCTCCATGGTTTGTTTGTTAGCTGTCGATATATATAATTAGCAGAATTGATCTAGCTTACATGTTGCTATTTTGATGATTTTACATCGTCTATTTTTGATCTTGCCAGCATGAAGAACAGCTGGCAAGTTTTGCAGAGTAATGAAATCCAGATCTTGATACTTAGACAGTGAACATACAAGAGAGCCAGTATGGTCTAAAATGGTTTGGGTGTAAGATTAGGACTCTGAGAGCCCAGGTTCAAGTCTTCACTCAGCCAAAGACATTCACTGAACATTTCTGCCATAGAGGAACGCAGTGGCAAACCAACTCTACATCAGTCTTTATAGGGAAAGCCTATTACGTTGTTGCCATAAGTTGGAGCAAACTTACATTTAAATAAAGTTGTAACTGTAAGGGCTAAGTCTGAATGTGTGTGTGTGTGTGTGTGTGTAGCCCAAAACTGAAGGTCCAGTTAATATTCTGTTTCCACCATCAGGAATATATTCTCTATGGAATGTGAGAAAAGATAAAACCATGAAATATACTGCATAAATACTGCAACACTTTGGGCAATACGACACCAAGGACTTTAGTAACCATTGCATCACTAAAAAGTGATACTTAAGATTTCATGACAAAGGCCAAGTACTGTGGTTTTTAATTTTGAATATGTTTTGATGGATTTTAACTATGCATTTTTTAGTGCTGTTTGTGTTTAATTCTGTTTTAATGGTTGCATATTTGTATATTTTAAATTGTATACGAATGATTTTATATCAAGTTGGTTTGAGTCCCCTTTGGGGAGATAAAGTGGGGTAATCATCATCATCATCTGGTGGAGGCAGATTTTGACTACTTGGTTAAGGGAGAAACTCTTACACAATTACATTTTACAATGGAAAAATCTCAATTAGCTGCAACTTCTTGAAGATTTTATACATTGCATCTAAATGAAACTTTATGCAAGTGTAACATGCTGACAAAGTAACAAATTATTTGTATCTTGCTGTAAAAAAAATGGATTTTGAAACATGATGGAATGATGCCCTAATGCTTTTCTGAAATTGTGTGATTGTTCATTATGTATTATGTGTACAAAATGGCATTACTTTTATCTTCTACAGGTAGCACTTGGTTCTAAATAATCATGCGTAGGATAATAGTGTGCCCTGGATTTATTTAGTTATGTATTACAGCAGTCCTTTCAACTTGGCCTCTCCAGAGAATTGGGCCTTCAACTCCAGATAGCAATCTCAATAGTAAGTGATTATGGGAGTAATAGTCCAAAATATCAGAACACAAGTTGGAAAAAACGGTTTATGTGAATCAATACACTTCAGTTGACCTAACTTTTATTTCGTATATAACCCTGAATTTTCAGGAACAATTTATGCATACGGGTAAATAATATTTCAGATTGTTAATTGTAGGTAGTAGTGGTTTTGATTGGATTTCACGCATGCTCAAAGGACACACACCTCTCACTGAACGCAGTATGGATTTGTGGAAAAAATAATATGGCAGCACAGCCAAGTTATGTGTAAAAAAAGCATTAGACAGACTTGATTTCAAGGCAGCTAATCAGAGCTCAGGAGGCCATAAAGGGGATCTGTAGGAGGAAAAATGTATCAAAAGTGAGATAATGCAATCTGGATGTGAATTTACTACAAAAGATGACTGAAGTTGGAATTGAAAGCTTTAAGCTGATAAAGACAGGGCACATCTGCACTGACCACTTATGGCAGAATGGACCCAGATTATCTCCATGATGGACGAATAACACATGGAGTTGATATGGGGTAACAAGGGGCAAGGCCACCTTAATATGGTCTTGCTCTGTGCTAATCAATGTTGAGAGTCAGAATTCTGACCCAGAATTTGGAGTATCTCCCAACTTTGACCCCATTCGGTGTATCTCCCAACTTTGGCCTGAGGTGGAATTATCCACACCTGTTTTACTGCCATCCCATGTTTTGTGGGCTCGGGCAGCCTGGAGACACAAGATGGCACTTACTGTCCCCTCCTGCTCTCCATGTTGTGGTGCTCTACAGCCACAATGTGGACCCTACTAGTCTGCAAACACATACAGTGATGTCAGCTGGGGCAATGGGGTAATTGGGGGAGGGGGGAAGGGAAGCAGGTGATGAGGGGTGATTGCTCTCTACTTTCTCCCTTGTTCCCCTAGCTGATGTCACTGCAGGCGAAGGCTGGCCAATGCCCATCTCATTGGATCCGCTGGTCAGCCTTCGCCTGCAGTGATGTCAGCTAGGGGAACAAGGGAGGAAGTGGGGAGCAATCACCCCTCATCACCTTCTTCCCTTCCCCCAATTACCCTGTTGCCCCAGCTGACATCACTGACCAGTGGATTCCATGAGGTGGCCACTGGCCAGAAACCATGATTTGAAGGAGGGAAGGAGACAGTAGGGAGATGGCCAGTGTGTTTGGTACTGCTGGTACTCAAACTCAAACTCTGAAGACTTATAAGTCTTCCTGTGGACTCCTTCCCACCTTCACAGCAGCCAGAGGAGTGCCAATTCTGTGTACACCATGGCAGATCAGCCCCAGAGTAGCGGGTCAGTGTAGATATGCCCAGAGTTTGGGGTTTGAACAAAAAGGCAGAATTACTTACGGTACTGGGGAAGTTAAATAATGAAATAGTAAGAGTTGAATATATTTTCCTACTGTGTTCCTGTTTCTGGCTGGTTGTCAAACCTGAATTGGGGTCAAGCCGCATGTACAAAAAAGTACACAAGTTCACTTTGAAGGCTTATTCTGAGGCCCAGAAACAAAATTCAGTCAGGGAATAATTGGGGGAACAAGCACAGGATGACTTACAAGGGTCTTCGGAGTTTGAGTTTTCCAGCCGGGTTAATAAGATCTGGCACACTGTCTTTTAAATATGAAATAATTTTCCTCAATAGCAGTGTTCTTTGTATGAAACTGAACACATTACAATGGTCTTAACCCATCCCAGGTTTGTGACAAATTCTTTGATTTTGCATCAAATTACATAGTAAGGTGAAATTTTATGACACAATTTATATTTCAAAATGTACTCACCTTGGATTTTGGTATTCTGTTCATCAGTTCTATAGCCAAAAGGTAGATGATCCAGGTAACAATGATCATTGTATGGTTTCTCACTTTAGGAGTATGACTTGATATGATCAATTTTTGAGCAAAAGATTGATGCTGGAAATCACCTTTCAGTGGATTTTAAGCAAATCAGTAGTTGGGCTATACTGGTGGCTATCTGTGATAGACCAATTGTGCAGTGAACCTGATTGTGACATCATTATCTATGTAACAGTTGCCCCCAAACAGAATGACCATTGTAAATAGTTTCTTGGATACATACAAAGGTAGTTCATAGATTATTTTAAAACAGTAAAGGTAATAGGAAACATAAGATTTCTCTTTGAACCTCTTTGGTTTTCAGATTTTATATTTTATAACAGGGGGCAGCGGGGAGGGAGGAACACCACTTGCAAAGGTGTTAGGAAAGTGATGACAGCCATCTTCCCAGTTTGTTTGTCAATTCAAATTCATTCTTTTTATATATCTTAGCTTGCTTTCAATCTTGACATCTGTGATTATAGAAAGTTGTTTCTGTAGCCCTCTAATTTTGTAAATAATTTCCTTGTTTGATGGGTTCTTTCACCTTGATTGTATTTTAAATTTGCTTCCAATGTTCATGTCTTTCTCTTTATATTGCAGCATTGTTATATAAAACCCCTTCATAAATGCTCTGAATTGGGTGGATCAAGGATATCCTACCTAATCAATGTCTGACCTTCAGCATAATGGTGGCAGAAGGTACCCACTTATTTGATTTAATCACATGTACCTTGTTAGCACACATGTGCAGTACACTTAGATTTAATCACATGTACCTTGTTAGCACACATGAGCAGTACACTTAGATGTGCATCTACACATAGGATGAATGCAGTTTGACACCACTATCTGCCATGGCTCAGTGCTATGGAATCATGGAGTTGCCATTTTGTAAGGTTTTCAACCTTGTCTGCCAAAGAGTGCTTGTGCCGCATCCTACCACAAAACCCCATGATTCCATAGCATTGAGTCATGGACACTAAAGTGGGCTCACAGGACATTCATTTTGCAGTGTAGATGCATTCAAAGTTGCTCATTCCCAGCGGCACAAATCAACATTGAGCATGCCCCATAAATATCTGTCACACCTACCCTGACATTATAATGTAACTTGCATCTGATTTGGGAGAAACAAGTTTCACTGTGCAGGTGATCATACTGCCATGCCTTGAACAGGTTTGAACTCAGGAAAATTATATTAATCATTGAACCTGGCCTCAAGGCATTGTGCACGTTTATTTCCATTTCCTTCAGAGATTAGTACACCGGAGGCATATGGAGTGGGGAAGGGGAGACAGTGATAGTTAAGAGTGGTGGTAATTAATTATCTCTCCCATTAGCCCCTTGCTAGCTAGCTATGCCCTTGGGGTGCTTTTCAGCCACCATGGTTTCATCTTGAAGCTGCATTAAACTACCAGTGTAGATGGGGTCATCATCAAGGCACTTTTCAACAAAGTGATCAGCATAATAGCAAACTACACTCATTCAGGAAAGTTGAGATCAATTTGCTCTTTTCTCTCCCAGTCTAATATTGGCTGACTATACTGTTTTAGTATAGTCAACCTAGCAGTTCAAAAACATGCAAATGTGAGTAGATAAATAGGTAGTGCTCTGGTGGGAAGGTAATGGCGCTCCATGCAGTCATGCTGGCCACATGACATTGGAGGTGACTATGGACAATGTCGGCTCTTCAACTTAGAAATGGAGCTGAGCACCACCCAGAGTTGGACAAAACTAGACTCAATGTCAGGGGAAACCTTTACCTTTACTATACAGTTTTAAATTAAATTTTGGTCCAGTCCTGAGAACTGCATTCAGAGCAGGTAAGCATGAAAGTCTATAGGAGAGGAAAATCACTTTCCTTTTTTCTGGCAGAAGAAGGGGTAGGTTAGTCCAAGAAGTTTGGACCAGTTAGCTATTGCAAAAAGGTCTTGATGTGCCTGAAGAGTCAGTACCACATCTATTGTGTAATAATAATAATAATAATAAAATAATAATACCAATGTTTGTTACCTGACTCTTTTCAAAGCTTGACCTGGGAATAGTCACTTGACATAAGTTTTAAACTCATTACTTTTTAAATATAAATTCAAGTCTAATAGGTTACACTAACAGAACATAGCTGATAAATACCCAAAAAAGAAAGTCTATAGAAATTCCAGATACTAAATTCAAAAGTATAAAGTATAGAGAGCAACTGGCAATAATAATAATAATATTAGTAGTAGTGAAGAAATAAAAACTTAAAAGTAAAAAATGTGTAAGCAAAACATTTTTTTTTTACTTTTAAATGTTTATTTCTTCACTACTGCATAATGCATAAACAAAACATTTAGAGTCCCAGGGGCACCAAGGGTTAAACCCTTGTGCCGACCGAACTGCTGACCTGAAGGTTGGAAGTTCAAATCTGTGAGATGGGTCCGTCAGCTCCAGCTTCCCATGCAGGGACATGAGAGAAGCCTCCCACAGGATGGTATTACATCCAGGCGACCTCTGGCAACATCCCTGCAGATGACCAATTCTCTCACACCAGAAGCAACTTGCAGTTTCTCAAGTTGCTTCTGACACCAAAAAAGGGGGGCAAAACATTCTGTGTGCCATGAAGTTGATAATCATCCTACTGTAGAAAATGAAACATCAAAAAACTCCAGAAGACCAAAATGTATGAAAGGTCAAAGGAATTAGGAGGGGGAGAAAGAAAGAGCATAAAAAGTACACCAACAACATAGTTTTCAAATCTCATCTCTTGATTATTGTAGTAGAACAGATTTAAAATAATAGACGTCCCATTTAGCAGTATGCAATAGGAGTGAGCCTTTATTCCACTTTCCACCAGTAGGACCTCTACCCCTGAGGATGCCTGCCATAGATGCAGGCGAAACGTCAGGAGAAATGCCTCTAGAACATGGCCATATAGCCCGAAAAAACCCACAAGAACTGAGTGATTCCGGCCATGAAAGCCTTCGACAGTAGGTGGTACTGTTTGCTTAGTGAAGGAAGAGCTCGCTCTGCACTCTGTTTGGTTCTAGCCGCCAAGATAACAGGTATCCAAAATTTATTTGGGGTTTTTTTTTTGTTTATTTTAAAGTATATTGAATCAAAGTAGTAATACAACAGATGAGCTATTTATAAGGAACTCTTCTTCCATGTTAAGGAGATTTTTGCAAAGAAAAAATTGCTTTGCAACCTGAGGTTTGGATTTCTGTTCTGGTTTCTCAGCCCCCTTTCTGGGCAATTAACAGTTAAATAAATTAAAACATGAATAATATTTTTTGCAAAAATTATCTGAGTCTTAGGGTGTATTTCTACACTGTAGAGATAATGTAGTTTGACGTTAACTGCCATGGCATTGTGAGAGTTATAGTTTTCCAAGGGCTTTAGCCTTCTCTGCCAAATAATGCTGGTACCTCACTAAACATAAACTCCCATTCTATAGCATTAAGCCATGGAAGTTTAAATGGTGTTAAACTGCATGAATTCCACAGTGTAGATGCAGCCAGAGCCATGTAATGAATATATGAAATATTTGCAGCCACTAATATAGTAGTGCTATATCTTTGATGTATTTGGCTATACATTTCTCTACTTCTTATATAGGTAACTTAACATGTATTAGTATACAGCAACTTTATTTATAGACCACCCTATCTCCCCGAAGGGACTTAGGGCGGTTTCCAACACATATGGCAAACATTCAATGCCAGGAAAAAGACATGATAACAAATTGCATCAAAACAATGCACATCAAAGAAAATAGAACAGCCATTACTATAAACTTAATACCAAATAGAAATTAACCAAAAGATAAAACTTGACAACCCTAGCAAACATAATAACATGATATGAATTTAAACAGGATAAAATTTAAAACAACTTGAACCATGATTGGAGGTAAAATGGTTCCCAACAGTTAACAGGCTGAGATTAATTCCAATAGCTAGAAAGATTTAATATATCTAGGCGATGTTATATATTGAGACATATTAGTCTTCCTCTTCTCCGTATGCCAAAGTGACATATTTGAGACGGGGGTGGGACTGAGAATAGAGCCTCATCTGAGGAGCACAGCACTAGAGCTGGTTTCTAAATGGAGATGCGGTTCTGCAAATA
Organism: Anolis sagrei; assembly: GCF_037176765.1. NCBI lineage: Eukaryota > Metazoa > Chordata > Lepidosauria > Squamata > Anolidae > Anolis > Anolis sagrei. The sequence goes on along the minus strand of NC_090021.1, from coordinate 247,002,114 downwards.
GTCTGGACCTGAACTGTTTAGGGTTGTACAGGTAACAACCAACATTTCTTATTTAGCCCAGAACCAGATTGGCAACCAGTAGAGATGCTGCAGCATGGGAGTTGTCCTCTCCCAATACAGTGCTCCAGTCAATAACCTAGCCACGGATCTCTGCACCAGCTGCAGCTTCTGAACTGTCTTCAAAGGCAGCCCTACATAGAGTGTGTTGCAGTATTCCAAATGGGATGTGACTAAGGAGTGGAGTACCATGACCAGATCTAGCATCTCAAGATATGGGCGCAGTGCAAAGGCGCTCCCTGCCACCGCCTACACCTCGGGTACCAGGGGCAGTGATGAATCCAGGGTCACCCCCAGACTGCGGACCTGTGTCTTCAGAGGGAGTGTGACTAACCAGGAGTACAGTGTTCCCTCGCTACTTCGTGGTTTGCTTTTAGTGGACCTGCTGTTTCATGGGTTTTTGAAAATATTAATAAAAATTATAAACTATTAAATGTTTACGTCAAGTGGAGGAAGTGCGGCAGCCTGAGGCACGGCGGGGAAGGCCAGCCTCCCCGGCCTCCACAGACCCCGGAAGTGCGGTGGCCTGAAGCATGATCGGGAAGACCTGCCTCCCTGGCCTGCTGCTGCCTGCGTGGCTCCAGAGGCTCTACGGAGGCCTATATATACCATCCTATTAACCAGCACTTTTGATGGATCTGGGAAATTCAGTTGTGATGGGAAGGAGGCTGCATATTTTTTCCAGTAAGAATTACAGAAAATGTCTGAAATTTGGTGTCTATCAACACTCACACCAGAATGCTAGTAATTCTGTATGGACACTGTGTACTAATAAATTTTGTTGTTGTTGTTGTTGTTATTATTATTATTATTATTTTCTAATAATGGAATTCAGTGTTTGCCTCCCATTGTGAGTATGCTGTATTAGTATACCCCTAGACGTGGAAACTTTTTGTACTGAAAACCATTCTGCCCTCCAGTGTTTTATTGACAGTTGTGAGTGAGCATGATCCATTGCTTCTAAAATAGAAGCAAAACATGAATGCTGCCCTTAGGGTGGTTGGATAGATTATATACACACACATACACACATGTGGAGACAGACAAATATATAAGAATTAAATGCAATTATTTCTCCTGCATTTCTCCAGGTATGCAGAAAAAACAGTCTTTATATTTACTGTATTATATTCTTCTTACATTATAAAACAGTATTTTTCAGTGCTTTAGTGCGATGATTGCAGAACCATAGTAGCAGTTAAATTCACTCACAAGGAAATCTTTTGAGGTTAATACTATACAGCAAAATTATGACTGAAGGAACGTGAGCAATTTCTCAGATCAATACCCTCAAATGCTCCATGCATTCAACTCCCAAAAGTTCCTACGTCCAGTTTCCGGGTCTTCCACTCTGAGCCAGTTCATGTTGTCAGGCTCTTTCCCGTTCAAGGCCCCAGATGTTTTCATTCCTCGATCTTGGCTGTGAACTCATGGCATGGAGGTGTTCTGCTATCTTAAACACACCAGATATGAATCTGTGACATTTAGATAATAAAACTATCCTTTATTGATATCTCATGTTCTGGATCTAGCGTAAAAATTGTTGCTGATAAGTGATCGTGGGATAGATTTCATACCAGTCACTAGTCAATTCTGTCTATTGATTTTTTCTGCACTCTTGGTTGGTGCCTACAGTGAATTTTTCTGTGACTTGTTGCGAAGTGTTTTCCTGTTAGCACACTTGGCCACTGGTGCAGGCTGTCTTTCTCCAAAAGATAACAAATCTGTTGTAACTTTTCACATAACTTTCCCAGTTGAGCAGAAGGTTGAGTTTATAACAGCAATCCAGAAAGTGACGGGTGCTGGGACCAAACATCTGGGTCAGTGTGGGTTTGCCAAGCCTCACTGGAGATGATCGCTATTTATCACAGCTTCCATCCATCATTCTAATTTTTGAAAACATTTATAATGGTGGCAGCAATAGGGACAAGATGAATCTCATATGGAAATTTATCTGATTAAAGAGTCTAGGAATGCAGGATTTAGCTGCATTCATAGAGTATCTAACCAGATAAATTTCCATACGGAATACATCTTAACCCTATTGCAAATGCGTGAAAGTATGTGCATATTCGTGTAGAATATAATGCACAGTTAACAAACTCATGTGAGAAATGACTTGAAGGCATATAACATGTTGCTGCATACAGTCATTTTATTATTATTATTTACTTCTAAAATATCTCAGTCTTTACTAAATGACCAAGACGGTTTTAAACAGTGTATTTTAATACTGAGATAAATGTTTTTAATGTTTATGTCTATGTATGCATATAATGAATTCTTGTCCCAGCATTGAATGTTTGCCGCATATATGCTGTGCTCCGGCCTGAGTCCCCTTCGGGGTGAGAAAAGTGGAATATAAAAGTTTTAAATAAATGAATAAATAAATAAATTTCCAAAGCAAAGCTTGCCAGGAGCAAAGTGGTATTATTTTTGAAATTTTGAATTTTAAGCATGAGTGATAATCTTTAGTGGCAATTTTCAGGATTTAGTTGCATTCTTAGAATCTCTAATCAGATAAAGTTCCATGTGAGATGCAGCTCACTACAATTGCAAATGCAGGAAAGTGTGTGCACATAATGTATTGTTGAAGGTTTTCACGGATGGAATAATTTGAGTGTAGTGTGAGCCTCTGAAGATGCCAGCCACAGATGCAGGCGAAATGTCGGGAAAAATGCTGCTAGAACATGGCCATACAGCCCAGAAACCACACAACACTCCTATATGTACATAGTATATATTGCATAGTTGACAAATTGAAATGCCAGGGAAGGGGGGGAAGGGTCAGCTATTAACAATAATAGTTATATTATTAATGTTTTTCTACTTTGTTACACAATCCAGTTATACTCTGCTGAGAAAACACCACAACAGGTTCACCTTAGGGTCACAGTAAGTCAGAAACATCTTGAAGGCACACAACAATAACAGTATTTTTCTCTGAGAACTAAAGATTTTCCTGTTTTGATTTGCCATAACAAGTCTGTCAAGCAGGTGAGATTAAGGATTAGTGACTGGCCAGAATCACCCAATGAGGAATGTAAGGCTGGTCTGCCATTTGTTAATCCACTATGGTGCAATTACAAAATGTCTTTGCTCTGGTTTTGCTTGCCTGCCTGCCTTGTTTGGCTGTTAACTGTTAGGGTGCATCTACCATTTTTGGAGAAGATGATGAATCTGAAGAATGTAATCTGGACCTTGTGCATTTCCTTGCTCAAGTTATTTTATCAGGTTGAATGAAGTTCTGCTAGTTGTTTTGCACTGTCAAAAAACTAAATATATATTACTAACCCAATAAGGGTGTGGTGTCGATCTTTTTTAATGCTCTCAGAAAAAGCATCCCTCTGTATGGATATGATATATATGTATACCATTCTTGTTTCCCTATCATGAAATGTGATTTATAACTTTCCTTCTACATGTAATAACAAGGGACGCTATTACAACAGTCTGGCTGGCAAATGCTCTATCTGTATGACACAGTGCTGTCAAAATAGGATAGGATTGGATAGGTGCTGTGAAAGTCTGATCCACATAAGATTTTCCTGTGTTGTTGAATCTACCCAAGTAAGCAGATAGTTGTTATGAAAATGAGATAATAATAATAGTTTTATTTTTTGCCCCCCTCTCCTCATGGATCGAGGTGGGTTACAGCATTACTAAAACATTAAGAAACACATAATCATTTTAAAACACTCCATAAAATATATAAAATGCCTCCATAAAATACGTCTCAAAATACACAAAACGAAAACAAGGTATACAGTGGAGTTTAAAATTCACCATTAAATTGACAACCAACTTTAGACCAAACCTTTAAGCATATAGAAAAGATTGAGATGTCTAGTTTTTAAGGGAATGACAATTACATTACTTTTGCAGAAGGTAAAGGAAAGGTGTAGCTGCATTCTGTTGTTTTCTGCTTCCAATGTTAGAATAGATATCTCAGAATGTCCTTTTCTGCTCTTCGGTCATGTGTTGCTGAACTGACTAGCTGACACATCTTTTGAACACTAAATGCAACAGCAATGAAATTTCTTTGTCTCTGGCAGTTTCCAGTGACAGGAAATGTCCCTGTGAAATGTGAGAAAGCAAAAAGCTTGACTTCGTCAGAAAAAATATAAGACAGTCACAGTGCAGTGGCACTGGAATTATAGACGGAATGGTAATTGGTAGAAATATGTCTACTTTGGGGTGACTTTGATTTCAAAATAAAAAAATATTATAACAATATATGGTACATATGTCATTTTATTATTTATGCTTAAATGTAACTTATGTTCTTTCTGAATATCCTGTGATTCACATGGTGGCAATGAAATGGTTTGTGTTGTCATTTTGCTACAGGAAATGTGTTATAACTAATTAGTATACTTTCACCATTTATGTCTCCATGACACATCTCATTCCCTTCAGGAGTCCATTTGAGGAGGTTATAGGACTAGAGAAACTGGTTGAAAAGTCCACTTGAATTCTTTTGAATACAACTTAGGCCCCTTCTACACTGCCATATAAAATCCAGATTATATGCTTTGAACTGGATTACATGGCATTGTAGACTCATATAATCCAGTTAAAATGTGGATTATCTGCTTTGATAATATGGATTATATGACAGTTTGGAAGAGGCCTCAGCTATGCCAATAGGTATGACTGGCTGATGATCATACTAATCTTTCTATTTCATCACACTAGAGAATGAATCTACTTTAAATCCGGTTTCTGCATCCTGCAGAATTCTGGGGTTTGTAGTGAGGCTGTCAAAGTCTCCTCCCTAAACTACAAACCCCAGAATTTTGCAGGAGGCAGCAACCAGATTTTAAGTGGACTCATTCTCTAGTGTGATGAAGCCCTTTGCCCCCACCCCCCGCCTTACGAATTAAAGGGAATAGTGATTCTTCAGGTAGCATAGTTGGAAAAACTCAATTTCTCATGGCATCCATATCCCTGCAAATCAAAATCTCTCTTTCATTGTGTGTCTTGCTGCCAACCTCTTATTTCATTTTCAAACAGCATGCCAATACTGTTGTTTTAATCTAGGGCTGGAAATCATCCAGATATTGAATTGCAGCTGCCAGCAGTCCTTGTCAGCATAGCCAAAGGTGAGAAATGCTAGAAGGGCTGTAGGAGTTCCACCCATGTTTTACTCTTGAGGTCTACCATTTAATTGGCTGCAGGCCTGTCTCCTCAGTTTCATGGACAGTTCCATGTTGACATGAATTATGATCTCTTTGGATGACAAAAGGTTAACAACTTCAGTTTGAGCAAACAAATCATTTAGATATACCTTGCATTTTTTGTTGTTGGCACTTCTTGATGCCAGAAACTCCATTTATTTTTATTGCATTTAATTTTGCATAAGATTTAAGTAAGATTTAATTAGGACTGAAATAGATCTCATTTGATCTTGGAAGTTAAGCAGGCTCAGTCCTGGTTAGTATTAGACGGGAGGCCATCAATAAATACCACGTACTGTAGGCTATATTTCAGAGGCAGGAACTGGCTCTGAAATACAGATTACAGTACCTGGTATTTATTGGTGGCAATTTAACACACAATTTAATGGTAAATAAGCAAAAAGATTTTCAACCTGGTAATTTTTTTGACATATAGCCCCATCATAAGTAAGCACAGGATTTTGGCCTTCTACTTAAATATTATACCAATATTCAACCAAGAGATATACTGTTGTAGTCAAAGAGGTTAATTTCTGATAAACTTTGTATACTGTCGAGAAATTCTTTGCACATTCCTTCATTTAAAGGGTTTCCTTTTTAAAAAAGCAAATGGAAGCATGTTAAGCAAAAGAGGACTTTTAACAACTTCTAGGCAATTAAAAGAAATAGAGGACCTATATGGAAATTTTCTTCAGGCTTCCAGCTATGGTATAATGTGATTACATCAAACAGCTTTCAATATGGGAGATTCCAGGGTCGAAAGCATTCTCCATTTGGCTAAATCTTTGAGAAAGTCCATTCATAGCTTACAATGAAGCATTTGTCTCTTGCAATTGAACCAGTCACTGAAAGTTTATGGGAAACATTTATAACAACATTAACTAAAGCAAAGACAATCTGAAATGGGAACAAGGAACAACAATACATCAAAGGAACCCATACATACATACAAAGAGCCTCTAGATTTATGGACACCAGAGAACAAAACTGACAAAAGTGGTTTCTGTATGATGGGGAGTTACATCACTTCCTCTCTTGAAAAGCCCTCTCCAGAGTTGAGATGGATCTGCTTTGTGCTGGCCAAAAAACAAACAAAACAACAACCAAACAAAAAAACAAAACCTGTTGAACTATGATTTCAACAAATCAGGTCTAGGCTACAGGGAAGTGCATCAGAAATTGATCTGTGCAAATGAAATATTATATTTATTTCTGAGTGCTTTCAGGCCCCACAGTTCCTAATACCTTCAGCAACACAATACTTTCATGTCAGTCATCCAAACAATGTCAACATCTTTTTCTCAATGTACTTTGTAAGGGGGCGGCATAGGAAAATAGCGCTGTTTAAAGGAGAAAAAAACCTTTCATCAGTGAAGAATGGAAAGAGCAAATATCATAGGTGAAAGGATTTTAAAAGCCTCCTATGTCCAAAAAGGCCCTGGAGAAGTCTTAAAAACAAGAATGTGACATTTGTGAACAGGAAGGGGCATTGATGGATAGGATCTAAGTTGGTACAGAGTCTATTTTACAGTGAATGACAGTAGATTTGAAATTTGAGCAAGGACCAAGTATAAAAGAAAAAGTTCCAACGCAGAGAATGTTGCTGTAGTGAAGAAGGAAGATTATTAAAATGTGGTTTTAGGGCCCTTCCACACAGCTCTATATCCCAGAATATCAAGGAAGAAAATCCCACATTATCTGATTGTGGACTCAGATAACCCAGTTCAAAGCAGATATTGTGGGATTTTCTGCCTTGATATTCTGAGATATAGGGCTCTGTGGAAGGGCCCTTAGTTCAGTGGTTCCCAACCTTTAGTCCACCAGGTGTTTTGGACTCCAGTTCCCACAATTCCTAACATCTGATAAGCTGGCTGGGATTTCTTGATGTCCAAAATGCCTGGAGGACCAAAGGGTGGGAGCCACTGCTGAAAAAACAAAGAGAAATGGGTGACTGTCTTTTTTAGAAATTAGCATTTGAGGAGATAGTAAAGAGAAAGACACACACATACACAATGTCTCAGGAACCTTGTTAATGGGAGAAAGAGCTTCTGCAGTGAAATCAGTAAATAAATGGCTTGATAGATGGAAGTATCAATTTGGAGAATAATGATAGAAACCCCAGGGTGTCAACCTCGAGGGTTGAGACCCTGGAGGGGTCACCAAAGACCATCAGAAAACTAAGTATTTTCTGTTGATCATGGTGGATCTCTGTGGGAAGTTTGGCCCAATTCTATCATTGCTGGGGTTCAGAATGTTCTTTGATTGTAGGTGAACTATAAATCCCAGCAACTACAACTCCCAAATGTCAAGGTCTATTTCCCCCAAAGTCCACCAGTGTTCACATTTGACCATATTGAGTATTCCTGCCAAGTTTGGTTCAGATCCATCATTTTTTGAGTCCTCAGTGCTCTCTGGATGGAGGTGAACTACAACTCCAAAACTCAAGGTCAATGCCCACTAAACCCTTCAAGCATATTCTGTTGGTCATGGAAGTTCTGTGTTCCAAGCTTGGTTCAACTCCATCGTTGGAGCTCTTTGATTGTAGGTGAACTATAAATCCCAGTAACTACAACTCTCAAATGTCAAGGTCTATTTACCCCAAACTCCACCAGTGTTCATGTTTGGGGATATTGAGTATATGTGCCAAGTTTGGTCCAGATCTATCATTGTTTGAGTCCACAGTGCTCTCTGGATGTAGGTGAACTACAACTCCAAAACTCAAGGTCAATCCCCACTAAACCCTTCCTGTATTTTCTCTTGGTCATGGGAGTTCTGGGTCCCAAGTTTGATTCAATTCCATTGTTGGAGCTCTTTGATTGTAGGTGAACTATATCCCAGCAACTACAACTTCCAAATGACAAAATCAATCCTCCCCCAACCCCACCAGTATTCAAACATGGGTATATCAGGTATTTGTTGCCAAATTTGGTCCGGTGAACGAAAATATATCCTGCATATCAGATATTTACATTACGATCCATAACAATAGCAAAGTTAGAGTTATGATGTAGCAACAAAAATAATTTTATGGTTGGGAGTCACCACAACATGTGGAACTGTATTAAGGGGTCACAGCATTCAGAAGGCTGAAAAACACTGCCCTAAACTATGGTGGAAGCCAAGCAGGAAGGATGAAATTCGCAAATTTTAATGTAGCAGAGATGGACTCAGTAAAGAAATATATTTATAAATGGAATTAAGAAGGAAGTAATGAAAGCAGTCTTGCTGCTAATATGACCTGCAGCTGTTTCACAGTATTTTGCTCATAATAATTGTTCCGGCTATGGCATCATGTAGTGCTCATTCTGAGAATGAGGTTCTTTGAGATAGCTGGGCTTCTCAACTGTGAGGTTTTTACACTTTTGTTTTGTTTTATTGAACAGGGTGTTATGCAAATATTTGGCAGGTAGACCAATTCACTTGGTGAATTATTTGTACCAAAGAGGTTTATTTAAAAGGTTTGCTCCTGTCAGATAAAATAGCTAATTGCCACAATATTTTCTGTCCTAAAGTAGACATCCGCAGTTTTTTTTATTGTTGCTAGCTTGCTGAAACTATTTTTTATATTTCTAGTGCAGTCCTCCTTGGCAATGTGCAAAAATACATGGACACTGTGTTCAATTGTGCAGTTACAGCAATACAGGGTTTTTTTTTAAAGAATCAAAATCAGGGAAGGGAGTAAAAACAACATTGTGCCTGTGTAATATGAAGTTTTTTTTGTCCAGACACGAAATGAAGAAACTTCAGTCTGCTTGGGAATGTGGTGTGGAGGGAGAAGAAGACAACCACACTCATTCCCACCATAGGATTGCTAGGATATCGGAATTCCAATGAAACAATGATATTGATGAAAAGGTGCCATTAAATAATGATGGAAACGCAATGCAACAACAGAACAGTCACAATGTTGTGTGATAAGGAAATATCAAACATGGAACAAAACAACATGCAGCCCAGGGTCCAGATGCAGCCCTCACAAGGATTTGGTGTGGCCCACAGAGGCGAGCCTAAGCCTTAGTGAAGGAGATGACATGCAGCCCTACAGTAATGTAACAAACTTTTGTGTGATAAACTCCTCTGAAGCAAGTTCCACTGACTTCACTTGGAATTACTCCGTAGTAAGCATGGCCCCCTGGTGGCACATCAGGTTAAACTGCTGAGCTGCTGAACTTGCTGACTGAAAAGTTGGTGGTTCAAATATGGGGAGGGGGGTGAGCTCCCACTATTAGGCCCAGCTTCTGCCAACCTAGCAGTTTGAAAACATGCAAATGTGAGTAGATCAATTGGTACCACTTCTGTGGGAAGATAACAGCACTCCATGCAGTAATGCTAGCCACGTTACCTTTGAGGCATCTACGGACAACGCAGGCTCTTTGGCTTAGAAATGGAGATGAGCACCAGCCCCAGAGTTGGACATGACTAGACTTAGGGCCCTTCCACATAGTCCTATATCCCAGAATATCAAGGCAGAAAATCCCACATTATCTGTGTATGGATTCATATAACCCAGTTTTTGATATTGTGGGGTTTTCTGCCTTGATATTCTGATATATAGGGCTGTGTGGAAGGGCCCTTAATGTCAGGGGAAACCTTTACCTTTAGGCATGTATAGCAATGCAGCCTTAAGATGAGTGCTAATCGCGAGAGATTTCTAAAGTACAGTTTCTGTTTTATTGGGAAAGTCCAATTTAAGAGCAGGCAGGGTACAGGAAGATCTTGATAATGATCTGCACAAGAAGTATTAGGAAACCTGATCCCTTGCTGTGGTTCCCTTCCTTTTGTTATGCTTGGCATACTGAACAAAGGCCGCAATTGTGCCTTTTCTTTATATCCCTCGATTATTCAAAAGCTCTGCACAGAGTCTTTTTGAAAGAACCAGCTCAGGGTTTGTGTATATTGCTGTCTAGTTAAATTCTGAATACAATATAATGGAACCTACATTTTGCGGCATTTTCATTGCAACAAATCTGCTGTCTGCTTGGTGACTTCAATGATAAAGTGGCACCTTGAACCATATCACTTATGAAGAACAGAGATGTGCTACTTACATGCTAAACCTATTTCTTAAACATGGCCAATTCTGCATTCTACACACATTACCTATCCCAACTGTGTTTACTTCTGCTTAAATAGCATGAGCAAAAACATACCCAGCCAGACTGAAGTTCCATTGTAGCTGGAGACTACAAAATGCACTGTAACCAGGTGAATGCCAGATGAAAGCCTCTGAAGTAAAAGCAGTGCTCGAAAAGATAAATACAGTATGCCCCCGTCATATCCACAAGAAATAAATCCCCAAATTAAACTGTAGATAATAGTGAATCCTGTTGAAAAAAGGACTTCTGGCCCAAGAGAAGAAGAAAAAAGAACTTTATTTTTCTACCCCGCCTCCATCTCCCCGAGGGGACTTGGGGCAGCTTACATAGGGCCCAACCCAAGGCAACATACAATTAAAAACAGAACAATAACATATTAAAATAGCATAAAAACAGCATGAACAATAATAAACAAGCATCATAAGCAACAACAGGGATAACCTCTAGACTCATTTTTTTCTTTTTTTGGTGCGGGGAGAGGGGGCCAATAAGAGGATCATATAGTCATGCTGGCGGACCTATAAAATGCCTAAAGAGGCCATGTTTTGTAGGATGTGGATAAATAAAATCACAGATACAAGTCCCATGTATGCTTGGCAAATGTTACTTTATGTCAAATTAATTCTTTATGTTTGCATTATATCATCTTACGGCATGATGTCACTTTTCCGTTTCAGATGTTCACCACTTCGGACCACCATGTTATGTTCACTGAGGTGAAAAGCAGAGCAGCAAAAAGGAACAATCACTGTTGGATCAAAGAGTAGTAATCTTAGCAGTCTCTGCTAAAACAAGACCAGGAACAGATTGTGGCACAGACCATGAACTGCTGATATAAAAAAATAGTAAAGAAGAATGCTAGAGCAACCAATGTGCCAAAATACAACTTGAAGTAATCCTTGTAGGATTTAAAGACAATGTTAAAATAGATTTGCAGTATTAACCCTAACTGGATCCGGAAGAACTCTGGACTGAAGCCAGGGGTATTGCCATGGAAGAATGCCAAAAAGACACTATCTGCAGCCAAAAAGAAAGAAAAGTCTCAGCCATGGTGTTTGTGTGGCTTGTTTACACTTAAGAGTTGCCAGATTGAAAACTTGAGAGGGCTCTTGTACCCTTAATGGTTTTGAAGAAGAAATTCCACCAGGTGTTGCTTGCTATCTGGTACCCCATTATGCAGTGTAGCCAGTATATGATAGTACTGACCACGTGTACGAATGTAGATACAGTCATTCCTTTGCATCTGTGGTTTTGACTTTTCAGATTTGATTGTTCACAGATTTAATAAAAAAATTCCCTATAGGTATCTCTACATCTTCTAGTGTGACTCTTATGGTCAACTTCCTCCAATCTCTAGGCTCTCAAGTACAGCAGAAGTTGACCATAGAGTCATGCTGGAAGACCTAGACATTTCTAAAGAGAGGCTCTCTCAGGTAAAAAATAGCAATTTTTATTTGCAGTTTTTCACTTTCAGAGATCTTATACTTCTTCAAGTGGAATAATGTGGTGCTAACCAGTCCAGAATGCTGAGTAAAAGCAGGAGGCAGCCCTCAACAAATAATAAATCACATCTGTAGGACTAATTTTGCAACTCACGAAGCATGAAAATGGGTTGAAGGTTAAGCTTCCATAATTGATATTTTGAATTATACCTCTGAAATTGTATTACTATCACAGAGCTTATGTTCTTGATAAACAGTTCTGATATTAATGTGAACTGCTCAGGATAAGCGCAGCTTTTGTTCGCATGCCTTACTGGAGAGATGTACTGGGCTTAAACAAAGAGGAAGGAACTCCAGTGACTCGATATATCTACAAGGAACTCTGCCTAGAAAATTAGATCTTAATGAAAAAACTAGAAATTAGAAAAAAGTGGAAATGAGGGGTTTTTATTTTTAATTGGGAAGAACATTAAGCCATTTGATCCTTCCATGTCATCTAGAAGAAATACAGCCATCAAACAGGTATACTGCTACAGTGAAAACTAAAATAGATGTTAAGCATATGCATAATATTTGGATGAAATTAAAATTGGAAGATAACAAGTTTTGGTGCACCTCAAGAGGAAACATTCTTTCTTCCAAAATGACCCAAATGAAAGCTGTATCCCACAAAAAGCCTTGTTGGCACTTCATGCTCTTTAAGGACAGCCACTTTCTTTCAAAAATAGTTTTTTCTTTGATTATGTTTCTGTGAAAACACTGGTTGTGACTGACAGGTTCACTTTCTAATTCAAGGACATATTTTATCAGGGGCAAATCACTTCTGAATATTAATTGCCTATGAAATAACTGTCTAACTAACATGGTTCCATAACTTACATATTATACCCTCTCTTGTTTCCCATCTCCTCCCTCTTTCCCCCCTCTTTTACTGATAATTAGAGTTATTTTTATTTTTTAAAATAAAACTTATTTGCTAAAAAAAGGGATAAAATGCTTCACTCACAGAGCTCAGATGCTGTGTTTTTAGTGTCAACATCAACTGTCATGGAGAGGTGGCTGCCTAGGTAGCGGAAATGGTCATCCTGAGTCCAATAATCTTCCCAGGCTGTGTTTCCAATGGAAACCAGCACTTCCAGCATCCTGACAGGATCTGTTGGTTGTACTCCCTTTGTCACAGGTCATTTTGGCAACTTTGGTGCATAGAGAAACAAAATGTGTAGAGATAAAACACTTGGAAGAGGGAACAGCAGATTCTGATTGCTACTGTGCTGTAGGGCTGCATGTCATCTCCTTCTCTAAGGATTAGGCTGAGAGCCTCTGTGGGCCACACTAAATCCTTGTGAGGGCTGCATCTGGGCCCTGGGCTGCATGTTGTGTAGGCCTGTTGTAGAGACAAATTGAAAGTTTCTTCCAAAATCACAGACTAATGTTTCTTTCAGAAAACTATATTTTTCTATTGGCTTCCATTATGGTGGCCATGTCTATAGATCTCTGCTTTTCTAACATGCTGGAGGGAACTGATGTAGGAGCTTTATCTACTTTCCCCTTTACTCTCAGTTTTGCTGTTATTTTATTTTGCTGAATGAGAGATTTTGTAAGCAGCTGCTGTTTAGCTTGCCTGTTGTAGGCAGGTCCACACAGCTACCGTAGAATCCCATTCTCTCCTAGATCAGACTTAACTGCATGGCTTAATATAGACACACTGCTACAATCTAATATAAAAAGTCCAGCCTTCCTTCAACTTTTTCCCAGTAACTACACTGCCAAAAAAGAAAGAAAGAAAGAAAGAAAGAAAGAAAAACCAGGTGTAAAAAGGAGCTTCTTTATCACAGGTTTTGTTAAATGGGGTATGAATGACTATACTGTATTCTCGCTTTCATAGAATTAAAACCCTGATTACCCTAATGTCTATAAAATATTGTGCAAATGAGACACACACTGAATTTATTACAACTTCCTTTAGTTTGCATCCTTCCAGAAGGCTAAAATCGGCAGTCTTGGCAAACAAGCACTTTAGAGCATTTTTCATTTCACTCATGCACCTGAGTTTTTAGCCTTGAGCACAATATAAGTCAACGAACGGTCCAACTACTTGAATGGAATAATGTGTGCATTGTGGGTACTGGCATTTTCCTTGCAATCCACCATGCATAAAGAATATCTAAGATGTATTTGCAGATGTAATCCCATTGCCATTGCTAGATAATCATTGTGTCTCTTCTGGAGCAGCATTGGCATTGTTTCTAAGCTTTGAACCACAACTTGGTTATAACTTTTATTTAGTACGCTAAGACTACTTTAGGAGTTCTCCTCCCAGATCTGCCATCAAATACAAACTGAGAAAAGTCTAAATCCCTTATATAACAACAACAACAACAACAACAGCAACAACTTTATTTTTATACACAGCTTCCATCTCCCCGAAGGGACTCAGAGCGGCTTACATAGGGCTAGGGCCCAACAATACAGTTAAAATGTAACATATTAAAATGTATAACAACAATATATAACAAAACAAAATAGAACAATAACATTATAAAAATATAAAACAATTATCAACCAAGAGCAAAATCCCTTAACTTAGCAGGACAAGCAACAAAATATTTTATCCTATTCCTTCAACAAAGATTTGGTAATGAAAATGATGAAGTTATTGGATCAGCTCTTGAAGCAGATAAAGCATCTGTTTTGGCCTTATGGAGACAAAAAGCCTATCTGTGTTCTCATTTTGGGGGGGGGGGGGTAACAGAAATATCTTGGCTTGCTATGGCAAAAGCAGAATCACATCTTCATTTGCTGTGGTGTTGCAAAAGCATTGCATTGCGTTTTAGTCCAAGTATTGACAGCACCTAGGTGTCTGAATCGGCTAAGTCTGCTAAATGAATATGTAATATGGTTGGAGCCAGACTGTATTGAAGCTCTAGAACAGAGACACCGTTCCCTGTTACTATGGAAACTAATCTGTTGAGAAGACATTGATTAAAAAATAAAGTAAAAACATAAATGAAGACCTGAAACACCAGTCTTCCTCCCTTTCTTTCTTTCTTTCTTTCTTTCTTTCTTTCTTTCTTTCTTTCTTTTTTTCTGGCAATGTTTCCATGGAAACAGTTCAAAACTTATAGATAGAACTATGAGAAAAGTCTAGAAGGGCTCATATTATACGCAGACAGAGAGTGAGTCTAGGATCTCTTTGTCAGTTACCCACAGCAGTATTATTTGATGACACTGGGGGGGAAAGTGTCACGAAAACCATTAAGTTGGCTGGGAAAGCCCTTACATGCCCAAAAGGATACTAATGTGATAGTCTGGATACTAATAAACCTAGTTCACCATAATGCAGGGGGAACATGGTGCAGCTTGTTCCTGCATCAATTATCAGAACTTGGCAGGAAATTGTAGTCCTAGTAGATTTACGGTTGGTTACTAGGATCTTCTGAAAAGAATACATTTAAATAAATGCAAAAAGAGTCATAAGATCTGTACTCATGCTGTGTTACCATCAATGAATGCTAAGTGACAGACACAAAGAGCCAAATAATTTACAATTAGTTATATAAATGATGATGATGATGATGATGATGAGGATGAGTGCTGGTTGTAAGAACTGCTTTCTCTAGATTAGGTGGACAGCTACTGGAGACCTATATGTGCATATGCTCTGAGTAGGCTTTCAAAGTTTAATTCAAATTCTGCCAAATAGTCAAAAGAAATGTTTCCTCTTGATTGTGTGACAGCAAAAGGGAAACTGTGGAAAACAGCTCTTTTTGTGCCCATCACCAACTGAAAGACACCTCTATCCCTACACAGCTGGAAGGAGTGTCATGATCTCCATGGGCCCCAAATTCTGGCTAGAATCCAAAAGTTCAATTAAAATGCTCTGTTTCCTTTCCCTTCCAAAATTAGACCCTGTGAATTGGCTCCAGCAGCCCAGTGACTGAAGCAGGGTTTAAAGTATCCTCTTTGACTGAGGCCCAAAAAGCCATGATATTTTGCTGACTAGTTTGAGGGACAAGAAGACTTTACTGTCTCATTCCATGTCCAATAGTCTACAAGGCTAGCAGTTGAATTTTGCTTCAGCTCTGGAGTTGGGACAGTGCAGCACCTGAAGGCAGCAGGATAATTCAGAAGTTGAAGAACCGGCTTTGAAAACACTGCTCCACTGGCTACCGATAAGTTTCCGGTCCCAATTCAAAGTGCAGGTTATGGCTTATACAGCTTTAAATGGTTTGGGTCCTGCCCATCTTCAGGCCCGTATCTCTCTCCATGAACCAGAGCGCGCTCTAAAATCCACCGGGGAGGCTCTCCTCTCACTCCCACCACCGTCACAAGTATAGTTGGTGGGGACAAGGGAGAGGGCCTTCTCAGTAGTCCCCCCCCTCCCCCCCCCCCGAATTTGGAACTCTCTCCCAAGGTAGATTAGGCAAGCCCTCATAATGTCCTCCTTTCGCAGGAATTTAAAAACCTGGATGTTTCAGTTTGCATTTGAGAATGCCTAGTTTCTAGTTATAAATGCCCAATCTCTAGGTTCTCTAATAATATTTTGTTCTCTGCACCTCATCCAATTATAGCAATTTGACATCACATTAACTGCTATAGAATTCTGGGATTTGTAGTTTTGTGAGACATTTACCCTTCTCTGTCAGTGAGCTTAAGTGCCAAAACAAACTACAAATCCCAGGATTCCATTGGATGCAGCTGCGACATTTGGTAGTGTCAAACTGCCAGAGTTTGATTTTCCATTCAGCCACAGAAATGCACGGGGTAATATTGAGTGAGTCACACTCTCAACCCCAGAAAACCTCATGACAAGGTCACTTTACAGCAGTGGTTCCCAACCTTTTTTGATCAGGGACTACTCTTCAACATTAGTTCGAAAAGGGTTACGAATCAGTTTTTGGTCAACTTTAGATTCAGTTTGGTTATTTGGGGTGATGATTCAGAAAATTGCATTGGATAGACCACATCAGCTCTAGTTTCTGATGCAGAACATATGCCATCCAATAGTCACCATCTGCTTGCCCACAGAAAACCATATTTAATCATCTAGAGCTGATGTGGTAGTACTAATCTTTCGTAGGTAGTCAGCCTCTCCCCTACCAACATCCTGGTTGCCTTGGCACTATAATAGGGTTTGGTGAAAACAGTCGCTCTCATTGCTGCGTGGTTTTGAGGCAAAGGTGTAGTAATGGTGAGGCCGCAGACAGTATTTTCATTCTTGCAGACCATTGGTGGTCCACTGACCACAGGTTGGGAACCACTGCTTTACAGTTTTCATAAGTCAGAAACAACTTGAAGGTACACACCAACAATAAATATAATACACAAAATATGCATAACACTACAGTATTGGATTACATTAATCACAATTAACTATTTCATGCAGAAGAAAAGGTTCGAGTTTTTGAGGCATGCAATGAGGGGACTGATTGACAGGTTAGAGATATGTTGGACTGCCACATCAGATGACATGAAGCATGAGCCTTTCCAGAATATGGAACTGAACATCAGAAGAAGAAACAAGGAAGGAAACTGAGGGAAGAAATGGAGATGAACAGGATACCAAAGTGTGGTTGAGCTGGGATGTCAATTGCACAGCAGTTCATGGAATCAGGTACTGAATGTGAATCCAGTTTCGGTATTTGACTTAAGGGGCTTCTGTGGAGTTCGGTGGAACAGATTCAATTACAATAATTTCTTTAGCTTTATGACTGACTGTGACTCATTTGTCACTTAATATTCTTACTCAAAGTTCTCAGCTACATGACTAAGATGTTGATTAGGGATTCATGAAAACAAAGCCAAGACCAAGAGGCGCCTGCTAGTGCAGAGTTTACACAGAATGGGACAGACATAAGGAACTGGAATGTTAAAGGACCAAAAATCAAAGCTTAAGAAAGTTACTTTTTAAAAAGCACTAGTTCAACATCCCACCCCTACTGGGTAACCCTGAGAAAGTAACACACTCTCAGCCCCATAAAACCCTATGATAGGATTACCTTTAGTAAAGGTTTTCCCCTGCCATTAAGTCCAGTCGTGTTCAACTCTGGGGGTTGGTGCTAATCTCCATTTCTAAGCTGAGGTGCTGGCGTTGTCTGTAGACACCTCCAAAGTCATGTGGCCAGCATGACCGCATGGAGCAGCATTACCTTCCCGTCAGAGTGGTACCTATTGATCTACTCACATTTGCATGTTTTCGAACTGCTAGGTCGGCAGAAGCTGGGGCTAATAGTGGGAGCTCACACCGCTCCCCAGAATCTGCGTCCTTTCAGTTAGCAAGTTCAGCTGCTCAGCGCTTTAACTCACTGCACCACCAGAGGCTTACCTTACCTTAGGGGTGCTATAAATTGTATATGACTTGAAGACATGCAACAACAACAACGAAACAACAAGAAGTCAACATAGTTTTGAAGAATGATGGGAGTTGCATCTGGAAAGCCACATGACTTCTGCCCCAACCTAAAGTGACCTCAAAAATCAGGATAAGGTTGAATAGAGTGTAAAACATTAAAAACAGCCTTTACAGCTGTTGTCTTAATATATATACAAAACAGTAACTCCTCTTTCTGGCATCCCCCAGAAAGAGGAGGAAGATGGCATGGCACCCTTGTTGCCATGCCCTTCCACCTGGAGAAGAAACAGTTGGTTTCTTGCCACACGAAAAGGAAAACATGAGCCAGAAAATAGCTAACTGTGTATAAAGCTGTGGAGACATCTTCTTGCTTTCATGGGGCAGGATTGCCCCTTTATTTGGAGTGATTTGGCATGGGAGACGCAGCTGCATTCATGGGGATGTAACTATGGATTTTGGGGGGGGGGGGGGATGAAAGCATTCTCCACCCCAAATAAGAATATTTCCCAATACATTTTCATCCAGTCCCTGAATTTCTAGTGTTGCAGTGAGCATGTGGAAACAGGGGAAAGGCAAAGTTGCCGAAGAAATGCACACACACAAAATATGATTTTCACCACCTCACTCTCTTCTGTGCTAGAAATATGAGTGCTGGAGGAAAATTTCATAAGGGTAAGAATTCTTATTTGGGGAGGGGGCACTCTCATGTCTTCCCCAAAGTTACAACCCAGTACATCTGCCTCCTCTTTCTGGGACAGCGAGGAGGGTGGATGTTGAAAGCAGCTCTTGAGGTGGAAGGGCAAGTGGGGCAGTTGCTATGAGAGTTAGCAGATAGTGACCAGTTTGCTACTTGTGGTGCCTTTCTAGTAGGGGGCCCACAGTGGCGCAATGGATTAAAATACTAAGCTGCTGAACTTGCTAACTGGAAGGTGGGTGGTTTGAATCTGAGGGATGGGGTGAGCTCCTGTTGTTAGCCCCAGCTTCTGCCAACCTAGCAGTTTGAAAACATGCAAATGTGAGTAGATCAATAGGTACCGCCTCAGTGGGAAGGTAAATGGCGCTCCATGCTATCAAGCTGGCCACATGACCTAGGAGGTGTTCTATGGACGCAGAGGCTCTTCGGCTTAGAAATGGAGGTGAACACCACCCCACAGAGTCGAAGATGAGCACCACCCCTCAGAGCCTTTATTTTTAACTGTGTATTGTTCTTTCTAGGCATTAAATATTTGTATTTATGTATGCTGGAATCTACCCTGCGCCTCCTCGGGAAGATAGAGTGGAATACAAATAAAGTATTATTATTATCTGCAGAGATTGTCTTACTGAATCTAATGGTGCCCTCCCCCATTCAAATACACAACAAAATCAAAAATGCTCATGACAGCAATTCATAGAAGTCTGTAGAAGTCTGCCCTTTGCCCAAAAGCCTATTTATCTGGCCTGAACCTAAAAGTTATAGTAAAAGTCTGCCTTCCACATTTGCAGGTTCAAATTTTGCACATTGGATTCTTCAGAGACTTGATAAACATGTTTTCTCCAGTGGTATTGAATGGTCATGTTCCGCTGACAGAAGTTGTCTATAAAGTCACACTGGAGGACATAGGCCAGTGGTTCTCAACCTGTGGGTTCCCAGACGTTTTGGCCTTCAACTCCCAGAAATTCTAACAGCTGGTAAACTGGCTGGGATTTCTGGGAGTTGTAGGCCAAAACACCTGGGGACCTACTGCCACTAGAAATTCCTAGAGAGCTATTATCTCAGGTTAAAAAGTGTGGTTTTTTTAGACACAGCTTTTCCACTTTTGCAGATATCTTGTGCCCTTGAGGGCCTGCTGTACAGTTGGACCTCCATATCCATGGACTCTGCATCCACGGTTTTAATTATCCATGGCTTAAAATATATATTGTAAAAAAAAAAATCAAAACAAACAAACAAACAATCCTTGATATTGCAATTGTAGATAAAATCTGATTTTGCCTTGTTGTGTTTTTTAAAATATATATTTGTTGATTTTGTCAAACGTTCTGGTATTTTAACAATAATACTGATATGAGATGAGGTCAATGGTGGTGCCATCATATGTTAATGCAGTGCATGACACTAGTCTTAGTGACACCACTGCTTGAGCTCAGTAAACATAGATATACAACAGGTGGTAGTTCCATGGCCCTTCAGATATTGTTGGGCTGCAGGTATCAGCATTAGCTCTTCCAGTGAAAGCTGCCAGGAATTATTGTCCAACAACATCTGCAGTTTTGCATGTTTCCCATCCCTGAATTAGGATATAAAAAGCTGGGCCAAAGTAGTGTCCTCTCTCTTTTGCACTCTCCTGGCCAAATGTAGATGAAAGATTTGCTTGGCTCAGAAACAGTTCCAGCATGAATTTGGGTGACTATTGAATTTCTGCATTGATGCTGCTTTCTTTCACTCTTGATTTCGTGACTGTGGGATTCCAGTACTAGACAACATGTCTGCAAGCAAAAAGAAAAGAAGACGAAGAAACCCAGTCGGCAACAAAACACTGTGTAACTGAAATGGGGAGACGTGGCGCCTGAGAGAAAAGCACACATAACGTAGTTGGCTCATTCACAATGGTATGGATATCTGGAAATAGATTTTTCTGTTGCCATATCAGTTACCTGCAGGCAAAGAGCAGCTTCTCTTCCCAGAGAAAACAGGGGCCAAGGCTTTACTTCTGGATCTTACCTCCTCTCTCTCACAACACCCACAGTTGGACCTGGAATCAAGGCTGGATTAAGACCTTTAGAGATCCTAAACCAGGCATGGGCAAACTTTGGCCCTCCGGGAGTTTTGGACTTTGACTCCCACCATTCCTAACAGCCTCAGGCCCCTTCCTTTTCCCTTTCCCGCTTAAGCCGCTGAGGGGGAAATGGAATAGGCCTGAGGCTGTTAGAAATGGTGGGAGTTGGAGTCCATAACACCTGGAGAGCTGAAGTTTTCCCAGGCCTGAATTAACCCCTTCAACCCCTTTCCCAGTAAAATGGACTATCCTTCTCTCTCTCTGGCGCCCCCTTGTGGCCTCCACCCAGAAAATGGACCAGTATTATTTATTTATTTATTTATTTACTATTTATTTATTTACTATATTTGTATGTCCAGTCTCGATAAAATAGTAAAGAGTAGAGACATCAGACTGGCAACAAAGATCCGCCTAGTCAAAGCCATGGTATTCCCTGTAGTCACCTACGGATGTGAGAGCTGGACCTTAGGGAAGGCTGAGCAAAGGAAGATCGATGCTTTTGAACTGTGGTGTTGGGGGAAAGTTCTGAGAGTGCCTTGGACTGCGAGAAGATCCAACCAGTCCATCCTCCAGGAAATAAAGCCCGGGTGCTCACTGGAGGGAAGGATCCTAGAGACAAAGTTGAAGTACTTTGGCCACATCATGAGGAGACAGCAAAGCCTGGAGAAGACAATTATGCTGGGGAAAGTGGAAGGCAAAAGGAAGAGGGGCTGACCAAGGGCAAGATAGATGGATGGCATCCTTGAAGTGACTGGACTGACCTTGAAGGAGCTGGGGGTGGTGACGGCCGACAGGGAGCTCTGGCATGGCCTGGTCCATGAGGTCACGAAGAGTCGGAGATGACTGAACGAATGAACAACAACAACATATTTGTATACTGCCCTTCTCAGCCCTTAGGTGACTATTTTTGTATACTTACAGTGTATTTATATTTGAAAAGTTTTCTCCTACTTTTTCTCATGGAAAAAAAAATCATTGTGGGAGTTTCTTTTTTGTGGATCCTGGTTCAGCAGCACTATATTTATTTATTTATTTATTTCAGTTACTTCTACCCCGCCCTTCTCACCCCCGAGGGGGGACTCAGGGCGGCTTACAAAAGAAGGCACAATTCGATGCCTATGTCACATATACATACATATATAAAAGCAATTAAACCGTTAACAGGTTAAAAACATCTGTACATAACACAATAACACAATAATAAACTAATCCCTAATTAACTATTCCCTATAATAAACTATATGCTGCCTGGCATCTTATGGTGCATGGCAAATCTGGCCATGGAAAATTTCTGTGGTGCACCCACTTCCCTTGATGTTCTAAAAATGGACTTATTTTGCTTAATAGATAATCTGGTTCTGATTCGGAGTCCCGGGGCTGTCCTGGATACCAACATTTGTGGATTCCCAAGTCCCATGATATAGGTAAAGATAAAGGTAAAGGTTTCCTCTCTGACTCTGAGGGTGGTGCTCATCTCCATTTCTAAGCCAAAGAGTCGGTGTTGTCCGTAGACACCTCCTAAGTCATGTGGCCAGCATGACTGCATGGAGCGCTGTTACCTTTCCACAGAAGCGGTACCTATTGATCTACATACACTTGAATGTTTTCGAACTGCTAGGTTGGCAGAAGCTGAACCTAAAAGTGGGATCTCACCCTGTTCCCCGGGTTCGAACGACTGACCTTTCGGTTAGCAAATTCAGCAGCTCAGTGGTTTAACCCGCTGCGCCACCATGGTTTATGATATACAATGGCATAATCAAATGGTTGAGCCATGGTGGCACAATGGGTTAACCTCTGAAATGCTGACATGAATGTTGGTAATTCTAATCTGCGAGACCGGGTGAGCTCTCATCTGTCAGCTCCTGCTTCCCATGCGGGGACATGAGAGAAGCCTCCCAGAGGATGGTAACACATCCAAGCATCCCCTGGGCGGTGACAGTATGATTGTGCAGGTACAGCTGTACCAGGAGCTCCAATTTTGTTTGCTTTGCATTGAATGTTTATTGTAGTCCTAAGTTTCAGGGACTCTGCAGATAGGTGGCTTCTTTTGGCTGCAATCATAGGGCAAGCCACATGTCAATTATAGTTAGGTTCCCTGGTCCTGCCCCCCTTTTGGGTTTTGGTGGGAATAGGAGTCATTTTGAGTTCAGTCCACACAGAGAAGCTTTCCATGCAGGACATAATACCAAGAGCTCCTGTAGAAAGCTTTGTCTAATACAGCTTGGCCGGGGTTATACAGCCCACAGCTTGGCCGAGGATCATACAGCCTTACAGCTCCTTTGTGGGGGGACTTCAGTCAACCATCACTGAAACCTGAACTCCTTTTCCCCTGGAGGTCTACAAAGCTCTGCTTGGTAAGGGTCACTCGCGGAAGCCAGAAGCAATTGGTACCGGGTGCAGGGGCTCCACGCCAACAGAGGCAAAGACAGACTGCCCAGATTAGAAGTTAAGGATTTCCCCATTAGTTACAGTTATGAAGATAGTGCCTGTTCCCAGTGGACAAGAATGAGAGAGAGCCAATAGACTGTTAAGAAAGTTTGAAAGTACCTGTTTGTTTTCATTAATAAAGAACATTGTTGAACGTTTAAGCAATCTAAAGACTCTGTTTTAAGGAACATTGGGCACACGGAATTTATGTCCTGTCTACAGTCTTATGCACAGGCCCAGCGTGTGACAACACAATGATAGCTGGGTCTGGAAGCTCCAAGTGTTACGCACATTCCGCAATGTGATTGTGAATAAGGGAACGGACCACGTAGTCCAGGGAGAAAGGAGGGGAGGGTTAGGATAAGGTTTAGGGTAAAGTTTAAGGTTAGGGTTTGGGGTAGGCAGACATGTAGCCGGGGGGGGGGGGGCTTGAGGGTCTTCAGCCCCCCCCCCCGAAATTCTCAGGGTGCTCCGCGAGAAGGCCTTACTGGTACATTATTTAAACTGTTATGTTTATTCATATCATGATCTGATCACCATGCTCAATATATCCCATATGCATGGGGGTATTGGGATAATGATACAAAAGGTTTGCTAGGGTAGATCCTCAGCCCTCCCCCCCTGAAACAAAATCCTGGCTACGGGCCTGGGGGTAGGTTAAGGGTTAGGGTTAGAGGTTAGGGTGAGGGTAAGGTTTAGGGTAAGGGTTTGGGTAAGTGTTAGGAATTTGGGTTTGGGTTAGGGTAAGGTTTTGGGTAAGAGTTAGGGTAAGGTTTAGGGTTAGGATTAGGGTTTGGGTTAGGGTTTAGACATTAAAGAACTCTTACAGTCCTTCCATAATATCTGTGTTCTGTTCTGCATTGCGCAAAAAGCATTCCCGAAGGAGCGAAGCGGAAACAGTGTAACGCTCGGGCTAGCTATCATATCATTACCCCCTGGGCAACGTCCCTGCAGACGGCCAGTTCTCTCACACCAGAAGCGACTTGCAGTTTCTCAAGTCGCTTCTGACGATTAAAAAAAAATCAAATGGTGCTCCTTCTATCAAATGGCAAAATCAAGGTATGCATTTGGGGGTTTTAAAAGAAAATGTCAATCCGCGGATAGTGAGATCCGTGGCTGCAGCACCCGCGGATAGGGAGGCCCGGCCCAGGCAGTGATCCCGTTTTTGGAGGGGGAGAAGGCAAGGGGAGGGGACCCGTCGGCTGAGGCCCCGCCCCTAGCACTCTCCCCCTCCGCCCATTCGCTCCGGCTATTGTGACGTCAGGATGTACTAAAAAAGAAGCAAGAAAACAATCGGCATTGAGGAAAACAGAGGCACTCGGAGCGTGTTTGGGAGGAGAAGCGTCCGTGGGAAGGAAGCCACGGAGAAGGGCTGGCCGGGACGCTGAGTGGGAGGGGGAAGACGCTTCTGCCAACATGGTGTCGCCGGTGACCGTGGTGAGTCCGTGGCTGCGGGCGGGGAGATTGGGTCCTTCTCCTCTTCTCTGTGGCCGCAGGGTCCCTCCTTTTTTTTTTTTGGGATACAGTCCGCGTGGGCTCTCGGTCGCGTGGCCCTCCCCTCCCCTTCCTTGCTGTTGTTTTTCTCTCCCGCTCCCCTGCTCTGCTCTTTGCTGGAAAGGAAAACGTGGCGAGGATGGCAATGTGTGTGTTTCGAGGAGTGGGGAAAAGGAAGGAAGGAAGGAAGGAAGGAAGGAAGGAAGGAAGGAAGGAAGGAAGGGAGGGAGGGAGGGAGGGGTTGGCATCCTCGCCCAGCGCCCGTGTTCGCGACCCACGGCTGGACGCGAGGAGGAAGAGGGGAGGGGAGGGGAGGAGGGGACCCTGAGAAAAGTCGATGGGAATGAAAACATTGGGCATGTGACTGGGAAGCGTGACTTTGTGGATTTTCCCTTCCTCTGATTGATAGGCGGGGAGGGAGGCCAGAGGGAGGAAGGAGAGAGAGAGAGAGAGATCCAGCTCAATGCCCTTTCCTCAATGCCCAGGATCCCTTTCCTGCGCTCGCCAGATGGGAACTGGAATCCTGCAACATCTGGAACTGGGCTAGAAGGGAGAGATGGTGCATCCCTCCTCCATCCAATCACCCTCTCCCTTCTTGCTGAACGTTTTTGTGCCTTGGATCCCTTGGGCAGGCTGTGTGTGTGTGTGTGTGTGTGTATGAAAATACACAGGTTTGCAAAGGGAGCCAATTATTTGGAAACACAGGTATCCAAGTATTTTTAGAAACCTGCCTTTCTGTTCTCATCCTCGAGGCACGCCTTGATCCACTCTTAAATTATGCATGGATATCAGAAATATCTGCAGTTTTAGACACCCCTAGGTTGTCAGCTGTGTTCATAATGGAAGGAAGAGAAGATATAATGATACCGCGGTGGTGCAGCGGCTTAAACCACTAAGCTGCAGAACTTGCTGAATGGAAGGTTGGCAGTTCGAATCTGGGCAATGGGGTGAGCTCCCGCTGTTAGCACCAGCTAACAAGGGCAAGTGGGGCAGTTCCTGTGAGAGTTTGCAGATAGTGGTCACTTGGTTACTTGTGGTACCCTTCTAGTATGGGGACTATGGTGGCACAATGGGTTAAACTGCTGAGCTGCTGAACTTGCTGACCAGAAGGTTGGTGGTTTGAATCCGTGGGATGGGGTGAGGTCCCACTGTTAGCCCCAGCTTCTGCCAACCTAGCAGTTTGAAAACATGCAAACGTGAGTAGATCAATAAGCACCGCTTCAGCGGGAAGGTAATAACACACTCTGTGCTCCATCACACTAGAGAATGAATCTAGTTTAAATCAGGTTTCTGCCTCCTGCAGAATTCTGGGGTTTGTAGTTTAGTGAGGCTGGTCAAGGCTCCTCTTTAAACTACAAACCCCAGAATTCTGCAGGAGGCAGCAAAAAGATCTAAAGTTTGGATTCATTATTAGGGTGATGAGGTGTGATGAGTCAGACTCGACTAAACTTAATGTCAAGGAGAAACCTTTACCTTTACTTTACCCTCATCCCAATTCAAGTTCAAGGACCCCCTGAAATATACCCACAAACGCATAGGTTAGGACCTCCTTGCTCCAGCATTTCCCTTCTCCCAAAACTGCACTGCTTCAGGAAGGATTTCTCCGCAACTGCAGAAGTATTTTGGCACCATTGCCAATAGACACCTCTGTGCATTTTGAGTGGCTCGTGGATGTATAATGCACCTGCCAGTGCCATTTACAAACATCCGATTCTCAGGTGCTGCCATCAAGGGCAGAAAAATCAGCAAGGTTGGCTTTTTGGTTCTCTCTGTGCTCTTTCCCTACTCCCTCAAGTCCTGCAGATGACAAGCATCAACACCTCACAGCCTCTGAGGATGTTTGCCATAGATCTGAGTAAAACATCAGGAGAGAATGCTTCTGGACCATGGCCATACGACCTAGAAAACTCGCAGCAACTCATTTTTAGATATCCAAATATATAAATATATGAAATCAGAAAAAAATGTTGGAAGTCTCCCACTGGGAGAGTAATTTCCATATGTAGCTGCTAGCCTACCTGAACAGCTGTTTAAAACAAGGAATTAATCAATAACAGACACATAAAGGAACTTGTGTATATCAAACACACAAAGAATTGTCAACCATCATGGGAGCCTGGGTAGAATATTAGAGGGACCGAGGTCGCCTGGGTTCAAGTCCATGGTTGTTTATGGAGCCAGTTGGCTTCTGCTTGACAGAACAAGAAGCTGCTTTGGGTTTCATATTGGGAGAACAGCAGGAGAGAAACACAGTGAAATTAAGTAAGTTATTGTGTGGCTATCATGGGTTAACTTTGTGTTGATTACTCTGAGGGTACATCTACACCAGTGGTTCCCAACCTTTTTGCATCAGGGACCACTTGACCAGGGACCACTCTCCAACATCATTACCAAAAGTGTTAAAAATCAGTTTTTGGTCAACTTTACATTCGGTTTGATTATTTGGGGTGCTGATTCAGAAAACTGCATTGGACAGACCACATCAGCTCTGGTTTCTGATAGAGAATATATGCCATCCAGTTGTCGCTATCTGCTCACCCACAGAAAACCATATTTAATAAGCATCGGCACTATAAGAGGGTTTTGTGAGACCAGTCACACTTGTTGCAACGGTGTAGTAACAGTGAGGCCACGTACTATATTTTAGTGCTTGCGGACCACTGGCAGTCCACGGACCACAGGTTTAGTCATATTGAGAACCACTGGTTTAGTCATATTGGTTTCTAAGGCAAATTTAGGCTTGATTTGCTCTAGTTTTGCACATCAGCTTTAGTTTCTGATGAAGAACATATGCCATCCAGTAGTCACCATCTGCTCGTCCACAGGAAACCCTGAGCTGATGTGGTCTATCCATTGCAATTTTCTGAATCAGCATCCTAAATAACCCTAGGAACAGGTCTAAAAACGAAGACACCAAGATGGCACCCCCGCTTCCAGGTGCCACATGGAATGGCTTGACTCAGGGGGAGGGAGGGAGGGAGGAGGAGAAGCAGAGATCAGGAGGCTTGTTGTCATGCCTTTTGTTGGTAGTCAGCCTCTCCCCTCCAGACATCCCCATTGTCTTGGCACTACAAGAGGGTTTCATGAGACCAGTTGCTCTTGTTGCAACAGTGAGGTTGTAGACCATATTTTAGTTCTTGGGGACCACTAGTGGTCCACAGACCACAGGTTGGAAACTACTGATCTACACAGATGTTTGTTTTGAGGCTGATCCAGCATACTAGATGCCAGATAGACCCTGAAAATTGTCCCCACAGGGACCCCAGGTAATGCAGAATTGTGAAGGAATCCCCATCACCCAATGGATCCAAAAGTGGTTTGACACCACTAAGTGACCACATTAACCGCCCCTCCTTCACCCCACATGCCATGGTGGTCAACGTAGAAGAGGTGCAAGCTGCCTGGAAACCTCAGCCCTTCCATCAGATTCAATACTTTGTTCATTTCCATAATAGAAAGGTGGGAGGCAAAGATAAAGCTGTATACACTCAGTTCCCAAGTTGCGAACAAGATAGGTTCTGTAGGTTTGTTCTTAAGTTGAATTTGCATGTACGTTGGAACAGATATTTTTCAAGTGAAACTCCAGCCAAATATACATTTTTGTGTGTGCGCATGCACTTTGGGTAGCATAGGGAAGGGTTAACGCCCCTGTGGTGTTTGTTTTGCTATCTGCGCCCCTATGCAGAAGATTTCACCTCACTTTCTATTCCTGTCATAATTGGATTTGGCTTGTTGTGGGAACAATTTGTTTCTGGGTGGGGGGTCTGAGGCCGAGTGAAAGAGGGTCTACCCTAGCAAACCTTTTGTATTGTTACCCCAATACCCCCATGCATATGGGATATATTAAGTAGGGTGATCAGTTCATGATATGAATAAACATGACAGTTTAAATAATGCACCAGTAAGGCCTTTTCGCGAACCACCATGAGAATTTTTTGGGGGGGGGGGGCTGAAGCTCCCCAAGCCCCCCCCCCCCCCAAGCCTACATGCCTGGCTGTTAGGGATTTTGGAAGCAGCTCAGCTACTGTTCACCTTCCCTGTTTGTAAACACTGAGTGGGACATGAGAGAAGACTCCCACAAGAATGGTGAAACATCAAACATCCAGGCGTCCTCTGGGCAACGTCCTTGCAGACGGCCAATTCTCTCACACCAGAAGTGACTTGCAGTTTCTCAAGTCACTCCTGACATGGAAAAAAAAGCATGGAGCAGGACTACAGTAGGATTGCCTACAGAAGAATATCACTTTCCCCAGCTCAATATTTGTTTATTGTGTTGTTTCCTGTGGACATGGTGCTTCGACATGACACTGAAAGCATGTTTCTCCAGCTCTTTCCCAGCACCCTTGCCATTGCTGTATCCAGCTAGATAAGAAGGAAGAGCAGGGTGGGCATGAAAAGGCTTTGTAAAAAGGAGTCCCACCATCAGAGGCTTTGTTAACTGAGGTATGTCTATATATATGTCTCTGTGTGTGAGGCAGAAAGTAAAATCAAAACTTCTATGTATAGATCTTTGTAGTGAGGGTCCATGTTTAAGCTAGCCTCTTTGGGTTAAAATCTTGGAAGCAAGGCCCACTAAACTCTTAAGAAAACATGCATAGGGTTTAGTTGCAAAGCTTCCATCTACACCATTGTCAACATGTGTGATAACCCTTTGACTTGTAGCCTTTTCACGCTTGCAGCTTGCAATTTACTACCATTCTCTCTATGCATTCAAAGGAGTAGGTTCCCTTTCTGTAAGCAAATAAATGATTGGGTTTTGAAAACATGACAATAAAGGAAACCCAACCTATTAGAATGACAGGAGCTCAGGACTTGTGTGAAATTGGACCCATGTTAATCTTTCCAAGCCTTTATTATTCACGTGTACCTATACATTGTCTATCAGCTTTATTTACCAATCAATTGTACTAAAAAAAAAAATACTGCCTTGTGGCTTTTGTCTCTTTATTGTCTCTTGTTAAGGGAGAGATACTGAGACAGATATCTCTTTCACTTGTACACTAGCTGGAAGCAGGCTGGAGTTCTCTTCTTCTTCTTCTTCTTCTTCTTCTTCTTCTTCTTCTTCTTCTTCTTCTTCTTCTTCTGCCTTTTGACACTAAATGTCAGATGATAAAACACTCTGTCCTCTGGTTATATTTAGGTTGATTCTGATTTTTTGCCTCATTACATTTATGGCAATCTTCTCTGTACTCTGGTTTCCATCCCTGCTGATTATTTTATCTGCTAATGGAGCATTTGCTTTATAATTTTTTCCCCAGAGTATGACAGAGGAGTTCCATCTAACCTTTAAGTTGCAGTTCTAAACAAATCTACAGGTTGAGTGTTTCTTGTTCAAAATGCTCTGGACCAGAAGTGTTATGGATTTCAGGTTTTTGGTGTATTTTGGAATAGCTGCATTTGTATATACATACATCTAGGTTCCCAACCTTTTTTTGACCAGGGTCCATTTGACCAAGGCTAGACCAGGGACCACTTTGACTAGGGACCACTTCCCAACATTAGTAACAAAAGGGTTACAAATTAGTTTTTGGTCAACTTTAGATTCAGTTTGGTTGTTTGGAGTGCTGATTCAGAAAATTGTATTGGATAGACCACATCAGCTCTAGTTTCTGATACAAAACATATGCCATTCAGTAGTCGCCATCTGCTCGCCCACAAAAAACCATATTTAATAAGCCTCAGCACTATAAGAGAGTTTTGTGAGACCAGCCACTCTCGTTGCAACAGTGTAGTAACAGTGAGGCCACAGGCCATATTTTAGTTCTTGCAAACCACTAGTGGTTGACGGACCTTAAGTTGGGAACCACTGACAAACATAATGAGATTTCTTGAAGACAGGATCCAAGTCTAAACATGACAATCATTTACTTTTCATACACACCTTATCCACAGACCCTTAATATATTAGCGTAGGCTCCTATAATTTTGACAATGCCTATCTTCTTGGGCAAGATCTGACTATATTTTTACCTAGAAGTAAGTGTCTTCATTCTTTCTCTGCCATTGTCCTTTCTTTTTTGCCTCTTATGATAAAATATCTCTTGCTTCTGAACTTAATGCTTTCCAGTTTGTCATCTCGTAGTTGCAATGATAAAAGACAGAACTAAACTAAAGTAATGACCAACTGTTCTTGCAAATGAATAAGCTTTGTGGAGGCCCAAAAACTCCACAAAGACATCAGATTCTGTCTGATTTTGGAAGCTAAACAGGGTCGGCCCTGAGTAGAACTTGAATAAGAGACTGTCAACAAATTCCAGATGCTGTGGACTTTATTTCAGAAAAATGAATGGGCAAAACCATGTCTGTACATTCTTCATCTAAGAATACGTGACAGGTGACTTGAAGTCACACACAGAGATGTGACTCATTAAGAGACAATTCAGGAATGCCATCTAGCTCACAGGAATGCACTAAATTATGGGAAGAGAAGCTGTTTTATGAGAAGGAGATGAAGTGGATGCTTCACATAAAGTCTGGCCATATTAAACAGTTCAGTTGTGTATTAAGACACACAGCTAGATTCGAAAAAATACAAGAAAACAGCATGGAAAAAACAGAACATCATCGTTTTCCAACAATGTCATTGTGATTTCTATACAAAACAGAGTGATGTTCATTGTGGGGAAGGTAATGCAGAAGCGACATTGGACTCTGTCAGGTAAAGATAAGATAAAGGTTGGAGATGTGCAGTCTGAGCAGAAAATGATTGGTATCAACAACTTCTCTTCCCATTTACACTTAATTGAAACCTTAGATCTACTGCAGGAATGTCAGAAACATTTAAGCTGATCTTGGTTCCCTTGAGGATATCTGAGGAAACAAGAAATCTCCATGGTCTCTTTAAAAGCATTGTCCTTATTCTTAGAGAAATATTTATTTCTTAGACTTGTTTGACCAGCTTCTCAACAACCTTTTTTCAGGTTCTTTTTAAGACTTCCTGTTGTTCAAGGATCAATCTAGGTGGGATATGAAATACATCACTTGAACAAAATGCATCACTCGAACCATGCTTGCTTTCATAATTGTTCACAGCCATTCCTGTATGTTTCTGTATATATGTGCATGTGGCAGACCTGCAGGGAGTGGAGGGTAAATCTTTTCTCTTCTGTAGTGATCCTTTTGGTGGCGGCTATTATCTTGAGAAAGTAGGACAGCGTTGCAATTTTCTTTAGGACAACTATGAGTAAATAAAGGATGAGCCATCCTTGATATGCGCTAGAGTCCTTACTAACTCCTAACCACAGCTTAGAAGTTACCCTATGAAATTCAAGTCGACAGGCAACTTGAAGGCATGTACACACATACACACAATGCCCAGAATCCCCCATCTACCATGGCTAGCTCTTCTTCTGCCATCATACTTCCAACGTCAATGAACAACTTAACAGTAACAATATTACTTCAAGAAATGTATTTCATCCAATGTCCTATTTAGTTTAGCCCTCAATATATTTTGTTCACAAGCCAACCCAGAGAGTTTGAACCCTTTTGTGTGCTTTCATCACATAGATTTTTCCATGCATGTTGACGTATTTCCCTCTTGCTTTTAACCTGCAGATTTTACTTACCCACATTTTCTAATTTCCCTGAGTTGTCAGTGCCTTGGTTCACCAGCAGGCATTAGTGAGTTTTCTGTATACGCTAAATACTGCAGTCACATCTTAGAAGGGACTCTTATAACTCCAAGTGCCGACTTACTTCAGAGGACAGAAAAGACAGCAGGACCATTCAGCATTGCAGTGTTTCAAGCCACAGCTATAAAGACAACAGCACCTTTGTGCTGATGTATTTGCCATGGCTATTAATGTCATATTGAAAAATCACTATCTATACACCCCCTGGGTCATAGTTTACAAATCATGCAGTTTAGAATTGATTCATTAATGCAGAATTTCTACAAATCCCAAATGCTGCTTTTAGAACAACCACATTCTCTGTAGAATCATTTCATGATGCATTTTGCCATTTTTTATTTTTTCCGGTTGCAATATAATTGGAAAATTAAGCAATTTTAAGCATTATTAATTTCATTCGAGGAGGTCTGACTGCATGCATATTGGAAGGCATCAATCAGAGAGAACTTAATTATCCATTTATGAAATCCATTTCATTCAGGGTTGCACTTTGTTGATATGAGTAATTCAGGTGGTGGTTGTTCCATTTTTGTAATGATTCTATTAATATTCCTTCTTGCTGGGACTCTGCAGGAAAGAGTGGCAATTGGCTGCCACAAAATGGTAATATTCACTTGGAAACCAATAAGCTGTCTAGCTATTTTGGAGGATTTCTAAGTCTAGCTCCAGAATGCTACTTGGTCCCATCTGATCTTGGAAATTAAGCAGGATCAGGGTTGGTTATTACATGGATGGGAGTCCAGCAAAGACTTGGTGTTGCATGCTGTACTAGAAGAAGGCAATAGCAAACCACCTCTGCATATTTCTTGTTCAAGAAAATTGTATAAAATTTATGGGGCTGTTATAAACCAATGGACAAATCAAAGGCATGTGACATATACACTTTTAATTTCGTAAAGCTATTTACATAATCTTTGTGAGCTATTGCTTGAACCCAAGGTAGCTTAAAATATAATGAAGTTTTCACTGAACAATTCCAAAGGAGTGTCTTTATAAAACAATGAAGCCAAATGCTAAATTGTAGTAAATTTTTATTTAGGAATTTATCTAGGAGTTGTGATGGTCACATGGAGTTTCAAGGTGGCAGTCCAGCAGAGCCGATGTGGTGCTGACCTTTCTAAATAACTGCCCTAGATCTATCACGTATGCCTGCTTGGTGTGAATGAGACCTAAGAATGTTTTTATTTGATGTCCAAAGAATAATGCAGTAGGTTTTGGGTGGCTGTAATACAATTTAGAGGCTGACCCTATGTTAAATATGTCAATGGCCGATGTTCTTGTTAGGTATGACTGCCACCACCTCAGCTTCTATTGGCCTGAGGAACCAAAGGTGTGAATGTGTTGTAGGTCAGGTGTGTTTGAGCTCTTGGTTCACCTATTGCTTCTTCACTGGATGACTGGACCTTAAAATGAGTTTGACAGACTTAGTTCTGAGGAGATGGATAGACTGAGGCATACACTAGTTGAAAGTGAACTAGAAAGAGTTTATTGAACTTGGAACAAATATCACCTCATAGCATGAGGGGTACAGAAGCGTAATTCAGTTGTAGAGACTTAGTTACTTAAACAAGTAGTTCCACTGACAGAAAACTTTTATCAACTGTGAGATTCCTTTAACACACCGCTCTATCTTTAGAAACAGTAACACTTGAGAACAGATCCCTGTCTGTCTCTCCCACAGGGCAAATAAGCTCTCTTATACTTTTCCTCAGTATAAACAGACAAGTCTTTCTGTTACTGATCCTACTAATACAGTAACCCTAGCCCTTGTCTGTCTGCTTATTCCCTCTCTTTAAGGCTCACTTTAAACTCTCTTTCCCTGTCAGATTCCTACTGTAGCCTCCAATCTTAAAATCACAACCTTCTCTGTCCCATGTCAAGACACTACTCTCTTTCTCTCAACTGACTCCTTCCCCAATTGCTATACCCAATCAGGAGTCGGCTTGACTCCTCCTCCTGTCTCTGCCTGCCTTCCAAGATGACAGCTACTGTCATGCAGGCTTCGGCCTTGTCGTCTTAAAGGTAGATTCCACTACAGTGGCCTTCTCTGAAGATAAATTTTACAAGGCAGGAACCTACAACCAAAATACATTTTTTTTGTTTTTGTTTAATCTCTGGTGATGGTGGAGTAAGGGAGCTGAACAAGGGCATTGGAAATTGATCTTAATGACCTTACAGGATACTGTGAAGACAGACATTCCTTTTTGTACCTATGACCCAAGTCACATTGTGATGGGGCTACATGTATTTCTACACCAAGTTTTAGTGCAAACCTCCCACCACCCTCCTTCTCCCATTTCAGTTTATTTATATGCTACATTTTCCACAAAACTGGGACTCAAAGTGGTTTGCAAAAATCAAAAGAGCTATTCAAAGTGTGAGCCCAATTGAATTTAGCACATTGGACAGTTCCTGAAAGCTTGATGTAAATTAGTCACACCATTGAAATGGGAGCCACTTTTCACCAATGTAGATAATTTTTGGTGCAACAGCATCTTTGAATCAGGTTTGGAAGTTAACAGGTTGCTAGTTCAGTTTTATTCATTGTGTGTGTGTTTATTTATTTACTTATTAGGTTAACTTGTTTATTAAGTAAAAATACATACATATTTTTTTTGAAAGAGCTATAAGATGTTCACTAGGATCATGCAAGACTAAGTAATACTCTTACTGTGAAGTTCGGGGTGGTGGGAATTTTTTTTTATGCTTCACCATGTTTTTCATAGGACAGATAACTCTCTTCCAACTATGTAGAGCACGGTTCCCAGTGTAAGCTACTTATTGCTTCTAGACTTAAAGTTACTTTTGTCTTCAAAGTATGAAGTCATACAGGGATAAACATCCTCCATCTGCCATGGTAGTCACTGGGACAATCCTTCATTTTGGTAAACCCTCTTTTCCCTGCTCTACAAAGAACGTTTTCACAGGGAATTTAAAAGCAAGCTTAAAGCTTATATAGAGGAAACATGCAAGGATTAGTTCCAGGGCAGTGAGTGGCAAACATAAGATGAAATGTGACCGGAGCAGTGGTGTCAGTGTACCCTGCAAATATCAAGCATTGATTATTGCACAGCGATTTCTAAGCTGTCAGCTATCCTTTATTGGAGCTGGCACAAAATCCATGCTTCTGCAGAGTCTGCTGTTTGCTCTTTTTTGGGGGGGGGGGGTTAATAACAAAAATAGAAGAAAAATAAATTTCATTTAAGAGAGTTTTTCAAATGGTTAAAAGTGGAGACAGGGAATAGAACAGCCTGAAGGCCTCTTTGCTGCTAAACAGAAAACGGTATACTACTATACAAAGAACTAGGGAATTAGTATCTCTTTAGAAAAGGACTGATGCTTAATTATGTCCTTCCTTGGTAGCTATTGCCTTGAGGTTTCATTGTAAGTGCCAACTTAATGGTATTGAAGAGGAATTACCCAGCATACCTCACCATTTTGAAAGGCACCGTTGCTGCAAACCATTGTCCCTTCATACTCCTCTGATATATCTGGGGGCAAAGCTCTTAAGTCCTTATAATTGGGACATGTCTTTTCATTAAAAGGCCTAATTACACAGAGAATATCAGTCTTGTTCTCTGTGCTTTTCTTGCAATAATTTGAGATCAAAAAGCCAGTGTCCACACTAGTTATTCCACATGGCTCTCCAGATGCTGATAGACTGCATCTCAGTTTAGTGATGAGAGATGATACAGCCTAACAACCTCTGGAGGATTATATGTGTCCTATCCCTGAATTATGTGATGGTCAAAGTAATGCCTGATGCAGCCATTATCAGAGATAGAATTAGCTGCATGCCTTTTAGAGGTATTGGATTCATTATCTGTAGCCCATGGTCAAGGTTGCTGGGATGACAACTAGTCCAACACGTTGAAAGAGTCCTCTGTTGAGGCAAGCAAAGCTAAACTGTTGGCTTCCAAGAGGAAACATGGGTAGTTTCTATTGGTGATATTCTTCTATGGTTCTTATTTTAAAAATTCCAAGGAACTCTATGAAAAATGAATATGTACATGGTGTCCCTAGCTTGGAGGAATTGCATTAGAGCATTGTTCCATTTAAGCCAATCACTTTAATTGATAGTGGATTCCAAGGGTGTCAGACTGTGGGCTCAACTTCAGTCTCCTCATCTGGACATCTCAAGGCTGACTATATGTGCAAAGCTTGTGCCATTCCATTTAACCTGCTGAGCATACCACTGAGAAGCCAAACAAGATGTTGCACTGGTGATCTATGATGAAAAGACTTCCTAAGAATTAGAAGCCCTGCCTCACTACTGTGAATGCACTTGTATTTAACTCATTTCTCCTACAAACAGCGATAGTCTTCATGAATACAGTATAAGAGAAGACAGGTACAAATTCATTCTTCTTGCTTTCTTTCACAGGAACCAATGCAGCTTCAAGGAGTACTTGAGAGCAGAGAAAGGATAAGGGTAGGAAGGCCATAAGTAGATATGGACCTCCTCTCTCAAACTGTCCTTTTTTTTGGTCCTCACCTAGGACTGCTATTAGTGGAGAGGAAAAACAATACTCACAACAGTAGCAGACCAAATCCACAGGGGATATGTTCAGTATTTATTTATTTACAACATTTGTATCCCACCCTTTTTCTACCCCAAAGGGGACTCAGAGCAGCCTCACACATTGGCAACAATTCAATGCCCTAAAACATACAATTAAATAAACATTCGTTCTGAAATTGATCAAACATTACAAAATTGCAGAACTCTCTCCCTCACCCCCAGTGAATGGATGAAAGTAGAAATTATATTGTTAATTGCTACAAGCATTATTTTTGTATTCTTTAATGCGATACAACCTTATTTGGAAGGTCAAGTGACATTTTAAGTGCCCTTGGCATCACTAAAGTGTCACATGCTAACTGTATGTTGGCTGAAATCCTACATCTGCAAGTGGCTCTGAATGCACATGTCTATATCCTTCCACTACCTAGATGTCAAGCACTGAGAGGGTGTCCTACTACTGTCATTAACTGGTGGGGATGTGTTTGGGCACAGAGAATTCAAGCTGTAGAGAAGTAGTTGGTATCTCAGTCATAGGGGGAAAAGAAATGTGTGCTCTGTAATGGGGCACATCTTTCCCTTCTTTTCTTTCCCTTCTCTTGGGAGCCTAATACAGTCACTCTCTCCATCCCTTTCTCCTTGTCAATAGGCAGCGGCAGCCACTCCTAGGGTTTGACAATCGCCATAGGGTGAGAGGTTTGGTGTCAGGGCAGAAAGATTAGAGAAGAGTCTTCATCATCCTGTCCAAAAACCTCCTTCAATTCATGTAAGTCACCCTTCTGCACATGCCAGTCACTGACAGTATGCTGGCCATCATGTGCCAATGCGGGTCTTAGAGCCCCAATGTTCTCTTCTATAATTTAAAGAAAAGCAGTTACAAAGACTGTGAATAATACAGGAGCAGAAATCAAATTAGGAATGGAAATTAAAGTCTGAAATTTAGCAGTAGGAACACTTTACTGTGTGTCTGAAATAATGAAATATTGATCTTAGGTATTAAATGTGTGAGCAATTGCTCAGAAAGGAATGCAATTGTACAGCATTCATTTTCAGAAGGAATCTGCTCTCTCCCTAGAGTTCCTCCCCTATTTGCCCAAAAGATCTGAAAGTGGTTTAGAGGTGGCTGCAAGGTATAAGCTAGGAAGGAAAACCTCTATTGTGCAAGTGGAGTGTAATAGTACGTAGTGTTGGATATCCCAGCTTACATCCACCTCACTTAGTAGCAAAGAAGAAACCCATAATTAAAGTCTATCA
This sequence comes from Anolis sagrei, assembly GCF_037176765.1. Lineage (NCBI taxonomy): Eukaryota > Metazoa > Chordata > Lepidosauria > Squamata > Anolidae > Anolis > Anolis sagrei. The sequence continues at coordinate 246,963,897 of NC_090021.1, read as the reverse complement.
TTGGAGGGAAGAAAAACTGATTAAATTTTGCACAGTAGCCCTTTTCATACTGCAGAATTACATTTTGAGGAAAGAAAAATTACACCAAGGTTTACCTTGACTGGACAAAGAGGACTCTGCTCCCACTACTAAAATGGTTCAGGATGGAATGGTATGGCATAAATGTTATGGAAGAAGCAGCCATGCTTCAGAACAGTCCTGGATTTTGTAGATGCGCGCTGAGTCAATTTCATCAGGTTATGAAAGCTTATGCTACCAATTTCGTTCTCTCATTCTCTAAAGTGCCAGAAGATCCCTTTGCGTACTGATATTTGAGACTAACCTAAGCATGCCTTTGAATTCTACATCACCTCTTTTCATCCTGCTAATAAATTCACAACACTGTTGGAGAGCAACAAATCACTTTCTGGGATATTCTTCTAACCACCAGGCACAACAAGAATGCTATAGATCTGTTATGTAAATGAAATGATGATCACTCATCATTCCTGCCATCTCAAACTTATAAAAATTAAAGCCATATATAGTTCACCACTCAGGACTGACTGTATATGTAACAATGATACAATGTGCCTACCAACAAATAATCCAGGAACTAAATCATCATCTGCTTTAAAGAGGATATCCTGTTGAGAGCCTAAATCTTTTGGTGCAACTCCAGTGATAATGGAACTCTTGCACTGTATCGATGTATATGATGTCACCTTCAAAAATTTACCTTTCCCTCCTGCAGAACTTCAGTCAAAAGAGTTTCGAAGTGCTGCATATCAGGGACACTGGCAGTTGATGTCCTCAACATTCTCCCAATCACACCACAGCTGGGAGGACACACATTTTCCAGTACCTTGTTCAGCAGCCTTTTGGAAACACTTTCAACAGCTTCCAGGCTGAAATGACTAGTTGTTGGCATCACATTTAGTCAGTGACAACCATCAATGTGACTCCTCAGTGGTAATTCCCTTACTCTATGTTCTAAGTACCATTGCTCTGGTACCTGAGGCCCCATCTACAATGCCATATAATGCAGTTTCATTCAGTGCAGTTTAACAGTATTGAACTGCATTAAATAGCAGTGTAGACTCATATAATGAAGTGCATCATTTGGCAGTGTAGATGGGGCCTAAGGGAGAGTAAAGCAGCCAGCATCTGCTGTACTTGATCTCCTCCTACACTCTCATTCCTTTTCTTTATGTATCATATCATATTTAGATTGTAAGCTTGAGGGCAGGGAACTATCAAATTAATGTTTTGTGAGATGTCCTGGGAGCCATTTTGGCTGAAGGGTAAGGTATAAATATTCTAAATAAATAAATTATGAGATGGTCAGTTCACCTTATGATCTCAGAACTACAAAACAAAATGATCGCTGGCCATATTTTATCACTGTGAAACATTGAATGGGCTGCAACATAGAGAATGTGCTAGAAAATAAGAGGCAGTAAAAATGAGGTCAGAGAACATGGTGTAGTGGGTTGAGCATCCAACAATGACTCTGAAAATGGTTTGAATTCTCTGTTGGCCCACTGAGTGACCTTGGGCAAATTCTTATCCCCAGAAGAAGGTAAAGGTAAACCTCTGCTGAACAAATATTGCCAAGAAAGTCCTGTTTTAGGTTAGCTTCAGGATCACCTTAAGTTGGAAACAAACTGATAACACACAATTGCAGTAAAAATGAGGACAGTCATGTGCGTATTTTAGATAATATTTGCCTCTTGTAGCAGATTTCCACTCATCATCTCCAAAATATAATTTGACCATCAAAGAGAGCTTTTGATGGCTAATGCCCTTGTGGATGAAACTACATATATGTTTTCTCTTATTTCTTTCCATAGACCATCTTTCTAAAGAAGCTACTTGGCAAGAGCTTCAATAAAAATCCAGCTGAAAACACTAGGTCACTGTGCATCCTAACACTGCATCACTTGTGCAAATCTATGCAGAACAAATTTCAAATGTAGAAGCACAGTTAAGATGTCTGACATTAAATACAATATGGCTTGCAGTTTCACCAGTGTCTTAAGTGCCAAATCCCTAGATGCAACATGCAGTATGTAGGAAAAATCAATATTGATCTGCAAACCAGATTCACACATCATAAGTTAATAAAAGGTAAATGTTTTCCCCGACATTTAAGTCCAGTCATGTTCGACTCCTAAGCCAAAGAGTCGGCATTGTCCATAGACACCTCCAAGGTCATGTGGCCAGAATGACTTCATGGAATGCTGTTACCTTCCTGCTGGAGAGTATTGATCTTCTCACATTTGCATGTTTTAAAACTGTTATGTTTGGTTTACAGCTTTTTTTTCTTTTTCTCTTTATGTTTTGTGTATATTGTTTATATGCTTATATGTTTTATACTTTAATGCTATGTTGTTTATTTTATTGCAATCTGTATCTTATTTTATTGTAATCTGTTGTTTGGGCTTGGTCTCATGTAAGCTGCCCCCCAAGTCCCCGTTGGGGGAGATGGTGGTGGGGTATAAATAAAGTTTATTATTATTATTATTATTATTATTATTATTATTATTCTTCGAACTGCTAGGTTGGCAGAAGCTGGGACTAACAGCGGGAGCTCACACCACTCCCCGGATTCGAACCTGTGACCTTTCAGTCAGCAAGTTCAACAGCTCAGTGCTTTAACCCACTGCCCCACCGGGGACTCCTCATAAGTTAGTAATTACTACCACAAAAAGTTAGAACACCCTATTGCTAATTAATTTAATTTTGAGGCACACTGCCTTTAATGTAGTTCCAAAAGAGCAACCTCTTCATCCAATAATGCTTGAGAAAAGAAAAGATTACTGGGTTAACAGACTTATGTTTTGACAGTATGTGGCCTTAAATCAGAGCAGAGCACTACCCTTGTATACAAGATGGTCCCTTGAATTCCATGCCATGACCCTGGGAATTCTTTGAGTGCTGTTTATCTCTCCCACTCAAATAGCATCACTCACAAAGCAGAAGCAGAAATGTTTGACACTTTTAATGAACATCTATTTGCAATACTTTTACAACTTCACATTTTATAGTATCCTTTTGGGATCCAGATTTTGTCTGAAAACAATGCAGTTATTTTCCCCCTAGTATCCTTTTGGGATCCAGATTTTACCTGAAAACAGTGCTATTCAGTTCTTGTGGGTTTTTTCGGGCTGTATGGCCATGTTCTAGAGGCATTTCTCCTGACGTTTCGCCTGCATCTATGGCAGGCTTCCTCAGAGGTCTGCTGGAGCTGGGAAAAAAGGGGTTTATATATCTGTGGACTGACCAGGGTGAGACAAAAGGCTTTTGTAAGTTGGGCTAGGTGTGAATCTTTTCAACTGACCACCTTGATTAGCATACAATGGGCTGACTGTGCCTGGAGCAAACTCTTAATGAAAGGTGCTTAGAAGTCCCTGCCTGTTTTTCTCTCTGCTGTTTTAATTTTAGAATTTTTTAATACTGGTAGCCAGATTTTGTTCATTTCTATTATTTTCCCGTGTGTGTGTGTGTGTGTGTGTGTGTATAATCATAAGTATTTTCTCAGCTATAAAAAGGACAGCTTTTTCAGCGAGTCATTTTGGTCAGCATCACCAGCTGTTCAGCTTTCTGCTCCTGAGTTGAGCTTCTCTTTCCTTGAGGCAGTTAAGCAATCAAGAAGTATCCTTGGAAAATGCCTTGTAAATCTTTAATGGGGACGTCATTGCTGGCTTGTACAGACAGATGTAGCCTTTCAGCTGAAACATTGTGTTTATTTGAGTTGCATTTTGTGAGCATGGTAGATGGAAGGAAGAGAGAAAAGAATAATACAATACAAGACAGAGGGAGAGTGGATATTGTGCTCTGAGCTGGTCTGAAAAACAATTTCATTCAGTCAGATGTCATTTCCTGTAGTTATTTTAGTCACCTCGCTGTATAAAACTGGTATCTTCTGGGAAGAATTTATCAAAGAGCCTAATGAAACTCCCTGATTTGCTTCCGTATGGCTGAAAATGCAAAAAAAAGCACTTCACCTAGTCTGGAGCCACCAGTGGCACAATGGGTTAAACCCTTGTTCCGGCAGGACTGAAGACCAACAGGTCGCAGGTTTGAACCTGGGGAGAGGATGGATGAGCTACCTCTGTAAGCTCCAGTTCCCCATGCGGGGACATGAGAGAAACCTCCCACAAGGATGGTAAAACATCAAACATCTGGGTGTCCCCTGGGCAACATCCTTGCAGACGGCCATTTCTCTCACACCACAAGCAACTTGCAGTTTCTCAAGTCACTGATACATACACACACATACAAAATAAAAACAAAAGAACTTCAACTAGCTAGCTGGTCAAGAAACCTGTCTGTTCCAGTCCCTTCTCAGCTGAGTTTGGCAGCTTAAGGATCATACATGAACATTATTCGTTCCCTGGTCTCTGTGGACCTTGTCCCTTTAGTTGAAAATGTGAAGGATATACGTGTGAAAGAAAGTGGAATATGAAAGACAGGTGACTAGAAGAACACAGAATATTGTTGACATATGCCTTGAAAGCACATGATTTATCCTATTTAAACATGGAGCTTTGAATATTGAGCCTGAATGGATAGATAAGGAAGTGTGTCTGAATGGAAAGTTCCTAATACTACTATTCAATAAGCAATGTGTGGCTACTAAATATTTTGAAAGGCAACTAATCTCCTGAAAACAGAAGTAGTCATTTGCTCTCCATAGACCTTAACCTATACAGACCCAATGAAAGAAGGCACTCCTGGAGCTTCAGTCTTCAACAGCCCTTTCAGTTTGGGAAAATTCAGGATTGTAGCTTCCATTATTTAATTAATCCATCTGTAGTGTGGTCTTCTTTTTCCCTACTGCGCCAACTTTCATTATTATATTTTCCAGTGAACGATATCATGTCACGATATGTCCAAAGTATCATAGAATTTGTTTTAGTTATCTTCACTGTGAGAGTTAGGCGTCAATTTTTCTTGGATCTCTCCCTCTCCCTCTCTTTCCCTCTCATTTAAGCACTCTGTATTTTCTGCAGAACTCTTGTCCAGAACTCTGGTTTTAATGCATTGACCTGCTTGTCAGCTTTTACCATTGGGAAGTTTTTACAGCCATATGTAGAAATTTGAAATGCTATGGCACGGATGATTCTGACTTTGATATTTAATGACATACGCAGAATTGGAAATGGAGCCCTGTAATTTCATTCTTGAGTCAGTGTGATTACACATTAAAACTCTCATCTTCAAAGGTCCTACCTTGATGCCTGGGCCCATACTAACAACCCAAGGATGCTTTTGAGGTTAGGTAGCATATTTTTCCTTGCAGGTAGGTTTGCGACTAAATGATACAAAGAAACAGATGGTGGTTATTGGAAGGTTCCCGATCCTTTTTCCCGGTGTCCAGGAAAGAACTTGGGGAAGTCATTTTTCTGGGGCTCCTAATCTTAGAAACTACCAGTAAGGCTGAAAAAGTAACTTCTCTCAAGTGTAGACCCCACAAAAGAGACTCTTTTTTTCCTCTGCTATATTTCTCATAGAAGTAAGAATGTTGCTATCATGCAAATGCTTATATATCTCTATAATTTGTTTCAAATAATCTTTAGTCAGAACTAAATTGAAAGTTGAAATCTTAACATTCTTTTTTATTCATTCTGACCTTGTCGAAGCAGCAAAGGAGTTGTGGGAAGGGGTAATGTACCTAATGAAGATGCCCCATGAATTGTTCCTTGGAAAATGGCACTTTACCTTCTGACTTAATTCCCCTCTCATGTAATTGCATCTAGCCAAATTGTGTGTGATTGAATCACAAACAAAAAACTGTCCCAAGCTCACTGTTGTATTCCAGAGCAGGAACACCTCTGTCCTTAAACACCACATCAGCTTGGTATAATCAGCAAGCAGATTATTGAAGAATATATGTAAGCAAAGCAGTAAAAATTGTAAAAACAACACAGTCCAAAGATAAAAGATAATCCATGAGCTTCAAGGCACAAAGGTAAAACGCAAGATCCAAAGGTATAAAATCCATAGAGCAAGGCAGTAGGAAAATCCAATATACAGATCAGGAGCCTGGCAAAACTTGAAACATGAAACTAGGGACACTTGGAAACAAGACCATCATGAAATTCCAACGTTGAGACTGAGCTAACTCTTTCCCTTGTATCAATATAAAGCTTTTCCTGACCCCAGAACCGAAAGGAAAGCATTTATCTTGCCCTTACAACCAGATAAAGATTTCTTATCTCTCTTCCTGCAGACAAATTTACCTTCATTGCACCTGAGAATGGTGTCTCTGTTTACAAAAGTCTTGCTTTCTATCTTTACTCTCATAAAATTCTACACCTGACAGGTCATCCTCAGAAGACAGTTGTTTCTCAGAGAAAGACTGTTGAGGGCCTCTCCCAGGAATGTGACCATGTGAATTTGCGGGAGAAACACTCGGTTCATGAGACCCCTTAGGCCTCTCACCTGGGATTAACTCAGGCCCAGAAAAACCCTCATCCCCAGTGCCAACAGACCCAGGCCCAGAAAACCCTTCAACCCCATTACCGTCATGAACATCAGACGCTGTCACAGGTTGAACTACACAGGCTGAACTACTCACACTGGGTCAAGAACAAAAATAATGTAGATCTCCAAATCTTGTTGGATCATAATTCTTATCCCCTCTTGGTGTTGGCTAGGCATCTACAGGATGATAGAAACTGTAACCCAATAACATTGAGAGGGTCACATGCTTCCAATTGTATTCTAAAGTCCGAAAACCTTAACTTAACAAACGGTTTGAAATTACAGAGGTGCTTGGGTTTGTTTTCATCAGGATTGGTTTTCTTCCCTCCTTTCACCTGCTCTATTATGTCAGCACCTGACCAGACTGAATGGGTATCTTTCATGAGCAAATATGCAGGTGGAGAGACTTAAGCAGAAGGGAGGCTTTCTTAGCAAGAACAGAGGCTTGTGCAAAGTAGGTTGGCTGATGGATTTTCCATGTATATATTCTTTCATCTAGATGTAAAAGCATTCCAGAGACAAACTAGGTCAGATTGGTGCCCCCCTGATAATTACGATGACGTACTGGGTGACAGTTTTTGAAATACATAATCCTCAAGCATGTATTTGTTTCCTCTATAAGTGAATGAAGACAGCTTCCCCCTCCTTCTTTTGTATTATAAACACATGGGCAGGGTTTATTCCTTTCAGCATTATTGATACACCATATGATATCTGAGGCTGTCTCCTTCTCTTTAAAATTCAGAGGGACAGGACCAACTCTGATATAAACCAACATTTAGCCATTGAAGCATCTAATTAGTTACTGGTTCAGACTGGTAGCCCATATTTACAAATAGTGCCACTTATTTATTTGGAAGTATAGCCATGTTGGTTTGTCTTACAAGAATCCATTGATACCAGTGAGATTAACTGAGAACATTAATTTATAGCAGAAGCATTCATGAACTTCAGTCCACTTCATCAGATACAAGAATGAAGTACCCACATATATAATTCATCTTCTCAGTATTGTTGCAAAAGAGGTTAGCTTCATAGCTGGAAAGACTGACTGGTTTTCCATGATGTCAATATTCATGAAAAGTGGATTAGAAACAGCAAGCTGCCTTCAACTGACTATTGTTCTATCTAGGTCAGTACTATTAACTGGCAGCAGTTCTATCAGAATTTTATGCAGGGTTCTTTTGTATCCTAACTTGGAGTTTCTATGCATTTCCTTTTCTGGTCCCCCATCTAAAGCCTGACCAAGCCAGGTCCTGCTTAGCTTTTGAAATCAGGATAGTATTGTAGTACAGAGGAGTACATACATAGCCTCCTTGTAGATCTCTGCACCAGAGTTTGGACAGTAACTTTTTTAGACTATCATTCTCAAACTGTCCAGCCAATATGGGCAGTGTCTCAGCAGCATCTCATTTGCAAGTAAAATTGAGGTCTTAATCTCTACTGTCTATATTACTGCTGCAGATCAGAGTTTAAATGCACATGCAATTTGGGCCCAAGAGCATTACTGTCCCATAAGTTTGCAGACCATCACATATTGAAGATCAAACAACAAACATGATAATGGATAAGGTTACAGTGAAGCCAGCAGTAGGTTATATACTAGCGCTTTCCTTGAAGAAAATGCTTTGTGACTTCAGCTCCCAACCCATTTGCTTGGTTCCCTGAGGCCTGGGAAAACATCATTTTGTCCTTTCCCACCACCAATTTGTGAATTTGCGTCTTCTGTAAAATGTCTGAATAGCTTCCAGTGCTGAGTGTCATGGAATTTGCAGAACATGGAAATATTTTGTTAAAATAATTGTTCAAATTACAAACTCACCCACCCCAATTTCAGCAATTATTTTAATTGTTGTTTTAATCACTAAATTCCAGCATTCTTGTTTTTGAGTAATGAGTAATTCTACCCATTAATTTAATTGCCTACTGCTCATTCTTAGTGTTTTTTAATGCTCTTTTCAGAGTTACTGATTTTTTGGATTAATGGATTAAACAAAAAGCAATTCTTTATAATTTTCGGAACAGGATAATCTGTGTATAATCATTTATTTTGGACAATTCAACTCCATGCCAAGAGCAACATTTTAAAGCACTGGAGCTTGAAAATGTTGTGATTGTGGAAGCCACCTGTTGTGTGTCTTCTATGGAACCCAGTTAGTGACCTCTAGATCATGTTGTTTGTAATGTTGTCTCTTAAAATAGACATAATATCTTCCCTATTTAACACAAATGAAAAAATGTCATTGTAAAATATTTGGATTCTTAAACTTGAGTGCATAGTTCGAGCAAAGACTCATGGCTTCTACAGCTGAATCTTTATTTCCCTATCAGCCACAAGAAAGAGAAAATAAATCAAAGGACTATTAAAGGATCAACCCACCTGCTTAAACTAATGATCTTCCCATCATTTGGGGACTGCTGTCATTTATAATATTTAACTGAAATGTTATTTAATAATAGCTATAAGAAAGACTGCCAAAAATTGAGATCTTTAGAGAGGGTAGCATGCCTTAACAACAACTGAGATTAGATCAGTGAGTATACATATACCAGGGCTTTCCCTGTCACAGTGCCTCCACTGTGGACCTTCATACCCAAGAAAGTTAGCCTCATCCCTTTTCAGCTTCCACTGGGCAGCCAAAACAGTGCTGCTCTACATGCCATTCAGTGATTGATATTGCCGTTTTAACTCTTTCCCCATTTTTGAAGAGTACTGTTTTAATTGATTATTATGTGGTCATCACTGCTCGCTGGGAGGCAACAGAAATACTGTAGAGAAACAAACAAAGGGTTTTGTACATCAAATCAAAAACAAGGATAAGTCTATGAGATACGTCTGTAGAATTTGCTTGCAAACAGTGTACAAAATAATCTCTTCTAATCTTCTCCCATCTGCACATGATATATGAGATTTCACAGCGTTCTAATTTTGTGGAATGCCGAGGACCATCTTTTATTACAGGCAACTATTCTGTCACTTCGGGATATTGCTTCTTTGGAATGTACAAGCATGAGGGGGGAGTGAATTTTTTTAGTCCAAAAATCCAAGGAGCTAATTCTGAACTACCCATCTGCAATGCTGTCTTCTTCTTTCCCCACTGCATTCTACTTTACCAAGCAATATTGTCTTCCCTAGTGAGTGATGCCTTCTCATGATATGTTCAAAGTGCAGCCATCTCGGTTTAGTCCAGGGATTCCCAATCTTTTTTCACCAGGGACCACTCTCCAACATTAGTACCAAAAGGGTTACGAATCAGTTTTTGGTCAACTTTAGATTCAGTTTGGTTATTTGGGGTACTGATTCAGAAAATTGCATTGGATAGACCACATCAACTGTAGTTTCTGATACAGAACATGTGTCATCCAGTAGTCGCTATCTGCTCACGCACAGAAAACCATATTTAATAAGCCTCGGCACTATAAGAGGGTTTTATGAGACCAGTTGCTCTCGTTGCAACAGTCTGAAGACAATATTTTAGTTCTTGCGGACCACTGGTGGTCCAAGGACCACAGGTTGGGAACCACTGGTTTAGTCATATTGGTTTCTAAGGCAAATTCAGGCTTGATTTGCTCTTGAACTCATTTGTTTGTATTTATAGCAGTTAACAGCATCCATAGAACTTTTCTCCAGCACCACAGCTGAAATGAATTGATTTTCTTCTTACTAGCTGTCTTTGCTGTCCAGTTTTCACAACAAATACATAGAAATTGGAAATGACATAGACAATCCTAACTTTTGTATTTAAGGATATATCTTGAGATGTCAGGATTTTGTCTACTTCTTCTAGTTCCGGACTGTGGTGGAGTCTCCTTTGGAGGCTTTTAAACAGAGGCTGGATGTCCATCAGTTGGGGATGCTTTGAATGCGATTTTCCTACTTCTTGGCAGGGGGTTTGACAGGATGGCTCATGAGGTGTCTTCCAACTCTATGATTCAAAGGTCCATAAGAATTAAGTTAATTTGGTCTATTGTTTGCAACCATTTGAAGAAACAAAGGGAGTATTACACTGTAGAAATGATGCAGTTTGACATCACCTACTGCCATGCAGCAAAGCTATGGAATCCTGAGAGTTGTAGTTGGTAAAGAACCAGCACTCATGAGTAGAGAAGATTAAAAACCTTATAAAACTATAACTTCCATGATTCCAGAGCATTGTGCCATAGCAGTTGAAGTGGTGTCAAACTGCAAAAAAATCTACAGTGCAGAACCAGCTATAATCAAGACTTTGATGGGATGAGGATAAGCCTTAACTAATGACCAAGCAATTACAAATTAGTTGGCAAACTTGTGCACTGGATGTTATAAAACAAAAGGAACAAAATCAGACAATATTCAGAACTGGCAATATTCAGAAGAGTAACTGCCAGAATTAAAACAAACTTTTTCATAATTTGTGGAATTGTATGTATGTGTGACTTCAGTCAAAATGGGAGGGTGGAAATTGCATTTACATGTCTGCAGAAAGGTAACAGGCAACTTGAAGGCACATACGCAAGCCCACAGATTCCCCCAAGTTGATTCTTGAGTCCTGGATGGGACTTTCAGATGCCCATGTGACGCTTCTTCCTTCTCTTCCCATGGCTCAGCCTGAACTAGCCCCCCCTCCTTGTAATAAGTAACAGCCAGAGAGCTCATTCCCATCATAATGAAAAACAATAAATTGCAGCCAAAGCTGTTTCAGGCCAAAAAGGCAAACAAGTTCCCACAAAAAATAATTAGTGAATGAAGTAAATTTTTGGAAAAATGAGTTACGTCTTAGTTCTGGGATGGAGAGGAGAAGGGAATGGCTCCTCCGTCAGCCTCATTCTCCCTTCATGATGTTGAGCAAGCCGATACTAAAGGAATGAACCTATTTGTTCAGAGGCTGGAGGATGCCCCTTCTCTTGACATAATGTAACCTTCTGTGTGCCAAGTAGGACACTTCATGCTTACAGATGACAAAGCTGTGTTGCAAGAAACTATAACACAGGCCACTGAAACCATAATATAGGCTTCTGAGTGACGGAGTGCTTCATTAGTAGCTAGAAATAGGACAGAGACTGGGATATGTTTTGGATGCCATTGTTTTAGCCTCAGGACTACAACCACCTTTCCTTTTGATTTGGCTCATTTGTATACTTGAGACATTTGTCACAGTCAGTTAAACCACAGCAGTAGGCCAATATCAACCTTTCTAACTTTATCTAAGATGGAACATGACTCCTGTTTTCTTTCACGTGGACTATGTTGCATGCATTTAAGGTGAAAGGAATGAAATACAGCCAAAGTATCTCAGTTCATTTTTCACTCTTCTTCCCCAGAGCAAATAATATTTGAGATGCTTTGGAAGTACCTGTTCTGCATTCAGTAGTTGATATATAAGTTGTGCATTTCTTTTCAGTATCAGGCTTCTAGAAAGCAAGAGAGAACAGTGTTGCAAATTCCTAACAAAACTGGGGATAATACTAATTTGCTACTACCGGCAATTTCATCAAAAATCCCCAGTGTCCTTAATCCTCAGACTGGTTTTGCAACTATTCTTCAAATGTTTCCGTTGCTTTAAATAAGACCAAGGAGGGCCTTGTGATATGTCAGTTAAGGGAGGCTACAGACCGAAGTCAGGTAGCTTGCCTTTAGTCTTCGGGAAAGTAATTTTTGGCCATGCTGGCTATGGAGACCCTAGGCACTGTAGTTTTAAAGCAACATTTCCAAACTCTGCTTTCCTTAAGCATGGGCCAAGGAATAAGCCTGGAAATTAGGCTAGCATTTAGTTGAATAGACTGCCTCTCTCTCATAGAAATTAAATTTGATGGAAGTTCATCCTACTCAGTTGGGAACTGAAATTTGGAACAAGGCAATTTGGATGACACACGTTTCTACAGCAACATGCAGACTTCCAGGACTCATCAGATACTATCAGTGTCTGGAAATATATTATAGAAAATAGCAATTTGGTGTAGCCTTCCTGTATCTTTTATAGGTGCTTTTGAGACCAACACTTTTCTCATGAAGTTGTTTAGTGCACACATGAGCTGAGAAGTGGGGCTGTAAAATACACCCTGAGGCAGAATTGTCACACCTCTGAAGGCAATTCACAGGAATCAGAAAGCTATGTCTTCATTCATAATCTTATTGGAATTTCAAAATGGAGCCACAGTTTCTTCCAAGCAATACAGCACAGTTGCTATTTTTAGTTTTCACAGTATTATGCAGCATTCACATGTGAACCATCAGGAGCAAAAGAAAAAAGTGAGAAGTAGGGCTGTCTTATCCTTTGGGAGGCCCCTGTAGATTCTGATATTAAGCTGTTACTCTTGGGGCGAATACAGAATAACTGGCTGCTTCATCATCTATGTTCCAACAGAGAAGCATAAATGTTCTTTGCCATTCTTAAGCATAGCTCTAATTGTCTGTAACATCAACTGGTTTGATTTTATTTATTTATTTATGTATTTATTTATTGTGTTAAGCAAATTGAGAATCACAAACAATTTTAAAAACTTGGCATTATACAAAATTTCGTTTGACTAGAAGCTGGCCAGTTGGAGTTCCTCTGATGTTGCTGTAAGAAGGCCCTCCTTTGTCCCAAGCTCAAACTGCATTGTAGTAAATGGTCTGTGGTTTGCTCTTCTCCACACTCACATGCCATGGACTCCTCTCTGTAGCTCCATTTCTTGACTGGTTTGATGTCTTCATGCACTATTCATTCCAGAAGTGATGTTTACATAATTATTCATCCCCTTGTTATTCTTGCCTTTCTCTCCCTGTTATCTCCCCATCTAAAAATTGAAGGACATTGGGGGGGGGGGTGTAGACTTACAGTAATGTTGGTCTGTAAAATTCCATGAGGGAATTATGGTACACTAATAAATCTACAAGCAACTAACTAACTAGCTGGCTAAGTGGGTGCTGCAATCCAAAGGGCAATTGTGAACACATGGGACATTTCTGCCATAAACACCATGCCACTGAAGAAGTATCCACTCATGATACCTAGGCAATACTGTGGATGGGAGACAAACAGATATGCACACAACTGTGAGCATGATTTCTAGATCTCTCCATCTAGCACAGTGGTTCTCAAACTGGGGTCCCCAGATGTTTTTGGCCTACAACTCCCAGAAATCCCAGCCAGTTTACCAGCTGTTAGGATCTCTGGGAGTTGTAGGCCAAAAACATCTGGGGACCCCAGGTTGAGAACCACTGATGTAACAAAAATCAGGTTGGAGTAATACAAAGAGGGGAGAAACTCAACATGATGTTGATGCCACAAAGTCTACATGGTTAGTCTGTGGTTGCCAGGTCAAAACTATCTCAGATTTCAGAGCCAAAACTGAAATGTAGGTATAAACCCAGATGATGTCACAGGTGGTAGCCCCTAATGAAGTTACAATGGGATAGCTTGATTATGTTAGTAAACATGATACCTTTAACATCAATCACCGAGGCTCAGAAAGTGCCATTCCATTAAAAAATAAAACCACCAGAGCCCGACTGAACTTGGAAGCTAAGGAGGGTCAGCTGTGTTTAATATTTGGATGGGAATCTGCCAAGGAGTACCAGGTGCTATAGAGTCTATTTTAGAGGAAAGAATTGGTAAAACCATCTCTCAGTAATCCTTGCCAAAAAAGCTCTATGAAATCCATGCGGTTGCCATAAGACAACAGGCAACTTGAAGGTACATTTACACACAGAGAGCTGCTGAGGCAAAGACGTCATGGTTGATTCCCCCACTCTTAAAATACAAAAGTAGCTGTTATTGTTTTGCCATGTATCATATCCTGCTTGGGAACAATCAACATCCAAAATATAGAAGGCCTTGGTTTTATTATGGGAAAGACATGACCCTGTACTCTTCAAGGATGCAGCTCTCATCGCTGTCCTTCATTTCATTGCAAAAACGCCTGGCAGAGTTCAATAGCAGACTAATTGAAGCCGTGACCTAGAATCTCTGTATCCATTACCCACTCCTTTCGCCTGCTGGTCCCTGTGAGCAAGAATCCAGAATGTCATGAAACCTGAGAAAACAGTGCCTTTTTCTTTGGTAATGTACAATCTGTGTTCTTTTAACAGAAGATTGTGATATAAATAATGAAGTGTCTCTGGAGAATGTGTGCTTTGAAGCTTGAAAAACTTCATTAAGATCAGCCACCAGTGTCTTTCTTTCAGCAGTATAATGTGTGCCTACAAAGTTTGGACAATTAGATTAAGAACAGGATCTGGGAAAGTTACTTCTTGGACTTCCTTAGCCCCCCCCCCCCCCCCGCCCGCCCCCCAGCCAGCAAGGAACAGGGACTATGGCAAAGGATATTAGAGATGCCTTCACACATTTTTCCTTGTTCCTGAGGCAGAAAAGCAAAGCTGATACAGTTGTCCAAATTTGCAGGTTTGACATTCGTGATGTGGATTTGTGTGTGTGTATGTCAGGAGCAACTTAAGAAACTGAAAATTGCTTCTAGTGTGAGAGAACTGGCTGTCTGCAAGGAGGTTGCCCAGGGGACACCTGGATGTTTTGATGTTTTACCATCCTTGTGGGAGGCTTCTCTCATGTCCCCACCTAGGCAGCTGATAGAGGGAGCTCATCCATGCTCTCACCAGATTCAAACTTCCCACCTGTTGCTCTTCAGTCCTGCCGACACAAGGGTTTAACCCATTGTGCCACCCAGGGCTCCTCCATAATGTGGATTATTTGTGAGTTAACCACAGCTTCATGGAGTGGAGTATTATTTATTTATTTACTTATTTATTTCACATATTTGTATCCTGTCCTTCTCACCCCCGGAAGGGGACTCAGGGCAGCTTCTCAACAGGCATTCATTCAATGTCAACAACAGTAATAAATGATAAAAGCAATCAAAACAATTTGTTAATGCCTTAAAATAATCAAAATATTGTTTAAATCACCCAAGTTTGAAATCATAGTCCAGGTCAATCGTCATTAGGTCTCATTCTAGATTGCTATCTCTATTGTTCGAATGCTTGGTCTCATAGCCAGGTTTTGAGTTTTATTATAAAGGATAAGGGGGGGGGGGCAATCTAATGTCACTGGGTAGAGAGTTCCACAGAACTATTTCAGTTGCCAGTCATACCCATCTGAAGTCTGTGAACCAGCAGTCTGTGTCGAGAGGTGGATGGCAAAATGTGAAGTGGTTTCTGTTGTGCCTCAACCTGAAGAATCATAGAATCAAAGAGTCGGAAGAGACCTCATGGGCCATCCAGTCCAACCCCCTGCCAAGAAGCAGGAATATTGCATTCAAGACAAGAGGAGCAGAGTAGTGGACATTTCAGTCACCATTCACCCACTGCCAAAGCTGTAGATGTTAGTGGGAAACATTTTAAATTAAATACTCTGCCCAAGATGAAGTGCCTCTTTCTGCTTAAAGCTTAAAGCTTGGAAAAATAGAATGATGTGGTGGTCCGAGTCATGAATTTGGACGCTTAAGAAACCAGGATTCCAATTCATTGCCAGCCATGGAAACCCACTGGGCGATCTTGGAAAAGTTTCACACTCTGTCAGCTCATGAGGAAAACAAGGCCAACCTTCACCAGAAGTCAGTTCATAACACCAACAGAGTATAAGATCTTTGCATTAGTCCCTTTCACACATACACCCGCATATCTCAATTAACAAAGTAGGTGTGTTTCAGAACATTACTTCTTTAGCAGAAAATTTGGTACCAGAGACAGAAATAACATAGAATAAATAGGAATAGCTTTCTGCCCCAGAAAAGCAGATTAACAGGTTTTACCAAACCTTTTATCCTAAACTAACCTCACATGTGAAGTGAAGCAACTGGGTTAGGTGATCCTTGCTTAAGTAAACAAAAATATTCTGAAGCCTCTAGAGGTCCTTTCAGGCTTTCTTCAAATAGACACCCAGGGAAAGGCGTTTTCCTTCTTTGCCTCTGCTTTTATTATGTTTTACATTTTGGTGGCCACATTTATAAGTCTAGGATTTTTTTAATATGCTGGGAAGAGTTGGGGAAACACACTTTTCTCCCAGTTTTGCTAAAATACTTTGTAAAAAGGAGATTCTTTGTTAGAGGCTTTGGTAATAGAGGTTTGTCTCTGTGTGTATCGCCCACATACAGAATATGTTATTTAAAATTACTGACAAGTTTGCTGTGGATCCTAGAAGAATAGATCTAATCACTATATACACACCTGTGTATGTATGTATGTATACACAAGTCTGGAATAGGCAAAACTACCTGAGTATTCCTTGCCAAAGAAAACCATGAGGTCACCATATGTTGACAGGCAGTGTTAAGACATGTACACACATGTTTAAATTGTTATTAGCATACCGATCATAAATAGGTTAATAACGCATTCCAGCTTCTGCCTCCTCTAGTTAAATGCAGCTTCCTTTTGTTTTCAGCAATGGAAGAAGGCAGTCATCAGAACAGTTTCTGATTTATTTAGATTTTTATTGTTACCAATTTTCAAAATTAAATGAGATTGTATGCTGTTGGCAGAGCTGTCTGTTTTACCATTTTATTTTTGTACAGAGTTATGGAGTAAAGCCATCCAAGAAAACTAGTTCACTAACTTTTGCTATTGATCTTAAAGTGTTTACATAGGGTCCAGCTACACTATAGAGTTAATGCAGTTTCACATCATTTTAACTGCCACAGCTCGGTGTTCTGGATTCTTAGGAGCTGCAGTTTTACAAGGTCTTTAGCCATTTTTGCCAAAGTCATTCACCAAATTATAAAATGCTTCACCAAACTACAAATACTAGTATTCCATATCATTGATGTGTAGTAGCTCATGGTGTCAAACTGCATTAATTCTAAAGTGTTGATGCATCCGTAGTATCTCAGTACTATGCTTTGGTTCTAGGATCTAAGACCTCATAACAGGCAACGATGGGATTGTTTTTAAAAACTGGTTCCCCTCCCCTCTTCTTCCAGTAACACTCAAGCATTTTAAAAGGCACTGCTAAGTTAGCCACCCACAGAGTTGTGTTTGTGTCATTACATCCTCTCTTCTGATGACGGCCAAAGAATGGCAGGGAT
Source organism: Anolis sagrei (assembly GCF_037176765.1). NCBI lineage: Eukaryota > Metazoa > Chordata > Lepidosauria > Squamata > Anolidae > Anolis > Anolis sagrei. Next base: position 246,946,425 of record NC_090021.1, on the reverse strand, counting down.
CTGCAGCCGGGGCCTTTAACCTTCATACCACTCATGCCTGTGTTACATGTGAAACTTCCTGTGTAAAATGCCTTTGCTCTCCTAACAGCCCATTAATTTAATAGCTAGTACATGGGCACACCTGGTGCAGAGAAATGGGATCTCAGAAAGAGAGTGACATGTATTATTGTCTCCTATAACACAGCGTTACAAAGCAGCAGCAGCAGCAGCCATGAAATTAAGGATGGCAAGCTGACTCATGCTGGGGTTACATTTGGAAGCTATAGTTAGCTCCATTTGTAACAAAGTAGCTGACAGTGCAATCTGTGAATTGTTGTCTGTAGTTTCTGATTTAAGGGAAACTGATTTAAGCCACACTGTAGTGGAGACCAGGGTTTCAATTCCCACTCAGCTATAGAAACCCATGGAGTGATCTTGGACTAGTTACACTTTCTCAGCCTCAGAGAAAGGCAAAGACAGATCTCCTCTGAACAACTCTTGCCAAGAAAATCCTGTAAAGGGGTTCACTGATTCGCCTCCTTCAGCTCCCCCCCCCCCAATAAAATTAACTATCCTTCTCTGTCTAGGCCTCTTTTGGAGTTTGCATGGATAATGGAACATAACTGATTCACCTTACGTTCTTTAAACAATTTAAAGGCACACATCAATAATAAGGTGACATTATCACAGCATTTTCTTGGTAATGTTTGTTCAGTAGGGGGTTGAATTTGTCTTCCTCTGAGGCTGAGAGAGTGTGACTTGTTCAAAGTCACCCAGTGGGTTGCCATAGCTGAGTAGAGATTTAAATCCTGATCTCCAGAATCCTAGGCTGGATCTACACTGCCATATAATCCAGTTTCTGAATCCAGATTATCTGCTTTGAACTGGATTATATGAGTCTACACTCCCACTACACTACTTGCTGACTGAAAGGTCAGTGATTCAAAACTGGGGAGTAGGGTGAGCTCCCACTGTTAGCCCCAGCGACTTCCAACCGAGCAGTTTGAAAACATACAAATGTGAGTAGATCAATAGGTACCACTCTGGTGGAAAGGTAATGGTGCTCCATGCGGTCATGCCAGCCACATGACCTCGGAGGCGTTTGTGGACAATGCCAGCTCTTAGGTTTACATATGGAGATGAGCACCAACCCCAGAGTTGGACACAACTAGACTTAATGTCAAGGTACACTGCCATATGATCCAGTTCAAAGCAGATAATTTGGATTCAGAAACTGGATTATATGGCAGTGTAGATGGGTCTCTAGTCCAACACCCAAACCACTTATCCACTGGTTCCCAGTCTATGGATGACTACTTTGAAATCAGTCACTTAGTTCAATGGGACTTAAACCCATGTAAATATCTGTAGGATTGCCTCCTAAAATAATGGTAGAGCATGAAAGTCTTTCTAATCATGGTATATCTCGATACCATGATTTATTGCAATCTTTTATTATTGCATAGGATGCCAACAAGCAGGATTATGAGATATAGTCTATTTTTTAAAAATAGTCTTTGTTAAAGTTTTTACATATTATATAAAAATTGAAAAGAGAGGAGAAAAATAATAAAGAAAAAAGAAAAGAAAAAAATATAAAAAGGGGAAAAAGAAGAGAGAAAAAAGAGAGAAGAAAAAGAAAGAAAAATGAGGAGAAAGAATAAAGACCCTTTGCTGAAGAAAGTAGGGAAGAGAGGAAGGCAGAAAAAGATAGAAAGGAAAAAAAGGAAAACAAGCAACGAGAAACAGAAAGATAGAAAATAAAGAAAGGAGAGAGACAGGGAAAAAAAATAAGAAAGACGAGAATAGAAGATAGAATTCAATGATAAAAAAGGTAAAATTTTCTGTGACTTCTGAGCATGTTCTTTGAGGTTTCTGCCTTTTCTTTCTTTTTTTCTTTCAACTTTTATTTGTTGTTCTCCTCTTCTTTTGTTCTTTCTTTTGGGTGTTGCTGAATTCTTTACACTATTATCTTTTTGTTATCTTGCTTTAAATAGTCTGTGATTTTACCCCAGTCTGTCTCTTTGTTTGAAATTCCCTTACTATTTGACATTAGATAAGTTAATCTGTCCATATTCCTAATTTCTAAAAATTTTACTATCCAATCTTCTATCTTAGGTAATTCCTTTTTTTCTCCAAAGCTTTGCTATACAGATTCTTGCCACTGTGGTCATAAAAAATAGTAATTTATCCTTGTTTAACTCTAGTTTTCGCTCCATCATTCCTAACAAGAACAGTTCTGGCCTCCATGAGATTTTCATACAAAATTCATACAAAAGTACAGGAAATATTAAAGATAAAAATCTCATGGAGGTTTAGTCTATTTTCAAGCTGTTTCTATATCATTGTCTTTTATAAAGAATATGTTTTTCACTGCAGGTGTATATTTTTCCTCTGTGTGCTATCGAGCAGCATCAGAATCTTTATATAAGTTTTTAAAGTCTCCACCTCAAGAATACTCCACAAAAGACATTCACTGATGGCAATTTATCTTCTCTATGTGTGTTCAAGGACAGCAGAAATTGATAAAGAAGACACTGTCTTAAGGACTAAGTTGCAGTATTATACATTTTCTCTTCCTCATTAGAACAGGAAGTGGCTTTTGGGGGGTTAAAGAAATGCTGATGTTTAGTCATATTTGCTGTATTATTTGTGTCTGTGTCTTAAACTTGCAAGATTTTCCTATTCCCTGTATCCTAAATTCCTACAGGGGAACTTAAATCTCTTTGAACTTGGTTCTAGCCAGATTTGCAGAGGACTGAACTTTTAGGCAATGGCTGTTACTGTGCTTTTCTTACGGGGCACAGCAATATGAGGGGAGTTGTAACAATCCTTGTATCCAGTCTTTTGAATGATATTATGGCTTTCCCTCCTCATGATGTGTTGAGACTGTGGCGCAGCTGGCTGGGAGTCAGCTACATTAAGATCACTACTGACCAAAAGGTCATGAGTTCGAAGCCAGCCCAGGTCGGAGTGAGCTTCTGACCATTGTGTGTAGCTTGCTGTTGACCTTTGCAGCCTGAAAGACAGTTGCATCTGTCAAGTAAGAAATTTAGGTACCCCTTATGTGGGGAGGCTAATTTAACTAATTTATGGCACCATAAAATCTCCAGCAAGCAAGCAAGCGAAGAATGAGGAAGTACTCCATCAGTGTCTCAAATGGATGGTGAAGCGACAGATCCCCTGGTGGCCAGAATGCCCTCATGAAAGCTGGAAAGTTAGATAGCCTCTGTGTGTCTGTCTATATATGTTGTGTGTCTATGGCATTGAATGTTTGGAATGTATATGTACATTGTAATCTGCTCTGAGTCCCTGTGGGGTGAGAAGGGTGGAATATAAATACTGTAAATAGATAAATAAATAAATAAATAAATAAGAGGACTTCTGATGCTAAAGATGGCTCGACCTTTCCCTAAGTTTTTGCATGCGAGAACACAAAGAGTGATTTATTATTTCATTTTTTAGGTCAGAGCCACCACAATTTGGTGGTTTGAGGGTTGGACTAGGACACATGTCGACCTGAGTCATATGCCATATAATGCAGTTCAAAGCAGATAATCTGGATTCAGAAACTGGATTATATCCAGTGTAGTTGAGGCCTGGGTGATCTTAGGCTAGTTACACTCTTTCAGCCTTAGAGGAAGGCAATGGCAAACCTCTTCTGAGTAAATCTGGCCAAGAAAACTCTATGATAGGAGGGCGATAACAATAATGCCCTAAGATAGAAGAGAAATTGCTGACTCTCCCTCTGCCTAGCTCTTCTTCACTATCCGGACAGTAGCATTGATGGCTCATTTGTTTGTGGATATGGCATATCAGAGTGTACACCGTACTTATCTGCAATATGAAAAAGTTACTTTTGAGGAATTGTTGTTATGTTCCTTCAGGTCATTTCTGACATGTGGAAACATCTATCATAGGGTTTTCTTGGCAGAGTTTGCCTTCTTCTGAGGCTGAGAGAGAGTCACTTGCCTAAGGTTACCCAGCAGTTTCCTTGTCTGGAGTACATCTCCCCATGTTCCTCAGCCAGTGCCAATCCAAAAATTGTCATTTAAAAAGCAACCTCTCTAGGCTTTTCCTTTGCAATTTTCTGTGGTGAAACTTGTAGGAGAGTCCATTTGCTTTGCGATGGGGCCTCATCTAGCCAGCCCGGTAATCAGGCCTCCACCTGCATAGCTTTAGCAAGGTTGCTGCAATATGGTAGCTCCTATGAAGTCTCTAAGAAAAATAAAACATTTCACCCTTAGGTCACAAACATAGCCTTAAAAAATCCAGAATCCCCCAGAGAATTCAAACCAACTATTTAAAGACAACCTTACTTCCTAGCTCCTCAAATAGGCTTTTATTTTAAGTATTGGGGTATATGGACCTAAACCAGTGCCCAGCAAGAAAGGCATTCACATCCCTCGTCTTTTTGTGAGGCCCTGTGTGAATGCCAGTCTCTATTTAATTCCACTTTGATTAATTCCCTTTTACTCTTTCACTCTCTCTGCACCTCCACCACCGTGCCAGGTTTTCGTCTTTTGGATGCCAAATCAAGTGAAATGGGAATGCGTTGCCAAGAGTTTAATTATATTTCCCTGGCAAAGAGTCATGGCTTGCTCTTTAAAAAGTCAAGCGTTACTGGCTGCCAACTCTACTGTTTCGCACAGCTGAGGAGGGAGACTTTGGAGTCTTGCAAAAGGCTTTTATTTGTGCTGAACCAGGGAGCAATAACGCCACAGAGGCAGTTGTGGGCTGAGGACATGGATAAATCCCAGACGAAGGGACAGTTACCTTGTGATCTGAGCAGCTGGAACATTTCAGATGATAGAAATTTGGTCGCAGTCCAGCAGGGTGAATGAACTCTGAGGCACTGCTGATACAGGGAAACACTTCCCTTATTTTTTCAGATCTTTCACATGTTTTACTGTGCCTGTCGTTCTTACTGACAGCAGACTAAAAGTATAGAGAGCGGATGTATAGTAGCAACTGATTTTTCAAAAATAGGTGATACAGGTAAAGATTCCCCTTGACATTAAGTCTAGTTGTGTCCAACTCTGTGGGGTGGTGTCACCTCCATTTTAAGCCGAAAAGCCAATGTTGTCCATAGATGGCTTCAAGGTCATGTGGCCAGCATGACTGCATGGAGCGCCATTACCTTCCCACTGAAGCAGTATCTATTGATCCACTCACATTTGCATGTTTTCAAATTGCTAGGTTGGCAGAAGCTGGGGCTAACAGTGGGAGCTCAATTCGCTCCTCTCGGTCAGCAGGTTCAGCAGCTCAGTAGTTTAACCCACTGTGCCACTGGGGCCTCCATTCAGGTAATGAATGCCACCAAAACTGGATTGACAAGTGGACTGTTGACAAACAAGACACATGAATCTACATACTTGGGGGCGGAAGGGGAACAAAGTTTGCAGAAGTCCCAATTTTTAGTATATGTGTTGCCGAAGCAAGCAGTTTCAGAAGTAGTAAATCAGCTTCCTCCAAATCTTAGTCCAATGAGAAATGAGTATGTTCAGTAAGAGATGAAATGTAGTGGGACCACTGGAAAAGGGAAAAATGAAAATGGGTGGGAACTGAACAGAGTCCCTACTTAGAAAGAATGGCTGGCTAGAAACTAGAAGTTCTCCTTTGAAGAAGAAGGATACACTGCTGCATTTTGTAGACGGCCCTACTTGTGTCTCTCTTTCTCTGACAGCTTCACTTCTTGTCTGCCATAGAGCCACTCCATCATCTCTAGAAAAAACATGAGTAAATTCTGCAGTCTCTTTATTTATTTATTGGCTTTATTTTAATCTCATCTTTCTCCCAATATAGGGAATTTCAATGATTTAACCAGTCAAGAAGGGAGAAGAAGCCTCTATTTCACTTAGTTACATTGGGCAATTGCATGAAAAATACTGGGAAATCCCTAAGTTTCTGTTTCTTTGCTCTCAGCCTGTGCATTTTCATCTCTTTCCTTGATGTGATTACATTTATGACAGCTTTTCCACAAAGGCAAATCATTTTCAAATCATCATTGCCGTAGCACATCGTGTTCCCCTCAGAACATTTAATTGGTTGTGCAGATGATGTGAAATCGTTCTGTAGGTTAAGACGACTGTGTAAACATATTAAACATCTTCCTGTGAATGCTTTGTTAAAAATGAACCCTATTCAATATGCACAGAATTGTAACTTTAATGAGTTTTTTTAAATTGTGTAATGAGAGGAGTAGCTAATAAATAAAAGGTGTTCAATATTAGTTTAGAACAGGGTTGGGCAACCTCAATAGATAGACTCCAGGGCTAGTTTTGCAATCCAGAGCCTAGTTTGGGATGCTGCCACATTTACCAAATTTCAGTAGTCAAGTGCACTGTATTTTGGTGGCAAACCAAAATTGTACTTTGGTGAGTTTTCCTGACTTTTGCTTACCATAAGGAACCATTAAAGGCTAGCTTTTTTTTTCTTGTTTAATGAGTTTCTGCGGTCTGTTGGAAACATTCAACAGTATTTTCTATAACATAATGTTGATGGTGCCTAGAGGAGCTGCAAAAATATTTTTGGACATTTGCCTGTTATCCCTGGGCTGCACATTACCCTTTCCTTCTTTAAAAGCTTTGGGCACAATTTGCCAAGCATTTGACCTGTGTAACCACCATGGGGCATCTACCCAGATACAGCCCAGGACAGGACTAGCATGCTGTGGCCCTATGAATGCCACCTCTAAAGCTGAAGATTACTGGTATTGTTGATTAGTGATATATATCTTTGCTTCACTTTGGTTTTTCAATTCATCATCATCATCATCATCATCATCATCCTTTAATTACTTATTAATCGCCCTCCATCTGAGAATGCTCTAGGTGATTTACAGCTAAATTGTAAAAGATAAAATACATACATGCAAAAAATAAAATTAACAGGGATCGAATGCTCTAGTAAAGAGCCAGGTCTTAAGTGCTTCAGTAAAAGGCCCTAAGTCACGCATTATTTTTCTCATTTCACTATTTTAATAATAATAATATCTTTATTTCTATCTCACTTTTCTCCCTGAATAGGACCCAAAGCAGCTCACAACATTTTAAAAACAGTACAAACAGCAAACACATACAATAATAAAACTATTTATAGAAATGAGATAAGTAAACATTCTAAATATCTTATAGACAAAATATTCATTGGGGGGTGGGGGGGTGGATTACACAGCTTATTTTAAAAAATGCAAAACTTTTTGCAATAGTGTCCAGAAACCCTTTCTCCTTCAAATGGGAGGATTTGCAAATATTCTTTCTTTGCCTCTTCTTGATTAAGACTGAAATCTGCAGGGATTTAGGAAAACAAAGGTAGATGAAAAATAACCAGGAGGCTTCCTTATGGGAACATGAAATAAGCTATGAATGTCTTTTTAACATCTAGAGGATTAACTCTAGAAACCCCCCCCCCCCACATACAAATAGTTCATTTTGAAACTAGTGTGGATACCTCCCCCCCCCCCCCGCACCCTCCCCGAGTCTTGACCAGTAGAGGTCACAGTGGATGTTTGTACACATTTGGTTCCATGGGTCTACACAAATGGCATAGATGATTCAAGGACCAATGTGAGATTTCAAAACATTTATTTCATCACACAATGAGCCTGTAAATATTAGAAAAAATGGTAACATTACCAGACACATCCAGGGTTACTTTTTATATTTACTGTATATTGTTATTGACACTCACACATTGTGTTGCACCTGCAGAGTTGTTTCAACAATGTGCAACACTCCCATCCAGCTGACACAGCATTAAAGTACACAGTGTAGCATGTGCATTGGTTCTGTGCCTTGCAGGGCCGCACTGATTTGTCAACCACATGCATTGACAGGTAGCCCAAATACATTGCGCTATGATAGCATTTGGCAGAGAGTTCTTTGCAGATATTTTTGCTATGCTGAAGAGGATAGGATTCTGGTTGCTATTAAAATGATTTAATTTAAACCCATATAAAAGTATTAAAATTGAAAAGTATTATTAAAAGCATGATTAAAACCAGTAAATTTAATCCTGAATTTTAAACTCATGTCTTATGTTTTTTTTGTTCTGTGTATTTTAATATGTATTTTATAGAAATACATTTTAATATATGTATTTTATAGTACACTTACAATGATAATGTGTTTTTAGCTATGTTTTAATCTGCCTCAAGCCATAAGGAGAGGCAGGTAAGAAATAATAATAATAATAATAATAATAATTATTATTATTATTATTATTACAGTAAAAAAGTACTTCCCTTTCAAAAAACATTCTATAGAAGCCAGGTAATAGTCAGAAGCCCGTATAAATAATAAAAAACCCTTTACTTGCTGGTGAAACAGGAGCAGGGAAGGGGAACAACTTAGTCTCCCTAGGTAAATAGTTGAAGAGACTTGGAGGAACCATTGAGAAGGCCCTGTCACCTTTCCTGTTGAGTATGCCTTTGATAAGGGGGGGCAGAATGTATTTATTTCCTCACCCCAAACGTACTCCTAATATAGAGACTCTAGGATCAAAAAATAAAGCTCTTAGCATTTTCATCATCCTGGAAACCTTATTTTTGGACAAACTATACCCCAAAAGGGTGTTTTTGCCCAAGCTCTGTTTGTGTGCGTGTATGTTGATCCTTTTTTTTAAACAAAAAATGCATGTGGGCAAGCTGCAATTGCTCAGCTCTGTCCACAATAGAATAGGCATGGCTGCATGCAGTCTTCAGAGCTTAAATGCTGTGCAGATGTGCAGCTGGGTCTTTTTCCCCTAGGTTTCTATTCAGGAGGGAGACTCACTCCATGTATGAAGCAGCCACTAAGCAGTGTAACTCCTCAAAGTCCGCATAATGAATCAGATTGATTTCCAAGGCTTTTGTACTTTAGAGAAATAAACCCAAATCTCTTAAGCCCCTTATTTTTGGCATGGAAAAGTCCAGCAAGGTTTGTACAGCTGGTGACGCAGGAGGAAGGGAAATATGGGAAAGTTCGAGAAGCTGTTGTCCTTGCTTCTGATCAAAGATCCTGACACAAAGGGGAAAATGGGTTTTTGGAACCAAGGGGTTTGTGGACCTATTTTGTTTTACCACCTCTGCAATGCCTACACTCATTAGTTGTGATGTATGTGCGAAGGGGGAGAGAAACTTATGAGCCAATTTCTTGTTTCTTCTAGGTGAAAAGTGAAGGCCCTAAACTGGTGCCCTTTTTCAAAGCCACCTGCGTCTACTTTGTCCTCTGGTTGCCAACTTCCAGCCCTTCCTGGTTCAGTGCCCTTATCAAATGCCTGCCTATCTTCTGCTTATGGGTTTTCCTGCTGGCTCATGGGATCAATTTCCTGGTGGCCCACCGCAGCGCCTGCAGAATCTTTGCTGGCTTGATATTCTCGGCAATAGGAGACGCATTCCTCATCTGGCAAGAACAAGGCTACTTTGTTCACGGTCAGTATGGTCTTCAACTTTTGAAGGACACATGCCTTGGCAACTAAGCATTTGAAGCACATACAGGGAATTATAACTGACTAGCCGTCACTGTCACATGGTGCTGTGGCCCAGTCTGTATATATGTGTTTTTTGTGTGTATATGTGTATATATGTTTGTTTACATTTATATATGTTGTTTTGCACACGCATTGTAATTTTTTTTAATTTTTTGCCTTCAAAGACTCTTCTGCTGTGTTTTTCTGAGTGATGATCACTTGTTGCCTGATACATGTATTGTGTTCAAATTTGGTGTCAATTCGTCCAGTGCTTTTTGAGTTATGTTTATCCCATAAACAAACATTACATTTTTATTTATATAGATTAAGCACACAGCACTGATGTTTGTACATGAGCAAACCTGGGGAAAGTTACATTCTACAGTTCTTAGAGTCCCCTGCCAGGATGGCCATGGGTCAAGTTAGCTGGGGGATTCTGGGACCTGTACCCCAAGAAAGCAACTCTCCTAAATTCTGGGCTAGAGACAAACCATATTTTAAACAGGAACTGAAGGTAGTGTGCCAGAGCTGCTATTACATGTGATATATGTATAACATTAATTTCTTTATTCCTACTGTTCTTTTTTTGGTAAACAGTTTTTACAGATTTTGGAAGCACTAGTAAAGTCTATAAAGCCTTTGAACAAAAGACCCAAATATAGAAGGCACAGTCAGCCTTCCATATTGATAGTTTCTGTATTCATGGATTAAACTATATGTGGTTCAAAAATATTTTTTTAATCCCAAAAGCAAACCTTGATTTTGCAGTTTTCTATAAGGGGCACCGTTTTACTATGCCTTTTTATACAATGGGGCATGCACATCTACGGATTTAGTATTTACAAGGGCCCCCTAGAAACAAGCCCACCAGATAACAAGTTTCCGCTGTATAGGGCAATTACTGAGTATTTGATGAAATTAAAGAATTACTATCATTATATCAGAATGTACATTTTTCTACTGTCTGTAGATTAGATAAGTAAAATCAAGCCATTTATGTAGTATGTTTTCCTTTTCCTCTAATACTAATTCTGTCTAAATACAATATTTTTTTAAAGTGCATGAAGCAGTGGTTCTTAAACTATTTGATGCAGGAGACTGCTAGGTTTGGATCTTTCGTACTCAACATGCCAGGGACCACATTTGTTCCCATTGGATACAACTGGGTTTTTTCCCCTGGAGAATTGCCATGGATCAGCAGCTGAGAGCCTGTTGACCAGCCCAATTTGAGCGTCTTTAGCATAAGGGAGAAAAAAACAACCATTCAGTCATATTCTAGCTATTCCATAACTTCCAACTGCTCTAGTTTGATAGGAACAGCCTGATTAATGGGCAGCCATTTGACTTGCTCAGCTGCTTTTAAAATGCCCCAGTTTCTCCCTCCTGTTCCCACTTTCCCATTGTGTCCTCAGCTTATAGCAACTGCTGCAAACTGAATTGTAAGTACATAAATAGGTTACACATAATAAACCCAGCAGGAAGTAGTAGATGCTTTTCTTGGTGAGATCCCCTTTAAATTCACCACCCCGTATCTCTGTCCAAATGTCCTGGTTTTCATATATGCAGTGTTGGAAGGCATGTTATTCATGCCTCCAATCTAAGTGTGACTGTGTCTTCAATATACTTTTCAACATATAGCAAGCCTATGAATTTCACATGCATTCATAGGCAAGGAATACTCAGAGGTGATTTGCCAGTTTCTTTTTCTGAAATGTAGCCCACAGCAGCTGGTTTTTTGTGGGCAGTCTCCTATCCAGGTACTAAGTAGGACTGTTCCTGCCTAGCTTGCCAGACGTAGGCTATATTTCAGAGGAAGGAACAGGATGTGGTGCCTTAAAAGTATTTAGGGACATCTAGCTTTCCAAAACTAGCATTTCCACACATTCATTGTCTCTGTGAAGAGCCCCCAGCGATGCAATGGGTTAAACGCTTGTGCTGGCAGGACTAAAGACCGACAGGTCAGAGGTTTGACTCTGTGTGGATGAGCTCCCTCTATCAGCTCCAGCTCCCCATACGGGGACATAAGAGAAACCTCCCACAGGGATGGTAAAACATTAAAACATTTGGGGGTCCTCTGGGCAACATCCTTGTAGATGGCCAGTTCTCTCACAACACAAGCAGTTTGCAGTTTCTCAAGTTGCCCATGACATGAAAAAAAATTGACTGTGTGTATCTGTGTTGAACAGTGTGGGTGGGGAACAACCCCACACCCTTGTGCTGCTCTCTATTTAGAGCCTAAAGTTTCTCCAGCAAACAAAGAAGTAACCTTCCTTTACAAGGAGATGGACCGTGACATGTTGCCCCCAGGCAGAGCCTAGCTCATGTGAGCCAGGAAAGAAATCCTCACTGCACTACTTCACCTTGTGGGTAGAAGAGGAGTGACTGACTGCTCTAATCCTCACAAGGCCTTGAGTATTTGGATGATTGTAAATATTTTGCTGACCCGGCACTTGGCTGCCTTGCAAAGCCAATCTGGTTTGGCAAGCTGTACTCAGCCTGGAGAGTCACAGCTAAATCCCAAGAGGCAGGTGCTGTTCTTTTGCAGGTATGAGAAACCTTCTTGCTGGTGGAACTTTTTGAAGGTTCTGCATGAATTTGGAAATAATTCCTGTTTGATATGCCTTCTGTTAGCTTCAGGGCACCGTTTCAAAACTAGGCCATTTATCCTCCAATCCTTGCCACCAATTTGCACTGATTGGATGAACTTCAAATACTTTGAAGTTTGCTACCGCAGCAGCAAAAAACAGCTAAGAGGGTATTTTAGTTGTAGAAGTTAAAGCTTTTTTGCCCTCCTGTGATTATCCCCCTGCACACAAATTTGGGTATAACAAAGAAGGGCCAAACCATTGCAACTGGTGAGGTAAGAAAAATGGGGATCAGAGTATGCCAGAGATCCAGAGTGATGTAGTGGTTTGAGCATTGGACTAGGACTCTGGGTTGAAATCCACACTCAGCCACAGAAAGTCACTGGGTGACTTTGGGCAAGTCACACTCTTTCAGCCTTAGAGAAAGGCATTGACAAATGTCTTCCAAAGAAATCTTGTCAAGAAAACCCAAGAAGGAGATCTCCAAAAGTTGGAGTTGACTTGAAGACACATAACTGTAACACCAGAACGCACATGGTGGCCCTGCTCCCCTGTGGGTCAGGTGTAAGAAGTAGTGAATCATTTTAGATGGTTCTCTTGGAATTAAGACATATGGATTGACAAAACATCAGAATGATATCAGCATAAATAGAGTGTTATTGACATTATTGTTACAGTTTTATACCTTTGAACATTTTATGACTTATGGTGACCCTAATGTGAACTTATCATGGGGTTTTCTTGCAAGATTTCATAGATCCATAGAGCTGGAAGAGATCACAAGGCCAATCCAGTCCAACTCCCTGCCAGGAAGCAAGACACAATCAAAGTGTTCACAACAGATGACTATTTAAAAACCTCAAGAAAGAAAGACTCCAGTACCCTACAAGGCATATCTACTGTTGAACAGCTCTTACCATCAGGAAGCTCTTCCTAATGCTTAAGCAGAATCTATTTCCATGCAGGAGCAGAAAACAAGTTTGCTCCCTCCTCAATACAATATCCTTTTAAATATTTAAACATAGCTATCAAGTCCCCTCTGGATCTTATTTTTGACGAAATAAACAAAGCCAGGTCCTGAAGCCACTTACAAAACTTTCACCACTTTAGTTGCCCCTTCCTGGATATAGTCTAGCTTCTCCATATTCTTCTTGAATTGTAGTGCCCAGGACTGGACAAAGTGAGAATTTGGCTTTGTTTTCCTCTGAGGCAGAGAAGGAGAATGCCTTTACCAATGTTTCCCAGTTGGTTACTATAACTGAGCAGAGTTCAGAACCCTGTTCTCCAGAATCATTGTCCAACGCTCAAACCACAACACCATATTGGCTTTCGTAGACATTACAAAAAGTGACGCCACATGTAATTTCTAAGAAAAGCCAATTTATATATATTTCTCCAATAAAACCTGAATTGCTGATCACCAGACTTCTGTTCAATAACAATTGGCAGATTATGAAACCAAGATCATACTAATGATAACTATAGCAATGCTATCAACGTAGATGGATATTCACTGTTTTTTGTTTTTTGTTTGTAAAGGAGAGGGGCAGATGCCTTTGATACTCATAGTTGGGCCATAGTTATGTATAACAACATTGAGTTATTGTATAGAGCAGGGGTCTTCAGACTTTTTAAACAGAGGGCCAGGTCACAGTCCTTCAAACTGTTGGAGGGCCGGATTATAAATTGAGGAAAACATGCATGAATTCCTATGCACACTGCACTTATTTGTAGTGCAAAAAAAAAAAAAAACAACTTAAAATAATACAATAATTAAAATGAAGAACTTACTAGTATTTCAATGGGAAGTGTGGGCCTGTTTTTGGCTGATTATATAGAGTTGTTGTTGTTGTTGTTGTTGTGTGCTTTCAAGTCATTTCCGACTTAGGTTGACCCTGAGAGGGGGCCAGGTAAATGACCTTGGAGGGCCATACCTGGCCCCTGGGACTTAGTTTGAGGACCCCTGGTATAGAGTTATATTATAGAGTTGCTGGAGATAAGGGTGTCTGTGTGTATGTAAGTATGTGTTTTTAAGTCAACTGTCTGCATAAGGCAACCCCATGAATTTTATAGTCTTCTTAGGCAAGGAATAATCAGAGATGGACTCTGCACATTGAATTTAAAATTGCACAAGTCACGAACACATTGCCAGCCCTTATATGTATGTGTTGATTTCTGTAGGTTGTTCTGTTCCTATCTAAAAATAGGTCCTTTCACACAACACTGTTATAGCTATATGTTTCTATAAATTATCATGGTTCCATTCTGGAATTCGCAATTTAGGGGAGGGGTAGTTCCCTTGCCTCATTGAACTGCAAACCCTGTGAGTACATAGGATGAAGCCATGACAGTTAAAATAGAATCATTGTCTCTCTCTCGCAGTACATAGGCAATTTTGCTATGTACGTAACAGCACTCAGGAAATTAAGTCAGAGATGGAATATAAAATTCTCAGACATTTTCACGTTGCATTGTTGTAGCATTTCATTGGGCTCTAATTCAATCTTGATTTGTTTAGCTTTTGTTGATTTCCCTCTTTCCCCAGGTTTGCTGATGTTTGCCATCACACACATCCTGTATTCCTCAGCTTTTGGGATGAAGCCTTTAGATCTGAAATCGGGCCTGGTGATAGCCCTCATGTCCAGCTTCAGCTACACCTTCCTGTATAGCTACCTCTCGGGCCCCTTCACCTACCTGGTGGCGGTCTATGTTGCCTTGATTGGCTTCATGGGCTGGCGGGCCATGGCTGGAGTGCAGCTGTGCAACGATCTGTGGACATGGACCAAGCTCTCAGCCTGCATTGGTTCAGTCCTCTTCATGGTGTCAGATCTGACCATCGCTCTCAACAAATTCTGCTTTCCTGTGCCCTACTCACGGGTCATCATCATGGCCACTTACTATGCAGCTCAGATGCTTATTGCTCTTTCTGCTGTGGAGAGCCGGGACGAAGAGGTCTTCAAGAAGCAGAAGTAGACGGTGTTGACTGTACATCAGTCACAAACCCACAGACTCCGCTGAGGGGCACTAGAGCTGGATCTATCCAACTCTGAGGACAGTTCTGACGGTTTAGGTGAATCAGTGATCACAGACCTTTGCTTCCTCAAAGTGTTTTCTTTAGCATTAGCTGGCCCTCCTCCAGTTGGGTTTGCTGGAGTGTGGGTCCCACACTGGATGTTTAGATGGTTCCTGCAGAAATCTACTATATGATCTTCTCTGAATCCCCACCCCTGACCTGTGAAGTTGTGAGAGGCCTCTCAAATAATACATGGGATTTGTCTGATACTGAAGCTGGTGCTGGACATTCTAGAAGCAGGAGGCTCTTTTCAGAACTGTGTTTTTAAAAAGAAGGAAGGAAGAGGACAGAAGGAGAATGGACATTATATTGGGATTAAGAGCCTTACCTTCAACAGTGAATGTACAAGTCGTGGAAAGGAGCCTCGGTGCTGCTTGACCAAGCCCCTTTTCTTGTGCGCATTGTAGTACAACTGTGAAATTCTTGTGTTTCTACACAAGGGACCCCCCAGGGCTTGAACACCATGGGAGGACATAGGGGAGTTTGTATGGGTATTACAGCTTGTGCTATCCCTGGGAGAAATCAGTCTAAATTCCAGATTCATACAACCACTTATTTATAGGCCATTGAAAGCCTTTCTTCTGAATGTGAATTCTGTGGAGCCTCTGGCGTTCTGCAGACTTAAAAGCAACAGCAAAATGCAACAATATTCTCAGGCATGGGGTGGGCTGGGGAGATAGGAAATGGGTTCCTTTTATTCTTGTCTTCTTTAAAAAGCAGGTCATGCTATGCCATTGATTGGCTTTCTCTAGCAGATGACTTCCACCATGCATATTCTCTCTTTCCAGCACCCAAACATGGAACTGAGTAACAGTTTAAATATTCTCAAATGTCTCTATTACCAGATGCTTCACAATTGACCAAGTGGCCTAAAAAAGCCACCTGCTTGTCTGATCTGCTGTCATTGCTGTAGGAGGGTCTGGGAAGAACTGGGGGCGAACGTCTCTTCCCTACCCCTCCCATCTCCAACATCCCAAACAAAGCCAGTGGATAGAAAGAGGACACAACAGCAACAATTGCTTTCTGGTACTCTGGTCACTGTGAACAAAGGCTGTGTTATGGATCACTAACAAGTATTAACAAGTTGTCGCTTCTACCATGAGCTTGATGGACTATCAGGGAACAATATTTATTCAAAGTGGAGCCAATGGGCTTTCATGTATTTCTGCATGTGGCAAGTATATGTACCAGTTTTTATGGACACATGCACATCGATGTTAAGTTCACTTCCCCATTCTTTTCAACTCAAACTCTAGAGTTGCCAGGTGCCTTCAGGCCTACAGCTGCAATACAGGTCATACTTGCAAGTACAACAGCCCTTCCGCCAAAGTGCTGGAAGGATCAGTTAATGCACCACTTTCCCAAAGTCAATCATCTATTTTCACAGGGAAGCACTGAGCTCCTGTGGATCAATCTAGGAGAGAATTGTAATTTGTGGAAGCTGCATACTTTGCTGGGTGTCTAGGATGACAAATCAGGTCTCAACTGACCTGGCCTGGCCTGACCTGCAACAGTCTGTGTGGAGACCCTGTGTGCATCCCCTCATGGTCACTCATGAGATTTTTTTGTGGGGGGAGGGGGCAGAGGGAGAGTGTACTTCCTTATTAAACATAATATTTCTGATTTGATGAACTTCTCTTAACAATCTAGTATACAAAGAATGCTGAAGTATTTGTTTCTTTTTTAAACTGAATAGTCATTATATGCGTCTTACATTTAGATTCCACCCCTCCTGCGTTTTGCTTGCACTGTGCAGACAGACAGCTTTTCTTAAGTTTTGGTTATCTGTCAAAGCTCAGACACACACACCTTTTTAAAAAGAAGGTAATTCTTAGGGATGTTTCAAAAGCAGTGCTTGACATAATTCTAGCTTCCTGCACCCTTCAAAATATTCTTAGATAAAGTTGCATATAGCCACATCCTAGTATTAGAAATGCCCTACAACTCTGGTCTTCAAAATCTAGCTATGGGGCATTGCTTAGTAGAGTCCAGGTGGACTTACATTTGCCAAGGGTGTGTCCAACTCCATGAAGGGAGCTGTTCACTTATAAATGTGGAATGTGCATCAGTTGTGATGGCATGCCCAAGCCTTTGGGAAAAACGATAGTGTCTGGCTTTACTCGGGGGCCATCTGTATACCTTCTGTTAAGATTGAGACCCTTAACACACAGAGGCACTTTAGGCAAGGTGAAAAGATAACTAAAATGAGTTTACTGAAAACATGATTAATAAAGGCTTAACTTCACCTTGGACTATTATATGGTAACTTAAAACAGTACATTACAAAAGGAGCCTTTGCTGGCTGCAATCATCTCTATAGAGTCTTCTGTCTCTGGTGCAAAGCGATGGTTTACAAGCTGTTGCTTACAAGTTGTCTCAATCCTCTTTTTTGTGAAGCTTAAGCTGGTCAAAAGCTTCTGTTGTCACTGGGACTGGTGGTATAGAAATACTGTTGAATGAAGGTGCTAAGGATGCCTGTTTTGTTTTGTTTTTTTGGATTGCATCAGCCTAGGATTGCCAAACAATTCCCAAGCCTCTGTTCTCTGTAGCTCTGTTGCAGGAAAAGGAGGGAGTCCAGCAAAGGAGCTCTATACACTAGTCTCTATGGTTTTATGCTCCACCCAAAACTAATACAAAGAAAGGTATCCACACTATTGGGAAAACCTATAAACGGGAGGAGGGGAAAAGGCAGAGCTAAGACTTCACCTCAATATTGAGATCCTATTTATGCTACCCACTTATATTGTTCTTGTACCACTTCCATTGCCATAGTGTTTCCCTAGGATATTTTTGGTTGTATTGTTTTAATCTACTGCTGTAAACCGCTCCGAGCCAAATTGGGAGTGGCGGTATACAAGTCAAGCCAAGTAAATAAATAAATAAATAAATAAATAAATAAATAAATAAAGCCCAAGGAGTGAAAATAGATTACATCAATATACGTGTGTACTTAAGGTAAACATTGAAAGCTGCTGCAGGCTACAATTCCTATTGCAAGGGCTAGGACTCATGGTGCCCACAAGATCCTATAGAATTGCAAGGCACATCAGCTCTAGCCAGCAGGCCAATGGTGGCAAACATTGGGAATTTCAGCTCAACCTTATCTGGAAGAGTCCTCCTCTTGCTCCATGGATTGTAGAATGCTGGATTCTGGAAGATGAAACCTTTCAGATTTTCTACTAGAGGTCAGGCAGAAACCTGTTTCAGTTTTAGACTAAAAGTGCCAGTAAGGACCGCAATGGTGTTTCAATCTAGTCTTGATTCTCTCTCTCTCTTTAGTTCTGATGCTGAAAGTATTGAGCTAATAAACTGCAGAACAACTGACCAGGAAAGCTGTGAAAAAAATACCATTGAGGGAAGTTTGTGCCTACTATTTGATCTATCAGGTTGTAATTGATGCCTTTTCATTCTGTTCCATTTCTCGTTACACGCATGTAGACTTACATCCCTGAATGCTTAGTATCCTATGTCAATTGAATCTATGTGGGATTATTTTCTTATACAGAACCCTATATGAAGAATCAACAGCAACAGTTCGCCATTTCTTCTATGGTATATTTGGCTGTGAATTTAGGACTACTTCAAAGACATACCCATGTTAATCTGTTTTAGTTGGAGATGTAAAAGAATCCTTTCAGACTTAACTGGGAAGATGACATTTTCTAGCATGACAAGGTTTTTGCGGATAGACCCCAATTCACCAGATGCAACACTCTTTGAGTGCTAGAATTGAGGACTGAGTTGGTTACACTTTGTGTAATGTGCTACATGGATGCAATTCAACTTTTTGGGAGCTTATTGGGGGAGGTAGCATCTTGCCAAGGCTCCCCTAATTCTTATAAAATTTAAAGGGATACCTCTTTAAAAAAATTCCTGATCAAGCCACTTTGAGTCTCTATATTGGGATAATGGCATAATAAAAATCTATATAAAAGTCACATTATGTATGTTTATATGTTTATATATTTGAACCACAAATGCTCCTACATGGCATGATGGATCTGGACCAAACTTGGTACACATATCCTTCATGGTCCAACTTAAAATACTGGTGGGGTGGGGTGGGGGTGGGGGTGGGGACAGAGGATGATGAGAGTTGTAGTTCCATCACTTCAGAAGAGCTATATGAATCCCACTAATGATGAATCTGGACCAGACATGGCTTACATTCCCATCATGAGCAACTTAAAATCTTGGGTTTTTTTTAGTGGGGATAACAAACGATGATGGGAGTCATAATCCACATCTGGAGAGTCACATCATGGCCACTCCTGATGAATCTGGACCAAATATTGATGCTGTATGCATATCATGACCAAAATGCTCATTATGACCAAAATAAAATAGTGGAGGGCTTTTTTTTGGGGGGTGGGGGGGTGGGTTAGAAGATAAGGGAAGTTGTAGTACACCCATATCCAGAGAGGCATGTGAATCCCACCAACAATGGATCTGAACCAAACTTGGCACACATACCCATTGTACTGGCAGTCCTTGAGGTGTGCGCAGAGGAAGAGGGAAGATGTAGTCCACCCAAATTCAGAGAGCCACGTGAAGCCAACCCACCATGAATCGGGACCAAATGTGACACACATATCCATCATGACCAAATTAAAATACTGGCAGGGTTTGGGGGCATGGCATATGATGATGGGAGTTGTAATCCACCCAAACAAAGAGAGCTATGTGATTGGGACCAAACTTAGTACACATACTCTTCATGATCAAACAAAAAGCTTCAGGTAGTACAATCCCTGGCATTTTTGGGTTAAATTAGAGAACTGCTTCCCAAAGCAACTGCCAGTCAGATCTCACTGTAGGCCAGATTAAGGCAATTTTGTAAACCTCTAGAAAATGCTAGACTGCAATGCTCAGCCTCAGCATAGCCAATGCTCAGCATAGCCAATGCTCAGCATAGCCAATGGTGAGAGATGTTAGCATTCTGTGTTAAAGAACACCAAGAGGTCACAAGTTGCCCCCCCCCCCCGAGTAAGTGTTGTGCAGGGTTGCAGTTAGACTCACTTGGAGACTATGTTGCAATATTACATATCCAAACTTCCATTATTTCCACACCTTTTTTGAAAGGTTTCTATGAAAATGTTCCAGTTTGCATCCAATTTCCACACCTTCTTTGAAAGGGTTCCAGCTGATCCCAAAATCAGAAAGCAAAGAGCGAGCATTTCTGCTTGAATAAGTTGAGCAAATGGTTCTTTAGACTGGGCCTTGCTGGGGGGGAAATTAATCCCTAACGCTGCTCTGGGTTCTGTTCTCTTCTGGGGTCTTTTTAGCTTGCTTGCTTGCTTCAGTAATAAGTGCCATGCAACACACCCCAAATGGGTGAGTTTTTCCTTAGCTGTCTGCTGGCTATTAGCACCCATTTCTCCATCCAGATGCTAAGCAGATTTCATACCCACTGCTTTCTCTACGGTTATTACCAAAGTGGCATTTCTTCTCTCCAAAGAGCTGCCAAAGGCTCTCTTTTTAAATGTGTGTCTTTTATTTAAATGAATACCAGCTCCACATAATAGAACTGTTGACCTCTTTTCCCTCAATTCAGCCCACCAGTTACACAAGTCTCTAACATTTTCTATAGAATAGCTCTACTTCCTCCTCTGTGCCTCACAGTTTGATGTGAAGGCATCTTCTTTTTAAAGATCACAGGGAGTGCTGGCATAAAATGGTTCCTAGGAATAATTGGTTTCCTTCAGTTCTAATGGGAAGGAATCTCATTAAAATTAAATTCAGTATTTTTTGCATTCATTATGGGAAAGTAAAAGAAAAATGGATCATAGATCACATATGAAGATTTGAAGGAAAACTTTGTTAAAACAAAAATTGAGCAAGATTTTAATTTGCATGTAATGGGTATATACTTTTGCTGCAGTTAGATAAAGGTCTGTTTTTTTGGGGTTTTTTGCTTTTAAGTCAACTTTTTTATCATGTCAGAGATGAATTGGAATCGCTTCAGGTGTGAGAGAATTGCCCATCTGCAACACTGCCCAGTGGATGCCCAGATGTGTTATCCTGTAGGAGGTTTCTCTCATGTCCCTGCATGGGAAGCTGGAGCTGACAGATGGGAGCTCACCCTGTCTCACAAATTTGAATCAGGTCTTCAGGTCAGCAGTTCAGCCAACACAAGGGTTTAACCCAATGCACCTCTGATTTATGGTGATCTTATCACTGTGTTTTCTTGGTAAGATTTGTTTGGAGGTGGGTTGCCATTCCCTTTTTCTGAAGCTGAGGGAGTGTGACTTGCCCAAGGCTGTACCATGGACTTCCGTGGCTGAATGGGGACTTCTGATCTTCTAGAGTCGAAATTAAGCATTCCATTTTATAGAAAATGGTAGGTTTCTCACTATACACTATTAACAAGCCTCATGGAGCTATTTCACCTTTTTCTTAATTGATTTTTTTCTAGTAAGAGAAAATTATGGAAGAAGCAAGGTGAAAAGGCAGCTAATTGAAAATATCATTTGTACTTCTTTTGAACTTGCATCAATGGGATGATGCCATTGTCAAGACTTTGCCTGAAAGCTCCCTACACCAGTGGTAATGACTTGTGGCTG
This sequence comes from Anolis sagrei, assembly GCF_037176765.1. Taxonomy (NCBI): domain Eukaryota; kingdom Metazoa; phylum Chordata; class Lepidosauria; order Squamata; family Anolidae; genus Anolis; species Anolis sagrei. The sequence goes on along the minus strand of NC_090021.1, from coordinate 246,924,775 downwards.
CCATGTTAAGGGGTATGGGATATCTTTCAGGTTTTAATTCTGACTTGAAATAAATTAGCCAAGGTACTGAAGCTGTGGAAAGATCAGGTTCAGCACTAGCAGGCTTTTGTTCTATTTTGATGTGTACACACACACCACTATAGCCAAAGTCCTACTAAAGTCCACATCTCCACATGCCCAGTTGGTATTCCCTACTGCCTGGCATGCACCGGGGGGGGGGGGGCACCTCCCTGTTGCTCTGACCAGGACGAAGGGAGGAAAGGGGAGAGGAAATTGAGACCACTGAGAAGCTGCTAGTCTCGATCATGAAGAAAAAGAATGAGGGTGTACGTTCAAATGGAATGCACCTGCCTTTTTCTAAATGCTCAGAGCAGCCAAATATTTATGGCCTGGTTTGCCTTGTCCCTCCCTTCTTTCCCCATGGGGAAATGACAAATCTGTTGACAGTGTGAGGTTTTTGGATGGTGTGTAAGGGCAAAGAATAGCCCTCTGTACCTTGTCCAAAAAAGAACTTGGGTGTATGTAAGTCATCAAAAGGATGCCAGGCTATCTATCTATCTTTCTATCTATCTGTCTGTCTGTCTGTCTGTGTGTGTGTATGCATATATGTATAGACACACACACACACATATATACATATACATATATACATACACATACACAGAGAGAGAGAGAGAGAGAGAGAGAGAGAATAAAATGGGGTTGAGGAGAAAATAAATAGTGGTTGTTCCAAATGTACATTCTTGTCATGGCTCCAGTGACTTTATAACTTGTTGAATGAGTGCCTGCTGTGTTGTTGCTTCTGGATGTCATGAAACCAGATAAGGAGCAATTGGCAACAAGGCTAGGAGGGGTCCTTAAAAATTTGAAGAGGTGTTCACAGAACTATGAGAAGGTCTGATGAACTTGAATGAAAGACCTGGTTCAAAATAACGCAAGGATGAATAATCTCTTGGGCTTTAATGCTGTTGCATAATATGGTCAGCATATCATTCATGTGAGAATCTGTGTCTGGTTTGGGCAAAATGGCCATAAGAGGATTGAGCAATGTGGCATCTTCATTCATCCAGCCTGTTTATCTGTTGGCCCCACCATGACCTCAGCCCCTTGTGGGACTGATAGGATAGTCCAGTAAATCTCATGCCTAGTTTTTGCCAAGTAGCTTCTATTTTGGAAAATTAGTGCAGAAATAATGTCCACATTGTGTACTTTTCCGATTAGATGGATGGGAACCTAGAGTTTCAGAGAAATAAAGGTGACAATCACTACAAAGTTGTATTTAAAAATTCCTTTGAAGAAAGCCCTTTGCTCTGAACAAGGCTTAAAAATCAATTTGCCAGGAACAGATGGTGAGTTCAAATGTGTGGTCATAGGCCCTGAGTAATGTATTGTAAATTGGCATTTTCTTTTTAAAGCAAGTGTGTGCATGCATGTATGTGCTCATGTGTCTGGACAGACATTTACTAGATGATTTCACACACTTGTGTTGTTAGGTTGTTTCCACCATAGAGGGTAAGCTACACGGAGACTTTTCACTCCAGCCACTGGAGAAGAACTAAAACAATGAAAAGTTGATGAAAAGTCTTGGGGGCAATGTAATTCTGCTTTGGCTGAACTCCTGTGCCGGCAGGACTGAAGACAGACAGGTCACAGGTTCAAATCTGGGGAGAGCGCGGATGAGCTCCCTCTATCAGCTCCAGCTCCTCATGCGGGGACATGAGAGAAGCCTCCCACAAGGATGTTAAAACATCACAACATCTGGGCATCCCCTGGACAACATCCTTGCAGACTGCCAATTATCTCACACCAGAAGCAACTTGCATTTTCTCAAGTTGCTCCTGACACAACCAAAAAAAAAATCTAGATAAATAAAAGTCTCACTAATTATTCTTTTTTGTTTTTGAAAGAATTTTTTTTTGCATTAGGAGGAAAATTCTGAGTAAATGTTTTTGTATCTGACTCAATTTCTCTGCACAGTGTTCATTCTCTTTTCAGGGAATTTAACTTCCTTCACATCTAGATACTCCATTTTATATGTGCATGTGTGTGTGTGTGGGGAGGGGGCCGGGTTCATAGACAAATGTTTCCTTAAGCTCAATTTAATTAGTGGTATTTAACACCCCACTCCAATGCTACTATTTATGCATAATCTTGGATTGAGAGTTCATAAGAAATTAGGTAAAAGTATTCCATATATTGACTGAGGGGGGAAAATGTCATATAATTCAGCACGTTAAAATAACATTTCATATCTTGTTTCTATGTGCACATCACCACCCAGCTGTTGTTTCTTTATGAGCAAAAGGATGTTGTGAGACTGTGATGGAAGAAAGCAACATCTTGCAGATGGGATGTGAGGACTGGTGTCCTATATCACCCAACAGAATGTAGTGGTTCACCACATGGTTCTGCAGCCTGGTGGGAAGGTACCTTTGAAGTACCAGCTCTAAGACATTTATTCTCCGAAGGCCTGGGACTTCAGGAAATCTATATCGCCCAACAGAATGTTGATGACCTCTTTTTTTCTCCAAGCTATTGTTACTGGGAGTTGCCAAAGTGTTCCCACTATCCTCTCCTCCATAACGAGGTGGAAAGAGGTGTTGGGTAACTCCTTCTAAAGTGTCCAGCAAAATGCATTCTACTATAACCCCAGATTTTACAAGCATTTGTCACTCCAAGACTCTGGCCATCGAATTTAGCTGTGAGGAATTCCAGATATCCATTTCCTTTCCTTTTTTCATCATCACCATTAATCATGTGAGCTGCAAATTGGTCTGGGTGTTGGACTATGACTCCAGAGACTAGGGTTCAAATATTCGCTTGGCCATGAAAACCCACTGTTGACCCTAGGCAAGTTAACACTGTTATATTTCAGAAAACCCTTTGATAAGGTCACCATAAGTTGAAAACATACACTACGAAATTAATAACCATTTCACCATCGTAGAAACACATCTTATGTTCCAGTGCCCAGTTAATGTACTAGTCACATCAAAACTAAACATTGTCATATGGATCAAAATATCATAGACCTGCAGTGAAAACTATGTAACTTTGAATTCCGAGGCAAACACAATGTGAATGTTACAATCTTCCATTCTGAGTTTGTTTTCCTCTTATGTTCAGTATAGGGAATATTTTGTAGTGTATTTTCTATTAAATGTACAGCATCCTACATGCATATAGATATATTACAAATTAAACATCTCTGGCCAAAACGCAAAGATCGTTTGATGGATTTTTCTTTTTGTTGTTGCTTATTTGCGCTTAAAGCAGAGGTGGGAGAAGTCCAGCTTTCTTGTGAAAACAAAGTTCTGGGACTTATTTGGGTGTTGGGAATTCAGCACCATGGATAGTTCATTTAATGCTTGGCAGTGGTTCCCAACTTTTTTTTGACCAGGGACAACTTGAACAGGAACCACTCTCCAACGTTAGTACCCAAAGGGTTATGAATCAGTTTTTGGTGAACTTAAGATTCAGTTCGGTTATTTGGGATGCTGATTCAGAAAATTGCATTGGATAGACCACATGAGCTCGAGTTTCTGATACAGAATATATGCCATCCAGTAGTCGCCATCTGCTTGCCCACAGAAAACCATATTTAATAATCTAGAGCTGATGTGGTAGTAGTAATCTTTTGTGGGTAGTCAGCCTCTCCCCTCCTGACATCTCTGTTGCCTTGGCATGATAACGGGGTTTCGCAAAACTAGTTACTCTCATTGCTGTGTGGTTTCGAGGCAACAGTGTAGTACTGGTGAGGCCGCAGACAACTGGTGGTCCATTGACCACAGGTTGGGAACCACTGGATCAAAGCTCATAGTGGATTAATTCCTTTGACATGGAAGTCAACAGTGCCATTGCATATGTATAATCAGTGGAAGAAGATCTATACCTTTCACAAGTACACCAGTGACTGGAAACATATGACTCTTGGTCAGGGCTGACAGATGTTACAGTTCAACAGTGTCTGGAAAATTACATAATCTCCATCTCCATTGTATATTAGTAAATGGAAGTGTAACTATGTGAACAATCCATAAGACTTTCATGTATCCAAGTAACAGTAGTCCACTGATCGTGACCTGGTGACCATCGTGATTTTAAGGAGAGTGTGTGAAATACAGATGTGCAAGATGTGCAAATTGGCTCTGATTTTGCAGCTTATGTGTTGCTATGGCAACATTTAATAGTGAATGAATGTTCTTTCCAGGATTTAAATGCATGATATCATGAATGGAATTCAAGGATGCAAGTTGAGTGCCTAGTCTTCCAATATCAGATTAGTACGCAGCATGACTAAACCACTTCACTGGTAGCTGAGCATCCTCTTAGGGTTATGCTTACCTAAATTCCCTTGCACCTGCAGGTGTACTTTTTTGCCAATGTGTGATATCCAAATGTAGCGGAGGGTTCTGAAAGTGGAATTATGCATGTGTTCCATTGCATTTTGTTGCAAATTTCACACTGTGGATGGCACATGGGTTTTTTTTTAATCAATTGATTGCATTTAGTTGTGTTAACATTGCAATACTGTGACAAGCTGACATAGTATAACCAATGCATGCTTCTGGGAGCATAACGTTATGATAAATCTTCCCAATGCAGGCTCTCAGCCATTGGTATCTTGGGGGGATTCATTTGCATAGCTATGTACTAAAACTGGTTTATCTTCACAGCTATACATACTTAAAAACCATGGTGACAGACCTTAAAGAATTTCCTTAAACACACATAAAACCAAAGTGCCGAAACCCTACTGAGTTAATGATGGCAAGAATTTCTGTTAGTTGAATTCACAAACCAGGGGCCCTTTTACACAACATAGTTAAAGCAAGTGATTTCACTTTAATTGTTTTGGTTCCATCTTTTGGAACCCTTGTTCTTGCAGTGTATGCAGGCATATTTGCTGTTCTTCTGGCACCTCCCCAAACTACATATCCCAGATTCCATGGGTTGGAGCCATGACAATTAGGGTGGAATCATCATGCTGCAACGGTGGAGTAAGAAAGAGCTAACTGGAATTGGAATTAAGCTGATGATAAATGGGCTCCAAATGTCCTGCTTTAACTTTTTATAATGGTTCAGACAGATAGTGTCATAACTTTTGTCCTTGAAATGATATCTGGAAAATTCATTTAGAGCCAAGCTGGGGACTTTGGCTCTAAATATTACACATTCCAATCAATAAACCATAAACCTAGCAGCGGTTAAATAATTGTTTCATTGATTCCGAATGAGCAAAACTAAGCCAAGAAAACCCATTATATCAAGAATAGTCGAAAAAAATTGTATCAAGGGATCTGAGGAAGGAAGGATTAAGAACAAGGTCATGAGTGACCTTGAAAGTTGGAGGATTGGAGGCCAAGGACTTCTCTGGGTTAGTTTAGCCTGTACCAATTTCCATTTAGTACAAAATCATAGCAGTGGTGGGAATGGAGTCACTCAGACCCACTGGCCCAACTTTTAACATCTTTATCAGAGGCTTCGGTGGGCTGTCCACCTTTGAATAGGCTACTATGGACAGGGATTTTATCATGTTGGGGCCTTGTTTATGGTATTCTGTCCCCTCTTCTGTTCATCCCTGATTAATTTTAAATGCCAATTAAAACTATTATGAGATACATGAGAGCTCAGTGATGCTTACTGAGCACTCACTAATGGAATGTTGCTGTTGTTGTGCGACAGTTACTGATGTGAATATGATTTGTATTGCTATGTTCTGGCTGTATTCTGCCAGAATGAGAGATTAAATGATTGTGGTAAAGCATCTTGAAGAGTGAGGTTAGATGGGGTAAGATGTACAAAATACACACATTTAATTCAGTTATATATCAATGCAACAAACCACAGTATTTCAAAAATATGGATGGTTCTTTGCCCAGAAGAATATGACATATATACCTGGAGAAACGGGGTATACAAGTGAAAATAATAATAATAATAATAATAATAATAATAATAATAATAATAATGTTGATACTCTAATTATAATTTCATTCAAGTTGATACTCTGATGATACTTTCATGAAAACCAGTTTAAATACAATGCACAGCTGTTGGCTTTTTGGTTTTGGGATGTTGTCTAAATAGTCTTACTGAAATATAGTTGAAATGGTTAGTCTTCCACCACACCAAGGGTGGTGGGGTGCATTCCTAAACTATTTGGGCCCAACCTATCTCCATGATCGCTTCTCCCCCCATGAACTGATGTGGACTCGTAGATCTACCGGGAAGGCCCTCCTCTCGCTCCCACTACCATCCCAAGCATGGTTGGTGGAGACGAGGGAGAGGGCCTTCTCAGTGGTGGCCCCCCACCTTTGGAACACCCTCCCCAGCAAGATAAGAGAGACCCCATCTCTATCCTACTTCCGCAGGGACCTGGTTACAGTAGGCCTTTGAAAGTGAATAGCTGTAGGCCCTGCCCTAGCCATCAGCTAGGACACTGCTCTGTACTTTACCCACTTCCCTGGTCCTATGCTACCCTGTGGTACTAGCCCTGGTCCAGCCCCCCTATAGCTGTCCAGCGGGCCTTGGAAATGAGTAGCCCCAGGCCCTACCCTGCTCTGCACTTTTCCCACTCCCCTAGCTCTATGTTACTTCATTGCACTAGCCCTGGCCCAGCCCTCTCATAGTGTCTAGGCCCACTCTGAAATTCTGTCCATTGGTAGTACAAAGTTTGCCCAATGGAATGGTATTGGAACTGCTTTTTAAATTGTATATTATTCTTCTAATAGGATTATGTTTATGTTTTAAAATGGTTATTTTATATGTTTTTGTTGGGAACTGAATGTTTTGCTTGCTGGAAACTGCCCTGAATCCCCTCGGGGAGATAGAACTGTATACAAATTATTATTATTATTATTATTAAGAAATTTTACTTTGCTCCTCGGAAAACAGTATTTTTATTATGTGTGTAATGCAGCTGTGAGAGTGTAGTATTCTACAATAAAATATCACTATTGGTTGATGCAAAAACATTAGAAGAATGGATACTGGATGCCATTTCTCTTTCAGTGGCTTTAAGTAATATGATTGAGATGGAACCAAAAGAAAAAGAAAAAAAGACAAAAGAAAAGGTTGCATGTATGTGACTCCTTTTAAATTTCCAGCGTAAGGTCTCTTTAAATATTGGCAATATTGTTATTTATTATAACTTCTGACATCTGAAAACTTTGGAAGCAAAACTACTGTCCCTGGGAAAGAATTTAAAGCAAAGGGACTTTGCACCAGCATCTCATCTGCTGCTTAAGCCATGCACAAGCAAACAAAAACATCTGAATTACTCCAAACACTGAGCTGAATTTATAACATGTTTTCTGTCCACGCTGTTCACATGAGGTGTTTTGACTTCTGCATGCTGGCAGTCACTGAATCCAGAAGGTGTTTATCATCTTTATCTAAAAAGGAAAAACAATTAAAAATATTAACACATGCTACATGGAAACTCACTGAATGACCTTAGGTGAATCACATACTCTCAGCCTCAGAAAATCTTGTGTGAGATTCATCTTAGGGTTGCTATAAGTCAGAAATGACTTGAAGGCACAAAAAACAACACTTGGCTAAGCTTTTAGAAAATTACCCGGTCAAGATCTAAGGGCAGGCATGCAGCAATTGAAGAAGCACCATCTGATGGGAATATCTTTTCTATTATAAAAGAGCTTCAGACATAACCAAGTGACCAATGCAATTAAGGCATTAGTTCTTTGTTGCTGTTCTCCATCATTTTTTTTTGGGGGGGGGGGGTGTTGGTTTGTGAAATGAGCCTGATAAGACAAGGGCAAACTATTTCCCTGGTGACAAACTTGCTGGTTCAGTTTGGATTATTACAGCACAAAGATGTAAAGCTGCTATAAAGCAGGTTCAGAATAAGCAAATATTTTAAAAGGTCTAGAAACCACAGGTGTCCAACTGTGGAAGGAGTGAGGTCCATTCCCCCTTTATGCTCCCTCAATGGTCCAAACCAGGCATGGGCAAACTTTGGCCCTCCAGGTGTTTTGGACCATAATTCCCACAATTCCTAACAGCCTACTGGCTGAAGTACCTGAAGGGCCAAAGTTTGCCCACGCCTGGTTCACACCATTCAATTCTAGCACACTGAAAGTGACATTGCATCACATTTGCCTTTTGGCCCAATCTGCAGACTTTTGCCAGGTTTTATTGGAGGGGAGGGGGCAGTGTTGCTGCATTTTTTGGCAGGTTTGGGGTGCATTGGGCCAGTTCAGGAGCAAAACGTTGCCTGGAAAGTAGTGTGATTTTTTAAAGGATGTGATTTGGGACATTTTCAGGGGCCACATTTTTGTATCCCAATGACCACATGGCTCATGGGTTGCACTTTGCTCAGCCCTATTCTGAAGTCCCCTTTTGGCTATAACCTTCAAAACAGAGGCTGAACGTCTACTGGATGTTGGTGGAGAATCACCTTCCACCAATGCACTTCTGCCTGGCGCATGGGTTCTGAGGGGCACATCCTTACAATCAATCAGTATCTGGGGTAAAGAGGATTCCTGGTTATGAAACAGCTGGAAAAAAGGAAATGCATCCAGACTTTGTCACAGATATCTTCTGGAAGCTCCAGTCTCCAGTAATTGGAGGGCCCTCTGGTGTTAGTGAGCTGTAGTTGTATGTGTGTGTATTATTGCACAAAAGTATGATCATAAAGTACAATGGAAGGTGAGGCCAGCATATGTTGCCAACAGAATTCTGGCCAGATACCCCCACATTTCAACACACAAGTGATGTTATTATATGTATGTTTGTCAGAAACTTCTTATTACGTAGTGACTCACCATCCAATTGTGTAATAATCTATTAAGGCTGAGGTTGTAAACATCCACTTAAGCCTACAGTCCTGACAGTAAGACCCACCTAATTTAATGAGGTTTACTTTTGAAAATAGATTTATTTACCTTTCTCCTAATGTGGGATCCAAAGTAAAGAACTGCACAGCAAATCACACCTAGAATGCTGCTATATTAATACAGTCACTGTGATTTATGGAACTTTGCATAGCAAGCTTGTCACCGGGTAAATGGAATATTTGAAGGTACTGTTTGAAAAAAAAGATATTCCAACATATTCTATTGGTTGCTGAAATGCAATGGGTCAGAAGCAGGCAGGTTGAGTCAATGCTCTTACTTTCTAGGAGGCAAATGAGTGGGAGGAAGCCCTAAATTTGCTGCCTCTTACCTTTCCTGGGACTTCCCCATCAGGACAACTGGGTTGGCATTTGTGTTTTTGAGATTATTCTGTGCCCCCTTCAACAATGACCTGCCCCAGTGTAATTGTTCTTTTTAGACATTGGAAATTAGGAACGAGGTGAATGTTAAGGGGCACCTGATGGCATCAGAATGCCATTCTGAAGCCTGGAATGGACATCATCTCTGCAGAACTCCATCGAGAAAACCTCGCACCCTCTTTTGGCCACTACTTGGCCAAAAGAGTGCACTTTGGTATTGAAAAGATCAGCTCCATTTGGGCTGAATGGATAAAGGGATGCTGCAAGAACGTAATGCTATTCTAGCATAAAGAAGGATCACAACTCCCACCCTTCGTTGAGATCCTTCTTCAGACTCTAAGTCCTCTAAAAATGTTAAATAACACTGAGTTAAATTAGCTGTGTCCTCATTCATGGCTTCAGCTCTGGTGTGCATTGTCCTTTTCAGAAATATCTGGCATGGGGTGCTGAGATAGTTCAGGATCAAGGCACTGGAGAAAGGGACAATAATCCTTTGCTCCTGCCACAGTCCCAATCCAGTTCAAAACACAGAAAGTGGGAGAGAGACTTAGAGACATACACAGACACTATCTGACAATCAATAAACTGTTCCCTTTGGAGTCATCCTTGGAACTTGTTATGAGAAGGCATTGCAACTTTTTTTTATTAAGAACATCACAGTAAAAAAACATCAACCACCCAACTAATTGGTCCAAACCCATTGAGTCTCAACATTCTTGGCTCAAAGGACTTACAAAATGCATTGTGCAGTTTTACTGTCTTTACAATGGTAATAAAAAGTTACAAAACAGAAATAGGAAAACACTTGAAGATCGTACATGGAAGCTGAACTTCCCTGAAAACTCTACAAAGTTCTGTAAAAGTGATAGGATGGTTTCAGAAAGAAAGCTGTATCTGGAAGCCTCCTGTGTCCTTTATTCAGCTCTAGGGGTGCTGTGCTGTTTCTACTGTGGCTTGCATGGAGCCTGCCAGGACACCCAGTGAGGCCCTCCAGATCCACTGAAGCCCTTCATTGCTGAAAAAAATTCCCCCATTTGGAGAATTATATCCTGCAAAGCCTCCAGAAGCCAAAATTCTCTGTTTTAAAGGTTCGAACACTGAACAATGCTTGCTTGGGCTGCTGTGAGTTGCAGTTCAACAACATCTCAAGGTTGCACAATTCCAAACCTGATGTAACTGCAATTCTTTCTCCCTATCAGTAAAGACTTGTCTTCTACAAGTTCCTTTGCACCAAAAGAAGAAAGTACCAGCTTCATTAAAGTTAGTTCCAATCATGCAAATTTTGTTTGATTTCTCATTTTCAACATGAATGAATGTTACACCCTCAGCACAGTTGTGCTAATGAACAAGCATAGGCAACACTGGTTTTAGTCAAGGGAGGAACTCAACTTACCATATACGGTCAATGTGCAGCTACATTTTTCATTTCCAAGCTCATTCTCAATTAATATGGAGTACTCGCCACTGTCCTTGATGGTGCAAGTGGGGATCATCAGTGTGCAGACTCCGCTGCTCGAATTGTACCAGAATTTAGAATTAGCTGTAATGTTAACATTTCCTTTGTACAATGTAACCACAGGGCGGGGGTTGCCCAAGAATGCACAGCTCATGGTACAGTCAAGGCCCCGGCGTACTGCATGGTTCTTCAAAGGGGTGATGAAATGGGGGGCATGGCGCCAGTCTCGTTCATGATATTCCCTTATATTGGCATTGAAACGTTCTGTTGACAAAATGTGGTGATTAATTCTAATTTCAAAATATGTTTAGACCAATTGCTTATCCAGAGCGTGTCAAAGCTTAAACATTGGACTTAGACCTGTCCCACTTGTAAACCTCCATTGATCCATACCATTCAGTGGGCTAATCACTCTCTCAAACTCACATACTTCACAAGCTTGTTATGAGCTATACCTGGAGTACGACAGTTTTGTACATGCTTTGAACTTACCGTAGAAATTGAAGTCATCTGTTCATTCATTTGACAATGAGTCCACGGCATTTGAGTGTTGAGAAGAGCAAACCACAGACCACTTACTACAATGCTGTCTGAGCTTTGACACATGTACAATGGAGGGCCTCCTTACAGTGACACCAGAGGGACTTGAAGTGGCCAGCTTCTGGCCAAAATAAATATAGTATAATAGCAAGTTTTAAAATTTGTTTTGGTTTTTTATACATTATAACTGTATTCTCAATTGCCTTCTGGCACATTAAATAAATAAATACTCTATACTCATCTTTCTATGCTGATGTATACATCAATTCAATCCTTGAGTGTCTGGCATAGCTCTAGTTTTATTATCTGGGATTATAAAGTTTATTTGCAAATGCTCTTACCCTCATTGAGGAAGAGAGTTCTGATATATTAAGAAAACCCATTGGGAAAAAGACTTCTGCTTCAAGATCTTTTGCCTCTGTATGATAAGGACAGAAGGAAGCAGAGCTTGGAAACATTCCTTTTTTATTAGAGACATCACAGTCATCTGGGTTTTCTGGAAAATTCTGGGAGCTGTTTCGCCTCCCCCCAAAATAATTTTCTATACTCTGGAGCAAACAAATATAGGCAGCCCCCAAGTTACAAAAAACTAACCTACAAATGACTCGTAGTTAAGAACGAAGGTGCGACAACAGGAAGTGAGAGAAATCTACCTCTAGGAAAGGAAATTCACTTCTGGAAGAGTTCTCATGAGGAAAAGATGTCTCAGTTGAACCTTGATAACCAAGCCTTGTTTCCACAACAAGCCAAATTTTTCAAAATCATGGGGAAAAGGTGCCTGAACTTAAGCTTTCTCACCAATTCTTCTTTCTACAGCAAGCCGGTTTTTCAGGGGCATTACAAACAAATTCAGCTTAAGAACAAACCTATAGATCCTATCTTGTTCATAACCTGGAGACTGCTTGTACTTTGCACAGGACATAATTATGAAATTAGTTTCCACAAAATCTGATGGTTATTTGTCCAGATAATTTTAAAAATGAATGAGACAAATCCATGGTGGAGAAGCCATAAAGACTGCATGGAACCTTCAGGTACACAATTACTAAGAACACCAGAGTGAACTACCAAGTGAACTACCAAGTGAAAAGACATTAATTGAAAGAAAGATATTGTATGTATCTACAAAACAACTGGCTTGACTGTCTCTGTAACTTTAGTAATTAAAGGAAGTTCCTAGTAATTTCATTGAGATTAAAGGGTTGCAACCTACAATCTATAAAACAAACAGGCCTGTTTGAATTTTTGACTGCAGGTATGCAGAACCTTGTTTTACTTTCTGAGCTCATTTCCTTGTTGAAACAAGAATTCATCATATATCCAAGCATTTGATGATAAACACTTTCTTATTCCAGATTATGAGCTTTAAACATTTCATTGCTTTCAGCTCCGTTTAAAATTAACTGTCCACTTTTATTGTGAAAAGGCCATGGAAAATTGAAAACTGAATCCACACCTACCAAGAGTCCAGAAAGCCCTGTCTTAGTCAATGTAGGATCTGGGTGGCTGTATGGCCATGTTCTAGAAGCATTCTCTCCTGACCTTTCGCCTGCATCTATGGCAAGCATCCTTACCTTTGTCTTTGTTGATATGCCAGGAATCCTTTGAATCTAGAGGATCACTATCACCAACATCGTTCCTGGCAATGACTCGGAAGAAATATTTCCTGCCAGGAAGAAGGCCTGTGACTGTGTATTTGTTGCTGTAGACTTTCTCTGCTGCTGTGAACCAAGTAGCAGTGCTAGTGTCGCGTTTCAGGATGACGTAATGGGCACCACTGTCCTCCTTCACATCTGGAGAGTGATCCCATTTCAGTGTTACGGTATTTGGCACCTCCTCAAACACGTTTAGGTTGGCAGGTGGCCTTGGGAAATCTACGGCAGAAATATGGAGTGTTAGTCAAGATTATATCTGTCTCTAGTTTCAGCTACACTCTAGAATTAATGCAGTTTGACACCACTTTAACTACCCTGGCTCAATGCTATGGAATCATGGGAGCTGTAGTTCTGTAAAATCTTTAGCTTTTTCTGACAGAGTGCTGATGCCTTGCCAAACTCCCGCGATTCCATAGCACTGAGCCATGGCAGTTGGTGTCAAACTGCATTAATTCTACAGTCCAGATGCCACTTTGGTGTCTCTTTCCCTTGGATTTTTCTGTGGGTATCTATTCTTTATTTTGGAAGCAGTCTGTCTCATTAGATGAACAGATGGGTCTGTACTGTCCATGCATTATTCTTCCCACAAGAAAAGTTACACAGTCCACATAATTAGATCTTTCAATCTACTTTGGGCTTTGGATCAATTTATGAAAACATTGGATTGACCATTATTAGATTCTGGCATTCACACCACCTCTACATGTAGTAGTCTCCATGGCTCATTAGCAGAAATGCTGCCCTTAGTATTTGCTACACAATGTCATAAAAACAACAAGAGAGCAAAGCAATAGCTAGAGGCAGAGAATACTCATTAATGCAAACACCCGGCTCACCAATCAACTGTTGGATTATTTTCTTTCATTAGCACATAACAATGATTTGGCCAGGAACATTTAGATTTCCTGTGACCTAAAAAATGTACTAGCTGAATGCTTCTCCTATTCTACAATTGTACTCCTGTTATTATTTCTAATAAGTGCATATCATTTAAAGAAGCATTTTTCCTTATATTAAATAATGACTTTATGCAGAGTTAGTCAATAAGGTAATACATTAATTATTGATTAAACCCGCAATTAAGATAACATTTTATTGATCAATCCGTTGTTTGAAGACTTGGGATAAGTTTGTATTTAAACCCTGGAAATATTTTGCATAGAACTCTGCTTTGCAACATAGAAAATTATACACGGGAAAGGAGTTCTGCTGTATATCCAAGTGTTTTGAACCCTTGGAATAAGAGCTTTTCTGTATGAATTATTCCCAATTTGAAATTTCATTGTCAACTGAGAAGTTCAGCAAACATTCTCCCAAATAAACAGAGTCATGCTGGAATGAGGAAAGCCACCCTGATGCTATCTTTTATTCGAGGGATAAAGCAAAATATATTAATAACAACAGCAACAACAACAACAACAGCAGCAACAACATCATAACAGCAGAGCCATTTCAGAAGACGAGAAGCATTTGATGCACCATGTTTTAGTGATGACATATGTTCAGGCTATTGGCTTAAACCCATATCCAATATGAGCCTGAAAACCCAGTCCCATCACTCTTACAGAATTGACATTGATAGGATCTGAAACTTCCTCCTTAGGGAAGTTAGAACGGACACTTCTTATTACCTTTCTGTCAAGAGCAAGCTGGATTGTTTTACACTGTACTGTTTTAAAATGGAACTTTATTCTTTTTAAAATGCATGTTTTTAAATGGATTAACAGTGTCAACAGTTTAATTCTATTTTAATGTTGACTTTGTGTATATTTTTAATTATATGTATAATCATTTTAATTTGTAGATTAAACTGTTGTATGTCTTTTAATTTTTGCTTTCATGATGTTACATCCTGCCTTGAGTTGCAGGGAGAGGCAGTTAATAAATTCATATAATAATAATAATAATAATAATAATAATAGATCCAGTTGGGGGGGGGGGGAGCAGGATATAAAAGAAGATGACAAAACGACAATAATGCCGTAGGAAACTTAAATGCTCCTGATCAAATCACCATTATGTGCTAATAAAAAGGAAATAAATTGTGTATTTTCTTTAATGGAGATTTTCTATCTCTTACAACTGCCTTGTGCTTAAACAGTTTTTATGACACCATAACAAATACTGTAGGAGGCATATTTACTAATGAGTCATGGAGATTGTTATAAAAGAGAAATGCACATCACAACCTGATAATGAGTGGAATTGGTCAATGCTTCCTTCTGAACAGACAGAAGCAGTGGTGTACAATATTTATCTCACCTGTCCCTCCCACACCCTTTTGTACCTGTTACACATTCTTGTACCTGTTACTCGCACATGGATGTCGTAGCGGGCTTCGCCATAGTCATTGCTGAGCACAATACGGTAGAGTCCAGAATCCATGCGTTTGGTGCTGTGAATGAGGAACTGAGAGTGATTCTTGCCTTTAGTGATGCTCTCCCTTCCCCTTGTGGGAACGCCATCCTTTTGCCAGACCACATTTGGGGGAGGTGACCCCTGCCAGAATCAAAATGATGCAAAAAGTGTAAGCTCTCCCACTTGTTTTTCACCCAGTTCTTTTCACCTCACTCTTCTTCACCTGCTCTTTGACATATTCAGTAATCACACTTAACACAGCAGGTGGGGGGACAAATAAAAGGAAACAAGAAATGTACAGGAGAAAGCATGGCTGCTGCTTCCACTTAAGATTAGGGGGCCATATTGTAGCACTCCAAATGTTGTTGGACTGCAGCCCCCCAGTGGTGAGAAATTATGGCATTTGCAGTTCAACAGCATCTGGAATTTCTACCAAAGGTGTGTGTGAACTACACATTGAAATTTATCCTTTTCTTCTTAGGGTACTTTCCACCTTCTAAGTATTCTACCAAAACACAAATTTGGGGATTCAATAGAAGGTAGTCGTGATAATCAAAGTGATATGCTATAACAGATCTGCACCTGTAGATAGACATTTTGAGGTAGGGGTGGGGAATTACTGTGAGTTCAATTGCCCACCTTCCAGAGATGGCAGACACAAGAAAGTCCATCTTCAGCAAAAGTAAACATTCATTAATGGGAGGAAGAGATTCAAATGATTTGTGCACAAACTGCATAGGAACAGAGGCAATGACCAAGGTAGAGATGATTGAGCAACAAAAGAATAAAAGTGTGCTAAACTCTTGAGAAATTTCTTAACTACAGGAGTTGAAAAAAGTAGTTAAATTTAGAGCTACTGGCTGGTGGGCCATTATAACAGCCAGATAGGTGGGAGGGAGAAGGGTTCCCACCAAGCTACTCAGTCCTAGAATAGCTTCCAGTCCGTGAACTTCCTTCCTCTTTATTTTATTTATTCCCACTTGTTTCCACAGAGCTAACCAGCCCCACCCCTTTTGGTACTAATGTTGGAGAGTGGTCCCTGGTCAAAATGGGTCCTGGTCAAAGTGGTCCCTGGTCAAGTAGTCCCTGTTCAAGTGATCCTCGGTCAAGTAGTCCCTGTTCAAGTGGCCCCTGGTCAAGCAAGCCCTGGTCAAAGTGGGTCCTGGTCAAAAAAGGGTTGGGAAACACTGTCTTAAAGTGTCAGGGAGAATGTCCCTTGTTGCCTCTGCCAACCATAAAATTTGACAGAAGGAAGACCTCCGGAACCCCTGCAGTAAAATAGCCAGGAAAATTAAGGGAAGGGTTTTGAGTCTTTTGTTAAATTATTATTTCCAGTCCGACAATCCTGCAGGCATCAGACAACAGAACTATGCTCACCTGCCTAACTTCATTCAGGTAAAATTTGACTATCTGTTTGAATCCCCTGCAAGCAACCCACAAAGAACAGCACTGCTGGATCCCCTTTCACAAAGCTTTGTAGCATGGATTTTAGTAGAGAGGAGGAGATTACAGGGTTGCTAAAGCCCTGATTAGTTTGACATCCCAAACCAGCATTATTCTGTATTACTGTGATTACTTTAATAGCAAATCACCCCTGTTTGAAATGCTGCCTCTGCACTGGCAATTATTTCTTGTCTGGGTGGGTCACATGTAAAGCCAGACTAGACGATGCATTGATTTTCTGGTTGTTTCATGTATCTGGGATGTTGGTGTGTGTCTGAGTAACAGTCACAGTAGAGGAACAATTGGGATCTGGATCACAATGCATGGAGCAGGGGTCTTTTTTTCCTTTGGTGATCCTAAAGGATCAAGACATGGAAAAAAAACCCTGAGCGGTGTATTCCCAACTTGCACCCCAAGATCTTCACCAACTCAAGCTCTTATTCATCAGTTTTATTGTACTAGCCACTGGTCTTGACAATGAAAAAGAAGAATACACCCATTATAAAACCCCATTATTAAATGTACCATGCAGTAATTTTCTCTCTCAGCAGTTCTGACTAGAAATGTTCTATTACATAAAATCTGCTATCTTTTACATCGAGGATTCACTTACATTAGCTACCTCAATCCTATTTTGTTCGCCCAATCTTTCATTGTAAAGTAATTCTATAATCCACAAAAGGGTAAGTCTTTCTGGTTTTAAATAAATCTAATCAGAACAAGCAGCTATTTTATGTTATATGGACTTTGGGAGGGTGACTCAGAGCTGTACGATATATCACAGATATGCCACCATACCATTCAACCAAAAGAGATCTTACCTGATTTTGGAACCTAAGCAAGGATAGGCCTAGCTAGTATCTGCGTAGGAGATTACCAGGAAACTTCAGATTATACTGTTACCAAGACTTACTTACAAAGCAAAATGATGAAACACAGTTTGTGTGATGAAGACGCAACTAACCATAATGTGTGAAGGGATGACTTACAGTAAAGCTGGCATGGATACAGAGGGCTGTCCCAGCCCGAACCACCATGTGGTTCTTCAGCCTGGCACTCAGGTCGAACTTCGGAGCAGCTAGAAGGCACACCAAAGTATCATAATAAAGAGAGACAGAAATAATTAGAGCCATTTTGGGGGAAGGCTGTCATTTGTTCTTCAGGTACCTCTTGTGCGTTTTCAAAGGCTGAGTTTTTCAATTCATTCTGGAAATGCCTTGTAGTAGCATTTAGAGGTGACTCAGGAGACACTTTCTCTCTATTTTAATTCCAGACACCTACAGGTTCTGGATTCAAAAGGGAAAATTGACAAGGAGGAGGAAGACAAGTATTTTTGGGAGACATTTTTCCAAGGGAAATTATGCTTTTGTTCTCTGCTTTCCCACCTCCACAGAAAAGAATATCTGGTCTTTGTTAGAATATGGTGGTTTAAATGTAGTGAAATATTGTTAGTAGTTTAAACTATGTGTGGTGTACCAATGCAATGTAAGAGTTAAATGCATAGAGCTGTGCTTGATTCCTAGAGTGTAACTTTGGAGTGTTCTGGTACCGAGTTTACATTCCACAGAAATCAGATTACCATGTGGTTTGAGCTTACAGCAATGTACAGCTAGTGAACGGACATGTTTTATTCTGCTCCTGTAAATAGTTTGTAGCTTTTAGTATTTGCAATAAAAGATAAGAGCTGTTCTGGGCTTTGGAGCTGACTGAGGTAGTATGCTTCATTATTTGCTTTTGTGACTTTCAGCAGATGCTCAGAGATCAATAAATCAACAGTCTTTGTATCTTTTCATTTATGGAAGCAAAAAAGCAGATGAGAAGGGAGAGTATTTTAAACAACAAATGGCACATGGGAAAGGCTGAGTCCATGCACCTTTTGGCTTCGGGGCTTGGAAAGTTTACTTTATAGGACTACAGATCCTAGAAATAAACATAGCCATCTTTTCCAAGCTCTGCTTCCCTCTTGCACCATTGCTTCAACCAAATCCACAATCCCACATATAGAAAATGATCTTTTAAAATGCTGGTAGATCATGTCTACATTGGTTCTAAGTGTTTATCCATTGATCCATGGAAATCAAGATAAACTATGGGAGGTCCAAGGTGATCCTCTGTCTTGGTATGGAATGGTGCAAACATAGCACCAACAAGAATGCTATGTTCCCATATTGGAAATCCTGTGGCATTTGAGATCCTGTTGGACTGTGAAGAGACACAGTTATGGGACAATAGTATCTATGCATATTGGACCCTCAAGAGATACCTGGAGGAGGCATGGCCAGGACTCCGTCCTTCAATTCAATTGGTTCTCCCACTCCTGCCTCATTCACGGCACGGATCCGGAAGAAATACTTTTGCCTCTCCTGCAGTCCTCCCACCGTGTAATTGGTACCAGTAATTGGGATCTTGGTGCATTTAGACCATTCCTTGGTGTCTTCAGCCCGCATCTCCAGTATGTAGCCTGAAGGTGCATCACCTTCGTCTGGCTGCTGCCATGCCAAGGAAATGCTGGAGTTGGAAGAATCAGCTACGTGCAAACCCTTCACCAGTCCAGGAGGTTCTGGAAAACATCCACAATACGTATTTATTTCTGTATTGTTTCATTAAAATATGTGTATTCTGCTCTGCATCTAAAGATCTCAGGGCAGCTTATGATGAAGGCAATTTAAAGCAATAAATAAATGCAAAAGGTTAGAAAGGCTAAATTATATATTAAATATTATCTAAATTATAAACAGACATTTAAAACCTGCTAAATCAATTTTGACTAGTATAACTGTAAAACATGTGAAGCCTGGATAAAATCAGTTTGACTCAAAGGCTTTAATAAAAGACCTATAAAACACAAGTGTATATTATCAGATAGAACATATTTGAATTGAACTGATGAGCTGAACTCATTCAGGTCAATGCTGATATGATCAGAGATACTATCGTGCCCCGGTGTTTTTGATGCAGAAAAGTGTTATACAACCTGAAAGACATCTCTGGTCAGGCCCGTAGCCAGGATTTTGATTTGTGGGGGGGGGGGGGGGGGGGGGCTGAGTTTGATTCGGGGGGGGGGGGGCTGAGTCTGAGCAAAAGAGGGTCTACCCTAGCAAACTTTTTGTATCGTTACCCCAATATCCCCATGCATATGGGATATATTGAGTATGGTGATCAGATCATGATATGAATAAACATAACAGTTTAAATAATGCACCAGTAAGGCCTTCTCATGGATCACCATGAGAATTTCGGGGGGGGGGGGGTGAAGCCCCCCAAGCCCCCCCCCCCCCCTCGGCTACATGTCTGTCTCTGGTTGTAACATTTGCAGCTGGACTGATGCATATCTGCACATACATTTCTACTACACTGCTCACTGTGGCTGACTTCTAACTGTAGCTTCAAGAGTGATTCAAATATTGTTTGCTAACCAAATACGAAGAAGAGGAATTTCATATGTGTATGAGACAAACCATTAAAAGTACTTCCATACATTTTCATGTTTCCCTGAATCAGAACT
This sequence comes from Anolis sagrei, assembly GCF_037176765.1. NCBI lineage: Eukaryota > Metazoa > Chordata > Lepidosauria > Squamata > Anolidae > Anolis > Anolis sagrei. Next base: position 246,904,580 of record NC_090021.1, on the reverse strand, counting down.
TGGAATAGTAATCTGTTTGGATCATAATTCTCAGAATCCCCAATCCAAAATTGTGGAACCTATATATCCCCCAAAATATATATTTTCCAAAATTTACCCCAAATTCTTCAAGGATTTGCAAGCCATCTACAACATTTGGAAAGACACAATAGAACCTAAGCACTCCCATAAAGTGAGTCCACTTTGGTTTAAACCAAGAACAGTCAATCTTCTGCACTTGCTGGAGAGTTCAGGTAATAGGCATTAAGGACAATTTGCCATTCTGTTGACTCCAGCCACTTTCACACAGCTATATAAAATCCACATTGAACTGGATTATTTGGCAGTGTGGACTCAGATATTCCAGTTCAAAGCAGATATATGGATTATCTGTCATGATATTCTGGATTATATGGCTATGTGGGATGGCCCTTCCTAGCTAGGAGCTAGGCTTTCTGACAGTCTCTATGTGCAGAGGGTGCCCATTCTGTTCGCAACCTAAGCCAAGACTGAGGAATGTAATCCCCTCCAGATATTGCTGAACTGCAACATGAGCATAGACTATGATGAAGGATGATGGAAATTGCAGTCCAGTAATACCTGGAGGGCCATGTTTTCATCAGTCTTGACCTAGGCCTGAGAACATAGCAAACCTGAATTGATTGGAAGATGGGGGATCTCCACTGATGACCAGGGAAGGGTGGTCCAGAAAGGCCTACTTGAGAACCCCTATCGGATGCTGGCTGGGCATTTATCCCTTTCTGCCTTGTTTATGGTACCTTGATAGGCTCTTCCCTCTCATTTCAGCAACCTCAACCTCATCAGTGGTTCTCAACCTTCCTAATGCCGCAACCCCTTTAATACAGTTCCTTATGTTGTGATGACTCCCAACCATAAAATTATTTTTGTTTCTACTTCACAACTATAATTGTGCTACTGTTATGAACTGTAATGTAAATATCGATATGCAGGATGCATATTCATTCAATGGACCAAATTAGGCACAAATACCCAATATGCCCAAATTTGAATAATGGTGGAATGGGGGGGGGGGGGGGTTGGGTTGATATTGCCGTTTGGGAGTTATAGTTTCTGGGATTTATAGTTAACATACAATCAAAGAGCATTCTGAACTCCACTAATGATGGAATTGAACCAAACTTGGAACAAAGAACTCCCACGACCAACAGACAATACTGGAAGTTTTGAAGTTGTAGTTCATTTACATCCAGAGAGCACTGTAGACTCAAACAATGAGGGATCTGGACCAAACTTGGCATGCATACTCAATATGCCCAAATGTGAACACTAGTGGAGTTTGGGGAAAACAGACCTTGACATTTGGGAGTTGTAGTTTCTGGGATGTATAGTTTGCCTACAGTCAAACAGCATTCTGAACCCCACCAATGATAGCATTGGGCCAAACTTCCCACACAGAACCCCCATGACCAACAGAAAATACTGTGTTTTCTGATGGTCTTTGGAGACCCCTCTGACATCCCCCTCACGACCCCCTCCCATGGATCCTGACCCCCAAGTTGAGAAACACTGTTCTAGATTCTAACTCTAGCGGGAATTTTCCTTTTGGCTACTTTGGCATCTCACCAGGTTCAAGCCTGCTAGCTCCTATGCTAACAAACATAGTGAGATACTGATAAAGATGTCATGATGTAACAGGATTCAAGCACACCCAAAGAACCTGAACTCTGAGGGATACAACATGGAGAATATATCTTTTCCACAACCTATGAAGTGTTCTTTCATTATTGATACCAAATGAGTGGCCAATCTCAAAACCACACTTTGGTAGGTCTTCCAAAGTCCAAAGGTACATCCATTTTGTAGAATGAATGCAGTTTGACGCCACTTTAACTGCCATGGCTCAATGCTATGGAAAGTAAGGTTGCTTACCTGTAATCATGTTTCTTCTAGTGGTAACTGTGAAATTCACACCTGTGGTATTTCCCTGCGTCCACGCAGCTGACTCGGATCTTTCTTGAAAGCTTTTCCTAATTAGGGACTCCAGCCCCGCCCATCTACTCCTAATAAAGCCAGGCAGCGGGGCTTGGAGCCTTAATTCCGTACCGCGAAAGACAGTCGGAGATAAAAGGCATGACAAAATGTGGGGAGGATGGGCGGGTTGTGTGAATTTCACAGTTACCACTAGAAGAAACATGATTACAGGTAAGCAACCTTACTTTCTTCTGCGTGGTACTGTGAAATCCACACCTGTGGTAGACTAGCGAGCAGTCCCACGGATGGCGGGTGTCATGCTAGTGCAGAAAAAAGTACCGCTCTCCCAAAAGCCGTCTCCTTCTTGGCAGCTAAATCCAATTTATAATGGGAGACAAAAGTATGCAGTGTTGACCATATGGCCACTCGACAGATATCATGCAGAGGCACACTGTGCAAAAAAACCATGGAGGGTGCCAATGCTCTAGTGGAATGAGCATGGATCTGAACAGGTAAGTCCAGTCCTGCCATTTCGCAAACTAGCCGGATAGCTGCAACTATCCAGGTCGCCACCTCTGGGTAGAAACAGGAAGGCCCACAGTATCCCTACGGTACTTAACAAAAAGTCGTAGGGACTTCCGTAATGGAGCTGTGCGGTGGACATAAAAAGCAAGAGCCCTCCACACATCAAGAAGGTGCAAAGACTGCTCCAGGGGAGTAGAAGGATTTGGAAATAAGGTTGGAAGGACAATGTCCTGAGACATATGAAACTATGATGCTGCCTTAGGTAAGAAGGAAATGTCTGTGCCCAGCATGACATCCTTATGAAATTTCAGGTAAGGACTATCGACTCAAGAGCCATAAGCTCGCTAGTGCGACAAGCAAAAGTAATAGGCACTAAAAATGCCGTTTTCCATGATAGATGGAACATGTCAGAAGTGACCATTGGCTCAAATGGTGGTTTCGCAAGGGCGAAAAGAACAACCTCCAACCTCCAAGGGGGGCACAGGCCTACTTGGGGCCAGAAATTTCTAAAGCCTTGCAGAAATCTCTTTACAAAAGGATCGGATAAAGGAGAGGGAAGAGAATGCTCGCTTCTAAACGAATCTATATTTGCCAGATTGACCTTCAAGAATGATGAGAGTCCTGAATCTGACAGAGAGATCAAAAAATCCAGGAGGAGGGAAGTGGAAGCAGACAGAGGCTGAACACCTTGCTTTTGTGAAAAAATGCAAAAATGAGACCACTTACAAATGTAACAATGTTTAGTGGCAGGGCTCAGGGCAAGGTCCAAAATGCCCTTTACTGGTTGAGAGAGGGCTGAGGCTGGAGCTGCCACGCCATCAACCGGAACTGAGTGACCTGGGAGTACGGGACTGGGCTGTTGCCCATAGCCAGCAAGTCTGGTCTGAGTGGCAACTGAATGTAACAGCTGCCTGCAAGTTGGAGCAGAATGACAAACCATGGCTGGTGGGGCCACCATGGTGTGATGAGAATGCAATCTACCTGCTCTGCTTGAAGACGAGAGACCACGCTGGACAGCACTGGCAATAGTGGAAAGATGTACAGGAGGGTGGATGTCCAATCCAGGAGGAAGGCATCTCCCAACAGCCTGTCTGGTGGAGGTAAGACGTGCTCCAAAGAATTGGCACTTCATGTTGGCGGGAGAGGCAAACAAGTCCAGAAGGGGAGTTTGCCATCTGACAAAGAGTTCCCATGCCTGGGAAGGATGAAGGGACCATTAGTGGTCAGTATAAACTGTCTGACTAAGGGAGCCAGCAAGAGAGTTCTTGATGAATGGCACTGATGGTTATGGTATACCAGTCCCAGATTCTGATGATGAGGGCAAGCAAATCACAATCGTGGTAGTGGTGGTAAGCTGGACAATACTGTCCATGAGCAAATGACAGATAAGGTGCAGTGCCATTTCTACTGCGAGTAACTCCAAATAGTTGATGTGCTCCATGCCCTCTATGGCCGCCTAAGGACCATGGATGGTGTGACCCTTGAGGTGAGCTCACCACACTGAGAGGGAAGTGTCGGTTGCTAACATCGCCCACACAGAGATTGGAGCGATGAGTCCACTAGTTGAGAGACCTGTGGATGGCTAAAGGGACAAAGACACATTCATTGGGCTCATCCTGCATGGGATGAAGTGCCCGAAGAAACCAATTCTGGAGAGGCCGAAGGTGCAAACAGGAGAAAGGAGTGGCAGCTGTGGTGAATGCCATGTGTCCCAAAAAGCACTGGACATCCCTGGCATGGATGTATGGCGTCTGCCAGACTCAAAGAGCTAATGAATGCAGATTCAGAAACCTGTCTTCTAGCAAGTAGGCCCTTGCATGCCAAGAGTCCAATACAGGCCCCATGAATTGGTTGTTTGGATAGGCTGAAGAAGAGATTTTACCTTGTTGATAAAAAGACCAAGCGTCTGCTATAAAAACAGAGTAAAGTGAATGTTCCTCTGTAGATACTCACAGGACTGTGCACCAGCAACCAGCCATAAATATAGGGGGAAACTACTACCCCGTGCACCCAGGGATGAGCCGGCATACAGCCATCTCCTTAGTAACACCGGTGGAGCTGTGGAGATACCATAATGAAGAACTTGAAATGAAAAAACCTGACTGCTAGTAAAAAGTGACAAAAATCTACCGTCTTGTGGTCTAATACCACATGAAAAAAGGCATCCTTCAAATCAATGCTACTGAACCATGTCTTGCTGGATAACAGAGGGAGGATGGTTGGTAATGACAATACCTGAAATTTGCAATATGCAATATATGCATAAAATCCTGTAAGGTCCAAACCTGGCCAAAGCCCACTGCCTTTATTGGAAACCAAAAAAACAGCTGGGAAAAAGGAAAAAGAAGGAAACATAGAAAGATGTAAAGAAGCTACTGCTCCTTTGAAACAAGTAATTACCTCCTGCTATAACACAGGAGGAGGAGTGGCCCGTAGAGTCCCTACTGGGGACAGTTTGAAAAATTCAATTGCATAAACATGCTCTGTAATCTCCAACACCCATGAGTGAGAAGAGATCTAATGCCATGCACCTAAAAATGATGAGGTGGAGCTCCAAAAACTGGAGCTGAAGGGTTGGAGGCTATTAAAGAAGAGAAAATGCATGCGAAAAAACTATTGGCCCTGATCCCTTTAGTTTGTTGTCACCCCTGGATAATTAAACTGAGGGGCTGGCCACCACAATCTAGGCTAGATTGTGGTAAAAAGCCAAACTTAGAAGCAGGCTATGTTCTGCCATGGGCAGTTATCCTGCCATTGCTCTGCCTACTTTGGAGAGGGTAGAGGATCTACACATGCTGGTGGATGGCTGCTGCAACAGCAGCAAACACCTTAGTACTGTATCGGTGCTGTGCTTAGCCGTAGCGTTGTGATGAGAAGCTAAGGTGAGATACTACTGACAGAAAGCCCTTGGGATCTGTTGATGTTGTAGGGGAAGAAGACCCAAATAAGGTGCTGAGCTATGCCACAAGAGCACCTGAGAGGCTGCCAGACAAGCATGGTAATGAATCATGCAAGTAAGTAGGCTAGCAGTGGGGTGGATCTTCTTATCACAGTGGATTAAACAACTTTGACCACAATAAAGTTCAGTTTAGTAGGCTTAACTAACCACTCTGCTGAAAAGGTGCGTATGCAGTAAAGTGCAGTTACAAACTTAGAAATTCCAGACACAGATACAGGAGTTGCCCTTTGTTTTTCTCCAAGCTTAAGCGAATATGGAAGTGCTGGGAGAACTGTACTTGGAGCTTGTTTCTGCTGTTGCTCAACTGAAAAAAGCAGATCCTCTAAGCAATCAAGGAGGAAAAATTAGGTAACACATCCCCTAAGGAAGCTGGGATGGAAAAGTCCTCCTCAAGAGTAGGAGAAATCTGCTACTCATAGGAGTCAGAATCTACATCAGACTCATTGACTGGTTGCAGCTGAAGGAAGCACCAGAATGAGCTTAGGAAAAAGTTTTAATAAACTCCTGAAAACCAAAACAAGGGACTACAAATCCTTGAAAAGGAAAGGAGGGTGCAGTTTGCCTATGCAAAAGAGTAGCAACCTACCTGTTGAGGCATGGGCCAAGTGGAGATGGGGTCCAAAAGACACAGTACTTACATTCTGAGCCGTCACTGAAGCTCCCAGGCAGCATGACGCAGAGGGAGGATAGTAGCCCGAAGGCCCCTCCAAGGAGTTATATTCCATGGGCTTAGACCCAAAGCCTTGGCAGCCATCACTCACACAGGTGGCGTGGCTGCCTTGAGCCTCCCCTCCCCTGAGGGGGGCAAAAACATGGCAGGAATTGTTGCAACCCGAAGGCCCCTCCAAGGCATTATATGCCATGGGCGTGGAGGCAAAGCCTTGGCTAGCCATCACTCACACAGGTGGCGTGGCTGCCTTGAGCCTCCCCTCCCCTGAGGGGGGCAAAAACATGGCAGGAATTGTTGCAACCCAAAGGCCCCTCCAAGGCATTATATGCCATGGGCGTGGAGGCAAAGCCTTGGCTAGCCATCACTCACACAGGTGGCGTGGCTGCCTTGAGCCTCCCCTCCCCTGAGGGGGGCAAAAGCATGGCAGGAATTGTTGCAACCCAAAGGCCCCTCCAAGGCATTATATGCCATGGGCGTGGAGGCAAGCCTTGGCTAGCCATCACTCACACAGGTGGCATGGCTGCCTTGAGCCTCCCCTCCCCTGAGGGGGGCAAAAGCATGGCAGGGATCGTTGCAGCGTCCACTGCCTGCTGGGGTAAATGGGGCAGGGAAAGCACGGGCAGTGAGAGCAAGCTGTCCTTAAAAAAACAGAGACAGCTGAGAGGCGTGGCTGCAACCCAAAACAAAGTTATTGGCACAAAGCCACAGTGGCAGTTTGTTGCCACAAGCTCTACCAGTTCCTGGGTCTGGAAGGGGTGGTAGGCTGGTAAAAATCTTCTTCCCTCCTGCTTTCTGAGCGAGGGGAACAGAAGAAAAAGAAGGTAAGTTACTGCCCATTGCCAAAGGCAAAAAAGCCTGCGCCTCAGAGGACACGGCATTTTTTTTTGTTTTAGAGGGAGGGAGTGGGTTTGTCCTCCCACTAGCCTAAATAGGATAAACAAAGGTCCCAGAACAAAAGTTGGAATTGCTGTCTGTTAGAGTAGTCAAACTGGAGTCCTTGAGTCAAACCAATAGTTGTTTTAGGAGAGAACACCGAGTTGTTGCTGCTTTCGCGGACAAAAGGAATTAAGGCTCCAAGCCCCGCTGCCTGGCTTTATTAGGAGTAGATGGGCGGGGCTGGAGTCCCTAATTAGGAAAAGCTTTCAAGAAAGATCCGAGTCAGCTGCGTGGACGCAGGGAAATACCACAGGTGTGGATTTCACAGTACCACGCAGAAGAACCATAGACACCGTAGTTTTACAAGGTCTTTAGCCTTCTGTGCCAAATAATGCTGGTGTTGCAACAAACTACATTTCCCATGATTCCATGACAAACTAGTGTCAAACTACATTTATTCCACAGTGTAGAAGCACCCAAAGTAAAAATGTTTTGGGCAGCACTTTTTCTACAAGTAACCTGCTGGGATGTGTGCCTTTCTGAGTACATTGTGAATAAGAGATTATGGGATCAGGACATGATATGCACTAGGAGTCAGTTAAGAGGAGACACATACTGATGGGATCTCTTGCCACAACCGAGTTGGAAGCACTGCTTGGAAGTCCAGGACCTGCTCGGTTCACAGGAATGACACGGAACTCATATTCTGTATCTTCCAATAAGCCATCCACTTTGCATTTAGTACCTAAACACACAGAGATGATTAAAAATTACACAAAATTCAAAATGAACCAATGGGGATGTTTCCCGACATAGAAAGATGATGAAACAGCAATAATCTTCCTATTCAAGGCGCTTCAAAACAAATTGTGGACGATTGTGGTGTTTTGTTGCCCCCTTATGGTCAAAAATGCAGTTGCACTGCGACAGAAATCTGTTTTACGATTGCATTGATTTCATAGAATCATAGAGTTGGAAGAGATCTCATGGGCCATCCAGTCCAACCCCCTCCCAAGAAGCAGGAAAATCACCTTCAAAGCACCCTTGACAGATGGCCATTCAGCCTCTGTTTAAAAGCCTCCAAAGATGGAGCTTCCACCACACTCGGGGGCAGAGAGTTTCCCTGCAGCCTGACATGGGAGGAGACGTGAAGCAATTATGCACAAATGGCCACAGTCCAGAAAAGTACTGGGCAAAATAATCAATACAATTGTACAATCTTATTGGATTTAATTAAATAATTAAACCATTCTAATATTTCTATGAGACAGTGTGGCGTAGTAGGTTTGAGTGCTGGGACTATGACTCTGGTTTGAATTCATGCTTAACCATGGAAACCCATAGGGTGACCTTAGACCAGTCACACTCTCTCAGCCTCAGAAGAAGGCAAAAACAAAGCTCTTCTGAACAAAGAAAATTCCATGGGTTGTCAGAAGTCAGAAATGATCTTAAGGTACATAACAACAACAACAACAACAACAACATTTCTATGGAGCAGTTCAGCTACAAGGAGCCTTTTTGTTCATATATAATATGCCTTCCACATTCACTGGGGTTAGGGGCACAGGCCTCCCACAAAAGTGAAAAACCACAAATAAAACATTTCTTTGTTTTTACTTCTGAGAAAACCTCTCTAGGAATCTCTTGGTTCTCCAGCAGGACTCTATGGTGAACTTCTGTTGGAAGTTGACCATACACTCACACTAGGATCTAGTGTGATTGTAATAGAGGTGTTTTCCCTGGGAATCTCTAGTGCAATTCTGTGGTCAAATTCCAGCAGGAGTTTGCCAGAAGTCACACGGAAAGAGATAGATTCCTAGAGATAACATCTTAATTAATCCATGAATATTCAAATGCGGAGGGCTGACTGTATAATCAAGACTGAGGACATTTTGCAGAAGAGGAAGCAGAAGAAAAGGAAGAGGAGGAGGTGGCAGCGAAAGCAGCAGCAAGTGACTGGACTGATGTTTGGTGATGAAAGAAGATATGGGGCCCATCTTGCAGGGCTCAGGAGCACGACACACTGCTTCTTGCCCCACATCATGTTCCCAGCATATTGTTTGAGGCAGCCATTTGGCTCTGCCTAGTGGGAGGGATATAACCCGCTGACCTTGTACTAATTCTTTGGATACTGGGACCCAAAGGTTGCTGCCTTTCTTCCTTCTTTCGACAATATACCCCATTACTGGGGAACCACCATCTTTAGCTGGAGGATTCCAGGTAATGGTAACAGCTTCTTTGCTCACATCAGTCACTTGAGGTTGAGAAGCCTGTCCTGGAGGATCTGTAATGAGTTTCAGTACAGGTAAATTAGAACAAACACAGAAGTGGTTTTCCTTTATTTCTCCGTTGTTTATCTATAAATGGATACACACAATGGATGGAAGGAATATTACTAATTATATATTCCCAAGTTGAAAAATGGGTTTTTTGACAATTAGGAAACACTATCAAGAATAATACCATAGAAGAATGAGAATTTGTCTGGTATTCAAACTTCCTGAAGTTTTGTGGAAGGATTGTTTTGAGAAGAAAAATGCAGGCCATTATAACACATAACAGTTATCATTGCAATACATAATTTCTAAAGATATATGTACCTCCATACCTCCAAGGACTTAACAATTACATTTTTGTGGTTTTATATCACAGGAAATTCTAGAAATCTCAGCAGATTGTAACCTAACAGCTTTATCCTCTGTTCAAGAGGTTCCAATATTCACTCTCTCTCCCCCTCCCTTCCTTTAGTTTCCAGATGTAATGATCTAAGTAGCTCAAGAGGCATGGTGATTAAAGTTAAATTAGCTTAGGGCCAAAGATGAGTTGAACAGCATGCTACAAATCTTTGTGCTTCACTTCTTTCATTAAACACATCCCAGGTAAACCTTTCTTTCTGAGAGTGATTAGATTGACTGCCACATTAAAATCTGTCTCCCTTAGAGAACTGTTAAGTAATTCTCCTTTGTATTATCTCATATCATCCCAAAAAAGGGCTAATGGAGTTGTCCATTTCAAACAAGTTCAAGCCACATGGCAACCTCATCTAACATGCTCGGGTGCTTACCAATAGGATCTCCGGCAAAGACTTCTTCTGTCTCTAGTGGCTCGCTTGCACCCTCAGAGTTCACAGCCAGGATTCGGAATTGATAAGCTTTCCCTTCTTCTACCTTATCTGTGGCAAATGTGGTCTGCTTGCTGTCAACTTCTCCAACTTTGATCCAGGACCTCTTCCCAACCACCTTCCGCTCAATAATGAAGTGGGTCACCTGCTTGCCACCGTTGTCTTTGGGTGCTTTCCATTTCATTTTGATACACTTCCCTGTCTTTTCCAAGAATTCTACTTTCCCTTGTGGTGGCTTTGGTTTGTCTAAAAAAGAAGAAGATGAATAAGAAGATGGAAATAGCCACAACAAGATCTTCAGCATCTCATATGCATCACAAACTAATCTTCACCAACCTCATGCCTTTCAGGTGCTTCAGACTACAACTCTCAATATTCCTGAACAAGAATGTGCTGGTTGAAGCTGTTGGCAGTCCAAAATATCTGAAGGGTATTTTTTAAATTTAATTTATAACCTGCCTTTCTCCTTGTATTGATTAAAGGCAGTTTACAACAATTGTATAACTGTATTGTCAAAGGCTTTCATGGCTGGAACCACTGGGTTGTTGTAGGTCTTTTGGGCTGTATGGCCATGTTCCAGAAGCATTCTTTCCTGATGTTTCACCTGCATCTATGGCAGGCACCCTCAGAGGTTGTGAGGACCTTACAGCCTCTGAGAATGCCTGCCATAGATGCAGGCAAAATGTCAGGAGGGAATGCTTTTAGAACATGGCCATATAGACCAAGAAACCTACAACAACCCATTGTATAACTGGTTAGAAAAGGCTGCTGTCTCAACACACAACAGGAACACACATATACAAAATTCACAACTGGGCAGTAGTATAACTTTTAGCAAGAATCAGTATAATGAAATGTTGAAGTTAATCATAATTATGCAGTGCTAGGATGCTGATCTTTGTCTCTGAGCACCATCCCTACTAATGCTCAATTGTGAATAGCTTAAGCAAGTGAAGAATCCTCCACTTTGTGCGACTGTGGAGCAGAGCAAACAACTTAGTATCTGTATGCTTGCCCACAATGCCCTGCCTCATGCACAGAGAAAGAGCTGCTTAAAGCTACAGACAATGCAGTCACTGTTGCCCATTTTTAGTCTAAACTCTCACGAAACTACAACCCCATAATTCTGCAGAAGGCAGCAACCGGATTTAAAGTGGATTCATTTTCTACTGTGATGAAGCACAAAAACTAATTCGCTGTTGTGACCCCTTTATTTTATCAGTTTAAAACTTACTTATTTATGCAATGCTTTTGAGAAAAATAAATAAAATAAATTCTTTGGCAAGGACAGTGCCCCATTCTTGCTTTTCAAAAATAGGAATAGGTCTTGTTCCAGTTTGTCTTCACTACTGCCAAGATACACTGAGTCTGCAATGTGTGTGTATATATATGTGTATATACACACATGCACGCACACACACACACATGCACGCATATTTGAGCAAGTTTCCTCAGACTTGCTGAGTACTTACGTTCCCAAATCAACATATTTAAGGCATGCCTTAAAGATTAATCAAAAACCTACCAATGACGTTGAGGTGCAAATGAGCAATGGCTGATCCACAGTCACTTTTCAGCTTCAGCATAATAGCTCCGCTGTCTTCTCTCACACAGTTCTTGATGGTGAGCAATGCTTGGTCATTGGTCCTTTCCATCACTACCCTGTCTTCTTCAGTCACCTCAACGCCATCCTTAAACCAAGTAACTTTGGGCAAGGGCTTGGCCTTGAAAGGTACCTTGATGTAAGCCGTCTGCCCTGCTTTCACAGTCACTGGGTGAGCAGCTAAAGCTTCTAGTACAGATGGATCAATATAAGGCGGATCTGGTAAATAGAAAGAAAGAAGAAAAAAAGTGGGGAAAATATGTTTGAAAACTACAGATACTCCTTTGAATAATTATCGCCTCCTTTGCATAATTAATTCTGATTTTGCTAGATGGGGAAACAAGTTTATGTCCTATCCCTCTCTTTCTTAGTAATAGTAGTAATCCAGCCATACTTTCAACTGCTGAAGATACACCAGGCATTGTCCACTTACTTTCAAGCTCGTCTTTGCCACCATAAGGGCTAGAAAACCACTTCTTTAAAAATGAAAGCAGACTTTTTTAACAAGCGGAATAATAATATAGCTAAATATGAGCTGTTGTAGTTTACTGTTCTCCTAAACAAATCTTGTGAAAAAAGAAGGCAATAATAATAATGATAATGATAATGATAATAACAACAACAACAACAACAACACTTTATTTATATTCTGCAGATTAAGGAAAAGGCAAAGTGAATTCAACACTGGAGAAAAATCCCACACTGTACCTGCAATACTAACAGTGGCCTCACTCTCGGCCCCCTTTGCTCTGAAGGTGTACTTCCCTTCAAATTCCTCCCCCATCTTGTCAATGATGATTTTGTGAACAGCCCCTTGCTTGATGATCTGGATTCCTCTCATATCTGTAATCTAAAGGAGAGATCATCAAATCTTTACCAAACCCCGCAATCTTGTCACAGTATTAGAGGCAGCAGCATCTTACAATTGGGTCGCAGCTTTAAATTGGTTTGCAACTCTTGTAAGGCCTTGTTAAGTTGATTAAAGATAATGGGAATAGGAAGCCAATAAATAAATTGACAATAAAATAAACTGGATGATCACTGTTGGCAACCTAGGTTTGCATGTACCTCTTTACCATCCTTCAGCCAAACACCTTCTACTTTCTCATCATTCAGAACAACACAGAGCTCCGCTGGGTCCCCAGTTGCTGCTTGGACATCTGACATGCCGCTCTTCACAGTAGCAAATCTCTCTATATGAAAAGAGGAATACTGTTAGATCCAATCTCAAAAGATACCGATTTCAGCATTAGTTGATCACATAAATAATAAGTATACCATATTTCAAGCTGAAAATGTGTGTGTCGGTGTGTCTGTATGAAAGCTCTTTGGTGTCTTTTGCTACAGCTGTGCTATAGTCCTCTGGGTCCAGGAATAAGTCCTAAGGACCACTGGATTGAGCAGATTTCCCATTTGAGAGTCTAGACAATGCTCAGGAATGCCCTGGTCTGTTTGGTCAGACCTCGCCTGGAGGGCTGTATCCATTCAAGAAGAATATTGACAAGTGGGAACATGTCCAAAAAAGTATGTGCAAGATGGTCAAAGGTCTGGAATTCAAGCCTTCTTCCCCAAACATATGCACATTTACAACTCATAAACACACTGTTTCTACCAATGCAATGGCAATGAAAGGAAATGAAACATCTCGTGACACTTTGTATTCCAAAACACACTCTTGGGTTAGTGTTTGGCAACTCTTACCTTCTACGGTCACATTACAATTGCTGTAATACTCAGTGGGGTCATTCTCTTGCATGGCAACTACCATATATTCCCCTGTGTCACTCTGATCGGCATCATCAATTATCAGCTCTGCAGTCTTCCCTTCATGGATCATGGTAAATTTTTTAGACCTCTCAATCACCTTCCCATTCCTCATCCATTTCAAGGTAACGTCTTTAGTTGTCAGCTCACACTCCAGGGAAGCTTTCCCCTTCTCTTTCACTCGGACATTCTTCAGATTCCTGATGAACTTAATTGGTGTTCCTTGAGAGAGAAGAGAAGACAAAGACAAGGAAAAACCACAAAACTCTGTTGGTTTCATTTTTCTGCTTCATTTAATGTCAAGCTTGTTCCTTCTAATGTTTATATGGAAGCATGTATGTATGTACATATATAGGTAGACTGAAATCAAACACGTTAGCAAGATGTGCTTATAAAATAAAAACACACACCACAATGGCTGAGATTTTATATTATTCAGGAAGGTGTAAGAATTCTTCAGGTGAAACTCTGCTATTACTCCCCACTCATCATTACCAGAATGAAACGTTTTGTTGTGATAGCCCCTGAACATCCATTTTCTGGCTGGTAGGGAATGTGTGGGATTGCTCTGTCTAGTAGCCAGAAACAAACTGATATCTTCTGCCAAGATCCATTGAGATCATAGCAAAATAAATCATTGATCCATGTCAGGGTGTTGGGCAGAATCACAGCTTCTCCCATCCTCACAACTTCCATATACCAGAGAATGGCTGTTCAGGGAAACTACCAAAGATTAAATGCTAGTCTGAAAGAGGTGGGATTGGTTATTGTAGGGAGTAGAAGAGAACACTAAGCTCTGCAATCACCTGAAAAGACATACATAGGCATGAGGTGTACTTAACACTTGTATAGGCCACAAACAGAATGCTGGCCCCCGTTGGCACAGTGGGTTAAACCACTGAGCTGCTAAACTTGATGACCGAATGGTCACAGGTTCAAATTCAGGGAACTGCGTGAGCTTCCTCTGTCAGCCCCAGCTTCTGCCAACCTAGCAGTTCGAAAACATACAAATGTGAGTAGATCAATAGGTACTGCTCTGACGGGAAGGTAACAGCGCTCCATGAAGTCATGCTGGCCACATGACCTTGGAGGCGTCTATTGATAATGCAGTCTCTTCGGCATAGAAATAGAGATGAGCACCAACCCCCAGAGTCAGACATGGCTGGACTTAATGTCAGGGGAAAACCTTTACCTTTACTATTCACTTTTCAGAAACAAATTTGAAATCCTTCACCACTATCTGTACTGACCACATTCAACAGGTATGGCAATTCCCAACATGAAGAGGAGCATGCTGTACCTGTCTGCAACATAGTGTTTAAAATTGAGGAAGCCATTAGAGAAAAGGGGTGGCAATGCTAACCCAGGAGCACAACTAGAATGGTTGAGTTCATCGGGATTCACAAGCAGACTTTTAAAACCTCAGATTTCAAAAGCTTGGGGATGGGTGGGCAAATTATTTAATTTCCAGTTCACCTAAATGTTGTAAAACTCTAATTATTCTCCATAGCATTTATAAAGAAGTTTGTAGATTTTGGAAAATAGTCATTAGAAATGAACAAAAATGCAATTCTCCTCTTTCCCTAACAAACACTATAAGTTGCTGTACCCCAAACAGACATTGGTTCAGAATGAATTTGTAAAGAAGGTGAATAGATAATATAGAAACACTTTACCAAAATGTAAGCCCACAATATACATTTATTGCTCAAAGATTATGTTATCTTGTGTTCAACTAAAATGACAAAAAAATCCCCAGACATTGGCTCCACAGATTTCGAATGTGAGCAAAGAACCAAAGAAATCAAGGACAGTGATAAGGTTGACAGCTTAAGAACAGTGTGTAGGTGTTGGAACTATGCAAAAAATTGAAGACCCAGATATAGTCTATGTAAGTGACATTCTTGAATGTTAAGGAAGGTGACAACACAAATTGATTTGCCATCTAAAAATACTCCTTTCTTATGATCCACAAAGGTATTGCTGACATTTCACTATAAAGTCAAGGTACCCTGATTTTCCTCTAGCTGAATATTCTATGTCTTAGGATAGCTTCACATGCCATCTAAAATGCATGCATGTATATAGATGACACCATATGACTATCAGAAAATAGTAAAGACTTTGAGCAACAACTGGTGAAAGTCAAGGAAGAAAGTACAAAAGTGGGGCTACAGTTGATTATTAAGAAAATAAAAATAATGGCTATTGAAGGTTGAAATAAATTAAAAGAAGATGCTGAAGATGCTGAAATTGTTTTCAAATCTTCCATATCTTGGCTCAGTCATTACTAAATATGGAAATTCTCATCAAGGAATCAGAAAAAGACTAAGACTTGGAAGGACAGCAAAGAAGGAATTATATTAGATCCCTGAGTGTAAAGATCAAATTCCAAAGATTGGCTGTAATATTTCTGATTGTATGTATGGCTATCAAAGCTGGGCCTGAAGAAAGATGACAAAGGGAAGGGGTAGGCAGGAATCCCTCTTTTGAAAATTGGTGAAGACCAGAGGAAGCCAAAAATGCAAATAAATTTGTCCTAGAAAAGAAATTGAAGTCTGAAGCCAAAATAACTAAATTGAGACTATTTCACATTGGTCACATCATCAGACAATGGAAAACACTGGAAAAGATTATATTTCTATGGAAATTGGAGAGAAGTAAGAAAAGAAGGTGACATTACAGATGGTTTGATTCAATAAATTAAGTCATGGTCTTACATTCAGAAGATCTGAGCAGGAAAGTTAACAACTGGGGATCTGAGGGGTTGTTTATTCATGAAGTTGGCAAACATTGCAGTCGACTTGATAGCAAAGAATAGCAACAACCATGTATAATTAATTTCTCACACAACATAAATCTTGGAATCCTGGCCAACTCAGGGTTCCCAAAGGCATGTAGTCAGGTACATCTACATTCCTATGTCACCTACACCATGTGTTTTTTTTTTGCAAGCAACAACAAGAAGCATAGCACAAATATAAAATATAAAATATCACATAAAATGCATAACTGGTTTTGTAACTCCTAAAAATCCAGTAGTTTCTCCTGGACAATATCTCCAATACTACACTCCTAAGATCTTTACTTGTATATTTCATTTGACTCCCTCTGTTACTCACTATAGAGAAATCTGGGATATCTTGGAGGTTTATTGGTAGAAAGCTTTTCCTTATATACAGAGTATGAAGGGCAAGTGAGTAAGCCTGGTTGTCCCATGTGAGGACTTGGTGCTGGATCCTTATCAGTGAAGTTGCTGAGGTTATGGTCTTTTTTATAAAGTAAAAAAAATCCCACCATCTTCTGCCCTTCTGCAACACACAATATATGTAAAATTTTGAAGTCAATCTCCTGATGATCCTATATTTGTTTGGATATATCAGATGGAGGCATATGGTGTTTATGTTGGAAAAGTCATTTTTTAAAACCATCCCAGAATGACATGGCCAGCATGGTCACTGTAACTTGTTCTAATACTTGGTACAAGCATATCTGTTATGTGTGAATGATTTTTGCCTCCAGTTCACTACCAACTGCACCTAGATTTTTGTTGAACAACTAAGCAGCTTGTCAAGAGAACCTTTGTTCAAAACTTGGCACAACTATCTCCCTTGATGTTTCTTTTTATTTTAAAATTAAAGCTAACCAATAAGTAAGATAATATCAGAATAATAATTTTTCACATTTTTTCTATCCACCAAACAGGATTCATGAAATTCTTTCTCAAGATTGATTTCCTCTTACTCTGAATAAAAAGTTCGGTCTTGGTTACTAGATCTCCAGTTTCAAAGCTGACGAGACCCATGTCACTTGGACGTGAATCTTTAATTTTCAGTGTGTGGGTTAAGCCATCTTCTGATGTGATGATTTCATACTTGTCATCTCGCTTCAGCTCTTTCCCATTGAACTTCCAGGCAAAATTGGGCACCTTTTTGGAAAGACGTATCTCAAAGATAGCGGTCTGCCTCTCAGTTACTTTCAGAGGTTTCAAGTCTGCCAAAAACGTCAGAGGCTCATCTGTTAAAATCAAAAACAAGGGGAAACATACAGTGACTTTCACTATGTATATTTGGCCCCAAGACTGGAGATGTTTCTGAAATATGAACCACAACCTCATATTGTATACATCAAACCAGCTCTACAGAAATAAACATGGCTGTGACTTGTACATGCCAATGATATGACTCATCTTCCCATATGCATTATAAATCAGTTATACCTATTACGTGCAATCTTGCAGAGAGTTGCTTATCGCCTACAGTTAGAGTGTATACACCCATGTCCTTTTCAGTCACATTGCTGACGTAGAGCATATACTTAGTGCCCATCTGTTTCACTTCATATTTTCCTAGAGAATACTGGAGACGCAAAGGTTCAGCATCCTGGAAAAAGATAAGGTTGATAACTTTAAAATTAAATAGTGCAAATTGGAAGTACATTATATTAAAGTGGCTTGACACAGCCAATTTGGCTTCTTCCAAAGAATCAGAGAATCAGAGAAGGCCATCCAGTCCAACACCATTTTGTCATGCAGGAACACACCATCAAAGCACTTCTGACAGATGGCCACCCAGCCTCTGTTTAAAAACCTGCAGAGAAGGAAACCCCATCACATTTTGAGGCAGCATATTCCACTGTTGAACAGATCTTACCATTAGGTAGTTTCTTCTGAATGTTTTGGTGGAATATCTTTTCCTGCAATTTGAATTTGTTCTGCTATATTCTAATTTCTGGAGCAGCAGAAATCAAGCCTGCTCCCTTCACAACATGTCATATTTTCAAAAACGTAATCATGGCTAGCATATTTCTTCTTAACTTTCTTTACTCTAGGCTCCTTAAGATGGTCCTCAAAGGATTTGGGTTCCAGATCTTTGACCATTTTAGCCACTCTTTTCTGAACACTTTGCAGCCAATCCATATCTTTCCTGAATTGTGGTTCCCAGAATTGGGTACAGTAGTCCAGGTGAGGGTTGACCAAAGCGGAAGAGAGTGGGACTATTACTTCTTTCAATCTAGACACTATACTTCCATTGATTGGTCTAAAGAAGGATGAGTTCTTGCAAAATAGCTCCTTGGGTTTGCCTGGGGTTCACTTGCTTCGTCCTGTCTTGGTGCTGTTTGCTATGATTTCCTGGTTCTGCATTACTGCTGTTTCATATATTTTTAAAAAATCAGGGCATAGTTAGTCTGAAGGGAGATTTTTTTCCTTCGTTTTTAAATTGTTTTTTTAAAAGAGCTATGGTGCTATGGTGCAAAAGTGTCACTTTAATGATACTTTTTAATACTCTAACTCTAGAAGAAACGAGAGAATAGAGAAGATGAGCTTTTTTCATTCTGATCTGTTTTGATAAGTAGTGCATTTTGTGCGTTTTTGCTGTTTTATATATCTTTTGGTTCTTTCTACTTTACGTAAAATTTTAAAAAATTAAAAACTTGTAAACATGATATTTTGGTATTCGTAAGAAACCCACTTGAGAGTGAGTTTAAAGTGTTGCAGCTGGTACCAGGAGTTGCCAGAAAAGGGTGTAAGACAAGAGAAACATCAAATTATTATTTTTTAAACCCTGAAAATGATAAGAACAAATATGGAACCCTCCTGACAATGTGATGGGTGGTAGACAAATGCATAAACTATATTGTCTCTGAACTTGTCTAACCCAACATTTTCTTGTGTTAGATAGGTTAACAATGTGAAAAACTTCATTAGAAGAATGCCAGTGCTGATGCATTCTGTGAGGCAGGTAAACGAAGTACAGAAAACCAAGCCAAATTCATGAGAATCAAACAATACAGAATATTATGAAAGGGATGAAGGAAATTAAAATGGGGAAGTATAAAGAATTGGAAAGAAAATGTATATTAAAATGGTATAGGACCCTGGCCTAATTATCATACATGACAAAAGAGTTAAGTCCAATGTGTTGGCATTGTGGGGGGAAAAGGAATGGCATTCCCATATTTGGTGGGAATGCCCAAAGATAATTCCTTTCTGAAAAAAGTTAATGAAGACAATGGAAAAAATAATCAAAGTACCACTACAACTAGATTTAGATATGCCTTCGACCATAGATTTTGATATGTTATTAATGGGAGTACTAGGTAATACCAAAATCAATACAAAAGAATACAAAAGAACAAAAATGTTTTAAAATATGATCTTGTCAGGACAAGGAGCAATAGAATTGGAGTGGAAAGATGGGAAAAATGGGTGATGGAAAATTGGAATAGTTAGTTATCTATATGATCAGGTTCAATTTCAAGTTATAACAAGTTTAATGGGGGATGATATGCAAGAAGACAAAATAGAAGAAATAAAGAACAAATGTATGACTTAAATGGAAAAGGGTTAAAAAGAGTGAAGCCAACACAACCATCTTAAGAAAGCTGTGTGCATGATTAAAAATAGCCATACAATAGAGAAAATATGTGGCCAGAAGGATGGGTGATGGGTGAGTAACATGGGTGGTTTTTTTAATTGAAAAATTAGTTAAATGTTAATTTTTTTAAAAAAAGGATGTATATAAGAAGACTTGTGTAAATAATCTGTCAAATGAAAGTGGAACATATCCCACAACACATGTGCAACCATCACGGTTAGAATCCATTGCTATTTTGCAGAATTGTACAAAATAAACATTAAAAAGAATAAAAGAAAACCAAGACAAATATTTGCGAAATATCCAAAGAAATCATTGCTTCAATCTATACCAATTTCCCATATTTTCTCTCACTGGATACCAGATTTCCTGATCTGAATTCAAATAGTTTCTGATATAGTTAGGAAGTGAAACACACTAGAGTCTTGTTTATCCAACATAAATGGGCCAGCAGAACGTTGGATAAGCAAAAAGGTTGGATAATAAGGAGGGATTAAGGAAAAGCCTATTAAACATCAAATTACTTTGTGATTTTACAAATTAAGCACCAAAACATCATGTTTTACAACAAATCGACAGAAAAAGCAGTTCAATACACAGTAACATTATGTAGTAAATACTGTATTTAAGAATTTAGCACCAAAACAGACAAGGGTTCTTTCTTTTTCCCACCCTGGACATTACTCCGGGGGGGGGGGGGGGGGGGGGTAGATTATGTTGGATAATACTGAATGTTGGATGAGTGAAGGGTGGATAAGCGAGACTCTACTGTAGCTTAATAGTAGAAACTGTGACAGATACTCCTCTCTTTCTCTGACAGAAACTGTGACAGATACTCCCTTTCTCTGAACTCTCCCAGGTTAACATGTTTACTTTAAATAAAGTCAAGAAGGGTGGCTACCTTTATCCATGTCATTTTCGTATTAGCATCCCTGAGTTCTAAAATGCAGTCAAATATTGCTGTCGAGTCCACTTTGGCAGAAACATCCTCCAAGGGTTTCAGAATTTTTATAGCCTGTAAATACAAATGGAAAATAAATCAAAATGGTGGGCCATTTTTATCATTTAATCTTATTTTTGTCTTGATTAGAATTTCTGAGTTGTAAATCTAATTATTGGTACAATGTGCTTACAGTCTTGCAAAACTCCCCTCTTTTTATTACCACTTGTTATGATGCCACATTTTATGTTACATACATTTTGTTATTATATTATCATGTTACCCAAAAGGAATAATATTTTTTTAGTGTGGGATCATGCACATGATAGAGAAAGAAAATGTGCAATGCTCATTCTTGTGGCGTATTAGAGCAAAACAAATGTTGACAAGAGCTTTAGTTTATGCTGCAAAAAAGTTTGCCAGTTATTCGGTAGTCAGCCTTACAAGAAAGTTAAAAATGTAAATAAAGAAGTTACAATTTTTTTTTACTCAAGAAAACACTTCCCCGTGAATTTCTGGGTTTTCTAACCTGACTCTATAGATATAGCTGGTACATTTTATTCTATCTGGTGAACTAGTTCTTTCCTTCTTAACATCCAAATTGGATAAAAGACAACTGAAGAAAAGTACAACCGAAACATATGCAGGTTTGTGGTATATCAGTTGAAATATATGTCAGTTCATCACTCCAAAGGTTGAAAGCATCGCTAACCTCAACTTCAACTTTTTTCTTCATTTCCTTCAGTTTTTTAAGAAGTCCTCGGAAATCTGTGAAGCCATGTTCCATGCAGACCTTCTCAAAGTCCTTCTTGGGTACCTTGGAGAGAATCTCCAGCATTTCTTTTTCATCAACCACCTTCTTCTCTTTTTTCTTTGGAGCTGGGGGCCCTCTATATGCATACATTCAAAGGTTATCGACCTGCCTATATTAGTTACAGACTTTAGAGCTTCCTGACAACATTACAATTCCTAAGAGTTCTGGAGGCAGAATGAACCTGAACCATTTTGTTTCCTGGAGCAAATTAGCAAATGGCAGTCAACATAATTACACATCAGTGTGCTTTGTGTTTAAGACTGGCCAAGTTACTTTGATGCCTAAGACTGTAATCTCCCAATTCTCCAGTTTCTGGCAACAAAAATGCAATAATAAGTCATGAAAATATGTAATGTTAGCAATGAAGGAATTCCCAAACTTTTTCAGCCGCAGAGCCCTTTTTGAAGCAAAAGTTTCTCATGGAGCCCCAAGCAATGTTTATATATTATTTTATATGTAATGTATATACATCCGGCATGGGCAAACTTTTTGACACATTGTGTTTTAAAATTTGACAGACAGGCTGGGCCAGTGGCAGATGGATGGAGATTGTTTGCATTGACTAATTGAAAAAACATGAGCAAATTCATATGCACACTGCACATATCTTGTGCAGTGCACAGTTCATATAGTTCAGTTCACAGCAGATAATCTGGATTCAGAAACAGGATTATTATATGGCAGTGTAGATCCAGCCTAAGGTGGCCTTTGAGCTTCCTGAGTCAATGTTAAAATTCTTGGCTAGGATATCATTAGGTGCCCTGCTGGCCCTAGTCCTCCCTTCTCTTTACCCAATTTCCTCTCCTTCTCACTTTCTTACCCACAGATAAAAGCATCAGACAGGGACGCTAGCTCATTATTCTGTGGCAAGAAGTGACAGACTTCCATGATAACCTCAAAACTTTGGAATGGTCTCCATTAGATTTATCAGTGGTGTTCCCTTTTTGTAAAAAGAGATTTGGCAGTTGAAACAGAAAAGCCAGAAGAAGCCATCATTTGTGCTGCTGTTTCTCTATGCAGCGTATCCTTTTTGAATGGGTTGCGTTCTTTCAATGAATATTTTGGGTTTTATTATGAGTTTTACACTATCCTCTCAGCTGCCTCAAAAGAATAGAGAGACCCTTTGAATTAATAAACAGGCAAATTGATCCCCTTGGCCTTTGTCAGTGAAATAGGCTTTGTTTTTTTAAACAAAATAACATTTTGGTGCTTGGATATTTGTTTTGGAGTAACTAGTAAGGAAGTTTCACTGGTGACAATATTATGGCAAATTTGCTGTCAGCTCAATATATCCTTATTTGTAGTCAGGCACTTTAAATTGATTTTATTTTTCCTACATACATTTCTAGGGAGTCTAGGAAATGTTTCTATAGAATCTGCAATTCTATAGCTTCATTGCTTATTGGATTTATGTTATATGAGGGATGTTATCTGCTGTTCTGTTTTTGCTTATTATTATGCTGCGGTTCTGTCACTGCAAACTACCATAGAATCTGTGAATAAATGTATCGGACTAATTTTTCTCTTCCTTAATGTGAACAGCCAAATTTTGGCCTCCTCACTGTCACAATCACTTTCATTTATTAGGGAGTCCCCCCAAGAACAATACTCACTGCTTGTCAGCTTTCCAGGATGCCCAGCATCCTAGGCAGAACTATCTTGTAAATTCCCTTTTGGGGAAAATGGTGGAAAGTGTGCACAACCTTTTTGAGAAAGTGTGTTAATGTTACAAGTACTTTGTTAATAGTGTGGTGTCTGTGTGAAGTGTAGTATCTCACCTTTTTTTCAACATTTTTTTGAAATCCAGTTTTTCTTGGCCTTAAAAAAACAAAAAAATAAAATCAGAGAACAAAGAGGGATTATCAAAACTCTAAGGCAGAAATGGGAATGTCTAATTCTCCTGATGTTTCTTAACTTTGCCTCCTATTATCCCTTGCCAACCTAGCCAGTAATGTAAAATGATGGTAACTGATGTCAAGTAATATTTGGAGGACCACATATTCCTTATGTTTGGCTTTCCAAGTTATCCACATCTTATTCCCTGAATTTTCCAGGATCAAAACCTAAGCCCAAGGGGTTTATCCTTGTGATGTCACAGCAATGTATCTTTATGAGGCAGGAGGCAGGGCTAATCTGGCTTTTGGACAGTTGGTTGTGGAAGTGTGACTGAGGGTAACCGGCATAGAAATGGCCTAAAATCCATCTAACCAGTTAAAAGGAAAAACTAGAGTCAGGAGAAATACTACTACTAAAGTATCTCCAACAGCTGGTTTCTGGATTTTTTTTTTAATTTCAGCCTCATAATCCTTCTGATTGAGATAGTACAACAAGAGTGCTCATAAGTCACCACACTGGCCCTCCATTCTTTGTTACAATCCTAGTCACTTTTCAGTTTCTTTAATTAGCTTCTTCCTCTGTTCCCACTAATCTCTGGTTGTTATATTGGTACTTACTTTCAGTTATAACCAAGGACACCATGTAGATAATTTCAGCATGATCATTGGTGACCATACACTTGTAATTGTCTGCATCTTCTGATGCGAGGTTTTCCAACTGCAAAGAAAAAGTCACAGACAGAACAAAAGATGTCACGAAAGACACTTGTAGAATTGATACAACCAGAGGAACAATCCCATAAATATGATGAGTGAACTTGTGCCAGGTTTATGTAGACTAAAAGCATTTACTTTTGGTTAGGTATGGATTTCATCAATTTAAATAGTGGATCCTTCACACCTCATTGCAGCTGATTTCCAAGGGATGCAGTAGAAAGTATTTTGGATTTATGACTTCTGGGCAAAACAAAAAAAAACAAAAAAAACAAAACAAAAAACCAAACCAAACAGAAATATAAAACTAGACTTAATAAGTTCTCTTCGTTGTTCAAGGAATGCATGATCAGATGGGCACAGGATATTGGAAGATCAATAGGAATGGAAGAATGGGAAGAAATTTGAATAAAAAAATTAAATATACGTGCGCTTATGATTTAAAAGAAAATTGGATAAAAATAATGCATAGGTGGTACATGACACCACACAAATTGGGAAAATGTTACAAAAATATAAATAAAGACTGCTGGAAATGTGGAGAGACAGAAGGAACTTTTTACCACATGTAAAAGTTGTGTAAAAAAGCAAAAATATTTTGGACGCATTCACAACCCTTGATGCAATCGATCAAATCTTTCTGTTTTGGTTTTTCATTTTTTTTAAAGTTCAATCTATCCTGAATATGATAAAATTTACAAATGTGGGTGTATTATTATAAAAACAAACAAACCAAAATCAAATTCAAATCCATTCCTTCTTCAAAGGTGCCTTTATGTCAGAAACAGCCAACAAGTAGCCCTGATCATATCCTGCTGCTGGCATGACTAGGGACTGGCCATTGCAAATGTTGAACCCTACCATTAAAACTGTTACTGCATTGTGCTGGGGAAGCAGAGGAGTAAAATATGGTGAGAAAAGGGGGATTTTGAAAGACACACACAGTACCTTAAGGATGTATTCCTTATTGATGCTGTCAAAAAACATCTTCGATCCTTCCTTGATTGGTATTCCGCTTTCTCTTTTCCATGTCACAGTGGGTTTGGGGTTGCCTTTCACTTTGGCTCGAAAGACAGCTTTGTCCCCTGTTGGTAAACCAAAGGAACACTGGGTGAAATGCTGGTCATCAGGTGCCAGAATTAATTTGTATGTTTCTTGAACCAAACGCACCTTTGTACTTGTATGCTAAAGAGTTGCTACATAGTGTTTGACTAGTGTACCCCAGCTTTTGCCAAAATGGATGCTTCTCCCACAGCCCCCTTTAGTTCTGCAAGGCTAGGAAACCCACAAGAGCATTTTTTCACACTATAGAGACTATAGCTGAGAAATTCAGGAAGAAATTTCCAATATTGTTAACAGTGGTTGCCAGAGTATACTGTTGGTCTTTATCTTTTGTTTCATTTACAGTAAGACCCTCATTCCCAGCTGGACCCAAAAATGCATTAAATTACCTGAATACTGATTCCAGCATACCATAGAGTTGCACTGGAAGACCTACAGTGAACTTGTTAGGTCCTCCAATATAAGTGTATTTTAACTTCTGGAGGAAGCATACCATACAATCACCCCCAAAAGGATTCAATGTGGCCTCACAATAAAATTAAATGGAACAACTAAAGTGCTCTAAAAGTTCAAAACAAAAAGATTAGGAATGAAATCTAAATTCCACTCATAAAAGAAACCTCACTATCTACCTGGTAAAATGATTGCCCAGTAATAATGGAGGTCAGTTACCAAATAATCATTGCACAGTTTTGGCTACATGAAGCCTGGCTCTTTGAGCACTGTGTTGCCATTTCTTTAAGGACAACTACAACTTACCTTCAGTGGCCGTTAGTGGATGGGGTTTTTCTACAAACTCTGGGATGCTCTCTCCTGCAGGTATCTCAACAGAGAGAGAGATCATGCTAAAGGACTCCACCGCAGAAGAGGATTTTTGGGAAACCACCTCATCTGTCAGGGAAAAGCATTTGTCATCAAACAGCTGTCCAGATTTTAGAGATGTCTTCAAGAGGACATCTCTTGCAAGTAACAATGTTATCTGAGAGTTAAATTCCTGAATGTGTTTTCTATCCTGCAGTGAGTGCCTAATATATACAATGTGACTCCTGTACTCACAGGGGATATGTTCTCTGGCCCAGGGAGGTTACAATATAAAGGAAGGTAGAGTGAATGCAAAGGAATGTAAGGACATTAATCTGAAAATCATATGTAGAAGATAGATATGGAAATATACTTGTCTTCTTGATGCACTTCCCCTTATTTCTAGCAGGTAATTAAGCCCCATAACTTGTCCCTCCTGTACCTCCCATCAGTTAAATCGCTCCAATTTCCTATCCTGCACTATGTCCCCGTTTTTATTTGTGCATTTGGCCTAGCCCATCCTGATTTACTCCTTGTCCGTAATTGTTATTTCACTTCATACCTGGTGTTATATCCCACTGTGTTAGCCTTCCT
This sequence comes from Anolis sagrei, assembly GCF_037176765.1. NCBI lineage: Eukaryota > Metazoa > Chordata > Lepidosauria > Squamata > Anolidae > Anolis > Anolis sagrei. Next base: position 246,877,993 of record NC_090021.1, on the reverse strand, counting down.
TTGCTTTTTTATGTTATTGTTTTTATCATGGTGTATTATTTTAATTTTATTTTAATTTTTAATTATATTATTTGCTGTATGTATTTCATTTGTTTATTGTATTTGTCGGGCTTGGCCTCATGTTAGCCACCCCAAGTCCCTGTGGGGAGATGGTGGTGGGGTATAAATAAAGTTTAATAGCAGCAGCAGCAGCAGCAGCAGTAGTAATATTTATTTATTTTTTTATTTGCTTTATTTCTATACCGCATTTTTCAGCCTAATTAGGGTAAGATGGGGAAGAAAAGTGGTGGTTTCCTACTGTTTTCGGGGAGGGGAGGTTTTTTTGGTTTTTGCTTTAATTTTAGAAATAGCTTTTGGATTTGAAGAATTAGAAGTGGTATGGAAACATTTAAATAAATAAAACAAAATATAAAGAAGGAATCACAACATGGGTTTTTAGTAAATTATGGTATCTTGCAATTTAATATATAAAACATCAAAGAACCTATTTGAGAATTTTACTGCTACTTTGTTGTCTGGGGCCTTGGAGTCATTTCCATCTTATGATAACCCTAAAGTGAACTATCATTGGCTTCCTCTGAGGCTGAGAGTGTATAATTTGTTTAACATTACCCAGTGGGTTTCCATGGCTGAGTGGGCATTCAACCCTGGACTCCAATAAATAATGAAAGGGCAGAACAGTGTTGGCTATTTAATTTAGTAATACCATACAGTAGGGTCACAATTATTCGACATAAAGAAAAAATGTTGGATAATAAGGAAGGAATAAGGAAAAGCTTACAAACATCAAATTATGTTATGATTTTACAAATTAAGCACCAAAACATGTTTTACAAAAAATCGACAGAAAAAGCAGTTCAATACACAGTAATGTTATGTAGTAATTACTGTATTTATTAATTTAGCACCAAAATGGACAAGGGTTCTTTCTTTTTCCCAACCTGGACATTATTTTGGGTGGGAGGCAGACTGCGTTGGATAATACAGAACATTGGATGAGCAAAGGTTGGATAAGTGAGAGTCTACTGTACTTTTTAGGAGTCCATGCTGAGAAGAGCTTCTGATGATATTTTTTGCCTCAGGTGCCAAAATAACATGGCTCACCTGGGATTTATTATGCAATGTGATGCTGGAGTACAATTGCTACTTTCTCAATCCCTGGGCCAGGCTCAGAAGGGCAACATAATTCAGAGTTTATGTTACATTCACTCTTGTGGGTGGCAGGGTGGGAGCAAGTGCAAATTAAGCTGGATCAATTGAAGGGCATGCTGTTTTGTTTGAACATATGGAACATAGTTATTTAACACTATTCATTGAAAGAAGATCAATCAAATCCTGTGGAAATGTAAGCAAATGTAAATGAATACATGGAACAAAATGTCAGCATCAACACACGGGCCACAAAGCAGCTAAAGTTGGTTATGACTCATGCCAAGTCCCACATGCTAGCCTTTAGCTACAAAGTAAATATGGATGATGATCATGGAGATGGGGGAGGACAACACCTAACGAAGAAATCTTGTTTCTTTCTATGGGATACTTCCACAACCAACTTTAGCTGGAAAGGAACTAATAAATTTTGATTCTCATTGATAAGCCACAAAAACCTTTGGTTCTTTGGTCTTCTGCAGATTCATCATAATACTTGCCTCCCACAATTTTGGTCGTGTGAGATGTGTGACTGATGGAGCTGGAACTGGAGCTGGAGATCTCCATGGTGCTTTGCACCTGAGATTGCATTTGCATGACTGCAGTTGCCATAATGTGGATCGTTGGAGCTTTCTACAGACTACAGTGGTTTTCTGAGCTGTGAAATTAAAAACAAACATTAAACTTTATTTATTTATTATTATTTGAACTTATATGCCGCCACTCCCCTGGGGCTCAGAGCGGCTTACAAGAATGACTAAAATCTAACACAATTTAAAACAATTTAAGAACAATTTAAAAACAGCAAATCAACAATCAAAGGCCTGTCAAAACAGGTATGTCTTGCATGCCCTGCAGAAAGCTAATAAGTCCCGCAAGGCATGGACTTCAGGTGGCAGAGTATTCCAGAGTGATGGTGCCACTGTTATAAAGGCTCTGCGTCTGGTTGCTGTTAGACGCAAGGTCTTGACACTGGGAATTTCCAATAGATCTTGGTCCTCAGAATGGAGGGATCTCTGGGGTTGGTAGGGGGTGAGGCGGTCCCTCAGGTACATCGGCCCCGGACCATGCAAGGCCTTAAAGGTGAGTACCATCACTTTGAAAGTGATCCAGTGCTCAATTGGTAACCAATGCAGCTGTAATAAGATTGGTGTTATGTGGCATCTCATCGGAATTCCCGCAAGAAGCCGAGCAGCTGCATTTTGTACCAACTTGAGCTTCCGGATCACCGACAGAGGAAGGCCAATGTAGAGGGTGTTACAGTAGTCCAGTCTTGAGATAACCATAGCCTGGATCACCGTAGCTAGGTCGTCCCTGGACAGGTAGGGGGCCAGCCATCTAGCCTGTCGCAGATGAAAAAAAGCGGTTCTGCTAATGGCGGAGACCTGGGCCTCCATCATCAGCAGAGGGTCCAAAAGGACTCCCAGACTCTTTACCAATGATGACAGGCGTAGCGCCTCGCCATCCAAGGTAGGCAGCTGGATATTCCCACTGCCCGGTCGACCCAGCCATAGGATCTCTGTCTTTGCTGGATTCACCTTCAACCTGCTGGCATGCAGCCATCCAGTAACGGCCTCGAGGCACTGATGGAAATTATCAGGTACAGAGTCCGGTCGGCCTTCCATCTTCAGCACCAGCTGAGTGTCATCAGCATACTGATAACACTCCAGCCCAAAACCTCGGACCAGCTGAGCAAGTGGTTGCATGTAGATGTTAAACAACAGAGGGGAGAGAATGGCCCCCTGAGGAACCCCACAAGATAGAGGGGACCTCTCAGAGACCAGGCCTCCTCTCTCCACTCGCTGTCCACGGTTGTGAAGAAAGGAAGACAGCCAATTTAAAGCTGTCCCTCTGACTCCAACAGCAGCAAGGCTGTTGCTGATATACAATCAAAGCAAATGAACTTTCCAATCCCTCAGTCCATAATCAAAAGACAGAGATGGGTTTGGTCCGGAAGCCTAAGCAGATAGGAGCAGTCCTGGTCACAATGGCTGGGACCAACAGAAAGCAGAGCTTTGGAAAGTTGTTGTTATGGACCACAACTTTCAGATTCTCCAGAGATTCCTGAAGTTATTGTCCAAAAAATATCCTTTCCAATAACTGCCTGCATCGACACAGCAAGGCTAGCACCTACTGCACTGCTGTTCCTGGATGTCCCTATTGATTCCCTCACCTGTAAGAGGAAAAAAGCCATTCAATGCTGTCGAGAACAGTAATAGCCACCCATTGGAGACATTGGTATCATTTTACCCATTCATTATTTTTAATGTGTATTTTTAGAACAAATACTCTTACAAGAAAAAGAAAACAATTCCAAAAAGTGAATAATTCTGCAGTAAAACACTATAAACCAATATATATGTAATCAGGGGAGAGCTATGTCTTAGTTCAGAGTCTCCAGGCTATAAAAAAGGTCAGAGAAAATAAAAAGGTCTTTACTTGCTACCATAAATACAATTATGTAGGTATCAAGCAAGACTTCCTGGGCAGTTTCTGGGGGAAAGTAAACATAGCAAATGGAAGATTTCTAGGTGTAAACTATCTTCAATGTCTCACCCTCTGCAATACTAGAAATATGAGGACTGGGCAAGCATTGCCAAAAGGAGGCCCATAAGTCTTATGTAGGAGGAAATGTCATCTTGTTGTCTCTGTTGTGTCTCCATAAAGGCCTCAGGTGATTGCTTTAGTGGTTGAAAGGTGAGATCCTAGGTGGGAAACTGTTTGAGGCTGGTGACAATGGCTCCCAATGAAAGCCTGGGGGCTGCATTCCTCTGGGTGGGCAGGGCTGATGGGCTCTTGAGGCACCCAAAGTGGCTGTGATCCTTGTTCCCTCCTTTTCTGGTCCATAAGCTGGAGAGACCCTCCAAATACACTTTGCCTCCACCTCAGTGGATTAGTTACATTGGAGGGGATGGGCCGGGTTCAGGATATCTTGATGCCAAGGCAAATAGTTTCCTATGGTGAGAAAACCAGGGGCTCAGTGGGTATCACTGCAGGATGGAAAAGGCTTTCACCTCCACCCCACAAACAATGAAGCCTTGATGTCAGTGGACAGGAAAGGAATATTTAAATCTTTACTATTTTTTTTGCAAAAAGAGAGAAATGGGGGGGGGGGGCGCACCCTTTATACATATGTACACACAGTTGTATAGCCACACTCCACAGGCCTTTAGCCAAAAACAGATAGGTCACTTGGGGACAAACAACGTGTATGATGCAAGGCTTTACATGTTAGCACCAGCTCTTTTAACAGAATCCAGAAAGAAACCAGAAGAGAAGGAAATTGTTTTAATGCTGCTGAGATATGATTTCACCAGCCTATCTACCAGATTTAAGGAAGACATCTGACCAACTGGTCCACTCTGGCAGACTCCTGGGCGGAGATCAGGCTTGGTGAAATGGAATGCAGTCTTGAAACTATTGCATGCTGTCCTAACCATAGGTGTTTAAGCTTATTTATTTCATTTCAAACTTCCAAAATCACACTTCTCCTGAGAGCCACCCACCAAGTGTATCTGTCACGAAGATCATGGAGAGTTTCCATGACAACACTGCTGTGCGCAGTACTGGTGGGGGCTACCACTAGTGTGTGAATGCTGTCTACGTGGCACAGCATTTGACACAACTGATGGTCGTACATTGTGTGGGGACCCTATGTAAGAACCGACCTTGATTCATTCAGATTCTCCCCATGTCCTCATTCAGTACACATCCTCATGATCTCATCACTTTATGAAAAAAAAACAACCTGGCATTTTAATTATCTCTGTGTTGCTTCTACCATAAATTCCATGAATAAGAGACTATGCAATTTATATTCTATAGCCATCCTTCCACATTTGAAGTTTTGATTTTTGTGAATTTGTTTATCTATGGATTTTGCTCAAAATGTTTCACTAAGAATCTCTAAGTCTTCCAATGTGACTTTATGGTCAATTCCTTCCGTCATGCTGGAGGACCTAGAGATTTTATTTTAGAGAGAACGCCTTTCTAGGACCTCACAACCATAGATGCAGGCAAAATGTTAGGAGAGAATGCTTCTAGAACATGGCTATATAGCCCGAAAAACCTACAATAACACAGTCTTTCTAGGAATCTCTAGGTACTCATGCAATTCAGTGATCAGCTTCCAGCAGAAGTTGAACATATAGTTGTGCTGGAAGAACTAGAAATTCCTAGGGAGGTATTATCTCACATTAAAAATTATTTATTTATTTGTTTTTTCAGTATCATGGGGATCCTATGCCCCAACTTTAGGGAATGTGGAGAGTGGACTGTACTGCTTGAAAAAATAACTAAAAGACACAATAATATTGACCTCCCAGCACCCAGCCAATCCACTTAACTCTACATTTCTGATATTCGAAAACATTTAGGAATCTCATTGACTCAAATGCCAGTTTTAAAATATTAAGGATGTGCGAACAATAAATGAATGTTGGCTCTATGTTTGAAGAATCTCTCCCCCCACAGTTCTAAAAAGCCCAATTATCGCCCTTGCATCCATTAAAACACAATAATGTAAAGGCATACAAATTCCCAAAAATATAATTGGCACTTTGGGCAATTGTAAATGGTACCTTTTCTTTTTCTGGCAGTGAAGGCTGTTGGTGGTCTCTATTATGAAAGAAACGTTTCTGGAGCATCAGTGAGTTCTTCTGAGTCTGGTAGCAGATGGGAAGTGGCTAAAGAGTCTTGGCAGACTCTGGAAGACAGCTGGGTCCCACAGCTCAAATATGGTTCTGTGTAGTTCAGACTTTAAATATACACTGGCCCCCTGTGGGCTATGTGGTTACATCCATTTCTGCAAGTTCAACAGTTCCGTGTACTTGGAGTATAAAAAAGAAAAAACCCTCCAGGCAAAACCAATAGTTACTTAAAAGTGAAACGCTGCATGTGTCAGACAGTGCCCTAACACAGTGTGACTTTTCCCCCATGTAAGCTTGCAATGTGCATATCAATGCTAACAATATTTATCCATGCTGAAAAATATAATGAATATCAAGCAGCTTGTGCCTGAGACATGTGAAAAGAACACGACAATGACAAATCTTAAGTTAATTTTAATGTTCTCCCAGTATGGAACTCAATGTGTGGCTTATAGCAATGGGTATATGAAAGTTCCATGCAGTCATGCTGGCCACATGGCCATGGAAGTGCCTATGGGCAATGCTGGCTCTTCGGCTTAGAAATGTAGATGAGCACTAACCACCGGAGTCGGACATGACTGGACTTAAAATGTCAGGGGAAAATCTTTTGCTTTACCTATATGAAAGTTCTCTGGGTACTTATTGGTGGAGGGGGGAATCTGCAGAGGTAAGACATGTGCAGCTTATCTTCTGTTTAATTCACCTTGGAAAGTTACTTTTTTGAATGTCACCTACCTGGCTATGTTGGATGAGGAATATGAAGGGCTGTATTCCAAAAAGTAATTTTCCCAAGCTCTAATTTTAAATCAGGCATATTACAAAGCTTCACTTACCAAGTGTCATAGACTCATGGCATTGTACATTCTCCCCAGGCAGAAAAATTGATGTTTTGGTAACACAATGTTGACTAAACTTATTAGGATAGCAGTGGTGGTGGTGGTGAGAACTTGGCTCAGGAATGTTATTTTTGTTAGAGTCCCATGTTATACTGTGTAGCTCTGTCTGCTCTATTAGAAACATAACCATGAGAGGAGGAGACCCACTATCTCACATTCAATCTTTGCAGCTCAGACTAACTCTCCAACATGCCATGATATAAAGCTAAGTAGCTTTCCATTTCTTCCTCTTTTTTTCAGTGAACACTAAATAAACCTCCTTCAGGTTGGAACCTTTTAAAAGCCTCCAAGGCACATTCCCCTTATGCTCCTTTTAGGACTATGACCAGATAACTATGCAAAGCAGGAAGAGCACCTGACATTTTCTTCGTCAGATCCCTGGGGATGGATTATCACCAAAAGACTTTACCTTATAAGAGTAAAGAAGGTATCTTGGAAGTGCCACTGGGACTTGAACTCATGTCAGTCAAAATAAATAAAACCTTGACTCAGAGAAGCAGTACAACATCTTGGGAGCAGATCTTTTTATAAGGGATATGCTGTTACAGGAACTTCCCCTCCCGCAAGTTTGTTCCTTTAAGTAGACTGCATGAAATACATGCACATGGAGAAATAGAGACACTGCCAGGAGAAAGAGAGGCTGAGGGAGGCAGCTACAGAGAGAGCAAATGAGGGCATTGATCTTCCAATAACAACTCTGCCCTCTCCCATGAAACTTCCTTTCAGTTCCCAAATTTCAAGTATTCCAGAAAGTAAGAGTGAAAATGAGTCACTGCATTGTTAAGAAATTAAAAGATGAAAAGACAATTTCATTGGACAGAGGGGGAAGTGGTACTGGGGTGAGAAATGACCTCATTTTATGTTTGTGTGCACGCACACACATGATCACACCATACCTATAGTCCTTGGCTGTCATCCTTTCAATTTCAAACCTGTTATGTTTTTCAACAGAATCTGGATCCAGAAAATTCTATACAAGGAGCAGAAAGAAATGCTGCCGTGAAGAAGGCTATGTTGAATTGTCCAAAGGAAGTGGTTCTCAACCTGTGGGTCTCCAGATGTTTTGGCCTTCAACTCCTCAAAATCCTAACAGCTGGTAAACTGGCTGCGATTTCTGGGAGTTGTAGGCCAAAACACCTAGGGACCCACAGGTTGAGAACCACTGGTCTATAGGAAAGCGTTTCAGTTTAGTAAAAGCTGTTTCATTTACCTCTTCTGGCCAAGTAAAATAGAACTAAAGGAGCAAAAAAACAGGACAACTATGGAACGGGCTTTTAGAGCTTGCACTCATCCTTAATTTCTTGTATTTTGAACTATGCATCATTCACTAAGTTTCCTTTAAGCTATTTTAATATAGATTTCTCTGTAGGCTATCTATAGAGTTTATGACATGAGGCAGGAAAGTTGCAATTATAGCAGGAGAATGCAGTCTTTGCGTTGACTTATCACATAAAGTCACTCATTTCCCTCTAGGAAACAGCCTTCTTTTACAGACACAAATAGTCTGTTAATGGCCTACTTTTATAAAAGTAACCCCTTCCAATGGTCTCCCACTGACCGAGTGGTAGCAAAGAAGCAACATCATGCGAATAGGTCCGAAGCATAAACACTATATTCCTGCTTTAGTTGTGATAAAATTTTATATATATTAATCCAGTGCTTTTAATTTTTTCCACAAATGATCTGGATTTAGATGTGAGCAGCAAATTAGAAAATTAGTTCAAATTAGTTCAAATGTGCTAAGCTGTACAATAAAGGTAAAGCCAACTTGCCTCTCTTATAAATTGATAGCCAACCTGACCATGCATCTGTCTAGTTTACCATAAGAGCCATCTGAATTGGTAGGCATCTCTTGTAATAACAGATTCCACTTTGTAATCATGCCCATTGCAAAGAAGCACTCTTTCCTTTATTTGGCATTTATCACTATTCTGCTGGATGAGGTTACATACTAGTATTAATAGAAACAGAGTACATTATTATTTTCTTTTTCCCAGTTCAGGACTGCAGCCGGCTTACTACAGATTACAACTTTCTCCATGCCACAGAGAATTTTATAAACCCTCATGAAATCCTCCTTTACTCATCCTTTATATAAATGAAGTAAGTCCAAATAGCTATGTGCATAGGGAGTTGCTACAACAACACTTATTTCTTCTCCTTCTTCTTTTCCAGCTCCGTTTGGCTTCTTTCGAGACAGAATATCCTGAAATTGGATTCATTGAGATTTTGCCTCTAACTTTATTACTTAGTTACTGTAAATAACAAAAATAATACTAAAAGGTTTAAAATATGATATTGTAATTGCAGTTATGAGTTGGTTAAATATAATTGAATATTTTAGTTAGGAAATCATAAAAATGTTTAGCCTTATGTTACTATATCTATCAATCTATCTATCTATCTATCTATCTATCTATCTATCTATCTATCTATCTATCAGTCTATCTGTCAAAGTATTGTTCATGTTGGTTGGATGGTTTGCTGGTTTGTTCCACAAAGACTTCTACATGGCTTCATGATCTGACTCAAACTTCACATAGGGACGTTTAATTATCCATTATAAAATAATTGAGGGACAACAACAACAACAAACCACTTGTGGTCCCAGAGCAGAGGCAATGAAAATGATTGGCCATGGCTATGTGAAGTGGCCCTCTGTCATGTAAGTGGGAAATAGTGAAGTGGATTGGCTGTTGTTAGGTGATGTGCGTTTGGGGGGGGGGGGGGAGAAGAAAAAGAAAGGGAAAGAGAACTGAAAGAAAGGGATGGAGGGAGAAAAAGAATGGGAAGAAAGGAAGAGAAAGGATAGGTCATTTATGAGAAGACTAAAACTGCACCAGTCTCAAAAGCCTCACTCTTTACACTTCTCCATGTGATCTTCTCTGCTTCAAGGTCTTTCACTGTTATTGAACCATAAGAACATTCTGTTTCTTATCCCACAATCATTAAGTTTATTCAGGAACTATTACTAAAGAAACTAGTCAAAACTTTTAAAACAGAAATGTGTTGATGAGTTAGAGCATTTAGAAGAGCTTACACAGGCAACCTCATGGGATATGTGGTTTGTGTGGCTGCCTAACAGAGGCCATGGCAAAAGAGTTACATACGAGTGCTTCCTTATATGTTCTTCTCACAAGTCCAGCTTCTCTTACTGTGCCTTTGCAAACAGCTGCCCAGGTTCAGACAGTGAGCATGACAAAACATTCACAGAGTCGATTTGCTACATCATGAATGTAGTTCGGAACTGTATATAAGAACATTGAAGTGCTGTGTTGCTCATGGGAAGTGTCTCTGGGACTATAATACAATTTATATCCATCAAACCTCTCCAACCAAAATCCAGAAGTCATTTATTCTGAATTACCAGCAAAGCATTAAGAAATGCTATAGTGACAGGAAGTCTGATCTGTTGGTAAGGCTAAGTATTGGATTAGAGTTATTTAAATATGAGGTGAAACTGGCCCTGATGTTGTCTATTAGGGAAGTTCTGCCTCCCATGAAACCACTGAGCCAATCTGAGCAGCTTGGCTCTCCAAATAGGTAGCATGACTGCACAACACACCAGAAATGCTTGCGACATTTAGAAGAGATGGCTACAAGCCTTTCTCCCATTCTCTGTGATCCACAGGATACGTGTGGACACCTCAATAAGTTGAGAACCCAGTCACAATGACATGAAAAGCAGCTCGCTCCCATGGTTTCCTTCTTTCACAACTACATTGTAGGGCAGGCCTGGGCAAACTTGGGCCCTCCAAGTGTCTTGGACTTCAACTCCCACCATTCCTAACAGCCTCAGGCCCTTTTCTTTGCCTGAGGCTGTTAGGAATGGTGGGAGTTGAAGTTCAAGACACCTGGAGGGCCCAAATTTGCCCAGGCCTGTTGTAGGGACTGGTTTTTTTTTTTAACTGAGCAAACATATAAGGCATTAAAAACATTATTTCAGTATGAATCCACTTGTATCCTTTAATGCAGAGGCGCAGAAGGTCTTATGATATACACAGTATCCGGTAGTTTAAAATGTAAAAACAATCCATCAGGAAAAAAGGCAAAAAAGTTACTTTTCAAGCTTAGTAAACATACATTACAGACTTCAGCAAGACATTTATCAAAGAGTTTCACACTGTACTTGGATCTAGTAGCAATTTTGCTGTTTGTAAATAGCAAATCGGACAATGATGTTTTTAAAATTTTGTAACAAATGGAGCTACTGATCTTATTTACAGTATAAATAGGCCTTTTTGGAGTGAAGACAACAATGTTCTGTCACATGTCGAAGAAAAGCAGCATCTTACCTCTTAAACGCAAAATAAAGCAATATGAAAGTAAAACTATATATATTTATATATGTATAAATATATCTTCTACTTCGAAATTTCCAAGTGTTTCTTCCCTGGAATACATACGATTCTGGTTAGAGTTCTGTTGTTTTACGTTATAACAAATGATTCTGAATCTTTATTCTTCAGCTGCTGCTCTCGAAAACTGTTTTTCATACAAGCTCATGACATGGTGGACGAACTGATACTGTTCAGAAGTTTGGATCATTCCACCTCTGGAAAGAGGAATAGAAGAAAAAGACTAGGAATCAATACCATTTCTGCATCTCTCGGGGACTCACAGAAATCATACACTGGATCATGTGATTTTAATGTTTTTTATTAGGTGTTTTTAATTGTTATACTTCATGTTTAAATGTCCTATTATCTTATGGAGAATTTGTCCTATTGCATTTTATGCTTAGTCATATGTTGTTTGATTTATGATTTGGTTTATGTATGTAAGGCATTGAATTTTGCCATTATTTTTGTAAACTGTTTTGATTTCCCCCCAGGGGTGAGAAAAGTGGTATATGAAAACTGTACATAAATAAATAAATAAATAAAGCAGTAAAATAACTCCATACAATGAGACCAAACATAGACATCTAATGGTTTTAGGTGCACGAGTTTTTTTTTCTGAGAAAAGGCACTTTGGAATGAAATCTTGAACACATTGTATATAAGATCCATAGTTCTAGATGCTTCTGATGAAACAATCTTAACATGAAAATAAAACTATTGTGAATGAATCAGGAACAGACTAAAATCATCAGGAAAAAAAAACTTCATCTAGGATGTAGATTCAGTTTGGAAAATGTATGTTTAAGTTTGCAAACACAGACATAAAACAAAAATGGTTTTGAATGGAGGGCCCCCTCAAATCTATTTAAGACTGATACAACCATGGCACCGTCACATTTGGGGTGAACATTTTCAGTCTTTCTCTGTATATTTGTGAGTCTGTAATCATCCATTTTTAAATCGCCTTATACTTAGGAAGCAAGTTCATATGAAAGAAAGGCTTTAGTTAAAATCTTTTTTCCAGATGTGACAAGCCTCTTAAGTACAGATCATTTTGTTTTAATAATAATAATAATAATAATAATAATAATAACTTTATTTATAACCTGCCCGTTATTTATTTATTTGCAGTATTTGTATACCACCCTTCTCAACCTTGAAGAGTACTCTGGGTGGTTCACAGTGCTGGCAACAATTCAATGTCATCAATAAAAAGCAATATAAAACATCAAAATTGACCCTCCCCTGATAAAAACATTAAACATTATCATCTCCCCAAAGAGACTCAGGGTGGTTTAGTGTGAGAAAACACTGAAATAGAGGAAAGCTTAGTTGTCATCTGTAATGGTACAGTCTCAGTAGAAATGTAACTGCCTAATTATTTTCCATATGTACACTGATTTCTAGGGATTTTCCAGCTGTTGGCATCCTAGGTTACCAGAAGGGTGGGGAATTCTCCCCTGAGAAAGATGTTTTCCCCTTGGGCCCTTGGGTACCCTGTAGCCCTGTACCACTGCCACCGCATTTCATGTTAGCTTCAGAAAGGATCACTGTGGTCTTAAATTATCCTCTCTTAGCGTAAATTATCCTATCTAGAGTAAAAAAAAAAACAACCAAACCAAGCAGCATTTCCCAAGTCCTGCAGTCAGCTCTATTTGCAAATCTCTTTCAAATTATTTTGTTATTAATATAGCTTAAAATAAAAAATAATTAGGGACTATAAGCACAAAGCAAAATGGATGATTTCTGTGGTTATAATCATTTATGCCTGCACACCCTTTCTAAAAACAAACCAGAAATAGACCGCAACCTTACTGCGATGAAGGCAGACAAAACCCCAAATGGAAACAGCAGCACTTCTCTACCCACCTTGCAATGCCCTGGAATAAATACTGCTCATGTCTGTTGGCTAATCCTCCCAGAAGGCTCCTGCCGTTTGCCACTTCGTGAAGCTAATTAAAGCCTAAATAAAAGAGCCCCCACTTTTCTCCAAGTGACCGCTATCCTTTGCACACAAGCCATTCCTGACAAAGCAAGATCTGTGGGTCTTGTGTGCTTCCTCCCTATTTCTGTGGTGTAAAAAAATGAATAAGGCATCAGGTGTAAATTTCTGTATCCTGAAAGTCGCACTTCTTAAGTTTGGCCAGTAACTACGAAGTGCAAATGTTCTATGGTCATTTATGATATTTTACCCTCAGATACATTTGTGTGATACCATCTCTGCTAAGCAAGTCCATCTTGTTCTCTTGGGCTTGCTTTTGATCAGGGTTTATCTTAAGCCTTTTCCTTTGCTGCCTTGCTAGACATGTGGGGATGGAAGGCAAATTTGGCAATTCAGAAATCTTATTTTGGGGCACCCACATTTTGTCCCCTACCCCACCAATATCAGGGAAGGCAGATGGTCCATCATCATTTAATGTGTTGTTTTCTTGCTCGCATCTAGCAAGTATGCACAGAGCCACGTTTCCTTTTCCTTTCATTGCTTGAAGTGCATCTGCTGTGGGGGAAGGAGGGCAAAGACTCGTCTGGCTTCCATCTCTCAGCATCTTGGAGGTGGGGAATTGACAAGAATGTCTTCTTCAACTTCCCACTGAGCACAGTAATTGTTCCTCCCTAGGTTCACAGAGATGTTTATTTTTCCATGAAATACTGATTCTATCCATTAAAAATGTTAGATTGAAAGTATTGTTTCTTTTGAAAACAAGCAACTTCCTGCATTTGTGTTTCTCTATATACCCATAATTATTAATAAATAAAGTCCCTCTGCTTTACTTTATTTCATAAATTCAAAAATCCCATTGCCTATTTTCATACGCCACACCAAATTTCCACTTTGAAATCCTAGAAGATATAGTAATATGCATCCAGCAGAACGCTTACCCAGAAGCAGTCCCATTAAGTTAAGTGAGGCTTATTCTCTAATGTACTCCGGCCTGAAGCCATCATAAGAACTGAACTCACATGAGACAAACTGCATGGACTGAACAGCAATCCAGTACTATAACCCTGCCTTGTGGCTAGAAAGGAGTCTCACTGTAAGATCCAAACTCCATAGGGATAGTATGAGGACTGTACCTTTTCCCCCAGTGTTTAAGGATTTTTATTAAAGCAAGAATTTTATAATCCAAATTATGGTTCTTTGCTCAGCTATCAATCTTTACTGTTAACTACAACAGTAGTGATATTCTGAGCTTTTCCACAGTAAATTACAAAATTAAAGAAAGGAATGCTTTAAATTTTTGTACTGTGTTGAAAATTATTTCCCTCGGGTTTTATAAAACATTAATTTGTTTTTTTCAACTTTTGCTAATTTTTTGTATTTTAAATCAATAGGTAATCTAGGACTGTTTTGCTAGTCCTGGCATTTATTGTGTACATAAGCTTCAAAGTTTCCTTTCCTTTTTTAAAATGCATTTTTCCATGTTTTTCTTAATATTTAGTAGTTTTTCCATGTTTAGATTTTTTCTTCTTCGGTAAAGTGAAATTATAATAAGTAGTCCTGGGTGGATGTTAGACACTTGGAACACCTTGTTGTTAACTGCTTTTTGGGCAGCTTCTTTAGCTTGATGGGCTTGGAGTACAGCTACAGCTTCGTCAACCTTTGAAAGAAGAGATTCAGGAGACTCAAGGAGTTCGGAGTTATCAATCTCTAACAGCATACCAGTGATTTTGCCTGCTAGGGTGGGGTGCATGGCTTGAATCAGGAGGAACAGGCGTTCACCCAGCATCTGCTTTTGTTCTTGTGGAGGAGCAGAAGCCAACATGGAAGCAGTCAAAGGTTCTTGGCCCTGAACATGGACAGCGGGCTGCTACATAGCAGAATAGGACTGTATCTTTGTAATATACTGACTTTGCCCTTATTTCACATGTGTTTTTTCTAATTTTTGCTCCTTTGAAAGTGCAGGCATGTATGGAGATTTCTTTCAACACAATTTCCAGCCTTCCTGGTACAGGTGAAATGCTACATATGACCACAAGATGGCAACACAGCTAGTACCGTGAGCCAGTAAAGGCACTGCATGCATGGCCTTTTCCAAAGAACTGAAGCTTGGGGCCATACTCTAATGTTTCAGCTGGAAGACAAAACTGCTTTTGCCTGTGAAATGTATCAGTTCATCTGAAAAGTGTATTTTGTAGATATGTTTTAAATATGGTTTAAATACAGAGCACTGATGCACATTAAGAACTTTTTTGGTGAGTTTGTGGGAGTTTGTTTGGCCACTGCAGTTTAAAGCAAGTTTGAACTGCATTAAATTGTCTATGTAGATGTTTCCGAGTTGGAAGACACCACAAGAATCATCCACTCCAAGTCCTTGCCATGCAGGAATAATTAAAGTACTCCCAACATCTCTCATCCAATCACCTGCTTAAAGGCCTCCAGAGAAGAAGACTCCATCACACTCCAAAGCAGGATATTTCATTTACAAACAACTCTAAACATCAGGAAGTTCTTCTTAATGTTTAAGTGGAATCTCTTTATTTCAGTTTCAGTCCATTGCTCCATGTCCTAATCTCCAGGGCGGCAGAAAATAAGCTTGCCAACTCCTCAATGTGACATTTTTTCAAATATTTAAATGGCTATCATGTCCCTTCTCAGCCTTCTTTTCTCCAAGCTAAACATCTGCAGCTCTATAAGCTGCTCCTCATATGACTTGGCTCCTAAAACTTTGACCATTTTGCTTGAACATCACTGGACACAATCCAGTTTGTCAATATTTATCTTGAAATGTGGTGCTCAGAACTAGACATAGTGTTATTCCAGGTGAGGTGTGTGGGATGCAGAATATAGTGATGAAAGCTGCCATTCTATTTCTCTGACCCTGCCCATGGGCCAGAAGGTAACCGTGACTTTCAAAGTAGTAGTGCATCAGCCTCTTGCAGCATAAAAAGAAGGAATGCAGAAGGAGAAAATGGAATGCAACACCATCTTTAATATTGTTTTTTATTTTTGCATGAGCTTGTTGGAGATAAGTGTTCTTCTTCAGATGCAATACATTTCTTCAGATACAGTATATTCATAAAGGCTCGTGCAAAAATAAAAACCAGTCAGTCTGAAAGATGATGCTATATTCTCTTTTTACCTCCTTCCCCTCCCTTTCTCTTTTCTCTTGAAGACACCAATTAGCAAAACAGGGTACATTTCACTGCATTCTGTGTCACATAACAGATGAAACAATGGTTTGCCCTTGCAAATTAGTATTTTTGAAATGATGTGTGTGTGTGTGTGTGTGTGTGTGTATCATTTGTGAAGCCATTAAGTGGCAAAAATACATTTTAAAATCTGCTCTTAATCTTTTAAATCTGTCCCTTTACTTTTATCTTATATTAGTACTTCTGAAAATTTCCTTAGGAATACCCCTATTTTTCATTCTACTATCTCTGTGTATGTACCTTCAAATTGCCTATCAACTCATGGCAACCCTATGAGTTTCATAACATTTTAATATAATAATAATAATAATAATAATAATAATAATAATAATAATTTGTATTCCACCTTATCCCCCCGGAGGGACTCAGGGCAGATTCCAAACATAAGAGGCAAACATTCAATGCCCAAACACAACGGTTTTATTAGGGAAGGAATACTCAGATGGTTTTAACAGTTGCTTCCTCTAAAATGTAGCCTATAGTATTGGTATTTGTTGGTGGCTTCTCATCCAGGCTCTAATTTAGGATGACCCTGCTTAGCTTCTAAGATCAGATGAGATCTGGTGCCTTATATCTGGTGTTTATTACCATTATCTAACAAAAAGCAAATGGAATAGAAATAATAAAATGAAAAATGAAATGAGTGTTACCAAGGATATAATTTCAAAAGACAAGGGTGTTTGTCTAGAAAATGATGCTAACAAGGAAGCCTTATACTTGTGCACCGAGCATCCACCCTAACAGTGTCCATATAAATGAGTTATCATGGTAACCCACATCTGTCCTATGGAGTCCAAACTTCTTCATGGGCTAAAAAGAGAGGAACCCTTATAACCTCTGGTTTTCCAGAGTTGTAACTGGCCTTGTCTCACAGAAAAAGGTTTCCTTACCTGTCTAGCCGTAGTTGGCAGGTTGTTCTGAGTATGTCAACCACACCTTCATTCTTCCACTGTTTGCAGCAAATACTGGTGGCAATGAAACAACCAGTCCTCCCAATCCCAGCACTGCCCAGAGAGAATAATAGAAAGTGAGCAGTGAAGGATCTTCAAAAAGTGCAGCAAAGCTCTGTCATTAATTCAAACAAACCATTGCCTAAGTTCTAGAGGCAAGAAAGCAACCTGGCTTTCTGAAAGAGAAAACAAATGCATTTCTTTACATTTATGTAGCAAAAATATGGAAACTAGAGTTAACCCTTTGGCTCAAGGTTATGTTTCCAGCATAACTTTTAATAATAAAAAAGATGTCCAGCCATATGATATGGAATGATTTGATTACATTGTCAGACAATTTCTTCTAGGCAGACACAAAACCAGAGTGTCATTAGCTATTTAGCCTGGCTGTGTATATTCTAAGAAACAAGTGGCAGTTAAGGAAAGTGGAAACAGATCTCTTGATCCTTCCAACAGGCTGGAAGACTCCTTTAGTCAGTATGTTCTTGCACATCATGATCTTGTTTTCCACGAACACTAACGTTCTGGTTTTCTTGATTCTTCTAGCTTCTTGTACATTTTTTTATTTAGTCCTAAGACATCGAAAAGTGGGTGTGCTGGTTCTTCATTCCAGACTAGGTGGGTAACTGGACAACAATGATATTATAATAGTAATAGTTGATAAAGCTGTATGCATCCCACATTCTTGTAGCCAACTTGGCATAGTATTTGAGTGCTGCACTGTGATTTTGCAGAATAGTTTGAATCCCTGCTAGCATGAGAACCCACTTGGTGATCTTAGACAAGTTACATGTCCTTTAGGGGCTACCTACATGTTCTTTAGGGGCTACCTACATGTGTCAGAAACAACAATGCTGATCAGCACTGATCAGCACTGGCGAAGTCTGCACAGCCAACCGCCAAACTGGTTTGATGGCTAGTGGAGAGTCCAGACTTTGTGGCACCAAGCTAATCTGACCACGGGGTGGTGTCTGTACAGCCTAGCAATGCCAGAACCAGTCCTTTGCTGCTACATTGCCACCCTTATCTTCCCCCTGTCTATCTGTCTTTAGTGGCAACTACCAACCACAAAACTGGTGGTGGTGCTTGCTTAATGCTTACAGCAATGCTAGCCTGCAGTGATACCATGTCCCAGCATTGAATATCCCGGCATTGAATTATTCATGTTCTGGCATTGAATGTTTGCCATTTGTATGTTGTGCTATACCCTGAATCCCCTTCAGGGTGAGAAGGCTGGAATAGAAATGTTTTAAATACATCCATAATTCCATCCAGAACAACAAAGTGAGGAGAGGAGAGGGAGAAAAGAGGAAATGCTCCCTCCATTCCTCCCGTCCTTCTCCAATTGCTTTGTTATTCTGGATGGAATCACTGCCAAGTGACCACCACCACCAGTTTCACACATGGTGGTCATTGCTAAGACCAGATCGACAAGGGGAAGGTAAGTGCCACACCCTGCCCTTGGGCTTCTTGAGCCTGGGGAAAGTGGGAAGGTGGCATAAACAGCCACGTCTACTTCTGAATAGGAAGAGACACTACTGTTCCCACCATCACAAAGTCTGGTTTCAGGGAAGCTTTTTTTAACATGGAAGAAGGTCTTCTCTTGCATTAAGGCAAATGTGGATGCCAAGGAGCCCATTCGCCCTGCACCAGCTCATTTGGCCTGTGTAGATGGGCCCTTAGTTTCAGAAGACCCTATGGTAAGTTCTCACCTTTGGTGGTCAGCAATGACCTGACCACAGAGCCCGTGGTTCACTATAGTAATTTGAAAAGCAGTTTAATACATTGTTTCTTCCTATGCAGAATATGCTGTCCTCATTTATGTAAAATAATAAAACATTATTTGGACAAAGTTTTCTAAGCAACAGGCTTTACAATGAAAGATTACCACTCAAATTGGAGTAAAATGTTACAGGATACAAGGCCAGACAGACGTTAGGTGAGCCATCTGGCTTCTGTCAGGCCTGATATGTCAACATGTCATTTTGAATAACAGAAACAAGGAATAACAATTACTTCTTGGTTCAACGACTGTCCTCATTCTGCATGTCTCAAGTCGAACTGGTAGCATCTTGAATAAGATTCTATTCATCATTGCTTATTTCTATTTATTTATTAATCTTTTACCAAAGGCTTTTTTCCTTAGAGAAATAAGTGCTATCTATGTGTAGTAATTTCACCTGAATCTAAGGATGATTCTTCTTTTTAAAAACTCATCAGCCAGTAACACTTCATAAACATTATTTCTCATTTTAAGAGGAATTGGTGAATTATTAGGGTTAGTTTTGTATCATATTTAAATTTTGGAACAATTTTTCATTAAAGCTTTTAATGAAAAAAATGAAAACCAAAATATACCAATTTAGCGCATGCTCTGCAATGGAGTAATTTTAGTTTTGGGTCAATTTCTATGTGTATTTTCCAGGAATATTTTCCTCATGTAAACAGTACAAAGGCTACAGAACATTATTTCTCTGGTTGGAATGAAGATCCTGGGAGTGAGAAACAGGGGGATTATACAATCTGGGCATTCAGAGATCCAGATAAATAGCAATCTATTAATATAAATCTAAACCGACACTGTGATGATAAAGGAGAAATAGTGAATTCAAATCCAAACAGCATGTTTTAGGAAACTGGTTGTGCCATTCCAGACAAATACATTTTGAAATGAATCATGAGAAATCTTACACACGAATACTACCTAATGTATTCATGAAGCTTATTATATTTGCATTTGTGGTTTTATGTTTTTGGAAAAGTACATCTTTCTGATCAGCCCATATGCTTCTTGTGCAAGAACACTAGGTTTTAAAGTCCCTTGGTCTTGAGTAAAGATATGAATGTTAATTACACATAATCAACTTTGGTCTCTTTCTGTACTACACATTTCTGAAGATGTTTCCAGTGATCTGCATAAGACCTCAGTTGTCTTAGTTGCTACTGTCAATGAACAAGAATGGTCAATATTAACTTTAGAGGGTTTTTAAACAAAATTACCTTCATGTCATTTCTTTGTTTACACAAGTAATTGCTATGGTGACCATCCAATTGCCTTAGAAGGTATTCTTCCATTAATATTGTGTTTCTTAACAGAAACTGTGTTTTAGTCAAATAAAACTAATTTTATTGAAATAAAGCAATTTTTAAAATACAGTTTTTATTATGTTATTGTGTGAGTAAGGTACATTTCCAAGAACACCTTATTTGATTATCTGGTTATAATCAAATATCAGGAGGGTGCATGTCCAAATAATTGTCCAGGTACAGAGTTGCCCTGTCATGGTTCCTCATGAAATTTTATTCAGGCACTGAAGCACAAAACTAGAAGCAGGAAATATTTCTTAATAAGGAATAGAAGTGCATCATGCAGGGATACATTTGCACCTCTGGTGCTCCTCAACCACCCCTTTAATGGCAAAATAGGATTAATTCTCTCTCCTGAGAGTCATCAGTGGCACTTTCACACTATCAAAATATAGCACTATTATACCATTTTAACTGCCAGGACAACATTCTGAGGAATCGTGAGGTTTGTCGTTTGGTGGGGAACTTGATAATTCAAAATGGCCTCCTTAAACTATGGGAGGTCCCCATGGCAATTGAAGTGGAAACACAGCACTATAACTGTATAGTGTGATTGGGTCCTAGGACTCTCCCGCACTGTTTAACAATCTCCACTCTTCAAATTGGAGCTTTGGTTGCATACAATTTTGAGCTTTTTTCTGTTTGGGAGGGCATTCTTGGCAGTCCCTGTAGTCCAAGGTGGAAAACTAGACTTGCAAATGTTGTCCACCCTGATGTTTAAATGATTTAAAAACACAAGACAATAGACAATTTGAGGAAGGGAGAATCCCATGAAAAAGCTATGTATTCTCTGTCACCAATGAAGAAATGTTTCTTGAAGGAAATGTTAGTGGAGAGTGGCAACTACCCAAACATCTCTTTTTCTTTCCTCTGTGGTGTTTCAAATATAGATAAAATGAATCTACCTGCAGTGAACTATGATAGGACCACTCTTCGCTTCTGTGCACTGCATGGCCTCTTCCACCTCCTGAACCAGCTGCAACAGGGGAGGGGCCTGATCAGGCGTCTTCTGGTCTGGCCATGACGTATACCAGTAGTGTTTCAAAACTCTTGTTTCTTCATCTTTCTGTTAAAACATTTAGGAAAAATGGTTGTTGTTGTTGCTACTATTTATACCCTGCTTTATCTCCCTCAAAGGGGACTTAAAGCAGCTTAATATAAAAGCATCAGCATAACCATTTAAAATATACAAATAAATACGAACTGTATTTAAAAAATTCCCAGTTAGAATCATTAAAACAAATTCAAAGTTAAAAACCACAGCACCCCCTGAATTGATCTTATAAATTTTCTTCTTTAAATGCCTGTCTAAATAAAAATATTTTAGCATGCCACCAGAAGGACAGCAGGGAAGGAACCATTCTGGCTTCCCTGGGCAAGGGACCATGGTATCCTCCTGGGTCATCTTGCTGGGATGGGACTGGGAGGCATTGTCTTACAGTGGCTCCTGTCCTTCCTGGAGGGCTGTACCCAGAAGGTGGTGCTGGGAGACTCTGGCTGTTGACCTGTGGGGTTCCTCAGGGTTACTTTTTGTTCCCCCATGCTGTTTAACATATACATGAAACTGCTAGGAGAGGTCATCTGGATTTTTGGAGTACCGTGTATATGTATGCAGATAACACGCAGCTATGAAACTTCCTCCTAAGGGACCCCCCCCCCCCCATACACATACACCACCACCACCAGTGTACTATTATTTGATGGCTGGCAAAGACCTTTTTATTTAAACGGGACTTCAACCTTTGACTGAGTGGAGCAAAATGATGTTAAATGTTTGTGATGTATTTTAAATATATAAAGTATGTTGGAAGTGTTTTAAGTGTTTCAAATTAATGTTTTGATTGAGTTGGTTTTTTAATGCTTTTTAAACATCTAAACCACATATTTTCTTAGCTACACTTGAGCATTCCCTATTCAAAAGGCTTGGAACCAAAAGTATTCCGAGTTTTTTGGAGAGGGAATTTTGGAATACAGTCACTTTTTGGAATAAGCTGGTGTCTTATTCATTTGTGATTTTTATTGTGCATGAGACATGAGGCTAGGGAAAAGATGAGGATCTATGAAATTGTGGCAAACACAAAAAAATTGCTATCAGCTGACAGGATCAGATCTGAGAGGCAAACCAGGAGAAATGCAACAGCCATCTTTGAAATGCAACAGACAGAAGTGGGCAGCTTGGGGCGGGGGGCATATTTTTGGAGGTTTTCAGATCTCTGGATAAGAGAGACACAAGCTGTATTTTGTTTTAACTTGTATTGCAAGCTGCTTTGGCTTCTATGCTAGGAGAAAGGCAGGTTATAAATTACCTGCTCTGGAGCATATCTTTTGCACTGGGATTATAAACTGTGCTATTATTAAATGCCATCAAGTCAACTTCAACTAATGCTGACCCTATGAATGAAAGACCTCCAAGTCACTTTATTCTCAACAGCCTGTTTAGATAATGCAGATTCAGGACTGTAGTTTCCCAGATTGAGTCTGTCGATCTGAAATGTGGTCTTTCTCTTTTCCTACTATCTTCTGCCTTGCAAGCTTTATTTTCCTTTCTAGTAAGTAATGTGTTCTTATGAGATGTCCAAAGTATAGGTCTCTGTTTACCCACCTTGTCTTTCAGGGAGAGCTCATGTTTGATTTGCACTAGGACACAGTTATTTGTCCTTTTAGCAATGCATAATACCCACAGAACATTTTGAATGAATTGATCTCACTACGAGCTTTCTTCACTGTCCAACTTTGACAAACATATACAGAAACTGGAAAGATGATGGCAATCTAACACTACTCAGTGATATATCTTTACATGTCAGTCTCTTGTCTAGTTCTTTCATAGATGCATTTCCAAGTCATAGTCTTCTGATTTTATGACTGCAGTCTCCATTCTGATTAATGAGCTATTTCAATGTCTTCAATATCTACTTTAAATCAAACTTGCAACTGTGCTTTCATTCTTGACTTTCAAACTGCTCGGAAATCCTTTTACTCTGAGGGATGAACTGCTCTGCGGAAAGCATGGGGAGGTAGGTGGAGTAGAGGTGACACCATGGTCCCCTTTGGCCCATCCAGACAGGCCTTTAGCCCAAGACCTGTCTCAGTTTTATCAGTGGTGTCCAAATGACCCCTCCGGTAAAACCGAATTAATTTGGGAAAAGCAGGTAAACCCTGCTTTGTCCCAAATAAATTAAATGACTAGTAAGACCCAGATCTTTGATAAGATCCCAATCCACACAGCCATCTTGGGGTTTTTTGGGCTCCATGAGCCCAGAAAACCAAGAGGGCACCCACCCTCTTCCCCAAACCCCCAAAATAAATCCTTAAAAATTAAAACAGCTAACCCACTTGCCATTAAAGTACTGCTGGAGTTCTCCTGGCATGTAGAAATGATGTGCCAGGAGAGGGGGAGGAGCAAGGAGCTCATTTCTATGTCCCAGGAGAACTCCAACATTACTTTAATGGTGGCCAGGTAAATTATTTATTTTTAAGGGCCTATTTTGGGGGGCTCCTCAGTGTCCAGGTGCTCTCCCAGAAGTTACCAGGAGGGCATCTAGACACCCCCATCAGGGAAAGTGCAAATTTTCGGGGGAGGTGTGGTGACTTAAACCTGTGCTGATGTGGGTTTCTTAAACCAGCTTTGGTGCACGTTTAAGTAAAGTTTGGAAACACCCTTCTACACTGCAATATAAAATTCAGGTTATGTGCTTTGAACTGGATTATCTGGCAGTGTGGACACATATAATCCAGTTCAAAACAAATAACGTGGATTATCTGCTTTGATAATCTAGATTATATGGCAGTGTATAAGAGTCCTAAGATTGCCTAGACCCCAATCCCAGGAATCCACAGGGTGGAGCCATGATAGATAAGGTGATATCAAAGTGCAATCGCTTTGCCGTGTGAAAGAGAAATTAATTACAGTATAAAAGCTTTACTGAAAGGACAACAAGACCATGTTTTGGGACATGACTGCTGGGGAGGAAAATGTTAACTTCCTCTAAATTCCCTCCCCACCCCCAAAGATTTAGGAAAATAATTCCTCTCCCCATTACAACTAGCATTTTAAAAGGCCTAATCAAACCGCACACTACCATATTGTCATAGTAGCCTTTATAAACATTTTAAATGTCATGCCTCATGCTGGTGTTTGGCTAAACGAAGAGCTGTGTTCAAGATAAAACTGTATTCTTAATAACACTGGCTTCACATGCTGAAAGAAATTGTATTTATATCCTGATAGACAGATAGCTATTTCTAATTGCATATACCACATGTCACCCTCTGTGAAAGCAGAAGGCAGAAGGCTTACTTTTAAAAAAGAAATCCCTCCTGAATCAACAAATATGTTGCTCAGTTTTCAGGCAAGCTCATTATTTCTGCTAGCTTTACTTTATGGTTGTCTAGTTTTGTGCCTGATCGGAGCTATAATCATTGGAATATTTATTTCAACCTCCCCCGCCCCCAAACTCTAACATCATTTTAATGAATTCTTATAAAAAATGCCAATTCTTGATTAATAAATGGGTTATCAGATTTTAAGTAATTGAAGAAGGAAATAAAGGTTAATGAGTTGTTCCAAGTCTGACATTGCAACTGACTTTCTGAACTAAGCTTCTGAATTAGAGATACTTATTCGGTTCTTTGAAATAGAAATGAAATACCGGTATTAAAACCTCACTTCCAACTTCTCTAAAATGTTCAGAGTCATTTCTTATATCCCCAGACTTACTATCTTTTAAATATTGCAGGTAATGAATCACATGAAGTTTGTAACATGTCTAAGCAAAGAAATATTCTCTTCTGCACAAGAGAAGGAATAGCCACATCACTAACAAGGGATACATTGGCTTACATGGGTTACATTGGCTTGGGTTACATTGGCTTGTATACCCTGTTTAGAGGACCGGTTTTGGTCAAAGGTTTAAAGTATAATAATGGATTTTTTTTCAATGAAACAGCTTTTTTTTTGTTGTGTCAGGAGCAAGTCGCTTCTGGTGTGAGAGAATTGGCCGTCTGCAAGGACGTTGCCCAGGGGATGCCTGGATGATTTGATGTTTTTATCATCTTTGTGGGAGGCTTCTCTCATGTCCCCGCATGAAGAGCTGGAGCTGATAGAGGGAGCTCATCCGCCTCTCCCCGGATTCGAACCTGCGACCTGTCGGTCTTCAGTCCTGCTGGCACAGGGGTTTAACCCACTGCGCCACCGGGGGCTCCCTCAGAGGTTGCTTGCCACAGATGCAGGCAAAACGTCAGGAGAGAATGCTTCTAGAAGATGGCCATACAGCCCGAAAAATCTACAACAAGACAGCGATTCCAGCCATGAAAGCCTTCGACAATACAGTTGATCAATTGTTGTTTTAAAAAAAGCAACACTATCTATCTGAATCAGTGCATTAAGAAAATTCACTTTGGTGAACATGTTTATGAAAAAAACAACTTCAGGGGTGCATGCTTTTGGTGTTATTGTAGTATTCACTTGCTGCCCCTAATATAGTGGTTCCCAACCTTGGTCCTCCAAGTGTTTTGGACTTCAGCACCCATAATTCCTAACAGCTGGTAAAATGGCTGTGATTACTGGGACCTGAAGTCCAAAACAACTGAAGGACCAAAGGTTGGGTACCACTGAATGTTATCTTCTGTGTGTTGGTTGTTGTGCTGCTTCAATAATCAGCTTAATAGGCTCAGCCGTATCACTCATTTGTGACAGATGAGTATCAAACTGAAACCTAGACAACCTGCCATGTCGAACCTGAAAGAACATGGGAATACTGTTGACACTGGGATAATATGATACAAACGCCACTATAATCTCCAAACTGATATATATTTAAGAATACTTTAAGGCTTGATCTTATAAAATAAAATAAAACTTCACTGAGCAAACACACTGTAACAAACGACCAGTAAGCACTTGTGGGGAATGACTCACAGGGCACTTCCGATGCATGAGCACATTTCTTTTACAAATAGCTGGAAAGTCTTCAGATTGTGCATACTCCATCAAAAATGCCTGACTGCTTATATTTTTTATTGCTTACCTGATAGGAAACTAGACAGAAGTATTATCAATGCAGTCATAAAAGGTTATTGTTTCAGCTGTCTCGACAGGATGGATAAAAAAGCACAACCCTGGATAGGATTTTTCATGCTGTTCCACATCCCACTTGAGTGACCTTACCTTGAGGGTAATAAGCCTTAACCGGTAATCATCTGCTTGTATGACTTGGTTAACTGTGATTTCAATTCCTTCATAAGTAACCTGATCTTCTGGCCAGTATTCTGTACATTTCTGAGAAAAACAAAAACCACAGAAATATTATGATGGTCATTTTGCTACTGTATTATTTCAAAGCAACATGAGATAAACTGATATAATAGTAAATACAGTTTGCAGAATCCAAATGAAACAGAGATGGAAAACATGGTCTCCAAAAGCTCTATCTGGCCTTTAATTCCTGTTCCTAGTACTCATCTACTCAACAACCAGTAGCAGGAAGGCCTGAAGAAAAGCTTCAGAATTGGGGTTAGGTTCTAGGATTGGCTTGCCTTCCCCTGGATGTTTAGAATTTGGGAGTCATAAGAAGGACCTTGAACTTGACCTCAAAGCAAACTGGTAACCAGTGTTATGAGTGAAGAATCCATTTCTCTCAAAGCAAACTGGTAACCAGTGTTATGAGTGAAGAATCCATTTCTCAGAACATGGAAGTGTTTAGAATAGAGAAGAGGCACATTGTGTTGGACATCAAATTCCCTCAGTCCCACTACCATTGCCAGTTATTTATTCATCCCTGAAGTAGAAGCTGGATAGCTATAACATACCGTTTCTCCAAGAAAATATGCAGCTATGTCATAAACCAAATGTGGCAGAAGGTCTTCTTAACCACTGCTAAGCACCCAGAAGGATCATCAAGTTGTAAGCATATTGTTTTAAGAGAAGCACAACGCTCCCCATAAGAAGCTGGTGCTCATCTTATTTTTCTGCTTCTGAGCTAAGCTTTTTTTCAATACCCATCATCCCACCCATAACTTCTATCAGTTCAGAACCAGTTTCACCCTGATCCTTTGTACTTTTTGCTTCTCTTAATTCCAGGGAAGGGAATTTGTTATTGAACTACAGGGCCCATCAGACCTAGCCAACATAGCCAATGATGAAATATATAAGCTGTTATTACTTTCTAACACCTTGACGTGAACTCCAACTTCCCAACGTATGGTACCACTACAAAATATTTTTATTGATAAGTTTATTCAGAGGAGGTTTGCCAGTATTCCTCTGAGACTGAGAGTCTTGCTTGCCCAGCATCACCAGCAGGCTTCCATGGCTGAGTAGGGATTTGGACCCTGGTTTCTCAGAGTCTTAGTCCAACACACAGACCACTACACCATTCTGCCTCTTTCTAAGAGAAACAGCCTTTCTAATTCAGCAGTCTAGAACAGCCTCCTAAAAATGTTAAGCCTGGCTTACTCATTTGTTTTGATGAGTTTTCCCAGAATACTGCTTTCAATAAAATATTCACTGCTGCTAGTTTTCAACTTTGTTGCATATTTGTGTGTTGCTGTCGTCGTCATTGTTATGTGCCTTCAGTTGTTTCTGATTTATGGCAACCCAGTCATAGAATTTTCTGGGGCTGAGAGTATATGACTCACCCAAATTTTGTTCTCCAAAGTTGCAATGCAATACATAATGCTACCTTTACACTACCTAATTATGATTTTACTGTTGTCTGACTGACAGAAAGTAAACTGAAAGAGGCTCTTAAGCTGCATAGTTTGATTTTAACATGTCATGCAGTTTGACTTTCTGATCTAAATCCAATGGTTAATCCCAATTAGTGTATGCCAAATGATTCAGTGAAAATTATGAAAATGATGATTTACCAACTTCCCATTGTTTTCATGGCTTCATTCTAGTTGGGTCCAACAATTTGAAAGAAATCCTAATATTTTCTATCTACAATATGGAGGATACAGCACCACTCCCTAATTAACACTCAACATTAGAACTGACTTGCTTACTGCACTTTTTCCACTTTCCATAGACTTTCCTATATGCCCCATACCTATGAACAATGAAGATCATCTCATAGTCTCTCTGCTTGTGGTCCATATCAAGGGATATTTCCAAGTGGGGTCAGAGACACTGTCAGTATGATGGCTCCTGCATACCAGTGTTGGAAGTCACCTTGTGCCCCATACTGGAGTGGTGTGTGTGCATGTGAAAATTAATCTTGGCCTCTAGCATGCATTAAAGAAACATAGGCTAAACAAAATTCAGCTGAAAAACATTGCATTTGAAACAGCCAAATTTTCCTCAGGCACAACCTTTGTTGCCTCTCCAAATCAATGTTGCATCGCCAATTTCCACAATCTGGAAAATGGGTCACTTCTATTTCCAGTGTCAAATATTTACAGTTCTGTGCCTCCCTGCCCACCCAGCAGCCCCTGCTACAAGAGCATCTATCCATTTGGGAAAAAAACCTTGTCAAATGTGCTAGTAGCTAACTATAGCTCAGACTCCAAGCAGCAGAAAACGAAGTAAGAACACCCACACATTTCCGTGGGCTGTCTGTCAGTTCAGATTACACTCTTGACAAGAGTATGAGAATACTGTGCCACTAATCTTTGCATTATTACAGTTAATGTATAATAATAATAATAATAATAATAATAATAATACTTTATATTCTGCCTTATCTCCCCGAGGGGACTCAGGTCGGGAACACAAAACCCTTTTTTCTAACATTACTGCAGAACAAAAGTTTCAGTCTGCACTGGCACATTTTAAGACATGGTGTTCATATATTAATTTGAAGCAGAGTGGAAAAAAGAGGAACATCGGGATAAGATTGATAGTCAGAAGGAGAGTTTGTAGTCTATATTTGGACCCAAGTCTCATGGCACATTTTGATTTTTGAAATGGATGGTATCAATGAAAAGATGGGCTCAAATAAAATCTTGTTAACACAGAAACCGACTCAATCTACTAGACGTTTGTGCATTTATGAATGACTTCTAACTAAATGGGTGCTTCAACGAAAGTGGATATAGGGGCATGCCTCTCTGAGTGTGCAGCATGCAACATCTCAGTCTCCTTGGTAACATATAAGAAGTGCTGCAGATACAAGCTGTGATATAGAGATTGGAAAAGCAACGGTAGCTGACCACAACGTATTAGGATCTCTTAGCAGAATAAGAAATTATTTACAGGGCTTACCCAGATTATTAAATCAAAGAATGACACTTAGCTTTTGTAAGGCAATCCCTACAGATCCACTTCAAAAACCATAGTGCAAAATGCCCATGGCTTGAGTGGAAAGGTGAGCAAGTGGAGGCACCCACTGTGGTACACTAGCAGCCTCCCTCCTTGCCCATGATCTAGGGGTCAGTGCCATATTTGTGCCTATTGAATACAGCTGCTTCTTTATTTCCTGGAAACGTACAAAATGTACCATTAGCTTGAGTAGCAATGCACTTTTTTGTCGTGTCAGGAGCGACTTGAGAAACTGCAAGTCGCTTCTGGTGTGAGAGAATTGGCCGTCTGCAAGGATGTTGCCCAGGGGACGCCCGGATGATTTGATGTTTTTATCATCCTTGTGGGAGGCTTCTCTCATGTCCCTGCATGAGGAGCTGGAGCTGATAGAGGGAGCTCATCCGCCTCTCCCTGGATTCGAACCTGTGACCTGTCTGTCTTCAGTCCTGCTGGCACAGGGGTTTAACCCATTGCACCACCGGGGGCTCCAGCAATGCACTAAGGGATGGCAATTGGCCTCCAATTGCTGAAAAGCAAAACAGGAGTGGGAGAAAATTGTCATTTTAGCACCTTTATTGAGTGGGGACTGAAGGTGACATTGGGTCAACATCATCCTCTGAATAGTAATCTTTTGTTTATTGACCATAGAGGTGATACAACGATGTTCTCAATGGCATTAACCCTTACAGTTAGAATACTAGCAAGTTAGGAATCCCACTCTCTTAAACACCAAATTAAGTGCCAAGATGATGCAGTATCCTTAGTCCAATAAGCACATTGCCTTTAGGACCACTGTTTACTTCCCATATTAGCTGAGTACAAAATGCATATTACAGAATTACCTCATTCATCTCTTCAATATTGGTAATCATGACAATAATTGGAGAATGCTCCTGCCATACCATCCTCCAGAAATCACTGACAGTATTAACTATGGGTCCCTGAGTAGCAATGTACACCTTCTCTTCTCCTCCATAGCCCTGCCAATAGAGAAATAAGGGTTCATTAGTGCTAGATTACACATGTACCTCGGTCTATGTCATTGATGGCTGGTATATAAGAAGTTTTGCACATGTTCTCTTTCTCAGTCATAAATAAAATAAATAAACGCACATGTTTTCTTTCCCACTCATATACCAAGTTACGTATAAGTCAAGGACAGAAGGCACAACATATACAGGAAGCAATGGTTCCTATGGCAATGGGAACAATTTATGCAATGCAAGACATATGGTTAAACCAAGCCTGATTCTACTAGGCTTAATCTATAGTCTTGTGAAGGACAATTATAAGTAATGTGAGGAGAAATCAGAAGCCTCAATTTTTAGGGGGAAGTGGAAAATTCTTGTTCTTTGTTCTGTCAAGATGTCAAATTTCTAGGTACAAAACCTTCTGAAGACTCGATGAATTCCAACAGTTTCTGGCCTTCAGAATAATCTAAAATGTCTTTTAAGGCTCTGTATTTCAAGAGTTGGTGTATGGATGTGAGTTGGATGGGTGATCTGTGATTTCTGCAACTATACACAGATAGCAGAAGCCCATCCAAGAGCCTGCAAGGGAAAAAATACTTTGGTCTTACCCTGATGTAGTTGGCATTGATGTAAGAGCTCAGGGGATCATCTTGATCATCTGAGGTAAGGCACACTCTGCTGTGGGAATCTGGAAAGCACAAACCAATAGTGAGGACTTGTGTGTAGTAAGGATTTACAGACACTATCTCTTATAGGTGTACAGATGTCCAGAACCGGGGGTGGGGGTGGGGTGAGAGATAACAAGTTAGAGAAAAGTACAACTTTAATAAGAAGCTCTATGATATTATCCATAAGGTATCCAAGGTTTTGAATTTAAGAACATAAAAGTGATCTTAATGGTTAAACCTCAAACCCATCTAATCCGTCATTCTGTTTCTAACAAGGACCATTCTGGTGTCCCAGGGAAGCACACTGTCATTTATTAGCATGTGCTCAGAGTTCATATTACAGTATTCCATCTAGGAGCTATGAGCTATGAGAGGTCTGCCTTGAATGGATTTGTTCTAATCCCTTTTTAAAGCCACTAAAGACAACAGTGATCACCATATCCTGTAACAGTGAATGAATCATGGGGGGGGGGGGGGGGGGGGAGACACACTGCTGCAATGCTGGGAAAGCAGGCTCTCCAGTACCTATGACTATATTTCATGGCATTAACTTCATTTCTAGGTTTTTCTCCTCTTTTCACTGGTTACTGAGAACTAATTAAATGCAGTGAGCAATTTGGGGGTGGGGGGAAGCTGGGCCATCAAAGACATAACAATGGATTTTATAATCCTTGGCTTCTTCAGCACTGGAAGATTTGGTTCAACTTGGGGAAGCTCCAGAAGAAAATGTGGTGAAAGCCAGGATGGATTTGCCATTCCAGCAGAGGCAGACAGATGGTATCAATGCAAAAGCAGAGGTGTTCCCTGGCAATCCATTCTGGTAGCAATAGTATATAAAGTGGTGGCACATGGACCACTGCCAGTCAATAAGCATACAGTGCTTATGCTCCTCATTCTGAGACTGCGGTTGGCTTATAAATGTTAAAATGGATACAGCTTTTAAAAATTCACATAATACAAAAGGCTAAAATATAATTAAATCAGAAATAGAACCAAAAGAATTTAAAGACACAGCTGTTAAAAAGAAAGCAATATGTTGGCTGTACATGCCAGATTTCCAGTAGTAACCAATGTGTACAAATACAATGCAAATCACTGCAATGTTGGGGGGGGGGGGAATTCTGCTGACCCTCATACAGATTGCTTAAGATGCACTGCAAAATACCCTTCTAGAGTTTTAAAACAAGGAAGGAAGAGGAAGAGAAAAAGAGACAATTGTGGCAGCACCTTTAAAAATAATTATTTGATTATTATTTTTTGCATTAGCTTTTTGTGGACATAAGCCACTTCTTCAAATACATTACCAAGCAGTACATTACCAAGCAAATACATTACCAAGCAGCCATGAAACATATTTATACATTTGTGAGACTGGTTTTGGAGTACTGCTATTTCTAATGACAGATTTGTGTCCATTAATTCTCTTGCATTGGCTATCCAGTTTGTCCAATGTGGAGTGTAGAGGGGCATTGATGGCACAGAATGACATATAGCACATTGAAGGAAGAGGGAATAAATGTATATCTTATGTTGTTGTAATATTGCTTCCAAGTTGATGTGGAGACATAGTTGGCATCTGGTATGTGGCAGGGTCTTGTCCCTGCGTTGTTTTCCATTTTATGTATCCTGTTGTCAGTGAGAAATTGTTTAAAACTGGAGCCAATAAAGGTCTGACTGTGAGAGCATGTAAGAGGGCAGTGTTATTCTCCAGAATTTGTTGTAGCTCATTGATTAAGTGTTTGAGTGGTTTCAGACAGAGACTGTACGTGACAACTAGGGATATTATTTCATTTCATGCTTTTGGTCTGCATTGTAGTAGATGGTTGCTTGGTATTAATTTTTTTCTTGTCAATTTGTTTCTTAACCTCCTTAGATGAATATTGTGACTGGAGAGATTCCTGTTGTAAATGTAAGGGTTTTTAGTACTATGCTTTGGCAGATGTGGGTTGGCTGTAAACAGGCCCGTAGCCAGGATTTTGATTCGGGGGGGGGGGGGGTCAGTTTGATTCAGGGGGGTGAGTCTGAGTGAAAGAGGGTCTACCCTAGCAAACCTTTTGTATTGTTACCCCAATACCCCCATGCATATGGGATATATTGAGCTGGTGATCAGATCATGATATGAATAAACATAACAGTTTAAATAATGTACCACTAAGGCCTTTTTGCGGACCACCGTCAGAATTTCGGGGGGGGGGGGGACTGGCTATAAACATCAGCTCAGGCTGATGACAGAGTGGAAATAGCTGAAATGCTGGGAAGCTGACTTTTGATAAGCAGCTGACTTTTGATAAGCAGCAACTTTCACCCATCAACATGAACTGACCACTGTAAAGATCTGAAACACCTATATCATGCAGCCCCTTGAAAATTTAGGGAAAGGATCATGATTTGCATCTTTTAAGATTCCATTGCATTCTATCCTAGTTCCACAACGCTTTATGCCTGATGCCCTAATACAACTTAGTGCTGCATATGAAGAAGAGAGTTTACATCCATGAAAGCTCATGTGAAAATTAAAAACCATTTTGTCTTAAAGATGCTGCCATATTCCCCCCCCCCCTTTATTTTCTCCTTTTAATGCTGCAAAACACTACTTCTTTGAATATTAGAGTTTGGTGTTAATAAGCAACGTAGTCTAGAAGATTCAGACATTCTAGTAGCAACCATCTTCATCTGGTTGCTGCTTTTTAAAAATAAATAAATAAACAAATAGCAAGCAAAAAGTTTGTTCCAAATATATCACCTCTTAAAAAATTATTCACAGTAAATATGTAAATTTGAAAAAGTCATTTCCTACCAACAAGATACAAATTAGTGGAATTTAAAAATAATTATCATTTTCCATCACTAATTGCAATTACCTGTAGAGATGTAAAAAACTGATAATTGTTAAGTGTTTGTTTACTTTTCACCTCTAATTGGAGTGAACATCCGTTTTAGACAATCGTTAATGTTTTAATGCCCCCAAGTTGCAAAGGAACACAATTTGCTTTGTAGGCAGCTTTTGTAATCCAGTATTTTCTGTTCTAGAGATCATGAAGGTCCAACATGAAAACAATTTTGGGTAAGTGATATAGGTAAAACAGATCATTCCTTTAAAGCCATATCTTTTTCTTCTATACACATTATATATCTATATCTATCTATGCACATAATAAAAGTGAAAATGTGTGTATGTGTCGGAGGAGTCCACCTACACAGACAGCCTCCTGCCTCCACAAACAGGCCATAGTTCCAAGTGCTGAGAAGCCTCCAAAGGCACTCCCTCAACTGACATTGCAGGTTATAGTGAGCGCCGTGAACATGTAGCCCAACCTTTGCCAATGTCCTCCCCAAACACCAACCATCCAAGGAATGTTTTCATTCAGGGACCATTTAATCGTAGATATTCTATTTTTCTCGAGAATGGACATCCCAGGGTTCCTTTCTCTCTCCAATTTGCATGACCATGCCCACTGCCTCTCACTTAACCCTTTCCAACCTATTCCTATGGCACACAGAAAACAGGAATTCATCAGCAACTGAACAAGAAGTTTGGGAAGAGTTCACCATGATTTAGAGCAGTGGTTCTCAACCTGGGGTCCCCAGATGTTTTTGGCCTTCAACTCCCAGAAATCCTAACAGCTGGTAAACTGGCTGGGATTTCTGGGAGTTGTAGGCCAAAACACCTGGGGACACACAGGTTGAGAACCACTGATTTAGAGGATTTGTAGTTTACCTACATCCAGAGTGCACTATGAACCCAAACAATGACAGATCTGGACCAAACTTGGCATGCATATTCAATATACGCTAATTTGAGTATTGGTGGATTTTGAGGGGAATTGGCCTTGACATTTTGGAGTTGTAGGTATTGGGATTTATAGTTCACTTGCAATCAATGAGCACTCTGAACTCCACCAAATATGGAATTGGACCAGACTTGGCACATAGAACCCCGATGATCAGCAAAAAATACTGGAGGTCTTTGGGGAAAATTAACTTTGCTTTGGGGAGTTGTAGTTCACCTACATCCAGAGAGCACTGTGAACTCAAACATTGATGGATCTGGACCAAACTTGGCACACAGACCTGATATACTGAAATTTGATTACTGGGATTTGCGAGGCAGTGTTTCTCAAACTGTGCTCCTCCGGATGTTTTGGACTTCCACTCCCTCAATTCCTAACAGCTGGTAAGATGGCTGTGATTTCTGGTAGTCCAAAACATCTTGAGGAGCAGAGTTTGAGAAAGACTGTGCTGAAGTACCACACCATATTTCCATGTAAGATTTGCCAACCATCTTTTATTGAAACCTTTAGGAAACACAAGAATATGAAGCTGATGTCTCAAGCCAAAATCCATGCTGAGTCCCATTTTGTAGACAAACATACGTTCAATATATAAACAGTAAAATGTGTAAGAAAGAACTATGATTTCAAAACTCTTTAAGAAATCTCATCTTGAAGAATGGCTTCAATAAGGATGTGGTACTTACTTGGGAGGATTGTTTTGTAGCGATTCTTTCGGACCAAACCAGGAATATCATATTCCTTTGGATCAATAAAATTCATTGGAATTTCCTGTTGAAGGATACATGGCAGAAACCATCAGTAGATTCCCAAGGGAATTCCAAGGGAATTTCTACAAAACCATTAGAAGATTCTTAATCACATTGTATCTTGAATGGAAAGTAATAGCAGCAATTTAAAAAAAGCTCAAAGACATAGGGCATTTCTGGTCACATTTTAAGCTTTAAAAGGATATAATTGTTTCACTTTCTTTGTGGGTGTGCTTCACTTTGGAAATCAGATTGAGTTGTGTTCAAAGTGGTATGGCAACTACTAAGTGCATACTGGCAGAGCGTGGCTTGAATCAACATAGTAAAATCCCCAGACCCCCTTGAGTGGCCCTCAAAGCCGCCTGAAATTCAACAATTCTAAAAATAAATAAATCCTAATTTCATTTTCAGGCAATTTTTCTCCCAGAAATGATCCCAAATGTAAGATAGCTACTTCCAAATGCAGCAGATTTGTTTCCCTACCACACCCCAGGCGTGTTTTTTTTTGTTGTTTTTTTTTGACTGAGAGTCAATTGAAAATAGTGACTGGATATTACTTCAAGTGTGACATAATGTATCAGTGCAATTAATGGGAAGACATAGTAAGGGAAACTGGTTCTTGTCCCTGAGTACCTGCTATTCACTCCTTTCACATTCTGCTTTAGAGAGGAACATTGCTGTGTTATAATTGGCTGGATCTACTAATTAACACATCGACTAGAAAAATACATTTCATAAGCAGGAAGGAACTACAAATAACGGCTTTCCATCTATGCAATGCACAGAAATCCAGGCCATAATAAAAATAAAGTTTACAAACTCATGTTTGAAAATGGGATGGTCAAAATACTCACAAAAAACTCTGTCTGGAGTACAAAAGAATCTAATGCTTTCTCGTGTAATTCTTCCTCAGTGAGAACTTTTGATGCTGTCTGGAGGTATTCTCGGGCTGACTCCTCCCTTGGAGACATGATATAGCCAAAACCTTGCTCAGTACACCCTGGAGTACACATGTCCAGTGTGAGTGAAACATTGGAGCCTCTCCTGCACAAGACGGCAAGATATACAGGCATTCATTAATGACTGTGATACCAGAAGTGCTTGGAAAGTTTGGTCATGCCAACTGAGCAATTCTGCTAACGTAATAATTTAAAAAATAATTTTTCTGATTTCTGGAGTAGGACTTATTTGATTCTCAGTTTTAATTATTTGAGTCACAATATAAATCACCAGTGAAGAAGATTTTATTCAAGTTTTTTTAGTAGAAGCACTTTGGGTTTTTAAAAAATTTAACTGACATATTTTTAGAGATGTACTTTTCACTATATGTTGTATTAGCTGTTCCCTGCCATGCATTGCTGTGGCCTAGTCTGTGTATATGTGTTTTCTGTGTGTATATATATGTGTATATGTTTGTGTGTATATTTGTGTATATGTGTATATGTGGTTATGCGCATGCGTTGTAATGTAATTTTTTATTAATTTTGGGGGATTTTTAAGTCTCTTCTACAGTGTTTTTACAAGTGATGGTCACTCGTTGGCCAGATAGGTGTACTGTGTTCAAATTTGGTGTCAATTCACCCAGTGGTTTTTGAGTTATGTTAATACCACAAATGAACATTATATTTTTATTTATGTAGATATGCATTTGGGCAATTATTTTGTATTGTTTGTGGATCAGTTTTCAATTTATAATATAGTCAATCCTCCACTTTTGAGGGTTTCACACTCGTAGTTTTTATTATTTGCGAGTTTGAAATTTGCTGCCTCCCAAAGTTGGGGCGGCCATGTGAAGAAGTGCTGCGGTTTTTAACTTTGAATATGCTTTGATCAATTTTAACTGTGATTTTTTTTAGTGATGTTTGTGTTTAATTCTGTTTTAATGTTTGAATATTTGTATATTTTAAATTGTATACTAATGCTTTTATGTCAAGCTGCTTTGAGTCCCCTTTGGGAGAGATAAAGCAGGGTATAAATAAATATAGAATGGGTCAGATCAGGTTATTTCTCATTTCCATAAACTGTTAACATATTTTTAGTTTTGAGGATGATATTTTTGCCTTGGTCTCTTTTCTTATAACTCATTATTTTAAGAACATTTTGAATTTGTATTTAATTCAAAAATGCAATTTAAATTTAAAATGATTTTTTTAATTCACTAAGTTGTAAAAACTCTATCCTGCACTGAAACAAGTTAACATTAGCTGATGACATTTCTTGTCTACTTTATGCAAAGTTTACAAATAAGCTGTTGCCCAGACATTGTGCCTGGAATCCATTTTATCTAAATTTTATGTAAAAGGAAAATTCAAGATGCATTGTATTTTTTTCTCCTGCTGAGAATTCTGAAATAATAGATAGCTTAAGTTACCATGACAGGGAAGTACATTCACAAAAATGAAAGTATAAATATGATTAGCATAAAAAGCATAACACAATTTGCTCATCTTAGCTGTATTACCTTTTCTACGGTCCCATCAGGCATCAAGACCACTGCATTCAAAATATGTACTTGCTTATTATGCTTATGAGGCCAGATTATTATGTGAGCTTACTGAACACAATTTCATTTCTACATTAAAAGCTTTGAATACCATAGAATCACCCTGGATGACCTAGAAAATGTCTAGAGAAGTGTTCATTCCAGGTCTCCAGCACAATTCTATGGTCAACTTCCTATGGAACTTCAGCAGAAAGCTGACCATCGAATCACACTAGTGGCCTAAAGAGAACATTTCTTTAGGCATTTTCTAAGTTTTTCAAAGAGATCCTATGCTATGCTTTTGATGGAAGCCCAAAACACCATTCATTCCAGGTAAGAAAAGTAGGGTCCCAGATTACATGAAGTGTCCCAGACCGGACCGTTAGCTTCGTACAAAGGTCTACTTTACTTCAATAAACCTTGCCTTGAGGTATAACCAAATGTAAGAATCGCAGTCCACATGTTTTTTTTAAACTGACAGCCCTATGACCATATTTGTCTTGAACATCAAAGACATGGCATTTTGGAAAGGGGTATTTTAATGCCCTCCCGTGCCCAAAAGGAAATAAGTCCTTTTCAGCAGGTGGGGGGGGGGGGGGAGGCAGGAAAGTCTCTGACCGACTATTCCTTTGGAAAGTAGAATAACTCAGTGAATGGGGAGAAAGGAGAAATATTGGCACCAAAAAAAGGAGCACGAGGAAAATGCTAAACATCTCTTCTGAGCACAACACATTTTCACAGCAGCCCTCAAGGTTTATTAATTATCAAAACAAGAACCATACAGTGTGCTGATTTTTATGTCTGGTTAGGAGAGCCTGGAAAGGTTCCCTTTTTCAGACTGCAGCTCCCAGAATCTCGTGCTGGAAATTAGATTTCAGGAAGCAACTTTTCAATTTTCTGCTTACTAGATCCTACGCATCAATGATAATTCTGATCCCTTATATTTCCAGAATGGGTGATTTTTGTTCAAATTCTCTAAATTCCAACATTTTAAAGACAAACACAAAGGACCTTCCTTTTCAGGATTCTTCTGAAGAACATTCTAGAAGACTTCAGGGGAGGTTGAAGTAAGAGCAAAGTAGCTAATTCTTCTTTTTTTAAAAGGATATAGATAAATGGATGGGTGGATAGACAGTAAGACAAATAGATAGATATTATTATTATTATTATTATTACTATTATTATTGTTATAGTCTGTTGAATGAATTACATTAGTCCTCTCAGAAATGCCCACCATCTGGCCACCAATTTCTTTACCCTGCTTCATACAATAGCCTACCTTTCTTGCAGTCCCACAGATTTAACAGTTAGAGTTATTGGATCTGTTTCCACTTTCATGTCCATTACACAGTCAAAAACGGGTGTCTCCGGCACCGGGTCCAGATCAAGGAAATCATCCTCATTTTTGTCCTCTGTCCATTCAGAGTATGTGAATGAAGGCTGGCGGCTTACCGATTGCCGTCTGTCCTCTTTAAGGGGAAATGGGGGATCTGGAGGTGGATTCACAAGATACCAGACCTATGGGGATAGGGAGAAATAGATGCAGCATTAGATGTTTTCCAGATAAAAAGCTAAAAGTAGCTATTTTGAAAGCCCATTTGCCCATTTTGGTGATCAATGCATTCATTATACCTCTGCATAATAAAACTGAATGAAAGGGAACAGGAAAATGCTCTATAATGCTTTCTATAATGCACAAGAGGAACGGCTATTATATTTTTGCACTGAGGCAAATGGTTTTATGGAAACTGCTAGGCGTAGCCGCTGAACACAGGCAACCTGTCCCATGCTTGGAAAATCTGTATAGATGCCAAGGTGAAATCCCTTTTTCCTTTGTAATAGAGTGTCACCAAGTGCTCACTGACAGCAAGCTGTGATCACAAAGTCACAAAAAGTCACAAGCTGTGACTACTTCTGGATCCTGGATACAATTGATAGCTTTTCCCATCAGAGAGTTTTTGGCCATGTGAAAGAGCAACCACTGCCTGCTGACAGTACTCAATCTTTCTCTCCTTTCACCTATGGTAATTAGGGGTTTTTATTTTTAAAATGCTGTTTTAAATATCTTCACAAATATTCCTTTTGAAAGGTGATAATACAGCAATGGCACACTGTGCAAAGTAATGCTATAATGAAATCATTTTCAACTTCCTTAGAATTACAGTAGGCCCTACACCTTTACAGGGGTTAGGGGAATAGGATCCCTGAGAAACTAAAAAAAAACCCAGTAAACAAAAACCCCAACTATTTGCACATTCAGAATCTGCAGAAAACCCTTGCTCCATTCTTGGGAATCATGGAAACTTCAGAAAGAGTGTTTACCAGTGAGGGAAAACATTACATATAAGTGGTTTCCTCCACCAATAGATACTGCTAAGAAGGACTCCTGTTTCCAATTCTTCATGGAGCCACAACTTCCTACCTTCACTTTTGAAGTAATGCATTAGACCACAATCATGAAGTACCAGTTTGAGCTCAGAAAACCATTAGCTTGGTCTCCCCATCCCTCACAAGGGATGACGATAGCAATGCTTTACTTTGCCAATGGAAGAAACAAGTAACATAACAGTA
Organism: Anolis sagrei; assembly: GCF_037176765.1. Taxonomy (NCBI): domain Eukaryota; kingdom Metazoa; phylum Chordata; class Lepidosauria; order Squamata; family Anolidae; genus Anolis; species Anolis sagrei. The sequence continues at coordinate 246,837,295 of NC_090021.1, read as the reverse complement.
AATGGAGATTACAATTAAATTACCGTTGGAGGATTCAGCAATTAACATACTGCTTAGGTTGGCAAACACAATCTGCTCTCTTGAAGGCATCCAAAGAACTGAGAAATGAGAGAGAGAGCAGGGTGCTACAGAAGTTGGTCTGCTCTCCAGCTATACTGGCCGAATCCATGACGGCACATGTAGGACTTCCAGAATACTGTATTAAATATTATTCAGATTTAAGCTTCCAAATGCACACTCCAGTGTAATTTAATCCCCTTTGGGGATAAAGCTCAAGCCTGTTTTGATTCAGTGAAGAGTATGCACAATTTAAATGCTTGCTAAAGGGGTTCTTCTTTTAAAAGCAGTATGTCATTCTCTCCTCCCTGGCAGAAGGCCAGTGCTTCACTTTCCCATGTGCTCCAAAAGGGTATTCAAACCAGCAGTTTTTTCATATGATTTGCTACAGAGAAAGACACAAGTCATTTTCAGTTTCTATAGGCTTCCATTATCTCTTACTGTTGGAACTCAGCTTTCTGTTATTTGTAGACAAAAGTACTTTTGCAATTCTTGACTAGAGAAGACGGATTCTTTAGACATGTTTGAAGACAGTTAAATCTAATATACCTGTTGAATCAATTGGAGTTATGCAAGCATTGGTTTATCAAGTGCTCAAACTGTAGCCCTCCAGCTGTTTGGGTCTCCAACTCCCAGAATTCCTGACCATTGAACAAGCTGGCTTGGGCTTCTGGGAGTTGGAGGCCCAAACAGAAGAAGGGCCACAGTCTGAGGATACTTGGGTTAAATCAACAGGACTTAATAAACCAATACTAACTCCAATTGATTCAATAGGTATGCTATTAATATCTAGATTTAACCCTGTCCAAACATATAAAAAAAACCTCAGTAAAACACTTCACCCATTTAAAACAATAACAAAACTTGTTCATAATTTAGGATTTATTTTACTGAAAATTCGGACCACTTGCCCAACTTACTTGGATCAGGAGGTTAGGAAGATTTTTTTGGATTCTGGGTATATGTGTGCATGGTTCTGGCAGAAAGCAAGGCAAAAGGATCATTTTTCCTTCTCGTCATCTCCAAAATCTGAATGTATAGTACTAAAGGGGCTAGTTATCTGTCTAATAAACTAACATTATATAGTAGAAGGAGGTTCCTGAACACTGAGAAAGACAAAGTGTCACTTTCCCCTATCTTTTATTTTTAAAGAATTAATGGCATACATTTATTTTCGCAGGCGCAACTGCTCCCTGCTTCTAAATTAAACATACTTTCCAAATAGCATTGATCAGCTCCCCTCAATATTCTATAGATATTCTGGAAATCACTGAATGTGGGACCATGTCAGGCCTTGCTCCCTATTTTTTCCTTTTTTCAAAACACAATTTCTGAGTACACAAGGATGCTGCCACCCACAGCTGTTTTTATATTCATAGAACAGCCATTCAGGAACAACCCATTCCTATGGGGGAGTGTAATCTCAATTAAGAATTGTTTTATCACAGGAACAATTCTAATGATCCAATCTCCTGTAGCCTTTGGTAGCTAGGTATTTTGATAACCTGGTTGACCAAGTGCATTTACATAAAATGAATGAATTCACAACAATGTGTTAACACCGCAGCACACCAATAATCACACAGGGGAAAACAGCTTCCTTGATAATGTTGTTTCTTTGCATTTATTCAAATGGAGTTGGGGAGCTCTGCAGGAAAAATCTCTAGGTCTAATCACTAGGGGAACTTCACAGTGGGCTTGTTGCTCTATAGCTTCAGTTAGCTTTTTGTACAAGAAACCTGGATTTTATATAGCTCGCTGTCAATTTAGTACTCTGTCTTTTGCACTTTAATGTGCGCTACTCCACCACACTCTGAAAGCATATTATTTGACCACACAATGCATCCGGCTAAGAAATGCCTAACAACAAGCAAGGCAATTACACATTAAAACTAATCTCACTACCCACACCCGTATTCTTATTGACAGAGGTATTAACGTTCATTACCATACTTGGTGAATTACTTTTAAATACACTTTCTGCTAAAGAAAATCTTACAATTGTCTAGTGTCCCAAACTGAACCTAACCACAATGTATACCTAACAATGGTTATTTGGTGCTTATTACAATGCAGGTATACCTCATGGTAGATTTCTTATAGATATAGAAAAGAGCAGTTCAGTATGCTTCAGCACATTTTTATCCAATTATATTAAGTAAATAACTATCTAGAGGCTACTGGAAAGCTTCTTCCAAAAGGCCTCCATGATGATGTTTTTTTTCACCAGCTTCCATTTTTCTTATGATTCATCTTGGTGATCAGTCCCACAGATCTGTGCTTTTTTAACATTCTGGAGAGTGGTGGTGATCACACATGTTTTATTGATCACACATATTCAGTAAGGGACTTTGGAGTCCATGACTGCTTGCCTTCCCTGTTGTAAGCAGATACACATAGCCACAATAGGACCAGATAGTGTAAATTCCTACTCTTTCCCAACTAAAGCTTTATTTTATTGTTTACTTCAGAAACACAGCTGCTATACAACACTGAAATTCTATCTTTCTCTGTCAATGTCAATGCTGTTAAAAAAGGTTCAGGATGAAAAGGGTGGTTTTGATGGTCATAAAAATACTTTGTAAATAGGAATTAATTTGTCAGAGTCTTTGTTTTGCCTGTGTTAGTTACTATTCATCATCAAATATACCAATCCAACATTCTGAGAGTATTTTGCAGGTGTCAACGTACTAAAGCAAATAAGTAGTATTGAATGGTATTGAATGCATCCAGGATATTAGCTTACCAATATTCCTATGAGCAGCAAACCAAAGGAAATCAAAGATAGCAGGA